>NW_026087742.1:101473822-102128072 GCF_022539395.1 Myiozetetes cayanensis
TACCTCCTCATGTTTGTATTGCATTTGCACTGTGTAAGCAGCATCTAAAGGGATCCTTTTCCTTTATTGAAACTAAAAACTTTTGTAACCAGAAAGAACTTCTGCTGAAGATGGATGACCAATTTTTAAGCATAATTGGTCCAAAATGTTAATTTCCTTAAAATAAGGTATCCTTCACTCCATTTTCTTTTAATTTCAAATTAATAACACAGATTAAATATATGTCTGAAATGTTGCATCCACATACGTGATGAATATCTGTCATAGCTTGAAGGATCCCTTAGAATGAATTCAGCAGGCTCACAATTAATAAAAAGTTGCAAAGAAAACATGTAGAGAGGGCAAAAATGTCACTTCTCTTTTCCTAATCATTGGTAGGGAAAGCATATTATCACAAGGTAGGTTTTGAAACTGTTCTCCGGCTTTGTGGTGGTGAGTCACAGACATGAGAAGGTTGGCTCTGTGAGCATGAAATTCAGTCACTTGCAGAGGGGATCTGTGCTGCAGTGATCCTTTGTGTTGGGGTGAAATCCCCCTGCCTGTTCCAAACAAACCTCTTGGAAAGGGCCAAATCTGTTGTTCCTGTGGCTTTAGCACTGAGGCATAATAACATGGCCAGTTCTTGACACTCTCCATCAAATCCTGCAGATGTTCAGTTGTGCAGTACATAGAGGGCTACTTAGTAAACTTAAATCCATTAGTATGTAGAGGTCTATCATATTTTGAAATGTCTTTTAGTGATATTTTTTTGCTTTCATATCCATAAGGACCACATGGGAGAAAACTTGTTAGGACTAACTAATTCTAGTTTAATAATTCCAGCTTCTTCCTCCTCTGTGAGGAAATGAAAAAAAAAAAAGAAAAATGTTTTTGTTTCCTGTAGGAGATTTGCATGGAAACCTGGATGATCTTTTGCTGATATTCTATAAGGTAAGTGGGTTCTCTGAGATGTAGCATTTTCACTTTATGACTTGATGTTAAGAAAACATATTTATGTCTAACAGATTTATCACAGTTAAAACTGTACATGAGGTGTGCATATACCACATACAGAAATCCTGGAACAATTTGGTGTCTTTGTCGTAGCTTTTCCTTCTCCATATCCTCCTGCACACTGTGAAGGAGGAGATCTAGGCCACAGTTACTATTTTCCCAAATGCTGAGCTGGAGCATGAGCCAAAACTTAAAAGGGCTCTTTGCAGTGTCTCTAGACTTCTGCCACTGTTTTAAATTCCATATTGACTAAAGTCTGCTAATATAGGAGCTAACTTAGTTCCTGATGTAACACTACACCATGGATAATTTTGACTCTCCAGAGAAAATGCAGAAGCTTTCATTTAGGCCTCCACTGATACCTACAGAGCTTTTTTTTTTTAATATTTTTTAAACAGAAAAGAGTGCTATTTAAAAGGTTTTTAAGCCTTGAAAGCAATCACATAATCTTCACAAAATAGAAATTCTTTGGGCACCCTTTACATATCCTTCTTTTCATGTTAAAAAAACACAGCTCTGTTTTACGGATGTGAAAAAAATTGAGCTCCAGGCTATCTTTTCCGCAATTGTATATTTAACTGAAGATGCAGGAAATGTTGTGTATTTAGTTTCACATTTATCTTCAGCATGAATCACCACCTTTCATTTAGCAGATACTCTCTTTGATTTGAGCTTTCCGGGGAAAAAGGTTTGTGTCTGATCCTTATACACATTCATCTGCTGTGAATGGAGACTGAAGTGAGCTAAACCATGTGTTTAAATAATGTAATTCTCCTTCTGCTTCGCACTTTGTTACACTTTATCTGACACTTGCTGAATGGAAATGTGGTTGTTTTGCCCATGTGGCATACCTGAAGCCTGTTGAAGTTTAGTTAAAGTAAAATCAGACCTTTTTATAGTGTTCTGCTTTTCTTATTAATCAACTGTGTTTAGCTGGCCTTAGGCTTGTGGTATTTTAGCTGTTCTTTTAATTAGACAATCTCTCTTTTTGAAACTGGAATAAGGGTATGATACATATTGGTTTCATACACAGAACCTGGAATGAGAAAAATAACTGTTTTGAAGATACATGCTCAGATAGTTAAATAGGTACATTTACAACTGCAATCAGCCTGCATTTTACTCTTTTGGAGTAAACAGATGATGATTCTTTTTCCCCCTCTAATGGATGCTATAAAGAGGAAAAAAAGCCTCTAAGCAACTCTAATCCTGAGTTCATTAAATTCAGAGCCAAAACTCCCACTGATTTCAGGGACTAGAGATAACACGCAGTCATTCTCTGTTAAACTTCTAGGGAAGTCCTTCCACCAAACAGAATAAAATGACAAATATTTTGTCATTTCAAAGTGGTTGAGAATATAGAGAGCACATGTTAGAGCTGCTTATTTAGAGGCAAATTAGATGACACAGTCTTTTCTGTCCCCTCTGAGCAGTTCACTCAGATGAGCAGCGAACCCAGCCAGCTTCTGGGATCCATTCTTTTTCTCCATCCCTGACTTTGTTTCAGTTGGAGGGGATTTCATCCTCCAAGTTGGCATGAACCGCCCATAACTTTAAACAAGGGGGTGTGATCCTAAACAGTGCCATGAGGAATGTAGTGATCTCAGTCTGCACAGAGCCATGCAGAGCTGAAATGGATTTTGGAGGGCTGCACGTAGACCAGCACCTTGAGCATGGGGCTCTGTCCAGGGCTTGTCACAGCAATTCTACAAACCACCAACAGCAAACACACAGAGGTTGCAATACATAGCTTATCCATACAATGCTGTAGATTGTGTATAATTATTAAACCTGGTTTGAATGAGGCTAAGATAATTACTTTTTCATTCAGTCCCTGCATTAATCTCCATTAAATTACAGCGTTTTCTGAAATTCCTTGAAATGCTTGAATTTTAAATTATGTATTGCTAAGTTAGATTGTTAAATGGATGCTATGGATAGAAATGGCCTGAAACTGTAGAAAGTGCCAACAACAAACAGAAGTTAATTAATCACTAACCCAGGAAATACAGTAATGATGCCCAGCAGCAAGTTGCTAATCATTAGGCCTTGTTTGCCTCTCTGACATGTCAGAGGCTGCAACAGCCTTTAATTTAGTTTTGCTCTTATTGTTGGTCAAAACCACAGAAAAGGAAATAAAAACTTTGCATGAGTGTGGAACGAAACTTAAATGTCACATTGAAGTTGGAAGTCCAAAACAAACTTGTTAAAAACTAAAATGGTGTGTAAGCTTTTCCAAAGGGATGATAGAGTCTGAAGAGTGCTTCAGTAGATCTGTCTTTCCAAGAGGATTGCAGCTCCAGAGTGCTTGCATGTATACTCACAATCTATTGGTGATTCACATGCCTATTGGTTTTAAGGCAAAGCTTTTATTAATTTGTCTTTCCAGAAGCTGCTGTTGAGTTTCTGCTGTCTGTTCCACTCCTGAAATCCATCCTCTCTCTTTTTTAAAGCCACTGCAACCCACTGCATTAGCAGAGTCTCATACACTGTCACTGCTGTGAGCACAGAGCAATCACAGGCTTCTTCTAAGCAAACCTGTAAAGGGCTCAGGACAAGCAAAATCCAAGGAAGTCGTATTTACAGCAGTCAGGATCAAGAGACCAGGATTCACTACTGCATCCTGACATAGCAATGCTGCCAAACCTGTTAAGAGTGGCTTCCACAGTTATGATGTGATTTTAGAGATGTTCTGTTGATAATTCTTGTGCATATCAGTTGTGAGAACAGAGGTTTCATTTTTCTGGCAAGTCAAAGGTTGAAATAATGTTTCTGACTCATGATTGGAAATGAGGAAGCTACATATAATTGATGCTATGTTTTCTGTAAGTTGATGGCACCCAGTGCTGTACTGGTAATTAATCTAATGAAACATGCCATCAGTTCAAAATACTAGCTTTTGATGAGTAACCATTCATAATAAAGCATTGCTCTATATCTTCAGAGAAAAAATAAGTTAAGGAATACCTGTATGTACAGCCTATCAGGTTTGTGAGCTTTCAAGTATATCCTTGCCCTGATGGGGACAAAGTGCAAGTGAGTAAAATTCAAGTAGTGCTTTCAGGATTAAAGCAACTGGAATCAAACCCTTCAGAGTTCTGTATCAAGATTTTATATCCTCTGGACTATAGTCTTTATCAGGAGCTTTGGAAGCATGCACTGCAAACATTGTAAATATATTAAATCCATTTTTCAACTATGCAAGGAAACATAAGGACCTTCAAACTTGAGTCAGAAGACAATTTGTCATTGATTTCTTACCTTCCATTCAAAGAATTACTCTGTTCTGTTTGCAAGTACACAATTTCCTGGAAACAGTTGCATTAATGGAAGAATATATTTTATTACAAGACTGATGTCCCTTTTGGTCCCATTTTATTTAATAGGTAGAGGATAGGATTAGAGATGACATCATAAGAACAGCTAGAGAGGTCTTCTCTAATGGCTCATACAGGTTGTCTGATATGGAGGTTTTTATTCTAAGCAGTGGAAATAAAGAAATGCTACATTTTAGATTTCTATATTATGCAAAGATTTTTCAGACTTTCTAGCAATGTGACCTCATTTAAATACTATTTCCTTTATTACAGTACCATAGCAGCATCTCTAAACATCTTTTTTTTTGTTTCTTCCTGCAGAATGGTCTGCCTTCAGAACAAAACCGTTACGTCTTTAATGGTGATTATGTTGACAGAGGGAAAAATTCTATGGAAATAGTTATACTCTTATTTGCATTTTTTCTTATCTATCCCAATAATATATCCTTGAATAGAGGAAACCATGAAGACTACATGATGAACATGAGGTAGATTTTGGAGGGCAGGGTGGGTAGTATCTGGCCTTTCACTAGAAAATTTTGAGCTTTTGAATGCTACTTTAGCCACTGTGACACTCTAAAATACAAGTAATATTTTATTAAGTATTCAGGTGTAGCTTTGCATCTTCAAGATCTGTGAGGGGGGGAAGGAATATCCTCATTACACACATGAGAACTGTATCTTGTCTCTGACCTAGTCACAATCCATTGAAGTCAGAGGCCTTCTTGCAGCTTCCAGAGTATCAAAATTGGGGAAGGAGGACAGATGGAAGGATATTTTAGTTAAAAGCACATATTTAGTTAAAGTTGATATTTCAGTTAACTTTAGACTAAGATGTCACTTCTCAAACACAAGGGGCAGGTAAATATTCTAGCTTCCACTCAGGGGAGGTTCACTGGTTGGGAGGTGTCATCTGTCCCATTGCAGGAACAGCTGAGACCCTGTTTTCTAATACAGCCATTTGTACTCAGCTGTACAGTGCTGCCAAGGGAGTGAGCACAAGCAGTGGCTCTGGCTGCAGTGAAAATGTGACTTGTAGAAAAAAATCATCTCACATATGTAGGAAGAACTCCTCAGTCCTAGTCCCTACAATTCTAAGCCATCCCAGTAAGTCTTTGGTTGACTGACTGGTGGGTAACCTGTTGAACCCCTTCGATCATTTGGTGTGTCCACACAGAATATAGTGCTGTTTTAACACAGGCACAGACCTGAGTTAGAGGCCCATGGTCAAGTCCTATTAATGATCCACATAAGAGAATCAGTCTCACATAATTCTTTTTTCAGCACTTAATTAAAACAAACAAACAAACTAAAACTTAAAAACCAAAACAAAACCAACAAACATAAACCAAGATCAGTTACTTAGTCTATGAGGTAGAAAAATTCCCACCCATAGTAGAAAATATTAACTAAATGTGTGATGGTATGAAGTGCATAGATGCAATCCTGGCTTTTTTTTGCTGGGCATTTTAATTATCAGTGCTGCACATATGTAAATTTGAAAGCTGAGTATTGTGAAAATGCCCCTCGACCAAGGATATCTTGGTGTTACAAGAATGAGTTGTCAAAATCCTTGTCCCTTGTGGGGGAAAAAAACGTAATAGATGACATTGTCTAAGAAAGTTACATGTTCAAGGCCAGGTTGGATGGAGCTCTGAGAAACCTGGTTTAGTGAAAGGTGTCCCTGCCCATGGCAGCAGGGTTGGAACCAGATGATCTGTAAGGTCCTTTCCAATCCAAACCATTCCATGATATGATATGATATGATATGATATGATATGATATGATATGATATTTAGGACAAGAACTCTGTGGAGGCTCTGTGGGAATTTTTGCTCATCACCAGTTAGGTTCCTTTGAAATTTCTCTCTGGTGTTTAAAAGGTAAAGTTGGCAAAATGGCCACTTAATGATTATTAGGATGGATACTGTTCCTGTCCTCTCTATGTACAAGAAATCAGTTTAACTCGGTTCTCGAGACAGGGTGGAAGAAAGCACATTTAAACTGAGGTGAGATGGAAAGGCAGGAGAAAAATGGGGCTAGAAAACTCCTGGCAAACACTATAGCACAGGAAACCATGCAGAAGGGGCATACTGAAAAACAGTTCATGATGCTGTCCTATTTTCAGATATGGCTTCACAAGAGAAGTTTCGAGTAAGTACAAGGTAAGATTCCTCCTCCTTCTCCTATGTTTTCTTTGTAGTCTTGCAGATGTAAAATGAGATCTGTGAAAACAAGGAAACTTCCAAGCAGTTTATGTAGGTGTAACAGAGCATTACTTTAGTGATGTAGTTGAAATTATTTTGGCACATCAGTGGACAAAACAATTTTGAGTGCTAGCCTCTTATTCTCAGAGATCTATGGGACGAATTAAATAACATCCATAAGGCCATTTAACAACACAAAAAGAGGTGACCATGAAAGAAAAGCTAAATTATACAATCAAATGGCTCTAAAGTAAATGTCAGAACGTTTGTCAGCGTTGCAATTCACATTGTCACCTGAACAAAACTGTTCATACAGACTGTAGCAGATGCTTCAACAAAATCTTGAATTTGGAAGCAACAGAATCTACCAGAAGTAGGATCTAATGTAAGGGTATATTTTACAGAAACACAGTACACAGATTTTGTATCTTCTGCGAGATGTCTTTAGCTGGCTCCCCCTTGCCACTATAATTGATAAAAAAGTTCTTATCCTACATGGAGGGATTTCAAACACCACAGATTTGGATTTCCTGAAGGCACTCGAAAGAAATAAGGTAAGAGATATATTATCCACATGGGGGTACAAATGCTGATTTTTGCATTAGGAAACTAAATGGTTGCTGTAAGGAAAAAAAAAGAGTCCTATTTTTCTTCAAAATCAGCATTTAGGAAGGAAAGTTTCAGTAGGTGTTGTGAGCCAATTGTTTGGCTGCTATAAAATAGCACAGCTCTTTTGACTTTAAAATAGCTAAAAACACTTTAGATCCCCCCTTCCTGCAGTGATGACGCATTAGCCAGAAAGTATGAAAAGTACTTGATTCAAAACCACTTTGGAAACCAATCTAGCCACATATTTCTAGCACTGGCTTTTGTCCTGGGGCTGTGCTTCTGCCATCTGCTGTGTGGGGGAAGTTCTCCACCTGTGAGGCGTTCCCTTGGCAGCAGCTGAGTGTTGTACATGTGGGAGAGCCTTTCCAGAAGGATCAAACTTAAGACCTGGCCTTGAGAAAACAGAAATTACTGCTTTTCAGGGATTTAAAAACCAGAAATGTTCATGTTTTTTTCTGAAATGGTGAGCAAACACAGCTCTTTCAAATCAGTGGAAAATGGTGTGGGATTTGGTCTCAATTCGGACAACTAAATCAAGATGTCTGCTTGTGATCAGGGTGCTGAGGCTCCTTATAATCAGTGGAGATCCAAGAGATCTGGTGGAGGTCTATTTCTTAGACACATGTCTCCAGTGCTGTTCATGGAAGCACCCCATAGGCTAGGGATGTTCTCTCTGGCTTTTGCCTGCCTCTGAAGAAAGTCTTCTTTGTAGGTTTCCTCCACCAGTCTCCTTTAGGTTGGGTTTGTGTCTGCCCCCCTCACACTGATCCACAGACGTAGTAGAGCATCTCAGATGGCACAGGAGACCTATATTTAAGCAACGTAGTGTACCCTGTAATTAATGTCTGTGCTATTTCTGTCATTCTCATGTTTTCTAATGCAGAAATAAATGCTTTACAGGACTGTCAGGTGTGTCTCTGTCTTTCAAAGATGTGAACGTTTCTGATCATTGGGCTGTGTTGGCTGTACCACCGTACACTAAAACTGGGTACCCAACTACAGATGCAGGTGTCCTAACTCTGAGCCGAGTTCTGCCCATGCTTTCATCAAGGCTGGGCTCTGCATGTTTCTGATGCAGTATCTGTGAAATACAGAATGAACAGGTCAAAGTTGCTGCCACAGGAGAGCGTTGCTAATGAGACATTTGTGGGCCACAACCCAGGGCAGTATCACTCAAGGCCAAGTGGTGTATTTTAATTGGTACAGCTGGCATCTGACAGGTCTCAAATACTGGCCAGTGCACTGGGGAATAACCCAGTGGTTTGCATTTTGTTTTGAATCAGTCCTTTTCTTTGTTAAAGAGTAACATTTAGGGGGCTGTGGAGGATGTGTGTTTTGTTGGTGGTTGTTTTTTGGAGTTTTTTTGTTTTACTTTGGAAATAAGCTAGTATGAGAACATTTCAAATGAGAAGACACTCCCTGGTGAAAAGTCTGTATGAATGGTCATTCACAGAGCTATAGCGCACCACTCCAAAAAAGCAAACGCCCATGTGTGTTGGAAGAGGTTGATTTAATGATAAAAGGCCCGATGTAATACTTCATCAACTTCACTGTTATCTTCCTCATATTCCATTTCTCTTACCCAAATTAACCTAACAGCATGCTACTGTGTCAGAACAGCAGTGAATGAAGGTTCATCTTCAGTACAGTATGAATACGTATTTTGTTTCCAGGAAAGCTGGGCACTTAAGTGTCATCCCTGAGCCTAGGTCATACTTGTTGTACAGTGAGACCTTAAGATTGATTGTGGTTGGAAGGAGTCTGTGTGTCTGGATAAGATTATGAAAGCAGCTCTGAAGAGGCTGGTTGCTGATAGGTATAAAGTAAAATTTCTGCAGGTGCCAAACACCTTCAGCTTCCTCCAGACCTGTGAGTTCAGGACATAATAGGAGTTCAACCCTGAGCTGAACTCTCAGTGAGTTTTCCTGAGTAGAAGAAACATGAATTGATGTGCCTTTCAGCTAAAATCTCTGCATCAACTTTATGTGCTGATAACTCTTTCAGTTTGTTGTGTTTATTTCTTAAAGTTGAAATCTTTGCTACGGCTGCCCAAGTCAATGAGAGGCAGACAGGACCTGAAGGAGGGAATTTCCGATCAGAATGATTTTGGGAAGGCACACTACGACTCTGACTCTTCTTCGGTCTCCACTGAGCCTTCAGGCTCCATTTTGCCTCTGGGCCCCACTGAGGAGGAATGGAAACAGGTGGGTGAAACCAAACACAGAGTGATACCAAAAACCTCCTGCACAAAACCAGCAGGTGTTCTGTTCAGGCAGTATGTTTGAGTCACAGGGAACTGTCTCTTAATAAGAAAGCAGTCATATACTAGACAGCTATTAGTTTTCTGGATGCTTTTGGTAGACCATGTAAGAAAGGCTTGGGATTTTATACCTTACAATGTGCCCAGTGTTTTGCTTTCTTAGCTGTTAGGAGGAAGAAACTGCTAAGTATGAAATGTGTTTGCTTGCCCTCATGTGGTTGGATCTGTTGAGACATATGTGGTTATTGGTTTAAGCAGGTTAGACTTTGCAATTGTTGGTGAGAGCGAGCACCATTTTTTGGCTGTGGTTTTGGCAGCTGAATGCTGACACAGCCCAAAAAAACACCCAACTCCCCAACGCCCAAGATCTACAAGGAGATCTACAATGCTGATTACTCAAGAGTGGGAAGTTTTTGTCCTCTGGCTGTTCCTTTCCTCTTGAATACTAGGGCCAATATGGAGCTTTTTTGTACTGTAATTTAATAAATTGTGGCAATTTGGAAAGCTGATTTGGAGATGTGATACCTATCTGACTTACAAACCAACATAATGGGCACAAGTAACACCCACACACCCCCTCAAAACTGACACTCCCCCAGCTAATCAATTATCCACTGAGCCATGCTCACAAACATGAAGTGGAATATGTTAGTACAAACCTTGTCCAGCAAGGTTTAAACAAACACAGTTTGACTAATACTTGCTCCTGACTATACTTAAACAGTAATAATTCATCTTCACATCTGAATCCTGCTAAAATGCTAATACATAAAATCTTGTTTTAAAACACAAGCTAACTGAAGACAATAAAGCCAAAGGCAACTCTTGTCATGTGTAGAGCAGGCACTCCCAAGCTTTGGTTAGGTAAAACCACCTAGATGCAAAGAAGGCAGCTTTTGCTCTCTTCAAAATAGCCCAGGTACTGTTCCTGATGCACCCGTCCAAGTCAGAAAAACTCAGCTGTGAAAGGAGGTACATTGCTGAAATGGTATGTCATCTGAAAAAAAAAGTTAATCCAAAATCTAGGTCATGTTCTTAAAAAAAGTAGAACAAAAGTTTCAGCCCAAAAAAATGCCCTCTGAGAGGAAGGAAGAAAACAGAAGACCTGCATGTTAGCTCAGACGTGTTTTCTCCATGTACTGTGGGGCTTTTGCTAGGGCCAGTACTTCAGACCATCAGAGCCTGTCAGTCTTCACCTACTGTCAGCCCTCACTTGCTTGAGTTTGCTATTTGTAGATCCTTGACATTCTCTGGAGTGATCCAAGAAGCCAAAATGGCTGCACACCAAACAAGTGTCGAGGAGCAGGCTGTTACTTTGGTCCTGATGTCACTGCCAAGATCTTTAATAGGTATAATCTGAAGATTCTCATCAGGTCTCATGAATTTAAGCGGGAAGGTTATGACATCAGTCATGGTGGGAAGGTAAGATGCTTTTGTGTAAAGCAGAATTCTCCTGTGAATTTCCCAGGCACATCCACAATAGATTTGTCTGCAAAATTAATTAAAAAATAAAAAAGAGAGTGACTTCCTTAAATTGGATTTGGGGGAATTTTGTGCTAGATAGATGTTACAACAAATTACCAAGTTCTGACGAACAAAATTCTTTACAGCTTCGGGGAGTGGGGACCAGTTTATTACTCACATGAAAAGAAATAGACATCAACAAAATCCCTGAGAAGAGTTGTGTGTAAATACAGTGCAAGAGATGCCCTAAGGCTTTAGAAGTCTTTTAACTTAATGATTTCTCTTCTGGCCCTGCTTTCTGAGGTGATATATTGGGAAGCCAGCAAGAATCCTGAAAACTAGATCTGTCTTAGAAAGTGATTTCTGTTGAACAGCATGTTATATCTCACTGCCCTCTGAACTGAAGTCTTCCAGTGACAGATCAAAAATACAAGCCCAGAGCTCTGACTCAAAAGGCAAGACCAATGTGGTGAATTACACCAAATTGTTTTCTATGTAGCCACTTAATTTTGTAACCTGCATTTTTTCCTAAGGTCCGTTTCAGAAGTCAGTGTCAAGAAGAGCTGTTTCAGCCAATTGAGTTTCTTTGTTTCCTATGATCAGGTTATCACTATCTTCTCTGCCTCTAACTATTACGAAGAGGGGAGTAACCGGGGAGCGTACGTCAAACTGGACCCTGAACTAATTCCTCGGTTTGTACAGTTTCAATCCAGCAAGTACACACGCAGGCTGAATATTCAGGAGAGGTAAAGCTGTGTGTTGCATGCAGTGAGCATGTACTTGCTTGTGAGTACCTGCCACAAATCTAGAGCTGATTGAATAATTGAATAGGCATCTATTTTTCTTGATTTTTCCTAGTTTTTTATTTTACCATTTAAAAATTAATACAGTAGACCAAACATGTTCTAAATGGTCTAACATGGTTTCCTGAGAAACTGCCAATGGTAGTTAGATAAGGTAAGAGGATAGAACAGACAACTGTCAGGGACTTGTAAAGGGTCTCCACCTGTCTGTCAGATTTGCCTTAAGGCTGCAGTGTTAATCTGGACAAATCCTGTTATGAATTGAGTCAAAAAAGTTTATCATAGCTTTGCCATGCCTAGCACTGTGGTCAGATACTAAAGGAAAGCAGCTGTATAAACTCAATTCAGATTATTTTTATGGAGCACTTCTGGTTTTGTTTGGTTTAGGGCTTTCCCCCCTTCCCTCCAGTGTTCTCTAGTATGTTTTGGGTCATCCTACTTAAACATAGGACATGTTAAATGATAAAAGAATTTGATAATGATTGTTAAAAAGTATAAAATGCCAGAGGATTTAAATTCTTTAATAATGCTCTGATTTTTTTCCTTCTAGGGTGGGTACAATTGAATCATCTGCCTTAAAGTCCTTACGAGAGCTGATTTATGCTCATAGGTCTGAACTCATTAGAGCTTTTGCACCATACGACCCCAGAGGCACAGGTACCACTCCCTCTCTGTCCAGTTGCCACTATGGGGAAAACACTTCCATGTGTGTGGGGGGCAGAAGGGACAAACCTCATGGAGAGGGGTCCTGCCTGCCTGCCAGTGTAAGGCCGGAGGGCAGCGGAGGCTGGCTGACCTTGTTCTTCCTGACCACAGAGGACAATAGGTGTCGGCAAGTGCTTAGTCCGGGAAAACAACTTGAGAAGATGAAGCCATAAGTAGGAAGAAGAAAACTGAAACACATAGGCAAATAAAGAAATGCTGTTTGCTGTTGGGCAAGAGAGTATGGGAAGGCAAATCCAGTTCCAGAAGCTCGAAGGTCACCACCTTCTCTTAGGTGGTGTCTTCAGATGTCAGACAGGGAACTGGGGTCTCAGATGAGTGGGAACTGGTCTCCTTCCGAGTCTGGGAGGTACATGAGGAAAGTTGACTGCCTGTACCTCTAGCAGACACACACTCACCTATCAGCAGCAGCAAATTCAGTGGTAAGTTAATAGATGAAGCTTTAATGTACGAGTAAGAAGTTGATTTCTACTCCAAATACAACTTTTTCTTGTGATGGCTCCTCACTTGACTGCGCTCCTACAAGGCCGCTCAGGAACATGATGGTACTCTTTCTTTGGCCACGGAACAGTTGTTTGACATATTTCTATCTTGTTGAGTTTTTCAACCACATGTCACTGTAACTGCAGTTCAGCTGAAATCTGAACTACTCTTCATGGCATAATCTGGTTTTCTCAAAAGGTGTTAATACATGTTGAACATCCTAATAGCATCACAGAGTTGTTGAGGTTAGGAGGCACCTGTGGAAATGTCTAGTCCGACCCCACTGCTCATTGTTATGAGGGCTTTAATTCTGGGGTTAAGAGAAAATATTCAGGCTTTGCAACTGTTCTTAAGAGTGCTTGCGAAGGTGTGCTGGTGACTGACGTGTGCTGTGCCGTGTTCCGCTTGTAACCATGAACTGACTCCTTCTGGCAGGCAACATTTCTGTCCATGACTGGGCTGTAGTAATGGAGTCTGTCCTACATCTGGAACTGCCCTGGAGGATACTGCGGCCTCGGTTAGCACATACAAACTCAGACGGAGAAGTTCAATTCATGTCATGTTTTTATGATTTGGAAATGGATCCACCTATAAAAGAGGTAAGGACAAAAACACCTCCTTGCAAATCTTGGAGGAACAGCTTTTGGTGCAACTTGAAGCACAAGACAGTGGTTTGGCCAGTCAGGGAGGCATCTACATCTGAACTAGTTGTGGAACTTCCTTTTATAGTCACTGGAGGAAAATGAGCACTGCTTGGGTACGAATCATCATTCCTTGTTAAGGTAGATGCTTAAAATAGGTTGGATGAATCACATGCTAGAACTGCTCCTTCCTTTCTGTTGACTCTCAAGGGTGTTTAGATAATGTAGCTGAGGAGATGCGACAAATCCTGCCCAGAGCACTCAACCCTCTTTGAAATGAGCTTTTAAACATGCTACAGAGCCAATTCCCTATACCATCTTCCCTAGATTATTCACATTTCCACAAATAATTACTGAAGGTAGGAGGTGTGAAGGGCTTCTTTCCCCCTTGCTCTGCCAATTTGAAAGTGATGGGGTTTATTCCTGATTATTCCTCAGGGCAAGACACAAAGTGTTATTCCAGGAAACTTAAGCATAAGGATTTTTTTTTTTTTAACATTTGACAAGTTAAAATAGGAAAATGGAATTGGACTGTACATATTCTGTTGGTCAACCTAACTCAAACCAAGGTCTGAATGTCTTCCTGTATGCAGTTTCAAAACCAGGGTCAGCCAGCTTTGGTGGAAACACTGTGCAGATACAGAAAGGATCTGGAGATCATCTTTAACATCATTGACAAAGATAACTCGGGTAAGTCTAGGTAACTTCACTGTACCGGCTCTAAGAAGCCTATACTAGTTATTTTTTCCCCACTGTGTTTCCTCCTTAAGGCTTCTAAAAATAGAGGAAGCAGAGGTGATGTAATTTTTCCAGTTTAGTGAAGACTAATTTAAGCAGTCAGGCTGCAACCATATAAGGGACAGTGCACACAGCCTAACTTCACAAAAAATTCTCACATACCCCATCTTCAGTACTGGCTTCACTCTTTTGGGGGCTCTTTCTCCCTTCTACTCTCACTCTCAGTATTTACTGCTTTCTCAATTCCTCTGGCAAAAGCATTTGACCATTATCTCAAGTAAAAATGTACTTTAGTCATGAAAGCACAAAACACACCAAAGCCAGGGTAGGCAGGTAACTTTCTTGCAGGGAGGGAGTGTACATGTATGTGTATTTGCAGGAATAGGAAGCATTTTTGTACCGGAAAAAGCAACCTGCTGTGTCTCTTTTAGGTCTGATTTCTGTTGAGGAGTTCAGCCAGACATGGAAACTCTTCACCTCTCACCTGGGCATTGATGCACAGAATGACTCATTTGACAAATTAGTCTTGAGTATAGATAACAACAAAGATGGCCAAATTGACTTCAATGAATTTTTAGAGGCCTTTCACATTGTTCACAGAGTTGAGGAAAAGGCAAACTCATGAAAAGGCAGAATGTGAACTGTCTTGGAAGCTCACCCTCCTGTCCTTAGTCATAAAAGGGCTGCTCGATACGATATGATACGATGCACACTGAGGTCACCATTGTAAGCCTTTATGTAGTCCCTGCTGGATGACATGTACCTGCTACTAATGAGACAGAGGAGATGAAAACCCACTACTTACAGCATTACTGTGTCACTGCCACACACTGCCAGTACCTTAGTACCTCATGTCCCCCATTAATCTAATCTGTGAACACTGCCAAGGTCACACCTTCAATAGTGTAGGAAGAGACTTGGGTTTATTTCTCTCAGTGGTCCTTGGCAACAGCTGAGGGCATTGGTGACCACATGGAACAGATCAGACCCTCCTTGGTTATGAAACGGACACAAGAGATGCTGTCTATGGAGTGTCCAGTGCAGGAAAGGAAAACAAGGAAGAACCATCTAGTTCAAATAGGTTGTTCTGCATTTAAATTTGTTCTTTGCATGATGGACTGGAACTAAATTATTCCAGGTCACTGTCTATCTTACCAGAAGTTTACAGACACAACTTACAGGATCTTGGTTGAAAGGTGTTTACACTTGTGCTAGGTTTCCTCTTACCACTGGTAACTTTTTGCCACATTTGTTGGAACTTGGAGATAAGAAACGGTCATAACTCGTCACCTTAATGAAGGCTAAACGCATAGCATGTCAATGTAACATACAAAAGATCACAAAATAAAGCTTTAGCTTTCTGAGTAATGTCTAAGTGGGATGTCTTTTTGCCTGTATTTGGGTACCCTGCCCCTATCAGAGTAGAACACACTTTTCTTGAAGATGAACTGGGTTTCTTAAAAACAAAGAAATTAGTATAAACACAAAGTAAACATATTTTGGTATTATGAACCTAAATATTTTTGCATATACATAAATTCTTTACCAGGAAAAGGGAACTGAGAAATTCTGAATTAGAGTTTTTCGAATGCAGCAAGATGGAAACGTCCAATGCCCCCACCTGCCCGTCTCCTTTCCCCTGTTGCAAGCCAGTATTCCCATTCCTGCCAGTACCACCCTGTCAGCTCCTGGGGGAGAGTCGAGAGATCTGGACCTAATTCTTTTGCCTATTACACTCCAAAAGCAACACCAGGTCAGGAGATTTTTGGTAAAAGTATCACCTTATTCAGCCTTAGTAAATACAGTGCACATAATGTGCTTTTTGGGTAGGAAAAGGTTTCAGTCTAGTCCCTCTTTAAATTGTATTAGCTAAAGATGAGCTAAGTAAATCAGTTTGGTGTTATTTAATAACAGTGTTGAAAGTACAAGAAAAAGCATCCTTTGCAGTTTATCATCACAGAATGTAGCAGCAGCCCGAGCTTAAGGCACTGCTCTCTCTCCTAAATATTATTTTTTACAATTAAATCCAGAATACTTTTCCAGAAGTATTTTGTAACTTGATAGATGAATGAAGAAACATGCACACGCTTACTTCTATTGCCTTGGGGGAGGGGGGAAGAAAAATCTTTAATAGTGCCAACAAAATTTACAGTAAAATGTTAATGGCATTGGTAATGCTTAATGTCCGTTTTCAGCATGCAGTTATGCTGATCTGTGATGATCAGTCCCATCTTATTCCAGTGGAGTGACAAAAAGGCTCCACCTAAGATGGACAAACACCACAGTGTGTTGTGGGATCTTGCTTCCCACTGTTGGATTCCATGCTGTAGGAGCAAAGTGACAAGGTGGAATGGGACGGTGCAGCTCTGGAGTCCTCCTTTGCTCTGAAACACGGCTGACAGCCTCAGTTTAGATGTCCCCACTAATGACACATTCCTGAAGGTGACATAAAGTTGAAGGGGTTTCGACGGATCACTTCACGAGAGGGAATGCCAAGGTACAGTTGCAGTGCAGTGCTGCACTCGGCAGGCAGTAAGAGGCTTTTGGGCATGCAGCACTGAAGTATGAGAGGAGCTGAATCACTGACCCAAAAAAGAAAGCCCCTGTCCTGTCAGCTGCTGGCAGCACACAAGAGCCCCCTTACCCCTGACAGAAGAAGGGGGGTGGCAGGGGAGTAACTGTGAAACATCTAACACCAGGAATAAATGCCACTCGAGACTGAAACTGGGAGTGGGAAAAAGCCCTGCTGCTTGTACTTAAAACCATTTGAGCTGAAGCTCTTCTATAACCCCACCCCCAATCCCTTTTAGTCCCAATTCTATTCAGTGGCTACTTAATATTGCAGATGTGACTGGTCCTTTGAGCAGGGACTTAATCAGTCTGCAGACGAGCGCCCAAACCATACAGCTACAGATGCCACCGCTGGTGGTATCTCTCTCCTGCTTTATGGGCAACTCCACTCCTAACTGTGGACCACACCAGAAAGTGCCCAAGATTGCACCTGGACTGGCCCAGGCTCTGGCTTCACTCAAGCCCCTCGCTGCTGCTGGAGGGGTGACACAGTCCTGCAGTGCCCTGTGCCCGCAGGGGGCAGCCCAGGTGTTTCACCACTCACCACAGAAAGTGGCCACACCTTTATAGGGCAGCTACGGACTGTGCAGCTCACCTGCACCTTCCAGGAAGAAGCAGGGCTCTTTGCCTAAGGAAGGAAACTACAATTAGCAGGAGAGAAGTCAGACAAACTTTGTACTCCACCCATTAACTTTTCACATTTACTGGTGGGACCAGCAGCCAGGGGAGATCAAAGGTGTTTTTGATCTGTCTAGTTTGACAAACCCGTGCCCTTCACTTGGCAGCAGGGAGAAGGAAACAGCCATGATCAGGGAGCATGGCCTGGAGGAGCTGGCTTAGAGCCAGCATGCAATGTGAGCTCCGAGCTGGACACCCATCATTGTTCTGGCCAGTGGTCCCACCCAGTCCCATTCCTCTCTCCATGCACATCTGGCTGCCTCCGGCACTTGCGTAGGTGCTTCTGACCCCACAGCTGCAAACTGCTTAGGGCAGCAGTGCCTGTCAGGCTGGGACAAGCAGCTCTCAGGCAGCCTATTTTAATTCACTAATGCCCTTGTTTCTGAAGCACAGGATGTGTCTGTTCACCTTTGCCTTCTTCCATAAATGTGTTTCCAGGGGCTGGAAGCTGGCAGTGTCATCCTCTGCTGGCTCCCCAGGGAAGCAGCACGGCCAAGTTGAGCCTCTGCCAATTAGCTCAGCCCCACACAAACTGCAAAGTCGTCATGTGTTTTATCTGTGAGCACACCCTCGCCACTGCCAGTGCCAGCTCTGCTTTGCAGCAGCCTAACACACACCAGGGATCCTCAGCAAAGCAGGGGGTCTGTGTAAAACCTTATTTGCTTAATTAGGTTTGCACTACAATGCAGCTCTCCAGCTGGAATGGTTCTTCAATCTGAGCAGCACGCTGAAGCTGTGCCTGACCTGAAAATAACACAAGTTTCCCTTCCCCTGGATGTGTGTTTCAGAGTCTCACCTTTCACCATCAGCTACCTAAACTCTTCAAATTATCACATAAATACTTTCCAAGTGCCTGCATTTCATGTGGTAACTCATTATGATCATCATAAATATACCATAACCTGGGTCATGCTGTGAATTTCATGTTAAAGACACCAATGACACTGCCATTAAAAAGAGAAGTGTCAAGGGGTGTCAGGGTATGTTAGGCCATGCGTTTCATTGGTTTAGATTTCAATGCAGCTTAATGTAAAACCAGCTACATCACCCTTGTTTCTGAAAACAAGATCACACTGTAGGTTAAACAAATAAAGAGTCTGAATGAAAATCATCTTGCATCTCTCACAATCTAGGATTCAAAAACAAAACAAAAAATAACAGTAAATTTTCATATGATCCTGGGTAGAACAAGAAACCACCACACCAGCTCTTGTGTGCTCATGCTCTGCATGGTCACATCTGCTTAAACTAAACAAAGGATTTTACTTTTATTTACTGGGAAACAAGCCAAGTGAGCTCACACAATACATATGAAAAGGAAAAAAACCAAACCAAACCATGATGAAGGCAAACCCGTACAAAACAGTCACCATGCCAATAAAATGACTTCCACATCCAAGTGCTAATTGTACCTGAACTGTCACTTTACGCTGGCCCCTCCACAGGCCTGTAGTTCTCATGGTGGTTAACACAGTCCAAAGGCTCCTGGGCCTCTGGACTGCCAAACTCCTCTGGTCTCTGCAAAAACATTAAATCACTTCCTAAGAGCTCCCACACCTTCACTGTCTTTAGGCAGTGCCCAGGCACTGCTACAGCAGCAGCGACTGTGTAGAGGGACAGCAGGCAGGGTGACAAGGCTGGCAACTGGCAAGTGAGACAGGGTGTTGTCATTTTGTCAGGGTATTTCAGATACCTGTATAAAACTGGAAACAAAAACCGCACTCTCAAAAGCACCGCCTACTGTTGTTACAAAGAAAAGTTTTCAAATCCTATACAAATGGCATAGTTACATTTTGAAAGACTGGAGGGGAGGCTCACAGAAATATACTTCATCAGGTTTATTAGCTCAGAAAATACTTACTTTTTTAGAGGCCTGTCTGCTCTTTTCCCCTCTACCTGGCAAGACAGAATTGCTCTGATGCTTCCTGCTCCCATGGTGGCAGTGCTGGCACACCTCCACACTGCTGGGGGAGCCCCTGGCCACAGAGAGGCTAAAGCTACTGCCATGTTCCCGAGCTGTCAGCCAGATGCTGGCATGTGGCTATTGGCAAACCAGCAGTGCCAGCACAAGCAAAATGCAGCCTGGGGTCCACCAGGGTTTTCATCTCCAGTCTCCAGTTTCAATGGTCATGGGACCACTGCCCTGCAGGACACACCTGTTCTGCCTGGAGCAACTCAGAGTTTCCAGAGGACAGATTCTAGGTGCCAGCACCAACCTGGGAACTGTCTGAAGGGAGACCTCCAGGCAGCCCAAACCCTTACTACATGTGACCACTGCAGCTTCAAACTAAAAAGAAAAATAAGAGGAAAAAAAAATGGGAAAGAAAAAAAAAGAGAAACATCAAAGCCTTCCATAAACTCACGCTGTGCTAGAAGGGCCACAAATTATGCCATTCTTAACTCTGAGGCTCTTTGCAAGGGAAACAATCGGGACACTTGGAAAGGGTGCTTGAGTGGAAGCGGTTTATCTTGCTCCATTCAGAGGAAAGGATTACAGGCATAAAAGTGTCTGTCACCTTGGGGAAGCTGGAGTCTTCAGATTTTGCCTCCAAAGCCTCAGGGATGCAGGGAAGGAAGCTGTTTTGTTCAGATTAAAGACAGACACAGCTTCCTGACAGAGGCTATCCTCTCAAATTAGTGGATATTGCAAGATGTTTGTCTCTACTGGCGTTAGCCCAGCATTGACTAGGTGCAAGTGAGAAGAGAATCGCGATAAATGTGTATGAGAAATATCACTAGGTTATTTCAAGTTATTCCTATGCCTCTAATTTACATTTCCCTGGATGTTTCACACTGTGCATTAGTGATTCACAATGATGTACATTTACACACAGCAGGAGAAAAATTAATGAATTCCATCACTTCCCTTATTTGGGAGACTCTATGCCTGAGATACAGCTCCCTTGTTTTATTATGCCTTTTGATCTCCACAGAATAATCTGTTCTCCCCTTGGCAGAACTGTATAATTCTTTCTAATTTACTATGAATTACATTTATGCACTTTGGGCAGAATAAGCCTCATTATTTGTTATTTCTTTCACACTCTCCTAAAACCAGGCCGAATTCCAGCTCCCTGTCCTGTGTAGGTAGGGCATGCACAGAGCACGTCCACTGGTGTCCAACGCTGAGGTAGTGCACGGCACACACACAGGCAGCAAGTAACCATGAGGTTCACGACAAGGAACTGGGGAGAAAGAGCTTCTGAGCCTTCCCTCCTGCACGAGGCATCACTTACTGCATGGTACAACCTGTGCTAGGCAGGAAATCGTGTAAATAAATAATTATGGCTTTTGTTAGGTACGTCATGGTGCCATAGGCCCCGCTTGGAGCACTGTCATAAAAAAAGTGGCAAATTCCTGTGGCTACATCCTTCTCCAAGATACTGCCAGTAGCTCCAAATGATTTCTGAAAAGACACAAGCAAAGAAATAGGGCAAGTTAGGCAAGCGTGTTTATTTATTAGAAAAAACCCACCACGTTATGATTTTCCATTTGTGCTCAATACTGAAAGCAATTCTCCTTTCCCTCATGAAAACTTTAATCAGGATTATTGTAGGGCCCACATGACTTAGTTGGATCAGTGTAAGTAAATGAACAACATATAACTTCCGAGATTTTTGTCCTTTGGGGGAAAGAGTGGGATTACTCAAATATTAGTAATTCTAATGCCTTGACAAAGCAAACCCTCACTTCAATCTAACAACATACTTCAGAGCTTGTTAGCCACTACAATTTTATTCCATCTAAATCTCCCACAATTCTTAAATTAGGTTTCCAAATATGTTTCCAGAAGATACTTAAGTGATTCGGCCTGTCTTTGTAGGGGAAGGAACCAGGCCATCACACATATTTAAAAAGGAGCAGGGGATAATTGTCAAAGGAGGAGACTTCCCACCACCGCCCTTTGAACTCACCAGCTCCTGCAGAAACAGGTCATTGGCCATGTGCACGATTCGGTCCACGTGGATGATGCCCCCGATGCTGTTCACCTCGATGTCAGAGAGGAATGTGAGGACCAGAATAGCTTCCACCAGGAGCTGCCTGTACTCAGGCTGGGGGACGTGGTTCAGCACCGACTCCACGTGCACAGCGAACTTGATTTCACATGGGGTCATCTGGCAAGTTTGAGTGGAAATGGAGAGAAAAACTGACAAATCCAAAAGACTAGTTCCCCACATCCTGCAAGCACTGGAACATATGCTCCTCTCTGCACGTGGGGGCAGACTGACTGAAGCGAACAAAATGTTTGTGCCGCTTTAGCACTTACAGAAAGTTTTCGTGTTGCTAGACCTTGATTCTGCAAACAGTTACACAACCTCCAGAAGCTGCTCCAGCCCTGCGACCCATCACATACACATCTCACTTACATACAGGGCTGCTGATGCTTAGCTGGCAAATTAACTCCTTGCTCCTCAGGCTGTGATCTCACACACTCTGCCTTCTCTTTCTGGCATCACAGGTTAGTTGCAAAGCCAAACTTACTCTGTTAAGTTTTAAAAATAACCACCTGCTTAGAGGGGTGATTTTTAAATAAGCCCCTAAAGCTTTGCCATGCAGGGGTATTGCTATGCTGTTTGTAGAGCAGCTTAATTTGCACTGGCATATCTCTGGGGATGTTATGTTGCCTTAGGAGGTTTGTGCTTATTTCTTTCGATTCTTTTAAACAGCAAAATTAGATACTGTCTAGGTCTGACAGACTAAAAATATAAGCCTATTTATCTACACAATAGGGGTAAATAAAGCTCTCCTTTCTGGAAAAAAAAAAAAGACAACATTTAAATTTGGCAGAAAATTCCAGCTCCTCTCTTCAGCTGTTGCAATCATGCCTCAGAAGAGAAGGAAGCCAGAGACAAATCTGAGGGAACCAGACAGGAAAACAGTCTCAGGCACACAAGCACCTCTCTTGCGCTGATGGATTACTGTTCACAGGAGTTTGTTTTATAGATGTGAATTCAAAACTTGCCAGAGCACCTAAAGGCAATTGAACTAAGGAAAAAAATGTAAGGAAAGGTTATAGAATTAAAGAGTCAAAGCTTTGGTTAGAAAAAATCATTCTTAACTGGTATTTACTTTTGAGACTGTGAAGCCAAAATACACTGGCTGGTGTTGCAGCATATTAAAAAATGCAAGTGGCAAGGAACATGTCTGCTTTATTTCAACAGGTCTGCACTGTCTCCTCACCTCCACCCCCCAAGGACTGCCATCACCCACCTCTCTCAAGCCCTGCTCTGTGGGCACACGGGGAGAGTAAAGGTGTCCAGAAAGCAGGCTCAGCAAAGGGGAAAACTGCCAGAAACACTCTCCCAGGCCTGCCGGGGAGGGACACAGACCTGGGGAAGCCAGCAGAGGTGCTGGGGAAGGTCCAGATGTTCTAACCTCTTAACCAAGGATCTGCAACAGCAGCTCTGCCACACCTTACACTGTCACAGCCAGCATTCAACACAGGGGTAGAAAATAGTTGAAAATCATTGGTATTTTACTGTACCTCTCTGGTGGTTGAAGAAGGAAGGACATACCCATCAATGGACAGACCATGGCACTGAAACAACAACATTTCAACAATGAACAGAAATTACAGTTCTTGCAAGGAGATCTTCTGAGAGTTCTCTCATTTAGGCCAATACGTAACAACTTTCGGATAGAAAAAAAAAACAAAGCAAAAACCCCCAAATGAGACCAAAAAACCCCTGTTCCAAATATTATATTTCATCTATGCTAAAGAAGTTATTATGTAACCTGGCAAACATAAGAAATAGCCTGACATGACACACAAGAGAGTGTTGTGTTCCAGCCCAGCTATCAAAGCAAAGTACTCAGAGAGGCACTACAGCAAGAGGCACACAAAGGAGGGAAACAAATCGATGAGAACACTCTGCTCAAAAGGAAGTAGAAATAAAAGATAACATGAAAGCATCATAGACAACAGACCACAAAAGCAAGAACCTTTCTCATTTTCACTAAAACAGCACTTATGTGTTTCAGATCCAGGGCACCACACCTCAAGGATGTCAACCAGTGGGGCAGAGGTGATGTTAGAAGTACCAAGTGACAAAAGGAAAGAGTGACAAAACTCAAGTGGTGAGAAGGCAGGCTAAGGAGTGACACATCTGAGTACCTGAGGCACAGAAACACACACCAAGAAGAGGAGACAGATTTTATGAATAGTCCAAAGAGATTTTAAGAATGAAATACTGAAAATTAAATTAGCACAATTCATTTTAATAGCCAGAAAAAACACAGAAATACTCCCAGCTATTAAGTTAGGTCAGAAGTGATGCTCACTCTACTGAAAGATGCCATTAGTAAATAGCCAAGAGGTCACATATGACTCATCTTGGCAGACATCAACACTAGGAGTTTCAGTGTAACTGATTTTAGAAGGACGACCAAAACCAGCCTAAACTAGTGACAGTCTTTTCACAAGGCATCAACAGCTCAGTGCTGCAAGGTGCTGAACGCTGGCTTGCATCCAAGCAAAGAAAACCAGGTGCATAATCACTATGAAATAGGTAAAAATTCATATTTCCCCTCTCCTCTTTCCTAGATAGTTGCTTCAACACATTTTCAAACCCCTGATCTCTGAGGTGCTGGCAAGGACTTCCTTTTCACTTAAAAACAAACAAAACAATGTTGAGAATGCCGTGCAGCTCAGAATAGCCAGCAGGAGATCTCAAGGCATTCTGGAAGAGTCAGTGCAGTTTCCTACTTCATTCCTCACAGCCTTTCTGAACCGGAGCACAGAACTGCACTGCACTGCAGTGACACTGCACTCAGCTGCACTGACAATGTGCATTAGGCTGTGGGATGCATGGCCATCCAAAATTCAGGATTGGTGGTTTCGGAGAAAAACAAACTTTCAAAGACACATGTGAACTTGTGTTAATGGAGCACTTTTATGTTGAAGAGACACACTTCCACTAATGACTCTCGTTTCCACCAGTCTCCCAGCTGAAGACCAACTCCCGGCAAGATGCTGCCTCTGGACTACCATCTCCCCAAGTTACTGTACAGCTTTCTTGCTTCCTGCCCTCCATAGTGGCCAACTTACCTTCTGAAGGATTTTCCACACTTTCTCATAAAAGCCAACAGGAACTCTGTTAATAGCACCATCAAGCCTCCTTCTGCGCAGCCACTGCCCCTTTCGGTCACCCCAGCTCATGTCTCCGCTGGAGCCAGTAGGAGAAGTACTGGTGGGAGATGATGGAGTGCTGCTCCTCTGTAAGGACATTAAAGCCTTGGTTAATTGCTTTCTACCACCCCAAGTGGGTGTATTGACCACGCCTGGTCAATACATTTTTGTTGTAATGCTACCTCAGAACCAGGGGAAAAACACAGGCCATAGTGTCAGACAGGATGATGGAGCAGGATTGATCCATATCTCTCCCCTTCAAAACAAGCTTCACTTCTCGAGTACTTCAGTCATTTCTCAACAAAACAGGCATGCAGTTCAACATGGTGTAATACAGAAAACTTCAGCGCTTGGTTTAACACAAGGCCTGACTACTTTATCACGCCCAAGTTGGCTTCCAGGGCAGCGTCACTGGTGTTCGAGATGGGGGGATCTGCAGGTAGGTCTGATTCACTTGGGCATTGGGCTCATTGTTGTAAAAGAACCAAAGGGTCTGTGAGTCCAGCAAGAGAGGTCTGCCATGCAAAAGCTCCATTAAAATAAGTAGATTAAAAATTGACTTCATGTAGCCATGAAATTATCATGCTTGCCTCTCTGTAAGTATCAGTCTTGTTCTCCTTTATTACTCTTATTGCTCTATTTTTTTACCCTACTAGACTTGGACACTAAATTAGACAGCAAATCCTGTTCAAAGGTGTGGCACTACCACCAGATTGTTCTGATTTCCACACGTGCAGTCTGTGCCTATTCCTTGCACTCCAGAGACTGTGCTCTTCTGTTTTCTCACTCCTTTTGGCACACCTGTTACTTTCAGCCCAGAAAGGACTTCAGTGAAAGCCCTATCTGAAATCCCATCATTACTTCTCCGAGTAAGAAACCACCTGAGCAAGGTACTGGGGAAGGGGGATAATAAGACTGAAAACTGCGTAGTTGGAAGGTGTATTTTGCATAGTGCAGGGATTTTGCACAGCCAAGCTCTGCAAAAAAATCCACAGCATATCAGAACAGTCCATTTGCACTGCTGCTGGTGTTCATGAGGCACAGGTGGTGTTCTCCTGGTGTTTCACTGACCATGACAGACAGAACTTCCTTCATCCTGCTGAGCAGAGCTTGGGCATGCAGGAGCAGAGCGTGAGCATCAATGCCAAAGTAGAGAAATCCACCTGGATACAATAATCAATCTGACTACTCAGGTAGTTCAGAGAAGCAAAGATCTCCCTGAACAGCTAAATATGTGCACTTCAATCAAACACAGCTCTGCAGCTGTGTACTTATGACATCTGGGAGGTGTGCCATTGACAATAGGTCTGAAGATGCAGAGAATCACAAATCACAACAGCCAGTTCAAAGGACATGCACAGCTGCAAACTTCCTGTCTCTCCATGACACATTTGGAGCTTCAGACTTACTTTAAATTGTTGAGGTCTCTGTTAGTAAAATAGTTAAGCAATTATCTTCCTTCTTAATAGTGAGAGTTTAAGAAGAGCTACAGTTCTCTGCCTTGAAAGAAGATGACTGCTTGAGGAGACAGCCATGCCCATAAAATCCCTGTCTCAGCGACTTGAAGTTATTCTGGGTTTCTCACTGTCCAGACACTGCCAGCATTTATCAGTGCTACATTACTTTTAAATACTGAAGACACCTGTAACATAAGTACAGGTGCTACAACTGCTTAAGCTTCAGAGGAACTAAGTGGATCCAAATGCGAGATTCAACTTCTATTAAAAGATTACTAATGAGAATTGGTTCCCAGTGAAGATGAACAAGACAAAGAGGTAGGGTTTGAAAACAAGTTTTTAAGCAGGAGAAGTCACAGAAGGTGTCTAAAGCCAAGACCTTGCACAAACACACACACACACACACATGCACACAGGGGAAGAGCAGGTGCAGAGCAACAGACAGTGTTTACCGTGGAAGCGAACATGCTGCTGGACATGGAGTGCCCCTCATGAAAGAACTACAAAACAAAACCAGACACCAACACATCAGACAGACAGCCACGACAGAACAGAACACAAACAAGGTTAGCTAGGTAACCCATCCATGCAAAGACAAGAAATATGGAATAAGCTCAGGTATTCTGGGGAAAACTGCAACAACCCCTGTTCCTCTTTCAGTGTTGCACTTCAGCTGATCTCAGGGCAGCTCCTGCTGATTCCCAGGGGCACCATGAGGCAGATCCTGCTTTGCCAGGAGCCTGTTTGGCAGCCATAAGTCATCCATTTGGCTGCCCATGCCATCCACTGAGGTCCCACCATGGCCAACACAAACCACCGTAGTTTGAGGTGCGTGCAAAAGCTTCCCTGTGACTCAGGGCTGGGACGAAAATCAAGCTCCAGGCTTTCACTCCATGTTTGTTGCAATGCCAGCAGCTTCTCTTTGCACAAGAGGGTCATCTTGCTGCAGGCTGCCAGCTGGGTGGGCTGCACTAAACAAATGGCTGCAAGGCAAAATTTTTGCTGAAATGTGGATGCAGCACCTCAGACTTACAGCACTTTTCTCTAACTGCCCACCCCAAGCCATGCCTCCACGTTCAGTGTTAGTGGCTCAGACCTAGGCCAAGGCTTGATGTTCTGACTCAAGAAAGAACGGCAGCAAATGAGAGAGCTGCAGTTGCTCAACATGAACAGAGATGTCAGTACAAGTACTTGAAGCATTCCCTGTAACAACAAAGTTGATCCTGCACCACCCTAGCCAACCCCCCTGCCAAAATGACATTACATTAGTATCTAATAAATTATTCAGAGAATGCAGTGAGATGTAGCAGGAAACAGCATGAAAGGCTGGAGAGTCGGGAGAACAAAAATAAAACCAGGCAACTCCTCCTCTGTGCAAAATACCAAGTTTCCATCTAATGGAAAAGCAACGCAGGCACTACACTTGTAATGTCAACAAAGGCCCAAGTATATCAGCTCAGGCCCACTACTGTATTTAAATCAAAATAATGCTGCCACCTAGTGTCTTGTCCCTTCTCCTCCCTGGACAGGCCCCAAGACAGACACCCCCTGCAGGACTGTGAGCCCTGCACAGTCACTTCAGGGCCAGTGCAGAGCAGTCAGCAGCACCTTCACAGCCACAGCTGTATCACAAGGCTCGGCCACGATGATGCTCAGGGAGCAGCTCGACTCTTGAGACAGACTCATGTTTCACAGGGGCCTCTGCTGTCCTGCCTGACCAGGTCCTGTAAAGAATCACTAACTGATCTTTACTGCCATCAGTAACAGCAATAATCATCCCCTATTCTGAAGAAACACAACTGGAAGAAAACAAACCAAGATTCCTTTTCCACAAGAATCTTTTCCATTGCAAAAAATGCGGTCCGTTTTTGCAACTTGGGCCAAGTACAAGAATGAACACTGCATGAAAGCTTCACTTTGTGCATCTGACCTTTCCTTAGCTAAAGATGATAAAAGAGCTGTTTTTACAGTGGATGCCATGAATGCATTAGTTTGTTCAAGTCGTTCTATTTTCAGCATGTGAAACAAGAACAAAAGAGGCAGCACATTTTTGGAGGAAACATCCCATAACTGCCTTCTAGTTAGTGATCAGCTTTAAAATCAAAGCAACTTTGGAAACTTCTGTCATTTAGCAAGAATAGAACCTAGCACAACACAGTTCCAGAACAGCTGCACTTTCTGATGAGCATTGACAGAAAACCCTCACCTGCTTCATCTCACTCTTCAATTTAGTAATACCACTTCTTTCTGTTTTGGTTGCTCCAGAATGCCCCATTTCATGAATAGAAATCGCAGGGCTAGATGAAGAGGAATCTACAGGTCGCACTAAAAGAAGCAAATGGACATTTTTAACATCGTAGGGGTAGAAAAACAGATGAAATCTTATCTAGATGTTAAACACATATCCTTTCAGAAGTGTGCAATGCTCTTGGTTGACAGCATCCTTTCAAAACCATGTCAAGAGTTCAAACCTGATGGCATCAAGTAAGGGGCCTACATCCATACTTGGGTATCGGAGACTGATTTTCCACTCCGAGACACTGAGCAATTGTAGCTTTAAAAGATGTCAAGAGTTGCAATGAGTCTGTGAGGGCCTACATATGAACCCAGGAGAGAGCTGGTGCACCAGTCAGGAATATGTGGGCATCACAGACATGCTTATTGAAGGCAGGTTAGATATGCCCTTTTAATGGCTTTTGTTCTGGTCACATAAAATTTCTTCATTTTAGAAGTTTGCCTTCATGTTATTGAAAACTTGATACAATCTAATTTCAGTGCAGGATAGCTTCCATCATATTTGTTTTGTTTATTCCACAGCAGGCATACACATGTACTGGTCACCAATTATTAATACATTACCTATACCTCTATTTTACAGGCTGAGAGAATAGATCCCCACTTATAAGATTGTAAGTTTTTATTTATAGTTCTCACTTAACATATACAAGTAGCCAAGTGGACAACTTACAGCTTCTTTCCACTCCAAACTCTTTCCCACTGAGAATATGATGTAGGAGACTCTTCATATCAAAGGGGCTTAGATTCATCAAACTCTCCGAAGCTTCTTCACCTGGTAAAACAAAACAAAACAAAACAAAAGACAAGCATTACTGTGGAAAAGCAACAAGCTATGAAGCCAACTCAGAAAACTGCTGATGAATGAAGCTCAATCATATCTAACCTTTTGGCTTGCACTTCCTTAAAAAAAAATTAATATGCAGAGTAACATTTCAAAGAAAATACATTTCAGGACTAAACAACAAACACTGCATAGAAGTAACACTATTTGCATTCATGAATATTATGTTGTAGCTTGTGCAAAATTTCTTTGAAGCTCATGATGAGAAAACAAGATCACTTGGAAAAGCATTACAGCCATCTCCCAACAGCAGATGACCTGTAGATCTAAATTACAGAGTCAGAGTTATACCATAAAGAATATCCACTTCAGTTTGAATAACTGAACAAGGGGGAAGAGGAATCTTCCATTAAGTAAAAAAAAAAGTTTCTAACTTTTCTAGTTAGAACTTAGTTTCTAATTAATTTTCAGAGTTTCTAACTGCACATATGAATGAAGAGGTTAATAAAAGGATTTTACATATATTAATGGAAAGATCAACAACTAAGGGTGAAGCAGGAATGACACAGTCAGTACCCTTATGACAAAAGCGGTTCTTACCTGAGCATTTCAGACTCCGAGCCAGCTCAGTGGCCATCACCTGGATTATCAGACCAATGCGGAGCCTGAGCATCTCCACAAAAAGACTAGGCTGGGACCGGACGTACATCGCCAAGTACATAATTATTTCCTGCAAGGAAAAAGGCACCCGTTCAAAGTGGGCCTTTGTGGCTTTCCCAGTCTCAGAGCAAACACTGGCACCGCACTGGGCACAGCCAAAGAAGCCTTTGACACACGCTGCTTACCTGTGTCAGGACTGCAATACTGATGTCTTGGCCACTGGCTTCATAAATGAGATCTGTGAGCTCCTCTGGTGGCAGCGGGCTGCAAGAAGACAAACCACAGCAAGCAGTGACTCAGCACAACCAGCTGTTAAAACTCTTGAGCAATCACTGGAATCATCACCCAGAAACATCTCTGCACCACAAAGGTGCCTACAGGCATGAGGAATAAGTGTTAAAAGAAGGTAACAGCAGCAGAATGGTACTGACAGGAAGATGAAGAGCAGGCTGACTCTGTAAGTGAAACAGAGCTCCCACTTACGTGGTAATGATTTTCTCACGGGGTTCTGGTGGCAGGCCCACTGTCAGTTGCTTGTGGTGCGACAGAAGGTCTGTGCATGCCTATCATAAGGGGACAGAAAGCAAGAGACCTTTCTCTGAATCAAGTGGAAGTGACACAGCTTTTAATTCCCAAAAATGAAGCATTTCTTTAGCATTTCTTTCTTTTTAAGTGCATTTCTATTAATTACCATACATGCAGATCCAGCAGAATGTTGTTAACTAGATGCCAAGGATCTCCTGAGGTCAACAGGGATATGAGGGTATGACCAATCTGAAAGCTGCTTCTCCTTTTCAGTGAAATCAGCAGCATAATGATTAAGGACTTCAGTGGGGCTAGCAGATAATAAAGGTTTTCATCCTTTATCATATGATAAACTTTTGGTTTTATTTAAGACAAAAATATTTTAAATCAACGAAAAGTTTGGCAATATTAGCTTAAAAAATCCTGCATACTAATATGTATCTTAAAACAAGCAAATACCCAACATACTGCATCACATTCCTGAATGAGCTATCCTAGTACATTCTGAAATAGGTACTTCCACCAATACCACAGTGTTTACTCTTATGTATCAACCTCCTTTAAAAGTAGGTGTTCAGTTTATTTGTTTCAGCATCCTGAATTGAAGAGCTCACAGAGCAACGTTCCTCTGATTTTGAAGAGTCTGTTTTCCTCCCTTAATGTGGAGGAAGACTGATCATCTCTACTCTCTTGCTCTCTAATTCTTTGTCAGTATCTTCTCAAGTTAACATACATGGCTTTCTGTGAGTGTCTGTACTGCTCGTCCACTGTGTCTTGAGAATGGAAAAAGTTCTGTGCCTAGGATAACTAGGAAATTAAACTAATATTTTAGAGTACTTGAGAGGAAACAGTTTTGTAATGTTCAAAATCAAATCTGTACTCCTAAAATGGATCCTTCTTATTATCATTTAATAGTCCCAGATATTTTAATGCCTCCCAACACCCATGCACATGGCAGACTGTCCACCCAACAGGATGGAAACTGGCAGAACATGTTTTTGTGTCATCACTCACATCTTAACATAGCTCTGCTCCGAAGGTGTTTGTGCCATCACAAAAGCAACAGACAATTATCAGTGACAACTGCAGCTTTGAAAACATGTAATTAAACTTCTCCAATTAACAGAGATGAAATAAAGCCTTCACAACCATTTACAGTGACTGTGTGACATTCTCAGTCCATGCCAAAATTAGCACCGTTCAAAGTACAGAGGAAAGGTAAAGATGTCGTAATAAGATTTAGAAAAGCAACCAACGTTTACTTAAAAATGTTTCACTATGTATGGTAAGACCAGAAGAAGGGTAAGCACAAGCCCTGCTGGCAAACTGGTAGTTTTATCTCTGTTTCCAGGCACGAAACTGAGCCAGGATTATTTATATGTCATACCTCAGCCAGGACTTCCACTCTCTTTTTGAGTATACCGGAAATGTAACGGATTAAGCCCCATTCTTGATTGAGGCCTGCCTTTCTGTAGAGCTCGTTGAGTAGGCAGTGGACAGTGACACCATACTGTCCATCCAGCTCTGTGTCCCAGTCAGCACCTCTGCCGCAGAAGACACAGAAGGTTAATTGTCACCAGGTAAGGTCTACACTGCTAAACCCTACCACACAAACCCAGCCGCATTTTGATCACCTTGCTCACACTGGTGACAGAATGAAGTACTACACAGGACATCTGGGCAGTCACCAGAGATCTGTTATATGTGGACAAAACCCCCTTGATACCAGAACCTTCACACTAATTTGAGCACTCACTTAGCTGTGAGCCAGTGACTTAAAAGGAACCACCCGAACGATTTCCCACCAGACTTTAAATTGAGCATTCACGCAGACAGTTTGCTGCAGGAACACTCCATGTAGTGCTTTTTCAGAGCAGAATTCAGCAACAAATTCTGCTGAAGACTACATCCATTTTTCAGATGCCTCAGGGAAAGTTTTTTGCCCTACCTCTTCCTTAGCTATTAACTAAGCTGCTTATGCCATTATTGAGAAGCAAAGAAGATTTATGCTCCTCTCCTGGTTTTGAAATTCACTGCATTATGGCTTCTCTTTGGTAATGTTTTGAAGTGCCACAGAATGACTTTTCAACTCTTGCTGAGACATAGAGTCCACCAGAAGTCCTGTCCAACAGACACTCCCACAGTGAAACAAGTCCAGAATATGGAATTAACCATGTTAGATGCAGTTAAACAAAAAAATGGTGGTTTTTTCAGGATTTCCTTTACTCTTTAAGGGAGGCTGCTAAACATTTTGCTTGGGAAATCAAGAAGATCAAAAAAGAGGTCCTCACAGGAGACAGACTAAAATAAACAAAAATACAATCTTTGTACCAGTAGGGAAGACCATCTGTGATTAACACATGCTTGTCTTTGCACCCAAAGCTAACTGCCTGTCAGGTTCCAGCAGTATTCTCCTGCATAGGAAAAAATGCCCAATAAATGCACTCCAGAAGATGATTCTATTGGTTTGTATTTGCATTTTGTTCCTGTCAAAGCTATTTAAATAGGAGGTATTTACTAAGCCCAGCAGATGGGTCTAGACTGGACCAAGAATGTTTTGGAAAGTACCAAATTTTAGCCAGTGGTAGAGGGATTAGAGGAAAAATAGAGACCACTCATTAAAATTGCATTTTGCTTTTAGTTAGACAACAACACAATGAAGTGTCCTTCCTCTGCTTCCCTTCTTATAATGAAAATCCCACCAAATCTTTGTGGACTTTAAATAGAATGCCACAAATATAGCAGGGTGGGTTTGCATTCATGGAAAGAACTTGTGCATTTCATTTGTGAGCACAAGTACTCTTTTGTATCCAAATAATTTATGTAATCAAGCTAACTGAAAATATTCTTGTTAAAGCACAAAATATTTTAATTCTTCCCCCAAAACCCAACCCTGAACAGTGAAAAGCTTTTGCACAAGAATAATCATAGCTGTGACCAAATTTAAAGATGCTTAAGTTCATACTCAGACAACTCACTTTAGGATATGCAAGATATATAAGATATCTGCTTGGTCATGGAGTGTTGGACATTCCTTCAGCTGATCAACAAGCTTCCTGCAATCCAAATCACCATGAGCATCTTTAGGTAAGTGCAAGACACTTTCACGGTCCTGATAACAAAGATGGATGAAAAATCAAACATGTGATCTTGAAAAACGTAGTGGATCAAATTCAAACAGTAACTCCCCATTAAAAGATTACAACAAACTTGAAACAAAACTCTGCACTTGAAATACAGACACATTACATAAGTCTTGCCAGGCTACTAACTGGGAGACTAATCCCAAGAAACACAACACCCAGAATGGAACCTTTGTCTCTTTTTTGACAAAATAAAGAAACCAAATTATTTGCATGCTTTTCCTATCATTTTACATTACTTGTAAAGAGAAAAGCAAAGAGATATTATCTTTTTTTTTTAGTTGAAATAATTTAGAGCTTTTTGAGTTCTATCTTGAATATGTATATATGTGGTGCTTTATGAATGCAGACATTGCCATTGTGATGAAACTAATATATTAACTAATCAGATGATGCAACCCTATGGGGAGTTCTCTGATGAAAAGTTTTGTTTAACAAGCTATTCAACAATTTATATAGTTGTAAAATACCATTTCCACAAACAGAGCCTCATGCAGAACAGAATCCCTTGGGAGGCTGGATACAATCTCCTTTAACCATTCTCAGCAGCTGGTTACCACATAATCAGACAAAAAAAGAGCCAAGCACAACTCCATCTTCATGCCTTGAGGTGAGATTTGGCTGGTGCCTCAAGGACATTACTGTAAGTAGCATTTCTTGGAGAACATCTCTAAAGGCTTTGAACATCCTGTCCTTCCCTTCGTGTTCAGTTAGAACTAAACATGATTACTTAACCTTGGGCTTCTAAAAATAAGCAGCTATTATAATATTTCTGTTCTGCACATGCAGTTAAAAACTTCCCACTTGATTACGTCTATTTGACTAAAAAACCTTCAGCCAGCCAAAAAAATAAATTCCAAAACAAGGGAGTGCCTTAGACAGAATGGCTTGTCTGTGAAGGAAAATGAGAACTGGCACAGGGTTTGGGTGGAAAATACATGGAAAGGCCATAGCACTGAGTCCTAAAACCACAAACAGCATGAAAATTCCCACAGCTTACCTTTGTCTCAAAGAAATGGGGATTATCAACAAGATTCAGAGACTTTCGGTGTGTGTTCAGAACTTTAGTGGGAAGAGACATCGGCACGGCTGGAAAGTGAAGCCACAAGAACAAAAAGTCTGTTTCAGTAACGCAAAAATCAAAAACATCTACATGAAGCAGCTATACCAGGCAAACATATACATGAAAAAACCTGAAATATACAGAGGCAATGCTTCTGAGATGATGTGCATGGAGCTCTGAGACAAGCTCTTCCTGTATCTCCTTGCAAGCTTGTTCCAAGATCGGCATGTCAAAGGCTCAGGTGCTCAATGGGTATCTCTTATGTTGGCCCATGACTCAGAAATCCTGGCCTGACCCTGCTAAGTGTTTTAAACATTTTAACAGGAATAAAGTAGAAAAGATGGGCCAGCTGGTAAGATATCAGAAAAAAAATTATAATGGTAAATGCAGGCTAATGTTCTATTACCTTCATATGCTGAATTCAATAGAGGCTATGGTGGTGTGGCACATGAAAGATGGGAGAAAAGGCTAACAAAAAAGCTTGAAAGTTATTAATTTACACTGAAGTTAAGGGAAGCGTTCCCTTGACCAGAGCATTGAATACTACATATCCACCTACAAAACAATGCATAGGGTGGAGTCCATTAGCAAATTCAGTCAAAGCATTATTTTGGTGTTTATTCTCCAATCACTCTAGAAGAAATGTAGCATAATTAGAAATACTGTACTCCCTCTCTACTCTATTTGTTCTTACAAATTCAGAAAGTACATGCACATATTTATGTTTTTCTTGCATTGAAACATTCCATTTTACCACAGCTTTATTAAAATAAAAAAATACATTTAGTCTGCCTTTGTATAAATAAAAGACAAAAACTGACTCTGAAATTCTATTCAACTGAGAAGCTGGAGCAGTTTCCATAACATTAACTTTGATTAAATGTTACATTTCATAGCAGGTTTTCTACATATACACCATGACATGGGATACTGTGGGAACCCCCACAGCAACAACTTCAGAGTCATTCTTGTTTCTTCTCTATGCAAAAGGAACTAGTGGTATGAGTATGTTAAAAGGCATAATTTTGAAATGCTTGCTTGAACTTACCCCTCGTAGCACCTCCAAACCAGTTTTTCTAATATTATAATAGGGAGAAATACCTGGAACCTCCAAGCCCTTTGTCTTGGCCATTATTGACAGTATCTCTTCTGTGGAATGGTTTGCACTGAACACAGGTGGTTGATTGGCTGTCTTTGAAGTTGGAGGCAGGTATGACTTCAGTGCTGTACTCTGCAGGACATCATTTATATACTGATCCAGCTCATCCTGGCTATCTAGTGTAACATACAGAAAAGAAAAGGTTTATTAAAGGTAAAATCCTAATTTATCAGTGCTTCCTTATTCAAACACACCAGTATTTTTGCTTATGTAGAAAGGTGCTCAAAAAATGCATGCATGCATATGCTAAGCAAGAAATTTTTAAGCCAAATAAATTGGAAAGAAAAAATAATCAGTTTTTGGCACTTTGAAAACAATTACATTAGGAAGCTGGTTTTCCTTTGGATGAATCAAAAGGGTTTTTTTTCTTGTTCATAGTCTAGTTGGCACAGTTGGACTTGTTGATCTTAAATGTCTTTTCCAGCCTGTATGATTCTAAGAATCTATCATCTCTTCCACACAAGCTCTTGTCTGTGACTCCTCACAGTCTCTTCCTCCCTCCAGCCTCTGCCACACCTCCCCATCTGCCAGCTCTTCAGATTCAGGTTTACCGTAGCAGTTACCAGTCAATCCCATACTATGAACATAGGAAGAATACACAGGAATTCATTCCTTAAATAAGTCATGCAGGTCCTAACTGTCCTCAGGAGGTTGCATGAGAAACCCAAATCCCTGTCATCTGTGCACAGAATAGACTCTGCACTGTAGGTAAACTCAGACTCTGCTGATAGAACTTGACACAGAAAAAATACGAAGTGGAAAAAACGCTACTACCTTTTTCACAGAAATCTGCTGGATAGTCCCCATATTCACTGTCAGGACTATTACAGTCTTCATTACGGTCATCAAACAGTTTTAGGCCACAATCTGGATCCAGGAAGCTCAGATATGTATGAAAAGATGTGGTAAGAAATTCTGCTAGCTTGCCTATCTTCACCCTGCAAACAGGAACACATGCCAAGGAGCATTAACATCCACCATTTCGATACTGATTAATGCTCACTGAGCTTTCAGCAACTCCCCAAAATTTATCAGACCTACTATTGAATCCACCTTTGGTAAATACAAAGCAGCAGATACAGATACTGAAAAAAAAATAAAATAGGCAAAACAAGAGTTGCAGATCCAGCTGAGTACTTACTGCTCTAGCTACTAATTGAACTCTGTTACAGTGACACCTACAGGCCTAACTCAAAGCCTGACTTACAGGGTGCTCTATATTTCTTTGAAGAGAGACCCTGAACTAAGACTTAAACTCCAAGGACAATGCATGAGAAACTGGGGCTGGGAATTCCCCACAAGTATCTTTTCACAGAACTGCAGTGCTGCTAAAACACAGAAATCACATCTGTGCTGGTTTGGGCTGGGGTAGAGTTAATTATCTTCAGACTAACTAGTATGGGGCTATCCTTTGGATTTGTGCTGGAAACTGGTGTTAACATTGGGATGTGTTAGTTACTGCTGAGTAGTGCTTACACAGCATCACAATCTTTTCTCCTCACCTCACCCCACCAGCACAGATTGGGGACGTTCAAGGAATTGGGAGGGGACACAGCTGGGGACAGCTGACCAAAGGGACATTCCATACCACAGGGTGTCATGCATACAGAGCCAAAGGAAGAAGGAGGAAGGGGAGAATGACTGGGGGTACAGGTTTTGTCTTCCCAAGTCACAGCTACATTTGATGGAGCCTGGCTTCCCTGGAGATTGCTGAACGCCTGCCTGCCCATGGGAAGCGGTGAATAAATTTCCTGTTTTGCTTTGCTTGCATGTGTGGCTTTTGCTTTACCCATTAAACTGTCTTTATCTCAACCCAAGAGTTTTCTCACTTATACTCTTCCAATTCTCTCCCTCATCCCACTAAGAGGAGAGTAAGGAAGCAGCTGTGTGGGGCTCAGTTGCTGACTAGAGTTAATCAAACAACATTTGACTGTCAGAGGAAGATACCGATTGAGAGAGGGCAAGTAAGAAGAGAATAGGGAGATACTGTGGCATTATATTTTATATGTAGATGAATAGAACACATAAGACTACTACTACTACATGCAATTTTTGTTAAAATTATGTCCAATAACTGTGAAAATAATTTACTTATCAATAACAGAAGCCCAGCCAAGACCAAGATTTTGTATTTCCACAGGTTTGGCAATCATTTTCCTTATCCACTGATAGCACTGAGAGGTAGCACACCTTTTGGGAGACAAATCTTTTCCATGGTTGGTCCAGCTACCATCTGATTGCCATATAACAATTAAAGCTAAAACCTCCTTCTCTGCAGAGTTCTAGTACAAGGTCTGCACACTATGACAAGTTCAAAACTGACACTTTTACAGGATTTAATTTTAAAAATCATGGAGATAATAATTTGGGGGTTCTGACATTACCTTGCACCTCCAAAATAACCATCCTCTAATTTTCTTATTGTGGCAAGAACTGCTGGATGAATGTCAGTACCATCATCAACTAAAAAAGAATAATGAAAGAGTTGAAGCTAATCAACACATTCCAAAACTACCATGTCCAAACAAAGTTAATTACTGGGTGTTCTCTACAACCTACATCAGACAAATTTAAAAGAGAATCCAAAACTGCTATCAATACTAGCTTATTCAAAAATCCTAAACAAACATGCAAACAAAACACAACCCTTCAAACAAGTTCTAAAGACAAAAATCAACTCACTCGAGACAAGTTCCAAAGGGATTCCTATGAAACGTTTTTAGACAGAAATAGTATGGAGATGATGGGGTGATGCAAGGATATAAAGGGGGGTAAAACCAAAATTAAATACTACCATGTCATCCAAATTCAGCACACACGTGGAAAAAATGAAACTGTACTTCTGATGTTAGAAGTCATGCCACCTTTCTCCTCTCAAACTGATGTCCATCCTATTCCCCTGCAGTAATATACTTTGCTTGAGACAGAGAAAATTAAGTTTACCAAGCATTGTGTGAGTGATGGGAAACGTCAGGGTTGGTCTCCCTGTCATCCTCCAACAAGAAGTGAGGTATGCCAGCTCTGTCTTGAGCATCTCCACAATCATCTGATTGTCTAGAGCCAGATAGAAGTGATGCTGGTCAGTAAACTAAAGAAGAGAAAAATATGACATAGGAGTAGTTGTCAGTGCTTTCCTTATTTTTTCTATTTCCCCTCTTAAATTGGTCACAAAAGCCATATGAGCCACTCCTGACCACAACACAAATGGCATGAATTAACCTAACAAGGCCTGAGACTGTGAAAAAAGAAATCCATGCTTGTGCAAGACTCCATTTTTCTACACTTGTAGACTGACCATCAAAGTAAGCCATACAAAAAGTAGGCAATCACACCCATGAAGGAGAATCTTTCCAATGCCAAATTATACTAACCTGTGATCAGGAAGATGGGAGTACTCTAAACGTGAAAAAAAGCGCTAACAATAGGAACAAAAACAATAAACAGGCTTAAGGGCACACTGGGGACTGGGAGCCAATAACTGTATGTCTCTTGGGAACAATCCTAAAGTCAAGCAGAATACAGAAAAGATGGTATTTACTGTGGGAAAAAAGCACATTAAATGTACAGAGGCAAAGTGTGCTGTTCCCACTTACAGCAGAAAGCCAAGAACCACAGTAAGAGACTAATACGGCTTCTTCAGGAGCTGGAAACAAAAAAGCTGGACGAATAATGGAAAGTATGTTAAAGCAGCCACAACAAAAGTTAAGGAAGCCCATAAGCCTCGGGGAGGGGTAAGCACGTAAAGAGCACGTAAATTCAGGCTGGCAAAGCCCAGAGAAATTACTTCATAGAAGGAATTAAGAACTAGCCAAAACAATCCTTGAGCCATTCGCAGTTAGCTTTGGTAATTCAGGAAGAACAGGTCCCAGAAATCCGTAGAGAAGAAAACACACTGCCTGTGGAAGAGCCATTTTAAAAATCAGGCCAATTCCAGTGCTGAAAGCACACGAAAACAAAGCCAATTTGAGACAGCCAAGATAATTACAAAATGATAAAGCAACATAGCCAGAAACCAATCTCAGCAAATTAGTCCAATTTCCTTCTTTGGAGCAATCAGATGGTAACTATAAGAAAATGGCTGATATCTCTCAACTTTTGCAAATTTTCACAATACTGAGCTGAAGGAAAAATATCCGAGAAGGCAGAACTACTTTTAAAATTGTTCTCAGAAGATAGTTCTTAACCATTTTTTCAGAATGACAGTGTATCTGAATGGAGTCGGCCTTTGCCCCACACCTAATCAATGTTTTCATTAGAAAAGAGAATGAAATACAAATGACAAAACCACAAACTTTGTGGACATTAGTCAAGATCAACAAGATGACTTAACTGCTGGTCTTAGGAAAGTGACATTAAACATTAACTCTATCCTCCTCAAAAAAAAGCCTTGGGGGAAATGTCTGGCTACAAAGTACAGTGGAAAATGTTATGGAGGTTTTAGTCAAACATGGAATATGCAGGAACTGTCACTGTGTTGCTAATGTAAAGATAAATGCAATTTTGGAATATACTAATAAGTATGTCCATACTTGATACATGGCAAGATTTCAGCTGGAATACTGGGTCCTACTTACAAAGTAATATGTGAATGAAAAAGTATTTTGAAAAAATCATGTCTCTAAGGAATTTTTCCCTTAATTGCAAAAGTGAAAATTGATTTAGGGGAGTAACACAGCAAATGCTGTAAAGCTGCTTGTGATCAAGTGATGTTTGGGCATTATGAAGGACTACAGAAGCATTCTATAGAGTCCACTGAATCTCTTCCACTGGAGTTTAAAGACTACATTAGTCAAACATCTATTTAGAAAGGTGGAAACATTCCTTATCTTGCTCCAGTTGTACATGCTTGGAGCAGGTGACTGGCCTTCTAGTATCAGCTGCTAGAGCAATTCTACTGGAGTAAGTGTGTTGTATTCCATTAAATGTAAAAATAAGAGCCACTGATTCTGTGAGGATCCAAACTTCCAGCTGCACTGAAAAAATGCACTAAAGTGAAAACAAGACAGACTATCCCTTTCTCAGCACTATTGACCCTTTCAACAATATAATGAAAAGATCACATTTTCATCACTTGGGGGTTACAGTACTTGGCACGCTTATGTGGTGCTGAATTTTTCATTAAAGCAATCAATAGAAAGATATATTAGGGGATGTATTTCTGCAGAAACTATTTCATTAGCTAGAACGCTGGTTTGGGCAGAGATCAGTAACAACTCTGTACTATTGATTTTCTGTGTTCTCCTAAGCCAGAAGCCAAAGAAGCCAAACTCTGTAGGACAGAAGAGAGATTTCTCAGCAGTTCTACCATGCTGATTATCCATCACTCTTAAAAACCCTGCAAAGCAAAGCACATCTGCTGCATCAGCCCTGTTCTAGCTAAAGCACAGTGACAGCACATAAAAGCAAAGTGCTTCACTAATGATTTGCCATTAAGCAAGGAGTGATGTTCCTGCCAGCTTTACATGCTCACCTGTGGGGTAAAAGCAAATATTTGATTTCTTATCATGTACAGCTTGGAGGTGCCTAACACTCCAATGTGTCGGTGTGGCCGTCCACTTAATTTCATGTTCTTATTCCGACCTGGAAAGAAAAGAGAAAGAAAAAAGGTCTCAGCTGGCATTTGCTGTGTGATTTTCCAAAATAATGATTTTAGACAGCAAAATGTACTTCACTAACACTAAAATCAGCAAAGCAGAAGAGAGGTAACAGAGTGAGATGCTACACACTGGTCGGTCTTGTAGGAACCACCAATAAAACAGCCAGAAGCCTTCAAAGGCATGATTAAAAAATCTAAATTTTGGCTCCAATGACCACGGGATCAGATCTTATAATTTACAGTCATTGCCCAGCATCCAAAGCTTCTCCATCAAGAACAGGAAGTGTGACATTACGAAAACCAGGCCATCAACATGCCACAGAAATTGCAGTGCTTTCACTATAGAACCTTAAAACTTCTTGTCTGAAGAAGGCTAAATCAACATTCAAAGTACATCCAAATACAAACACAGATCTTCATCAGGCTAATAAGCTCCACTTTTCCCAGTAGAGCTTATTAGCAAATGATCTACACTACAACCTTTGCACCAGCAGACAGGAGCTGACTTGAATCTGTCTGACAAGGAATATGAGCCAAACAACGCCGTGCCTGAAAAAATACCACTGTGAACATTCCCAAAGAAGTCACTGTTAAAAACAATGTATCAGTGTGCCACATCATCCTACTCACAACCCCCCATTACTGAAAGAAAGCTATTATGAATCACAATGAAATAAATATAAGCTTCAGCAAAGCCCTGCGAATGTTTCATTTTTTTAAAGAACTCTGTGATAAAGAGACAGATTCTATCCCAAAAGCAGTATATACAATTTCCTTTCTCTGTATAAAGGGCATACTTTCTGAAACTTATTTGAAAGCCCCATTACTCTGGATGCTTCCAAAATGAGCTTCCTATTAAGTGAAAAAAACCCCACAAACCGAAAATGACTGCAACAACAAAAAGATATTAATCCAATGAGCAGCCACTTCTCCCTCAGCATTATCTGTAACCAAATTGCCATGGAATCATGCTCCAGACTGATAAAGAGGCACAATAGTGCTCCCCTTGTCCACACTGTAAAGGAATCTACCAATGCTGATTCATTTCACCTCAATTTTACTTTGTAGTAACATCCACAGTTTTGAGTCATGAGTTACTGGCATGCCTGAAGAAGTAAAACTAAATTCAATTAGGAATACATGTAACAAATTTTCCACCAAGATTCAAATAATTCCAGCAAGGATTATCAAGTAACAGCTATCAAAATATTTTCAACAACTGGAAGCATTTGGAGTTTTGGGGCTTTTATTTAATTCAGCTCTCAGGCTCTGAAAAACAGGACTTGAGGGCCCCTGCTGAGGAACTGGAATGTACTTCCCTAAAGGGCTTCTGGGTTTGCAACTGATAGAGAGAGCTTCAGCAGCTCAACTCAGCTCAGGATTGGAAGGAACTTTAGCAAGAACCTTAAGCAAGCCCAAAGATGCTCTGATAGCAGCAGCACAGCTTCCCTGATTTGGAGCAGAAAACTTCACAGGCTGCCTGCTGGGAGTAATGGCAATAATAGTGCCCATTTTCCAGACTTAAAACAGAAATACTCTGACTTCTGAAAGGAGAAACATTTGATATTTTTTTTCTGTTATTTTCCAGGTATTTTTTTCTAAAGGCAGTTTCTCTGTTGAAGTAGTTTCTGGAGGACAAAAGAAGAGTCAGTTCTTGCCTAACTCCAAGGGCAAGAACTGGTACTTTCACTTACTCCAACTGGTACTTTCACCACTGTTTCTAATGAGGCAATTTTTTTTTCCTGTTTGAGTCCCTTATTTAAAGCAGAAGCTCTAAGTTTGTTAAACTTCTTCACACAAGTACATTTTTCTTTAGATCAAAGAAACTGATTTAAATAAAAGAAATTAAATTAAAGAAACTGAGACAGTGCGAAGCAAGAACAACAAAAAACAGATTGTGACCCTTAAAATAAGACCTTGCACAGCAGTGGAGAGGCTTCCATGTCCCCATACTTACCCAGCATGGTGTAGAGGTTACTCAGGATGCGAGCTGGCTGCACTCTGAGGGGATGGATATCAGCAATGCTCTGGACATTGATTCCACGCTCTTGCAAGAGGTTCTTAATATGATTAGATTCTGCTAAAACAGTTACTGCATAACAGAAAACAAAAACAGTACTAAGAAGAAACGTTCTACCCTTTTTAATTGACTATCTCTACTGTCACCTCTCAACTAATGCATTTAGTTAACTAAAAAGGCACAAAGGCCTTACTTCTTAATTTATGAGCCTGTGAGATCAAAAGGGATTGCAAGAGGGAGTCAGACAGATTCTGATTTTCTGCTTCTCCATATTTCTTGCTATTCCTGTCCACTTTGGACCACACAGTAATTCAAGTTGGAAGGGTCCTCATGAGGCCTCTGCTCAAACCTCCTGCTCAAAGCAGGACCAGACCTCCTGAAGTTACACCACATTCTTTGAGACTTTATCAGTTTGTTCTTATTTCTTTCAGTTCCACCAGTTTGGATCATGCAGTAGTTTTTAGCAATTAGGGCTTTTACCCCAGAGAACAAGGGGAAACACAACTTGAAAACCTTTGCGTTTTTAGCACAGCACAATGTAACAATACAGCCAAGTCCCTGGGGAACAGGTGCTGTTACTTGTATAGCAATAAATGTTACAGAGACATTATAAAATGTCAGGTAAGGAGAAAAAAGATTGCCCAAATCAGTGGAATATACAATCCAGGCCCTGAATCCATCTCTTGTCCCACTTGACATTTCGTCCATGATAGGTGGTTTATTGGTTTGGGACTAATAATTCAGTATTAGTCTTTGTATTGTGAATAATTGTCAAAGAATGCTAAAAATAATCCAGCTGGAAATTGAGCACTTCAAAATAACAAAATGCTATACTCACGAGATACCAACAGGGCATAAACAAGCACCAGCCCATTTCACAGTATCACTGATAAATGCTGCTCCTGATAAACAAGCTGGTTTGTCTTTCAGAGCAGTACAAGCCCTTGAAAAGTCTTAAAGACTTGATCAGCTGGTGTTTGCCCTCATCTTAATTTTCTGGTTTTGCCTGTTCCTGCACTAACTGAAGAAGCCACTTCCTGCAGCAGCCAAAAGCCAGCCCTAAGTCTGGCTCCTCACCAATGTGGACAGGGATTCTCCCCACCCAGTGCTTTCTGGCTACTCCGAGAAAGGGGCTGCACAGAAACCTAATTAAACTGATCCATCTTCAGTCAGTTCTGCTTTTTTTTTTTTTTCTAGAATCCACCAAGATTCTCCTTTTCACTATAAGATTGTTTTCCACTCTCCAGTCCCTGACAAGTCTTAAAATTTTAGCAAGTATTTTTTTTAAAGAAGTGCGTTAAACCCCTTTCTCTGTCTCACAGTTTCTTCAAAGCATCTGTGTCCCAAGCAAAAATCCACTTATTTTTAACATATCTTTCTCTCTCCTCTACTTAGGGACTTTGTCACCACACAATTCAATTCACCCAAAATGTTCAAAAAACTCCTTCACCTTGTACCACAACATCAGGTTTAAATCCAGTAGAAAATCTCCTGTTTAGGGGATCAATTTCACCTGCAGCAAGAAATCCCTAGAATAAATGCAAAAGATAAAAGAAAGGAAACAAATAGCATTTAAGCAAAAGGCTTCTGATATCTAGAATACATCTTAACCAATTTTCGAAGTATTTTTTCAGTACAGCAGGACTTAAGGCCTGGTTTATCTACCCTGGCCCCAAGGAGTACATTCAATAACAACAGTGGATGCACTGTTTTTTAGAACAGCAAGAAAATGGTTCTGACACAATCTGAATACTCAGATTTCCTACTTTAGAGTTGTAGCAACTGACAACATAATTTCTTCAGGCCAGTGATTTCTTTTTTGTAGCTCCACAGAGATATTCTGTGGTTCCTTTAACTAGTCTGGCTGATATGGGAGAACTCCGTAGACACATTATGCCACAGAGTAAGGCATAGCCTAGTGGAGCTGAAACAGCACAAAATCCTGCCTCTGGAACAGCCAAGTCAGCCTTGCCTTGGTATAGTCCTCTATCCTAACCCTAAATCCAGTCCATGTGACAACTTATTCAGCTTGATTAGAAACAGACAATTGCATGTCTATATATACATATATATATATACACCAAAAAACAAATCAAAACAAAAGCTCCTGAAATCTCAGCCCTTTCAAGGCTCATGTATATGTTTCTACTGGAAAACACATTGTTCCCTATCTGACAACCAAATTGTACTGAAAGCTCAAGCCATCTCAAACAAAATTAAATACAAGCTTACCTACTGTTCAGGAAACAATTACCTCTGCTAACAGGCAGCTCAGGACATACAATGATTGGCCCCAAAGATGTGGCAACTTTCCCACTGGGACACGATCCACTGAGTGAGGATTTTCGTACTCTTCATCCACCTGAAAACAAATACATAAGCAAGAAAAATTACCCTGAAGTTGGGAAGAACAATTGGTAACATAATAATAATAATGGCCAGTCTTCGCGAGCGAAGATCCGGGGAAGGTCTTTCCACCTTCCAGCCTGCGCATTGGATTTTTTAGGTGAGACACAGTGTGCGCGGAACTGAGCCCACCCTTTAATCCTAAGGTTCATCTGCCGGGGCCAAGCGAGCTTGGACAGTGGCAGTGAGGTCCTTAGGACGTAGGTGGGTTGCCTTTAAGGGCTAACGAGCCCCACCTGCCCAGGAGTGGCCCTGACCGGGAATCGAACCCGGGTCTCCGCGGTGACAGCGCGGCGCCTTTACCCCTAGACCACCAGGGGCTCCATTGGTAACATATAAGTATTTGAAACATATGGTCTCTCATCTACCCTTGCTAACCTGCCATTATTACTGACTTAGACATCTCTTGGTTTTACTTTTAAGGCTGCACATTTTCTGGGACTGGAACTACGGTTCCTTTTTGTACTCTACCCCACCTTTCAAAGCTGGAGGATGAATAGGGACTCTGCATGCAATTAGCTTTGGTGTTAGTTCTTCCACTTCCTCCTCACCATGCCTTTGCTGCCTTCCCTCTGAGCTGCTCACAGCTAACTGGGTTTCTGCTTTCCAATCCCTTCCAAGATGGCACTTCAACTGCACTGATGTCTACCCAACTTTCTGAAACAAAGGTGTTTTCCAAAAATTAAGACTATTCCACCTTTCCTGTGTTAGCAAGGATGGCCAATGCAAAAATTAAGAGCAGACTTATAATTTAGAAAAAAAAACAACTGCCTTAGTTTTGCAGTAGGTATATAGAGCTACTGAGGGCAGGGGGAAAACCCTCCTACATTACATCTTTACATAGGCAAAATCCACCGTTTTATTTGGCATGTTTGTCAGATGATTATCGTCATATCAAAATTCAGAAGGTGGTTCTGAACTCTTACACACTTCCCACTAGGAAGGCAATTCAGAGTTTCCATCTCATATCTGCAAGTAAGACATCAGCTGTTGGCTGACCAGCTCAGACCAACCCAGGAGGCTCCTCACCCTTGGTGAGTGAGGGCTGAGAAGTCTGGAGTGGGAGAAGAAGCTGGCAGGGAGGGATACAAGGGCAAATAGCAAGGAAGAGCACACTGGCTCATCTGAATTTCTCTGTCACAATGGGAGAATCAGATAAACAGTAACAGCAAAGATGGGGTAAAAGAAAATACCCATAGAAAACAAACAAAAATCCCATCCCAAACCCTAATCCATCTGAAGCTTGTTTCTGTCTCCCATACAGGCTCTGGAAAAGAGCAGCACAATCAATCAATAGACTAGACAGGAAGGACAGTCTATGCTTTATTTCTTCTTTGAGCTTCAGTTCCTAAGTCCGTATCAACACTTCTTAAATGTGTGTCTTGCTATAAGCATGTAAAATTTCAGACCTGCTCTAATATTTCCACAGACACTCAGATTTCCAAGGAAGAAATGTGACAGTGTGGAAGCCTAAAGTTGACCATTTCTCAGCAGGAGCTGTGAGACGTCTCTTAGTTTTTCATGTGCAGTAGTCTTTTTTCATTGCTGGTTTAGATTTATCAGATACAGGAAAAACTATTAAACCATTCCTCTTGCTATCTCTACTTTGCATACTGAATTAAATGCTGCATTTTCACAATACCTTGTCTGGAGGGACTGCATACAGCTCAGGCATTAGCACTAATCCATTCTTCTCTCTAATAAGTATTCCTTCCAGAGCCTCTCTGTACTCTTGTACCTGGAAATATTTTTAAACAGAAGTAAGAATTCACATTCCAGTCAGCAAAATGGAAACAATAAAGTTTTAGTACGTTCCAACCATACTTTTCTGATGAATATTCACATAAATATATAAAAAAAGGGGGGGTGAGGGAGAGGGAATCATGACTTACTGATGGAAGAACAGGGTACAAATTATCAGAGACTGTTCCAGCATCTCAATATTATCAGCCTCAAAAACCTCAGCACTCATCTTAAATCTGTAACGCACTGCTGCAGCACAAACCTTCTAACATATCCCTATAAAGAAGTCACTGGAACAAATCCTACATGAAATTTGCAATGCAGGACATGGGCATCAGACTGCCAATACCCATAAGAGTGCAAGGTGTATAAATTGTCAGCTCTCTGCTGTGCATATTGCCTATGACTTACTGAAACTGAAATCAGTTTCTCTTAACTATTCACTTAAAAATTTGTCCCATGGAAAGCTTAAAACTGATTTAAACTGTTTGAAAATATCTAAGTTCACTGAACAGAAAGTCATCTTCTTGTGCTGTAAGACAAGAAATTATGAACAGGAGCTGCAGACTGATACAAAATAAAGAACAGGTAATTTATTTTCTTTTTACCAGATTCCTTATTTTGTTTCATCTCTCAATTATTCCGTTTCAATTTTTTTACTTAGAGGGAAACTGTTTTCAAGCACTACCAGCACCTGACTCTGAGATCCTATTTCTGCTATTCCTGAGTACAGGGGACCACACTAAGTAAGGAACCCACAGTTTCACAATATGGTACACTCACATTTTCAGAATCGTGTCCTTCTCTACTCTTTCTGACTCCTCAGGGTGCTTGTTTTTCTAACAATGGCAGCAGTAACTGGAGAAGACTAGACACTCACCTGAGTGTCTCAGTGACTCATTCAGATATGTTTAAATAGTGGAAACCAGGAGTAATTGCCCTGACCATGCCCTAGCACAGCCTGTCTGCACAACATAAAAGCAAACAGGTACATACTGTCCCAGATAATTCACCTAAGTTCTAGAGACTGCTTCATGAAGTTCTATTTTATTGACAGAACTGAAGTTTCAGTAAACTTTCTGATTTCCCCCCTCCTGAAATAATGCCATTTCTCTCCCCACCATTTCACAGCAAAAACGTATTTTTACTGTGCTCAGGAAAACATTTTACATTTCTAGTGTCAATAAGTATTTCATTTGATTTGCAACATCTGGTACAGAAAAAAGGGTTTTTGGTCTGAAATTCTCTGCTTTGTTTCTGATGTCATTTTATTTTTTAAGGAGTTTAGCGATCTCCTGTCCCTCTGCATACTTGGCGATTTTAAATCACATACATTTTTTACCTCTTCCAAGCCACCAATCCACAGAAGTCCTGGTCTGAATACATTTAGTCCTGGCTACTTGCTGCTCTTTAACTCACCAGCACTCTCCAGGTGCCACCATAACCTTTGGAGGGCTATAATCAATTTAGCTGCCTTGATCACTGGGTGCTTGACACAGCAATGGCATGAAGTGACTTACAGAATTAGTAAAAATGAAATGGTTCCTCATAAGGCAATCCCAAATCTCTCTTAATGTACAACAGGACTTAAAGTAGCATGAATCTTGTTCTCAGCAGCCAAGCCACAGAGACTGGGGAAAAGAAGTTTCTCATCCTGAAGTAATTGCGAAAGGGGCATCGAGGTTGGTGACAAGACAAAATTAGGCATATAAACCCTGTTCAGCCCAGTTTTACCACACCAGCTAACAGAGCCACTCAGCCTGGCAGGGAGAGGGCAACAAGGCCCCAGTATGCACAACCCTGCTGCCTGTATCATGCCATGAACTCCCCAGGAAGGTGAGAATGGCTGAAGACTATTCCACTCTATCCAACTGATACCCAAAATAAACACAGGAGCAAAGTTCCAAAAGACCGTGGGTAAATGGCTTTGCAATTTGAAAGCAATTTACTTTTCTCACCTGAATTTTGTCCTCATTAAATATTCCATCAATTAGGAAGTATGTCCAGAATACTGGCCACTCACATTCAATATTCTCAAAGAGCTTGAGCTCAGCAGGATCATAGTGCAGCCTGCTTGGATCCTAAAAAATTCAACCACACTTGTTTAGTCACAGTGCTAAATTAGTCACCTATATTTCAATCATAATGGTAGCCTATTTCATACAAGTAATTAAAACCTAGAAACCAATAAACCCACCAGAAATAGTTACCATGCAGTCTCCTCAGTGTTTTACATTCAGCCTCAAACTCATTTAATGGTTCCCTAGACAAATTGACCCTTCCTAGTCTCAGAATCTAAGTGTCACCCAAGTAATCTTGGATCTGCCTCAGTTCAAAGATACTTTGGAATCTGCAGGGACACCGCTCCTGCTTAGACACCGTAAGCATATCTAAGGATTAATTTCTTACAGAATTATTAATTACATTTTGCCCTTAATAAATGGTTTTCAGACTCCTTCAGATATGTGTCATTTCTACGGTGGATACCTGGGTTACCTCCAGATCCACTAAGATGTCTTAACAGTGATGGAGAACTTTACTCCTTCATGTAAATAAGACAAAGTATGTCTATAAAGGAGAGATAAAATTCTTCCTAATGCCTACTGAAAATGCACATCAGAAGTACCTCTCTGGGTGTCTTGTAACCATCTCGGAGAAAGCGACAGCAGCCGTAGCGGCCCTGTGAAAACACACAAAATTCCAGAGAATTACACATACTGTTCTTCCTCACAGACTAACACAACAAGTGCTGAGTTTTAAGGGTCACCTATGGATTTTGCTTCCTCTCTTCCAGGCACAGATGAACCAAGTCTGGAAACCCTTGTTTAATTAGAATTTTTGGTTAAGAAAGGTTCTGTTTCTCTTTCTTTCTGTAAAACAAAAAGAAAGGAAATTCTTACCTGCAGTTTGGATATGATTTCACTCTTGGTTACATTAACAAGGTTTAGATCCTCCACTGCAAAAGCTGGATAAGAAATAATAGAGAGAAGGCCAGCATCTATCTCCTTTGATGTGGATGCCCTTGGCAACATGGAGTATAGAATAGACTGAGCAAAACAAGAATAGAAAAAATGGATGTAAAACAATTTACACACTTCAAAAGACTATGTCAAGCGTAAATGGAACATACTATATTATTTGCAAACTGACAGAGAACTCTCTGCATAGTTATTTTTAACCAAGTTAGAATGAGAATGCTTCCCACCACTCAGTTTGTAGCCATGATGATAAACTAGAACAGGGTGAACAGCATAGCCTGCATCCATCTGTATTACATTGAGTTCTTGGTTCAGTTAATCAACATTTAATTTAAAAACAAAAAGGAGAGGGTTAGGCTTTCCCATAGCAAAGGAAAGAGCAGACTAATTTTTACCTGACAATGTTCTACTTCATCAGGAAGAACATGAATCACTGATTTGTGTCCTCCGTGAGCTCCAAAAAGATCTAGTTCATCAATTGCTTCCAAAGCAGCCTTCAAAGAAAACCAAACCACAACCCAAAATCATTAGATACCTTTTAAACCAAGTATACACTGTAGCACCCATGCTTATCCTCTGAAGGAGATGGTATAAGACATAAGTTTGCTCCACAGACATGTTTAATCTTTAAAGGGAAGCTTGGTGATATTTTAGAAAAAGTAAATATTTCTGTCTTTCCACTAGCTGGATACAGGATTGATGTGCTGGTGATCCTTCTTACAATTTATAGGCAATGCAAAACAATGGGGAGCTGGGCTTCCACTGAGACATCACCTAAACAGCGAAGTACTTAGTAATAGATGTGCTGTCCTGTCCTACATTCCCAAATAACCCCCATTCAGTGTCCTTTCCCTCCTCCTGCCTGAAAAGCTGCTCAAAGAGGAAGGCTTGTTCAAGGAGACCCAGAATCAGCGAAGGCTGACCCCTCGAGAAGAGACCTGCAGCACCTCTCTGATACCGTCACTTCCCGAGTGGAAGAGAAATGAGAAGTCTGATCTCCCCACAGCCAGCTGAGGCACACAGTGCTCCAAGCCAACAGGTCAGTCACTACATTTCATACCTCTTGGTGGTAGTGCCTTTGCCTGGTGAAGACACTACCAGCCCAAACACTGACTCAATTTGGACACTCCTCCTTTAACCTAGCAGGCTACAAAAGCTGGCTTTGAAGAACTGGGGTGTGCAGCACCGCACAGGGAGCGTGGCAGCAAAAGAGAAAGGACTGGATGGCCAGGGCCAGGCTAGCAGAGCCCTCCTCTGAAATGCATATTCACAGGGTTGTGGTAACACTGAATTGTTGCTCTTGTGCCTGTTTTTGTCCTGCAGCTTCATGGACATGCAGCTTCTCTGACAAAGGAAGGATCACAGAGGGCAGCTTTCCTTATCTCTCTGCAGAGGAGCAAGGATATTTTTCTTATTCCAACGCAAAGATGGGTTTACTGCCTTTGCAGAGCCCCTCTCTCTAGACCAGCACTACAGCAGCAGATGTTTCTGATGGTGGCAGAAAGTCCCACTGAGGAACTGTTAGTTGGGACCAAGGGGCAGTTTTAATGGTGCAGAAAAGGTTCTGAGAACCACTCAAAGGCATATACTCTGTGCTGTGCTCTTGCCATGGGTAGCCACACAAAGCAGGTATGGGACAGAACTCCTGAAGCACATTTAAAACAAACAGCATCTACCTCAGCCTCTGCAGCAGGGCCTTCACTGTGCCCCCCACCAGTTCCCACCTGAAACAGCACTTCTATTGAACTCAGATCCACAGAGAAGAGAAGTTGTGCAGTGAGTTCTGCAGATCACCTCAACATCAACAGGTCCAGATGTCACGCAGAGACCACACCAGAATGTTCAGGGTAAAAAGATCTCATAGTGGACATCTAAGGAACAACTGCCCTGACAGACAGTGCCCCATTGCTGTTTGACTGAACTGTGGAGCCAAGACCAGCAGTTTCTCCTCTTGCAATGCACACAAGATCTTGGTAACTAACCCAGCTGAAATGCAAATACACCTTTGACCTTAATGATCTTTGTCTTCTGCCAGTCCTCCAGACACCAAGTGAAAAGGTAGATGTCGATTACACATTTACATTTATGGCCTTCTGAACTTCTTTTAGTATCTCTATGACCTTGTGCTATGAGGGAATGAGAAATATCCACTTTTTTTAAAGTACACCTTCATTTATTTTTCTTTCTGAATTACTTGTGAAGAATTTCTTAGACTGATAGTCTGCTGTTTTCCAGAATTTGCATCTGATTTAATCTTACCATGAAAACATCACATATAATACTGGGGCTGGAGAATTAAGAAAGAGGGAAGAAAACCAGAGGTCACTTTATGAGACTGCATCTTATTGAATCTATTAGTTTCACAGTTCAATGAACCTGATATCCTAATTGCAATCTCTGGAAGAACTGTGCTGAGGTCCTTTAAGGAGAGCCATTATCACAAAGATTTTACGCTAAGAAATACTCACTCACACCCAAACAAGAATTCTTATACAATCAGTTAACTACTGCAGTGGCCAAGAACACTAAGCAAAGGGAGCCATCAGGTTTGTCAGAGCCCTTCAGCACGACACAACAGCCACGAAGGAGGTGTCAGGAAATATTCTCACTTTGGCCATCCCTACGGAGCTCGCGTTCAGTTCAGGGATGCCCTGGTTTGTCTTATCACCACGTTCCCAAATTCCATAATCCTGCAACAACACCATCAAGAAAAAAACGGCATTATTATACACAAACACAGTGCTTTCCCCCTGCCTTGCCCCACAACAAATCCAGACTCCTGCATGAAATTAGCTTATAATTGGCCTTCAGGGGAAAAAAAAAAAAAAGGGTTCTAAGTTTCCAAAAAGACCCTGCTCGTGTTTAAAGAGCAGCACATAAAAGTATACCCCAGCAGGATCAGGTATACAGTCATGAATCACTGCCTTCACAGAACACACAAAGCCCTTTATCCCTCCCCCTGTGCCTGTTTCTCCCTGTGTCCCCTCAACTCGTCACTTTCAGAACGCTTGTTTCCATCCTGCTCTGCTTAGGAAGGCCCACAAGATTTTAATTAAACATCAGGAAATATTATTAATTATCAATTAAAAAACTCTCTGTTATTATGACTGAACAGGTATACCTAACCCACGCAGCAGTAAATCCTCCAAAGCCCTCCCAATATCTCCAAAGACTCTTCTCACAGTATAAAACACTGACAGGTTCTGATACCTTCTCATGGAAAAAGCAAGTCCCTGTTTTCCTTTTCCATCAATAAGTAATTTTCCACCCACACCTGAGCAGTGTTCAGATGATTTACATATAAATAACTACTTACAGCAACTTTGTAGGCAGCTTCTATGTAAAAAACAAGATTCTGAATAAAGGTAACTTCATCAAGGGTGAAGATAATACGTAACCCTGATTAAAAGAAGGGAAGGGATTAATTATACTGTATCAGAACTGAAATATTTACTCTTCAATAAGTTTCATGCTTTTGTTTAGAAATCAAAGGAAAAACTCATACTGATTTCAATAGGTCAGGCAGCAAATCTCAGTACTTGCACCAGTAAGAAAAGGAACAGATGGCACAAAGTGGCACCTGATTTGATGTTGCCACTCTCTGAAGAAACCTGGTTGTCCATCAGGACACTGTCTTTAAACATGAAACTTCTCTGACATAACTCTCAATATCTCATGTATTTGCATGCCAGTAATCATTAAAGGAATAGACACTACCAGTTACTATAAACATGAAATCCTAAGTCTTATCTCTTTTCCAAAGAAACATTACTTCCTTCTGAGTAATAATTATTTAAAGGTCTTTAAAGCTTGTTACTACTTTATTTTTCCTTTTTAAATGAAAGCTAGAATAGAAAAAGACTGCAACAAAAAGCAAAAAATGTCTTCTGCTTACCTGATGCAGTCATCTGTGCCAAGAAGAGCAGGTAAAGGGAAGTTGCATCCACTTGCAGATGCCCCCATTGGTCGTCCCCAACCACTGTGGCACAAGTTGCAGAGTTATACTTGGCATGGAGGCAGTCTTTGGTACTCTGCGTGCGTTTGAACCGCTCTACCTTATCTACCTAAAAAACACCACAAAGCTCAAAGCTGAAACGTTTCAGAAGAACTACTTCAAAATCAACAACTTTTCTTAGGTGAGGAGAAACTTGAGGTTCTAATTCCTGTTACCTCACTTCAATGGGTTTTGACTGATCAGAGTGCTTAAACACAACTCTGACCATAGACTCCAGTTACATACACATTTCTACAGGAAAGAACAAGATGAAATTACCTTGTTGAGTTCAGATCTAAACTACAGGTGTATATCTTGGTGAAAATCAGTTTGCAAAGGCAAAAAACTCTGATTTGCTACAAGCACAATCTCAAAAAAGTGCAAGCAAGATCAGAGTTTTGCTCAACAGTTTTAAAAAGATTCCCCACACCACCATCTACACACATGCAAAAATAGTCACTCTGCAGAAGACACAACAAATATATGCTTCAATGAAATGCTTTGTAAATACAACACATACTAATTCAACTCACACCTCTGACATTACCTGTCTCATCATGCACTGCAAGAGTCCTCGCATCAGCTTCACCACATTCTGCAGGAACAAAACACACCAGTGACACCCTCACGTGGTCAGACTCATCAGCTGTTACAAACAACATTCAAAAGTGATAAAGATCCCACCCTCTACTAACGTCCTGCCAAAGGTAAAAGAAGTGTGTATTTGCCCAAAATGCTCTACATGCTTTTTTGTTTTCTACTTTTACTCCTACATCCCTATCTAGAAGCACAAATCTTTTCCCAAAGGCCCTCTCTAAACAATGGAACAACTCTCTGTGGTCCTTCTATCCAGCTAAGCAAGTGAGAGGAATGCTGTGTCTTATAAGAAGAATAATAATTTTTACAGTGACAGATCCAGGGAACACTGGTAGGTGACTGCAAGACATTGACATGACTGGAAGACCTGTAAAGCTCCTTCCATTCCTTATACAGTACAACAGAAGGCAGGTGACTGGTGTAAAGAAAGTATGAATGTAGAGAAGTACAAGATTTTGCTTTAAATAAAGAAATCAACCCCATCTTTTTACCCAAAAGTTATAGCCTCAAAAAATGACCATGCAGAGTCAAGGTTATTCTGTCACCACAGACCTCCCTGGTTTGAGCAGGACATGTCAGCAAAAAATTTACCCAGTGACTTCAAAGTGACAGCAGGACACTGACACCAATAGTCCCTCACTTGCCATTCAACCCATCTCTGCACCCTCACTTCTAATACCCACTTTCCCAGGTGCAAGTAAAGAAATTAACTGTGTGAGTTCCCTTCCAACTCTCCAGCATGAGTCTTACCAGTTTGGAGATTGTTACCTTCTCTGGATTGATCAAACACATCTATACACCTTGTACAACCTCCACGAGACGACACAAGTGCACGTTCCAAAGATGGATCCTTTAAATGGCATGCTCATCCTTACAGGGAAGAAAGGTCTGGCAGATAGTTTGCTACCATAGGATCCAAGCAACCTAGGCCTGATTTTCTGCTGTACAATACAACTCATGAGGGACCTCAAGGTTTAATCAGAGACAGGCTTGTAAATCTGGGCACAAAATCTCTCAGCCTAATTCAGCCTAAAATCTCACAAAATCAGAAGCTTATTTTTCAACAACTGGCCAATGGATGACAGCTTGACTCCTACACGTTTTTTTTTCTGTTTGCATTTATAACTGGTTTATACCAAACTCTGACAAACCTGCTCGAGTTCGTAGGCTTTGGCCTTATCCTCGTCCCGGTCCGCATTCTTCCGATAGGCCATTCCCAGCCCCCACACGGCCAGGATGCTGTAGATGTTGTCCCGAACCCAGGCATCTTTATGGTCAGCACCAGCTGAAAGCAGGCCCGTGACTGGATTCTAACCACGGCAGAAGGAATAAAGAACAAACATCACTAGCCAAAGTCCCATCCATTAGGAAGCACCACTTCTTTCTCTATTAAAGGGTAACAAAACAAACATGATTTCATGCTGATTCCACACTGTGGCTTCTCACAATCTCACAACAGAAGTGAGGTCTCATCTTTCTTTCCTAAACTCGTGGAAGTGAAATGTAAAATTCATCTGAACATTTCAGGATGTAAAATTTATAGCATCCAGCTGGGCATTCTTATCTACACAGGACTGTTAGCTAAGTAACTGAGTGAAATTCTAAATACATTGAGGAAATAGGAATTTAAATTTTAGATATTTGTGAGGAAAAGAGAGTACCAAGTCAACATGAAAAATTCAGTCTGGAATATATTCATCTCTATGCATCCGATCTCTGACATAATCATGAGGAAGTAAAAAAACACAGCTTATCTTCTAGGAGATTAAAAAAGTATTTCTGTATATCTGCCTGCTGGGTTTATGACAGCTAAATGAATGTATGCAAAGTCTTTTTATATTCTCCTTTGGAAAATGTACAGAAAGACAAATTCTGAAGGTGTTGAAAAGCAGCACACTGAGTAGTCTCCTGCATCCCAAATACTCCATTAAATTTTTCACTGCATCATTGATTCCCATCACTTCACTATCCATAATTTTTAAGACTATCTTTCTTGGGTGTAGTTCTTCACTAACAAAAAAATGAGGCAAAGAAGGAAAAGGTTGATTGAAGTTTCAATCAAATCAAGCCTTTACAGAAAATTTCAGTGAATGAAGACCAGTTGCCAGGGCTGACGTGACAAGGGGCAAAGATTACAATAATAAAGATGAGTAAAATTTAAAAGAATACATACACTAATCTGTCATTTCTCCCACACACTGTTCACTCAGCTCCTTTCATCATTATTTTTAAGAAGTCGGTTTGAGGGGGAGGAGCTTCAGTTACAATTTCCTGGGCTTTGCATGTGACCACTGAACACCACAGGGGTGACAGCCTGACAGATATGACAGTCTGCCCTATTGTTATGGTCTAAATACAGCAGCACTTAGAGACTCCCTGGCAGTAAATATATGGCTCTGCTGAAACAGTCCCTCCTCAGCACGGTCTCCACAAACCAAGTAACAACTAAAGGACCCCCTACTCACCTGTTTGATGGGGAAAGTAGGACATAGGAATGCAAACAGCTTAAAAAACGTCATTTTGATCTTGAAAAGTCAAGCAAGGAGTAAGGGAAGAACAAGTGTGCAAGCAAACAAGGAAACCTCGGTCCCAGTTCAGCACTGTGCCCACAAGACAAAACCCAGGATCTGAAAAGGCAGACAGCGTATTCCTGGCATTTTTAGAGCACTTTGGTTCCCTTCCTCCCATGCAGGACAACAAATGTCTATGCACCTGCAGCCCTGGCTTAATAGAGTCACTTTGCTGTCTGCAAAATTATCATTTTGGTTTATTTTTCCCCACTCTATAATGCTGGGCTGGCTTCTACTTGAAAAATAAGAATGTATCTGGGTACCAAAATGGAAGTCCCAGAAAAATGGCCCATGCAAGATTCTAAAAGACTTTTCAGTTCCCAGGGAGGGACCTGCCTACCTTCAAGAGGCTGTATTAAACACATCCAAGGGCAGCCATCACCATTTCAGAACCTTTGGTTCCTCTACAAGATGGTCACAGCTTTTGGGGCACACTGGGGCTGGTTCTCATGGACTAACAAGACATTAATGTCTTTCCTCATGCACATTCAGTTAGCAGAACAACATAATATATGAACTAATATTTTAAGTGGTTTTGTTCTGGATTTTTTAGAAAGTGTTTACTTTTAAAAACTACAATTATTTTCTCCTGTTACCTGCTGACACCATATGAAAACTACAGCACTTACAAGGTGCTAAAGAGCTCAAAGGAACACTGAGTGCACTTAATCCCACAGATGTCAAAGGGATTTTAGCTCAACTAGTACTTCAGAGCATTACACCTATGCAGTGATTGCTAATTGGACTAGCAGGTCTCATCCTGCAAATCATACTGCACATACAGATCCACAGAGCAAAGAATTTTACCAGCACCCATGGGCTGCCAGCTGAGTGCTGCAACAGAAAGCTGATTGCTGGACTAAGACTTTAAACTGTTGTATCATGTCCAATCCTATTTTTAAATCTGTCTCTTAATCTGGAGTCAAAAAAACCCCCAGCAACCCAAACCACAAAACACACCAGTTCCTACAGGGCAGCAGGCAGTAATAAGAACTTCAGCAGTACAGGCACAAAACCAGTGGGGTTCTAACCAGACCAGCAAAGCAAATAAGCCCACATTTGGCATCTTGCTGAAAATCTATTTAATTTGCACCTGTCTCATTGATCTGTCAGGTGAAAACTGATGTAAGCTCTAGCAAAGCCTGCAGATAGCTTGCTTGTGTGAAACCAGATGTAACACAGCTGGGCTTACTCATAAAAGTATGACAGATGTGCTTTCCTTATCAGTTCCATATGCTTTTCACTTATAGTACTGTATCAATATTTAAAAAGCACACAGCTGAGAACATCCTTCTGGTGGTGCTCTTCAGTGTCTGCTCTGCTACAGCACCAAGGCATCCCTCTGCCCCCTGTCCCTGGGGGTACATGGAACTGCCGGCTGATCCCACACAGACAGGAGCCAGCTGTCTGGTCTTAGCCTCCTTGAACAACCTTTAACAGGACCTATCACTGTGCATGGTGCAGGGACTGATCAGCAGAATGCAGCATCTGCAAAGCAAGAACAAGTTTGCTGCTGACCCCATCCTGTAAGTTCTGCACACAAAAAACTGTCAACCCTGGTGCAGGGTCCGGACCTGGGCTTTGGAAACATCTGCCTGGCAGCACATATGCACGCTCTCAATTAAAAATTACCTCTAAAATCACATCAGTTTAGAGGGATTGGAATGAACACAAGATCAATTGCTGCTTCTGAGAAACCTGACTCCTGGTGTATTAAACCAGGTGTATCAAAGCAAAATGTTCTGAGCACACTACGTGTTGTCCTTGCTTCACCCCTACAAAGCTGAGCGTGTCACTGCCCTCCATCACAGCACACCAGCTGGTGAGCCAGGTCTGCGCTCGGGCAGCTTCTGGGTGTGAGGTACAGGGTCACAGCCACACATCACCCCTGTGCTGAGTGGAGACACCTCACAAGCATTTTAAATGCCTTCTGGCTCTTCTGCCAGGCTGCTTCTGGGCAAACTGATGGCTAAAATCCCCCTCCCTGGAACCAAGAAGGCACCAGTGGCAGTGAGGCAGCAGCCCAGCCCGTCCAGCCACAGATTATTCTGCTCCCAAGGAAGTCAGGATTGCATGTGGCCCAAAGACAACCATCCTAACTTGCCCAAGTAAGCACTGCATCTCTTCACTCAGGTGAGCACAACATTTTCAATCTATTGCAGTGAAAAAACATAAAGGGTATACATATAGAAAAAAAATCTAGAAACATGCCTTGAGCATCTCTCTGGGCCCTCTTGTGATATCACTGTCCCTCTGCCTTGCTTCTAGCCTGTGGCTTGCTTTCCACATAAAGAAGAAAACTTTCCCCACCTCTGAAGTCTCCCAGACATTAAGTCTAAGTGGAAAAGGCAATACACAGTCACCAACACTCATCCTGGCACTGTAAATAGCAATTAAAAATTCTGGGTCACTCCTGTATTACCATTTAGTTACCCCCTTTTTACTATTGTTAAATATCAATAACATTAAGGCACAGCTTTCATGGGGCATGTTTGAGCTTTTGATCTCAGAGGCTCCATCTCTCTTCTAAATTAAGGCTGTTATCAGTATTCTCATCTTATAAACTTGGAAAGCAAAGCAGGTACTGGAAGCCAAAGTGATTTGCCCAAGGTCATCCTAAGCATCTCCTGCACCCTTGCACAGCGAAATTATCTCTTCAAACCACTTATGTTCCAGATTTTCTTGTATTTGTTTACAAATACAAGAGTTCATAATAAAAAGTACACAAACACCAATTCACTGGTGTCTGGACCCTGGGCCCAGAACAGCATCTGGGCACAGTGACAAAAATTTTATTGACCTCGGAAGATTTCAGTCCTGCCCTCTTTTTCACTGCTTTCCAATTTCTTGAAACTCTCAGCAACAAAGTATATTTGGTAACTGATTTGTGCAAGTAACTCTGTTGCTCTCATCTTTATGTACTGGACTGTTATAACCGAGGCATGACACTGCTGAGCACACTGTGAGTCCTCAGAGCCGGCTTGGGTGGAGGGAGCACACAAAGCAGAGAGCACTGCGCTGACCAAAAGGCACAGTGTGAGTAACAGCCTGCCCCAACCATCCCCGCTATCTTCGCTCTTTCACATGTGCAGGCAGCCCTGTCTGACGAGCCAGAGCCCCAGCAGCGTTAACAGAGGGAGAAGAGACTGGAATCTCTGGGACGTGCCCCGCCGCACACACGTGCCACTGGGAGCACACAGCGAGCACACAGCGAGCCCTGTGCTGTCCCGGATCCACATCGAACTGTGCTGACAGACACGGCCCAAAGGTCCTGCTCAGAGCTCTTATGTTATCAGGGCTTAATGGTGTTGTGGGCATGTTGTGGTGTATAGCGTGCAGCGGGTGGGTATCATAACATAACGTATCATAACACAGAATCATAGAACATACTGAGTTGGAAGAGAATCATCTCGATCATCGAGTCCAAAAGTCCTGGCCCTGTGCAGGACACGTAAGAATCACATCACACACCATGTGCCTAAGAGCGTTGTCAAAACGCTTCTTGAACTCTGTCAGGCTTGGTGCTGTGGCCACTTCCCCGGGGAGCCTGTTCCAGTGCCCAACCACCCTTTGGGTGAAAAACCTTTTCCTGATATCCAACCTAAACTTCCCCTGACTCAGCTCTGTATCGTTTCCTCAAGTCCTGTCACAGTTCACAAGCGTGAAGAGATCGGAAACAGTCCCTCCGCTTCTCCTCCTGAGGATGCTGAAGATCACAATGAGATATATCCCCTCACTGGGAGGGGATGGCCACGAACACGTTACTACTATTACACAGTATTACTATCTGCAAGCTCAGGCTCGCTGTATTTTCCACAGGCTTTCCAAGGTGCATGTACACAAGCGGCAGCGAGCACCGCCCGGATCCGCAGCGCCTCGGCGTTCCCGGCGGGCACAGGAGATGCGGAGGGGAGGAGGCCGTGAGCCGGCTGGAGGGGGGATGCTCTCCCACCGGCCCCGTCGTGCCCCTCCTGCACCCAGCCCGCCGTCACCGGCCCCGGCAGCTCCCCCGCGCCCCCCGCCACAGCCCCACCGCCCCGGGCCCTCCCGCCCCGAACAGGCGCCCCGGAGCGGCGGCCGCGCTCACCTGGTGGCAGAGGATGGTCCGCTGGACCAGGCGGGCGTAGCCGTCCAGGCGCACCCCCGAGTTGCTGCGGCTCCGCATCGCCCCACTGCCGGCCCGGCTGCCCGGCCCGCCCGCTGCCCTCCCCGTGGCGATCGGGGCGGGGACAGCCGGAGATGGCGGCGGCGGCCTCTCCCCTCCCTCCTGGGCGGTGGCGGCAGCGCCAGCCCGCCCTCACGGCGGGGCGGGGCGGGGCGGGCCCGGCCTCCTGCCGCCGGCACTGCCGGCACCGCGGGGCGAGGGGCACTGAGGACAGAGCGGGGCAGAGGCCGTAGCGTGACGAGGGACAAAAACATTTGTCGAAATGCAGCATCTGTTATAAAAACAAAGTCGGTTTCATCGAATGAAAAACAAAAACAAAAAACCCAAACAAACAAAAGAAAAAAAAATCACAAGACTTTATCAGGTAAGTTTTCACACCCCAGCCCCAGCTTTGACTTTCCCACTTAACAAAGAAACAAGACTTGGAAGATTTCTGAAGGAAACGAACCTGCTATTCCCACAGGCATTCCCGAGGGGCATTGAGCAGCTAGGCTTCTGACTTGATTTGCCCTTGCCTGACCGCAGGCTGCAGTTCCCCAAGAGAAGCGAGGAGCAGGAATAAGGGATGCCAGGCAAAAAGAACCAAGATGTTTACAAACACTTACAAACCACAAACTTGCTACGTACAATTGCAAAATCTTCAGCACCTTCCCTCTGTGCTCCTGGCAATAGAAAGTAAAAGAGTGTTAAGTGTGGATGGGTGCTGAAGCACTGAACAGATGTTGCAGAGTAGCTGGAAGTATGGGATTCACTCATATTTCAGAAAGGATTTTTTTCCATTGTTTTACTTTTTTTTTTTCTCACGTGAAATTGCAGCATTAACAGTTAATACTGTAACTTCTTACTGTGCAGCCTTCATTGACTATGTAACTGACAGCCATGGTTGAGAAAACAGCATTCAAAAGAGACAAATTCCTTCAGCGAACATCAGACACCTACACACTGTAGGTTCCACCAGGAGGGGTCAGGGTTCACCATTTCCATCTGCCAGAGCTGTGCTGTCCCAAGACACGGACCAGTTCACGCCCCTAAACTCCACACCAGCTCCTTGCTTCAGGGCACCGCTTTTTACAGACACAGACTGCACTGAGGGAACAGGTTTGCTGAGCAAGGTGGTGCCAGCTGTACACGGCAGGTTGCTGTTTATCTATGACTAAGCTTAAAACCTCATTACAGATGTCCCTGAGTTAGCTTTGCACCCACGAGTTGATGCAGTTTTACTTTGTGTTTTGGGAAGGGGTTGCAGCTTTCACCAAGCTCTGGGTGCTGTGGCTAAACTCCTAGCAGTGCCCAACAGACCGAGTACCCAAAGGATACCATAACACCCAATGCAAAAACACATTTTCAGCTAGTTTAATGATGATAATTATTTACTAAGCTGAAATAATATGCTGGTGTGAGTGCAAAATTTTGCTACAATGTGTGCGTGCTTTTAAGTGGCAAAGTCAGAAAGGGCTCCCCACTCCTAGGAATAAGTAAAATAAAAATTATTTAAAGAATCCTAACATAGTGTGCAAAAAATAGAAACAAGAGGAAGATTCCAAGCAGGTCAGTGACAGTGGAATATGTGTTCTCATAGGGAATTTAACTACTGAAGCCAAACTCAGCTGTGTGCTTCAGCTTATAGCATTCTTGTGGGAGAGCTTCACCAAACTTGGACAGGTATGGGCTGGACAGACTTACTACAGTTTTCTCTCCTAAAATCCAAATCTTCTAGAATAATGAAAGGTAAAATATGTGAGAGACAATTAATGTAACAGCTAGGTCAGCATTTTCTCCAAGAGGTTATTGCAGTTCATGTAATCTGAAGAACTGTAATATAGGCCAGTATTAATGACACATTTATCTAAAAGACAAAGTTTATGTGTTTTATGTGTTGTACTTGCTGCAAATTTATTATTTTTTTTTACAGTTGAAAATATAAATACAAGAACATCAAATAAATTTACAAGAAACACTGCAAAGGCAATTAGCCAAATAGTTTTAAAGCATTCACAGAAATGCACTCCAGCTACTAGCATTCCAAGATGGGCTTTCATGCAGCAAAACCTTGTGGATAAACACAACGAATACTTTGAATTCTCACATTAGAAGCATATTCAGAGTAATCTTAGACATAGGTGACCGAAAGAAGCCATGTGTTATCCACAAAACCACAAGAGAGTTTGAGTACTGAAGAGGTTCAACTGCTGAATTAGAACAGAGCCCCACATAGGAGGCATTTAGCTGATGCTTTTTGTTGAGAAAGGTATTTCCAGGGCTCCCTGCTGAGTTCTCTGGGAAAGCAAAGCCCTTGCTCCCCTTCAACAAGTATCTGCTTCACACATCCCCCTTTACAGGGTCTCTTACTCTGCAGTCAGGTGCCAGTTTGTTCTAGTTCTTGCTCCAGGAGCATCCAGCCTTTGCCCAAGAACATAGATTAAAAAAGCAGTGGACCACAGCCACACACCTGTATGAGAAGGAAGAGGTACAACCAGGGCTCAGGCTAATTTCTGTTCAGGAAGAATCTTCACAACATTGTATGGGCTTTGAGTTGCTTTGCATGAAGAGTGAAAATCCAGCTTTTATCAGGTAAATATCACAAGAGGAATGAAATTTTGCTTCAGTACTTACTGAGCAAGGGCTTCGGGATTTGTTTTCCAACCAAGGGCCAAAGCACAAGCAGAAATACTCATTGGAATAGCCCAAGAGCTGCCCCTTAAAAAACAGCCACACAATGAAGCAAACAATTTCTCAGCTACTAAATATAGCAGCTGGTATTTATTATTTCTATTTTTTTTTTCCCAAGAAGCCACAAACTTCTCTACTTTCATCATTGCAAATGAGCGATGGCAGTGTGCTTAATCTCTGGAACCACCACTCAAGACAAAAACTGACTCTGCTGAAATCAGTGTCAAAAACTCTGATGGATTTACTCAAGCCACAACATAACTTAGTTGTATTTAATAACCCTCTGACTACTTTACTTATTACTCCCTCATTCATGGCACTCTGCTCGGATTATATCCGGTTTTTATCCCTCTGTGGTGTACTAAAAGGTTGCTAGAGGTTCAAGACAGATCCTGTTTGTTATTTACAGTTCTCCATCTAGTGAATATATTCAAACCACTGTAAGTGATTCCACTTACTGAACAAAGTAACTTCTGTATCATTCTGTTAATTAACTAAAGAAAAATGTGAACTTACAATAAAAGTTAAAAACAAAATACCAATTATTTTTCTGTACATAGGAATATTTATATTACAAGAAATAAATATAAAAGTATCATTGAGATGCTTAAGGGTTGATATTTTTCTGCTTATGTACATCACTACAGAGCTTGCTACTACAATGTACAAAAAGTTGAGGACAGTGTAGCTAACATTTTTAAAGTTAACATCGTTTGTATGCACAAGTTGTAATGCATTTTCTACATCTATACAATACTACTAAGCATTATATCCAGATAAACTTAATTGTAATGAAAAAAGTCTAAACAGAACTTTTGTTTAGATGTAAAAAAACCCCTCAAAACCCCCATTCTGACGGAGAATCAAAACGGAAATGTGCCAGCTGTAATCTGACATTCAAGACCTTGTAAAAATAGTCGCTTCCTTTTTTTTCCCCTTTAATTGTCCTTGTTAATCCATTGCATGGCTGCCTTGAAGTTCCAGAACCAAATATTAAATAAAATCAGTTCTTGGTCTGCTCACATTATGTAAAACTGTTAAAGTAAAACTCTACTTCACACTGTAAAACAATGTGCTGTTTAAAAGGAAATCACATTTTTTCCATAGAATTTAGGCTTCCTCTCTTTGAAGTCCTTCTGAGTGAGATGTGGCTTTCTTGGCTGCCAGTATCATCCTTGTCTTGAAATACAAGTTGTTTGCCTGAAAAGTCATGGAGACACACATCACCATTCTGTACACTGAAAGGAACACCATTCTTCTCACTGGAAAGATGGCCTGTTGAAACAAAAAAAGGGTATCCCCCATGAGAAAGGTTCAGAATTAAGACTCCCATGCTTTTTCAGTCACCGAAGGAGTTCATAGACTCTCATTTTATCCCTGCAACAACAAAAAAAATGTGGATTTTTCTCTACTTATTTTGTATATAGTTGTCAGTGTGAAATCATGAGATTTGAGAGATGTCAATATATTTATGAGCAATAATTTCATAGGTTTTCTTGTTTAAAAGAAAGAAGAAAAAACTGCTTGGAATTTTTTCCCTTTACCACTGTGAAAGAAAGCTGTTGAGTGAGGGAGGGGGAGGAGATGGCCAGACTGAAGGACTGGCTAATAGTCCCCCATTCCAAGCTAATGGCTTCAGGAGACTGTAGAGGAAGGTGAGGTTTTGGTTTTTTGTTTCTGGTGCCAGCATCTCACTTCTGCCCGGACTCAGGGAGGGTGCGTGTGAAAATAAAGAGCTCCGGGGTTCACTTTGTTTTCAGCCAAGCCACCTATCTGCCTTTGGCCTCGGTTCGCCTCCGTTCCCTCACGCCCTGTTTGTGCCCACGGCCCGGACCCGCCTCGGATTTCATAGGAGAAGCCGGTACCATCTGCAGGAGAACTTTTGAGAGGAAAGGCTGTTCTTACCCCCGACTCCTCCTTCTCCGTGCCGGTAGCAGTTTACACCGACTGTCGAGGAAGAGGAATTCCAGCCAGAGCCTTTGTCAGTGTGACTCCACAGGAGGAATCACCATCACCGTCCTCCTCCCCTCCCCTCGCCTTCCGTGGGGTCCCACCGGAGCCCCACCGCACTCGTGATGGCCGTGGTTAGAACTGCTCCGAAAGGCTAAAAGGACTTAATTGTTTTCGGAGGGAGTTTGGGTGCAGGATTGTTGCTTGTTTCTCTTCTGTCGTGTTACCTATACATATATATTCTCTGGTAAACAGCCGTTATTTTTCTTTTCCACACCTTTTCGATTAGAGCATCTTAATGTCGAAGGTATAATTATTTAGAGGGTGGAGCTTGGTTTTTCTCGTATCCAGCCCTCCTTAGCAAACACTTGTGTCTGGTTAAACCGAGACAAATAGGATTCCACAGTTTTATGCAGTGAGGCTCAAGATTCTCAAAATATAAACCTTGACTTGGAATAAATATCACTAGATAAGATGCAAAATACTCCTTATTTTAGTTTTGCTTTATCAAGTTTAAAAGGTTTCTCAGGTAGGCCATGCATCCGAAAGAAGCAAGTGTTTGAGAAAACAAGGGTATTTTTTTTCCTTTTAAAGGCATTCAGTGTGCAGCTTTTATTTCTGAAGAACAATCAGAATATGGCCTAGGTCCAATGATGGGGTCAAAGCCATTTAGACTGGAGAGAATCTAACACATTTAGGTGATTCTACAATGAATACATAATACCATCGGTAACTGAAGCCTTTTAATTAAATGCTCCACAAATGCTCTGTTCACTGGATAGAATCTCCTACCTCTATGCATCACATTCTAAATATTTTTATGAGATTTTGAAATTTTTTATTCTAAGTATTTGTGTAAATGCTTCTGTTTGGATTTTTTTTTATTGTTTGGTTATTGATTTAAGCAGCCATCAAGCATTTAAACAGGCACAAATGCAAAAAGGGTAAGATGAGGAGGGGAGCTTTGTTCATCAATTCAAATCATAAGAAAACTGAAATGACAGAAAATAGCCATACTTGCTGACACTGTAATTGTTGTTTAAACCCCGCCTGACTACAACTGTTTTGCTTTATAAGGAGTGTTCAAAATGGCTGTGCCCTAACGTTAGGGCAAAATCTTAGAAGAAAATAAGGCTATTGTGTGAACAAATTTAGAAAGGTAGTTTCTCTTCCTCAGTGAGGAAATCTGCAGGCTCAGCCATGTGATACCTAATGGCAGTTTCCCAAGCATGCAAATCAGTACCAGAAAAACTGAAAACAAGGAAATATTAAAATGCCATGAAAAGATGAAGTTACACTGTCCAGCAGGCAAGCAAAGCCACATCCCAAACTTATCATGATAAACCATTCAGTCCTCAGTCTGGAATAGCATTTCAGTGGAAGCAGTGAGGCCAAAACCATTAAGTGCTTACAGCTCAGTATATTTATGACATAGGTCTTCATTTCTAGAGTGTTTTCTTTTTGGAGCTCACTTTTTAAAGCAAAGCATTACAATGCTATTTTGAAGTTCTGGCTGTGAAAGCAGGGAGCAGCAACTTAGAAGGTCCTATGTTCCTAACACCAGTCAACTGCCTTTCGGAGGCAGCTCTTCCGAGATACAACTGTCCCATGTTTGGAAGATTAACTGTGAGGAATTGCCTCAAAGAGCTTTGCTGGGAGGATCAGCTCTATCCAAGCATAGGTTTAGCATCTTCTCATGGAAGTCCTAAAGACCCAGAAGAATTATTTACTCAAACCATGCAAGCAAGGTATCATACAGCCGTCTTGACATGAGTGGATGCTGTGGTACAAGGTTGACAGTATATTCAAAATATACAATAAAATACAGGAGAAAATGAAGTGGACATCTGTGTTCGTGAATGCACTGGAACAAAGTTCTTTCAGCTTGCTTTGTCTGAGAAGCCTTTGGCACCGGACACACAGACTGTCACACTGGAACGATCTAATTATGTGAATAAACTAGGACAGAATTGGAGGACGTCCCACAGAATTTGCATCACTCAACGGTTTAGATCATCAATTTAGCATCTCATTCTAAAATGCTATCCAAAACAACAAAAACATTTTCCAGAAAGCCACAACAGGACCATTCACTCAGTTGCTACAACAAAGTGGTTTATTAGAACATTTCTGTTATCTTTCTTTCTGTTGAGAAAAGCAGCCAAAATGCTTTTGTAGCTGTGTATAAGCATGCAAAATGTTTATACACATAGAGGGAGAGGCAGCATCTTTCATCAGAGCTGGGGAAAAAAACATACCCATCAAGACATGCAAGCTTTTGTGCCTGACAATTTCTCTCTTTGAGAGGTAATACTTCTACCTAAAATGTTACCTGACTTTAGTGGTGAGAGTTACTGGATTCTGGTTCTTAACTGACCTGGTAGATACAAAGTATGTTAATTATTGCATTGTGTGGTATCCAAATAGAGAGATTTTATAAACGAATATCAAAAAAAAAAAAAAGAAAGAAACAAAAGGAAAAAAAAAAGAAACTTGTTTTACAAGCTCAGTTTGCAAAACTGTTCAGGGCATGCCCAAGTGCCATTTCCTGAAGTATTGTGATTTCTTTAGAATATGCAGTTAGTACATTCAAAGGGACAGTAATCTATTAGGGGGCATGCACTCTATACATCTGAGAGGTTATCTGCTGAGATTATCCCACTGATTATCTGCTGTCTTCTGACAGCATGGACCAGGAAATGAGTGCAACATCACCTCTCTGAGCGTGTTCAACAAACTCATAATAAACATTCCAGCTGATTACATGACTTCTTAGCCTCAACTCTTAATCAATAGGGAAAGATACCTTAGGCACACAGGAGTAATGTCCTCTGAGATTTGCTTAAGTTTTTGTCCATTACAGGTTTTTAAGTTATTTTTCTCCTTGAAAACCTGATTGTCTTTTCTGAGAGCTCAAATTAGCAGCACGAAATGTGCCCAGCAAGAGTGTGAAAAACTAGATTATGTCCACTGAAAAAAGATCAGTTTTTAATAAGTACCTTCAGTGGTGATTCATATCTAGTTTTCTCAATAGACAAATAAGCCACACCAGATTGCATGTGAAATTGAGTGGAGTGCTACATACACCTGCATTTCAACTTATCAGGAACAGAGCATAGAGTAGCAGTTCAGAGGACAGTATTATGTCAGAGCAGGAAGGATAGAGAATTTTAATTCTGAAGAATTGTTTCTTGCAACAAAGATGTTTCTGTTAGGCAAAAACATCCTTAAAAACCCCACAGGGGAAATAAAGGGCTATAGAGAAATTCACTTTCAATGTTTTCTCTGTAGCCAATAGTGAGGAAGCCCTGTCACCTCTTCACTAAGGTGTTATGTTACAGTCTCCATTTCCTCTTACTTCTGCTATCATAAGCAGCTTCCATATGAGCACTCAATTAATGTTCTTCCTCATATTACCTCCTACTTGATTTCTTTCACACTTTCAAGCTATATTATTATCCTATATTTCTTTCTTCTTCAGGCAATATTTGTTCTAATATGGTTTAAAATGAACTGTTCTAATATGGTTTAATGAACTGTTTCAAAATGTGTTTGAAGTTTTTTGTCATATATTCAGGTGACAAGAAAAGTGTTATCAGCAGCTTCTGGTAAGTAATTGCTATAATAATATATTACCAACAAAATTATATATAAATTAAGAGTTCCTAGGGACTAGGAGAAATGGATATTTCACAACTTTGCCTGTAATTCCCCAAAATGGAGGTGTGATATTATTTGTGAGGAAATCCTGAAATATTCTGACCCTATTTTGGCAGCACTTCCCTTTACATCAGCATAAAAGAGAATAGCATTTGTGTTTTAAGACAAGAAAAAAATAGCTTGAGAAATATTATTTAGCATTATACTTACCATTTCCATTTGCATGCACTGAATAATCATTATTCATTAGCAGTGTTGTAGAGTTAGTGGAGTTACTGTTTGATTGTAAGGAATTGGAAGAACTGGATACTCCTTGATTTACAGTCTGCTTCTTTAAACCATTAGTAGCAGTTCTGCTCCAGTCTGCAACAGATACAAGACACAGAAAATAGCACAACTCATACAAGCAATATATAAAAATATAGTTAATAATGCAACTGAATTAAAAGCAAGGCTTTACACACTTGTCTCACAGTATTCTAGATAGAATTATATTCTCCTCAGAACTTAATGATTCTTGATGTTTAACATTATCTAACCATAGTTCCTTTTTCTCCTGTCCCTTCTTTTAATAAAAGCAGTTTTCCCGGGCTGTTTGTGACTGACAGCTTTTCCGGGGCTTCCCCATGTGGGTTCCAGGGCCCTGCCAGGAGGGATATGACACCACCCCACCTCCGTGAGGTTTGACTCATCCTGTCCCTCTCCAGACACACACACATGTACCCCCCACGAGGTGGTTCCAACCCAACAGTTACTGATCTGGTGTCTAACATTCCACTCTGTTGGGTCGGAACAACCATTGGGACCAGGTTTAACCATTTCTCATATTCTTGTAGAGGTAGCCGTGGTACAATCTAGCGGACAGAGGGAGAAAAAGGACAGGAGAAAGAGGAAAGTATGCAAGAAAGCACACAGTGGGCAGGTGTTATATCAATAACTATAAACTAGGAGTTCTATCAATATAGAAACTCTGCTCTATGCAAATCTATCTCTCACCCTGTGGGTCCCGAACTGCAGCAAACCAGGATCCAGGGAAAGAGTTCAGAATCTGCTTATTGCAGTGGTCAGAGGACTTCTTCCACTGGAATCTGTGGACAGCATCCTTCTTTGGTGAGGAGCAGCACTTTAAAAGTCTTTGCTTACTTAATAACAACACACTAAGCATTAACTCAAACCAAATACCTATATCCTAGACTACTTCTTTACCACCCTCATCCTTCCCACCAAGCAGGTTTCAGGGGCAATGTCAGGGTGTATCATGGGAAAGAGATATTCAGTAATACACAATAATCTGGTTGCCACAGAGGAAACTGTTCTTACCAACTCAGTCTAACTTACAAAAAAACTTCAGTGGTTACTAAACACAAAATCTTCACCTGTTTACAGCTGGAGAAAACTTTTTGCTGCTACCCATAGTCTTTGTTATCCCCTTTTCTCCCTCCCTCCAGTGGCTATCCACTCTGAGGAGGTAGGAAGGGGTATACAACACTTTGGTTATTCAGAGCTATTGCACTTGCTGTAGGTATCAGAAAAGAAACATAAACATTGCAGCAAAACAAAACTTAAAGTCACAAAATTATTACGGTCTTATGCTAGAGACTGCTTTTTCCTAACAAAAAAGGTGACATTTTTAGTCTTTTTACTTTACAGTCTCTAATTCTGTTGCAGCTATTTTCTGTTTCTGGAGTTGACTTTATTATTCTAGGATTTCCTGCTTGTAGATCTTTCAAGTGCAAGTAAATACAGGAATCAGAAACAGTCTTGTTGGCCCTTCATCTCCTCTTTGGACACTTGCATGAGAGGAGAGAAAAGAAAATTTGCTGAGACTGGTCTTAAAAAGAGGGAACAATCCACTTGGTGTTAACTCTGTGTTCTCTGCCATGGGCATTGGTGGCTACCTATGCAACAATTGCTATTTGGCTTGCAATTCTTTTTCTGGCTCCCAGAGGCAAGGGATGGAAAGCTGGGGAACCAAATTTCCAATCATTCCTCTTATAATCTAGCCAGGCTTTTCTTTTAAGGAGGTCTAATACCATAATATTCCTAGGGAAAGGACCCAATATTATTATGGCCTTAGTGGGGCAATCATCATCCGGTAACCAGCATTTCACTCGAGCCGTCTGCTGTGGCCAAACACATCAGCAACATAAATCTGTTTTTTATCAGGGACTACCACACATCTTTTTGCAGTTCTTTCCTTCAAGGCAGAAATATGGGCCCCTATATCAACTAACAAGGTGGAGGGGGACCATAAAGGACCAACAGGAAAGGTTACTACTATATCTCCTCCTTTGTTTTCAGAGAGCTTTCTGTTATATTTCCTGACTTTTCAGCTAATGAGGCTGTAGATATTTCCAACCTGCCAGGCACTGAAGTAGCACTGTTTCCTTTTTGGGGACTATCACTCAACTGACTCCACATTTTTACAAGCATTTGTAAATACTGGTTTGACTGTCTGTCCATCAGTTCTCAAGGGATACCCTTTTTCAATCCTGCATTCTACAACTGGCTCTTTGAGACTTTGTCTTCCAATTTCAGCCTCTAAATTGTGGAGGCTTTGCCCTTCACTCCATCCTACGGACAGGCGTTTGATTTTTCACTTCATTTGCAACAACACTTATCTGTCTACTACAATTTATTAAGTCCTTGGCTATTTCCTCCCAAGTAAAACCAGGTCCTGCCCACAGCGCTCCTGCACAAGCAGCTCTAAGGCCATCTTGCAATTGGGTGGCATAAAGCTTTGAGGAATCAGGTAGTCCTTTTATCAGGGGATTCAGTCTGTCCAGACTGGCTAGCAACCACATGGGAGGGGGCTGGCGAGGGACAAGCCACCTTTCGTGTATTCACTGGAGGCAAACAGCCTGCTGTATGCTTTTAGTGAGTTTACCCAGTGTTGGGGTGGGCACAGCGACAGGTTCTCTGCTCTCCAAGGGGTCCAGTCTTTCTGCTCAATAAACTGCTCTCTGGGTAAGGGACCAAGGTTTTCTACCATCAGGCATTGTTAGAAATACGTCCGGGCCCCAAAATCTGTATGTTTCTTCATCTGAAAGTTTTATCTTATTTCCACCTGTGAGTGAAACTCTCCAGATATACTCTATATCACTCTCTCATGCATGCTTACTGTATTTCTCTTGCAATTTTAACTACTTTGTTGGGGAATAATCTTTTTAGTTGTTACAGTGTGCTCTGCCTCATCTTCACCTTCATACACAAATCTAGTCTTTAAAAGCAGACGTAATTCAGATAGGAGGGGGAGCTTTTGCTTTACTGTATCAAAATTCTCCTTCAAAGAGGTGGGTTCTGCCTCCCAGGAGTGCAGAGAGGTGACATCGCAGTTAAGATACTCTGCTTCTTTAGCCAGGCTAGGGGATTTTACTTCACTCCCCATTCCCCTGCCCAGGTGGGAAGTGGCATCGCGGTTAACATCTCGCCTCCTTAGCCAGGCTTGAGTCACTTTCCATCCCCCCCACTCAGGTGGGCCACTTGCAACTACAACTCTTTTCTTCTCTCTCACAGGACTCGTTCAACTTGTTTGTCACGTTTTCAACCAATCTCTTTTCAGCATTCAACCATTCCTCCGCCTTTTGGTGAGATAAACTCTCAGCTTTCACAGCCAGTCTTAACTCAACTAAGGACTCATTCTGTTTTTGATTGCTCTGCTTAGTAACAAATTTCTCTCTCTGAGCAGTCATCAGCACAAGTCTCAGCAAAGAACAGATTAAAGTCTTTCTTTTACCACATCTCTTTTTATTCTGTCTTGGCAGTTCTTTTCTTTTGTTAGAGACTAACTTGGGATCATGCCAGTTTTCCTCAGCCCATCTTTCTTTTTTTGGGACTAGGTATGTCTCATAACCTATTAATAGCTCAACAAGTGGGGAACAGTTTAGATTCTTTTCACCTTCCACGGTGGCTGCTGGCGACTGACATGCTTTGTCTCTTTGTTTGCAATTTGCAGTTATTCCCAAACAAAAAAATACCTCTTTTCCTCTAAAGGTCCCCTGCTCTCTGCGCCAAAGATCTAACACTCCACTCCCAGTAGCTGCAAGCTCACAGGCTCAGCTAGGAGTTTTACTTTTATCTATCTATCTATCTATCTATATATAAGGTTCTTTAATACCTCGAGATAGCATCAAGAGAATAAGCTACAGACTTGTTCCCAAGAGGTATTTTTTATTAATAATTTAGGGGTCAAAATAAGGGAACTTAGCAAAAGTTCAAAAGGGCACCACACAAGCTGGATGAAAATGTTCCACTACAATACTGACCCAGCACATACTACGTTCCACACCTTTAAGTCAAAATCCAATGTCTCCACATTTAAGTCAAAATCCAAGCCTCGAGCTCCAAGCCACCCAAAGCATCAAGAAAGGAGCAAAGAAAGAGAAGCAGTGTGAGCAAAGAGAAAGAAGAAGAAGGAGAGACAGATCATGTAGCTACCATTGGAACCTTGTGGAAGACCAGGTCTCAAACATCCAAGTGGCAGGGCTGCAACATGTGGCAAACATATGCCTTTGGTTTTATCTGCTCTGGTCCCTATGGTCACCCCCTCCAGGAGGGGTGTCTGATCCCCTGGGCACTCTGGGGTCCCAGGCCAGGGTGAGGGGCAGTGTCCTCACTGTCCCTGCCAATCCGAGCCTGGCTTAGGGGCTCCAGGAGGTGTGGTGTGTTATAGTTTTCCCAGGCTCTTTGTGACTGACAGTTACTCTGGGGCTTCCCCATGTTGGTTCCAGGGTCCTGTCCTGAGGGACACGATACCACCTCACCTCCGTGAGGTTCGACTCATCCCTTCCCTGCTCCAACACACCCCCACACCCACAAATATAGCCCCCTCAAGGTGGTTCCAACCCAATAATTACTGATCTGGCATCTAAGTAAGCATGTAAGAACTGTATCACCTACCACCCTTATAAATTTGGGAGTTTTATTATACCTTGGATAATACATTATAACTGCAACTGCAGCAACATAACTGATTAATTTTTTTTAAAGTATTACAAAATACTAGGAACTTAACACTGAGTAAATACTCAGAAGTACAAAAAAAAATTAAAAAAAATTTTCATATTTACCAGAGTTTTCAGCCAGCCTGAATTTCCCACAACAGAGATATCTTCTCCACTGTTTACGTACGTTCTCCTTTGTTACACAATAGAAGATGAAAATGAAGAACCCTGCAAAGCAATAATATTAAAGAATGTTGCAAAATTTACTTTTGCTACTTCTTAATGAACTGTGTTTTGGTTTTCTTTCATTTCTTTTAAATTTCTAATCAAAAGTAATGACATCTTTCTCTGGTGAAAAAGTTTAAAACTCTGAACACTGCAGAGTACTTTTTCCATACATAGCTTAGAGGAATCATACATACAAATGGAAAAACAACAAATACAACCAAATCCACAAGGTACATAAAGTTTCCTTCTATCAAATAAAAAGCGAAAAATTCTGTTGATCCTGAAATTTACTTAACGCTTTTGGAAAAGAATTCCAAGTAATGTCAAACAGAGGGTGAGGTATGTCACTGTGAGGCTGTGCAGCTTTTAGCACATGGTGTGACACTGTCATATCTTCTATTAGCAGCTAACCTGTTAACAGAAAATAACTCGTATCCAAAATACCAATAAATGGGACCCTCTCTACTACAATTTCAAATATTTTCTAGAAGGGATGGTGCTCATCCCGTCTCTTGCCAGTGCCACATTACAGATTCTTTGTCTGCGTCTCTAACTGACTCTAGGAAGTGACACAGAGTAGCATCTAACTTCCCTGCTTAAAAGCCCATCATCACTATCCATCTGCAACATTTCCCTGAGAACAGACGTTAACAATGAATAAAGAGATAAAACTAAATGAGCAGACCTGTGTAGACACGTATGTACATTATGTTTACACTGCTTTTTGGGCAAATTAAGCATATAAAATCCCACTGGAAACGATTATTCACATCTTTCTTTGCTTACATATCTTACTTTACCTTGGTTTTTAGGATTAGTTCTTGACTGTAACAAAGTGTTGCTCTATACCAAACGGTTCTATGCCACTTTCAAATATTTTGAAACGGTTTTGAAACACCAGTATAAGTTTAGTTCAATTAATACAATTTATGCACCTTTATTTATGCACTTCCAATATCAAAATTTGCCCACCACCTAACTTAAAACTGGGTAAACAGGGAACTTAGCTTCATGTAACAGATTATTCTGACCACACAGAATATAGTCTTGTGTTAGTTCAATGCAATCCCATGCAAGACCTGAGAAAATGTAGGTCCAGCCCCTCATGTTACCAAAGGGTAAGGTACTCAAAAATCAACACAGTAAATAGGGGAGAGGCATATACACTGAACTGCAATTTTCATTGCTTTAGTCTCTCTGGAAATCACCCAGCCAGTCATCTAAGTGCCATTTAAGCAGAAGTTCGGATCCAAACTTCAACAGGATAATTCAGGTATACTTAGATAACTGTAGGCACCTACAGTACATTTATACAAAAGCCTTTGCAGCCTCTGACACTCTGCTTTAGGATATGTGCATTAGTATCCTGGTCTTTGCAAAGCTTTATGCCTTCATATCTATTTCACATATGTTCTTAAGTACCACAGGCCATGCTTAAGAGTTAAGCCACTACCTTTTAGATGTTACAGCCCTGCCTGTCTCAATGGCCCTTTGCTGAATGTCACACTGCCCCTCTAAGCCTTAGGGGAAGTGGAGAAATGATACAGTTTTCACTAGATTTATTGCATCATAATGTGAACACTTACAGTAAGTGAGTATTCACAACTGATCTGTTGACTAGAGAAGCACAGTCACTTCCAATGATGTCTGTTTTGCATACATTTTTTAAATTATAGTATTTATAAATATAAATATGCTATACCTATAAATAGTATCCAGCTTTCCTGTACCTTACCATAACAAAGCTGCAATATAAGATTACAGTAAAGCAGTATCGCCTTTAATATAATTAACCTGTTTAAGCACATATTAAAGTTAAATTTTTATTGCTGAATCAAGAAAATGACATTTCCAAATGTTTTGTTTGTTATATTATATGCAAGTGGCTGTCACATGAAGGATAAAGCTTACCTTGCAAAGTGTTGAAAATGGTAAAGAGGTAAGTAAATACCTCATTTACTGTGAAGAAGGCAAATCCCCAAGTAATTCCCAACAAGAATGTAAGGCCAGCAACACTCCTAAGGTCTTGAATACTTGTTTTCCTTTGAGCACCGAGTTGTTTTTTCTTTTTGATACGACAGAGCTGGATCAGCACAACAATGAACATGCTGATATTGATCAGGAATATCAGGCAAAAATATCCCACAGCAGTAATATAGAAGACAATTCTATTTTTAATCCAGCAGCTAGAACAAAAGAACAGTCTGTCAACCATTATTAGAAAGAGAAATTAAGTAAAATAAACAGGAGATACACATGTAGTTTGTTGCACGTGCAAATCATTTTTGCCTTTTTAGAGAAGTTCTTTCAGCCAAAGGGCACGAGCCTTCCTACAGGCAATTACCATAAAACACATGATATACTGTAGAGCTGCATCATTTCAAAGCACTACCACTGCTTCCTTCCCTTCCCCACCTTTACTTTAAAGAAAACCCAATTCTGTAGGACCTCCCTCCCTCCCTCCCTCCCCCAAAGCACCTCCCTTTAACTCACAATTCATCAGGTCCATTTATTGAAACCTTTCCAGTGGTTATAAGTCCATAATTATCTGGTGATATTGCCAACACAATGGACACAACTAATGCTGGTAACCCTGAAATATTATGAGCAAACACAGAAGTGAAAACCCTGACAAAGACAGTATTATGAAGACTTGAAATTATATTTTTTTATGATATCTTCAACTTGTTTATGAAATCAATCTGTTGAATTCTGTTAACTACTAGCTCTCTGAAAGAATCTAAAAACTGCAGCTTTCAAACTGCTGAGGAGAACAACTTGCAAAGAAACAAGAGGAGTTCTCCACATCTAGCTCCAAAACTTTCTGAATAAGCCAACAAATGCCATCACTCAAACTGATTTAAAATATCAGTTGCAGGATACCTGATTTTCTTTCTTACATATGTTTTAAGAAAACAATTCCATTCATTTTACTGCCTTGACTCATGTTTACTCAAATGGCCAGAGACAACAATCAGGTCCAGGATCTCTTCATCCTCTATCCAATTAGACCTGTTTTGCTGCTTTTTGTTAGCAACAGTGCTATCCCAGAAATGCAATATATATACTTATCGGCATTTATTCTCCCAATACGACTGACACCATCTGTCTGGTAAATGGAAATGGAAGTATGCCCATTAAAAATCGTTTCTATTGTACTAGCACACAGACAATTCCTTATCAATCCTTTGCATTGCAGAAGCTTCAGTTCTGCAGCTGGGGGGACTGTCCATACCTCAGTAAGGTGGAACATACCGGATCGGGTTCACTGATAATGAACACCTGGTCACTGCAAGGTTTTAATATTTAATGATGGCTTAATTTTCATTTCTGAACTGCGTCACATTCACTGGAATACTTGGTAAGAGGAATTACCTATTTAGCATACAAAAGAGGAAAAAAATTACATACCCCAGCCAATAACGCAGAATTTAAGAATGTATTTCCGTACATAGGTATTAAAGACTTTCACAAGGGCCAGATACATGTGGAAAGCTTCCAGGCCCATCCAGGTGAAGGAAACCAGGAGGAAATAGTGAAGAAATACTGCAACTGCAATGCAGAGGCCTCGTGTATCATACAGTGCAATCCATGAGTCAAGGAGGAAAACTAAGTTGAGCAGAAGTAACGCAGCACACAGCTGAATAAGTATTTTGGAGGGGTAGTCTCTCCGGATTTTCCTAAAGAAAAAGCAAATCAGTGTCATGACATCAATTGTCCAGAGATCCCTGGCTTATTTCCTCCCTTGCTGTCCTTAGTGCACAAATGCCTATGAAAAAAAAATATATTTTCATTCATATATAATGCTTCATATGTTGGATTTATAGATGGAGAGAATAATTTACAAAATATTTCCAAATTAGCAGCTTATATGGATAAAGTTTTTTAGAAAAAGTTACATAAATACAAACAATAACTTGGAGTCTTTGAGTTTAGTGCCATGTTTTTTTTTTTTACATTATATGTTGAACTTCTTGTTACAATGCTTCCAAAACCCAAAATGTGGCTGTTCTTTATTGTTAAACTAGATTAGGCTTTTGACAGGGCTTCTAAAGCTTTGATAGAGACAAGGCTTTAAAGACAGAATAATGAGAGAATAAACAAAGAATACAAGTGCATTTAAAATGCTATAATTCTACACTGCTTTCTATATGTTGTATGTTAAACACATTCCCTCACAATTCTACTGTGATAATCCATTATAAAATATGTCAGAGTGCTACTTCTTCACTTCTGATGCAGAGAGCTTCATGATAATTCACTCGTTTGTAAGATTAACATTCCTGAAGACTGAATCAACACCTTCTTGGTAAACTGGCCAAATCTGTGCATTATTAATGGAGACAGAATCCATAACTGTTGGAAAGGACTTTGCAGTGAAGACCACAATCAATCATAACTGAAGAATAATGGGAGCTTAGTTGAACAGGTACTTACTCAAAAGCTATGTAGGTCACAAGAGTAACAGAAAGAAAAATTGCAGAGAGGCCACAGCCTATGTAGGATATAAAAGTCAGTACCAATTCTTGTGTGGGATTCAAAGGAGTATTTCCATATAAGTTCTAAAACAGAAACAGAAGTTAATTTCAGAGAACATGTTTATTAAATGGAAAAAGGTCAAAAAAATCCCAAATGCACATTTCCCTCTGCAATTGAAAAAAAAAAAGTAAACCATTCTTTTTACCATGGATCTTATAAAAGGTTAACTGAAAAACAAAAAAGTCAATCTAATCCTGTAAAGAGAACTGAGTTGGACTGTATAATCTTTATGCGTCCCTTCCAACTTGAAAAATTATTTTATGATTCTGTGATTCTAATTGTGGAAACCCATTTGATTAAAAACTTGGTTTAAATTTTATTTCTCCTAAATTTTATTTCCTAGAACATAAAAAACCATCTAAATGTAACAGTTGCAGCACTTTAGGAAATTTTTTTTTACTCCAGTGGAATTCATGGATTCCTATTCAACCAGCAGCTTAAGCATGTGACAAACTTCAGTTAGTCACACTGAAGTGAATAGAACCCAAGTATTATTTCATAGGTAGTATGTGCTTATTGGGTCCTCATTTGCTTAAAACAACACCTGCTTAAATGTGTTCTTGAACCAGTGTAAAGTTGCATAATTTTAAAAAATAATTACCATCAAAACAGCAAAACTTGTGAGGTGGTTGCATGAGCAGACTGTTTCGTTTACTCTACTTTCTTTAACTATACAACCTTCATGTGACCAGCCTCCATGTCCACCTGTTAAAGAAAGCAATTTTGTTATTCATACAAGGTTTTAATTATAATAACATGGGTTAACACAACTAAAAGAACATGGTATCTTGGGTGATTTAAAATACTTACCGTTTTTATTAAAGTCCCAAAAAACACATCTAACTGTTGAATTATCCTGTTCAGGAGGTAAAGAGATAAAAAAAAATTAGTAAACCATGAGTTTAGGATCAAATGATTTATGAATTATATACAAAATGCAGGCAAGAATAAATATTTTATACAGCAAATATGCCTGTTTTACATGAACACAAAATTAATTTAGGTGCATAGAATGGATTAATTATTGCAAAGTGGATGCAAAAATATACTGAACAAATTTGAAGTCACCATACAGGAGTTAGATCCCATGCTTATACAAAGATTCTGTTCCTGGTAGAACAGTCTGAATGCTCTTTCATTGTCTTCCTACACTATACAAATTCTTGCAATTTCTCATCCTTCTTGATTTTGTAAGTATTGAAACCATTACCATACATAAAAGAAAAAACTTTTTAATCTGCAAAAATTTGATCACTTTCTATTACCGTGTTGTTAAATGTTTACATACAGATTTCCCTCCACACATGGGAATTCTAAAAATAGCAGCAGCAATTTACTGTACTGCTGTGAACACTAATACTTCTGTGGTTATGTCTCAAAACTCACTGTTATGTCAATACAGGTAAAGACTACACTAAATCAGCTCCTGAAAAAAGCTTCAGGTGCAGCAGAGGAATCCCTACATTTTTCAGTGTATAATAATATAGTATTTTAAACTCTGTTAAGATTTGGGATAGAAGATTTTAATCCTTGATGCTCATTTAAGAAAGAGATGGTGTGCATGAGTCCTAATACTTCCAGATGACACAATCCTGTGTTTCAGTTCCGCTAAGAAAAAAAACTTATATTACTTTCTGGCCATGCAGAACCTACAATCATCATGACTGCAGCATCTTCAAAAGAAACCCACTGTTTTCCATCTGAGAGTTTTTATTCTTTGTAGAATAAAGCAAGAGGGTAAGTAAAAAAAGATAAAAGCTGGATGGTTGAGTGACAGAACAAAATGTCCACACTAATAAAGAAAAACATACTGATTTGTATTCTTAGTACCCTATATCCTCTACAACAACTTCAGTGGAGGCAACAAAATTGTACTTTAAGTCTGCCAAAATGTGAACCATACCTGATTAGGCTTGATATTCTGTAAAGTGACAGTAACATTTGCCTTTAAATTGCGAATTGTGAGATTGGCAACACTTGATGATATGACATTGCTGATTAAAGATGCATTCTTCAAGGACAGATCCTGAATGACAGAAAAAAGAACCAGTTTTAAAATCTTAAAGGAAGCAATTCTAGAGTACAGCACCCACAGGCTCAGTCACTATGCAGAGTAAGCACTGGACAAAAAATAATTCCTTTGTAAATGAGAACTTTTAAAATATGTTTTTTGGGAAAAAAAGTCTATTCATATTTTATTTTGTACTAGGCTTGAGTTTGAAACCCTTAGGAACAGAGGACCAAAAAAATACCTGGAACACAGTGGTCTTTTTAAAGAAGTTGAATATAATTCTAGAAGCCAAGTCCAATTCTTCAGTGGGTAAATTTGTCAGCAATGATGAAGGAAGTGTAATTGATCCGAGATTATTTAAATCATTAATGGCCTGAACTCCTAGAGAGATCTGAAAAATAAATGCCAGGATTACGCTTCATTTTAGTCTCCAAAGAAATAAATTATGACTTATTTTCAGTTTCAAATTTCAAAATACGTAGCTCTCTAATCACTGTCACAAACTGCTGCTCTTATTCCTTTCCTGCTCCAATGCATAAATAGCTTCTACAGGACTGAAAAGAATGCATCCTGTTTCAGGTCTGCCTACCATTGAAAACAATCTGGCTTTACCCACTTGCTTACAGGGACAGAACACACCACTGTAGTGGATAATACTGATTTGAAAAAAGTGAAGAGCAACAACCCAGGTAGGCCTATGTAACTGGGTAGGGAGATCAGCATTTCACAGCATGGAAGCCTGCAAAGGCAAAGAATTGTCATACCCCATAGGAAGTATGTAAGAATTCAGAAAAAGTGTAAATAGCCATTGTTTGTCAATAAGTTTTTAAGGACAGCAGGTTAAGCAGAATCTAAGGACGTAAAACTCAACTTTTCGATCATCTGCCAAAAATGACAAAAAAACCCCAAAACTGAATAAGCTACAATTTAGGTATCTGAAGAGCTTAGTGATCTACCATTATACAAAAAAGATGTCGTGGTTTTGCCCACCAGCCCATCCCTGGGGCTGAGGATGGTTTTGTCCAGGTGATTTCCGGACAAAAAACCAATCAAAAAGTTCAGTGACGCCTTTGCTAATTACATCTTTAAGAAAACGGAAGAGAAGGTTGTGTCGCAGTTGGAAATTAAGAACAGCAGCCATGTAGAAGGGTAGCGGGCCCGAGGAGGGCCAAGGCCCCCTCCTCCCCGGCTTGGGCCGGGGGAGGCAGGTGTAGTACTGAAGCCTCTCTTCTCTCTTGTGAGAGAGTGAAGAAAAAAAAAAGGTTTAAAAGACGAACTGCTTAGACGAGAAACCGCTGCAGAAGAATTCCAGCCATGAGATAACAAGACTTTCAAGGTCAAAGCTGCAGTCGCAGGAGAGAGAAGAAAAGTTCGAAGGGGGGAGAGCTGCTTTTTCTCCCTTTCGCTCTCCCTCCCTTCAGCAGGGTAAAGACTGAAAAATAAAACCCTGCCACTTGTGAAAATTTGTTGGGGTGAAGAGACCCCCATGCGGCTCACAGAGGAGCTTGTGGATGCACCAGAGATTTGTGACTTTAACAGAGAAAGCCTTATGCTGGAGTAAAAGCGGCTCAGATGAGGCAGAGTCCTGTTAAAGACTTTGTGACCCTCGAAGGGATTGATGCTTATGCTGGAGCGAGACGGCTCAGATAAGCTTGGGATCTCAGTGAGGGATCCATGCTGTTACTGAAGATTTGTGACCCTGAGAGGACCTACGCTGGAACAGAAAACGGTTCGGGTAGGGATATTGGGATCCATGTGTGGGATCCATGCTGCTGGTGCTAGAAATTTGTGACCCTGAGAGAACCTGCGCTGGAGCAGAAAACGGCTCAGGTAGGATATTGAGATCCGAGTAAGGGATCCAGACTGGACCCATGCCGAAAAGTCAATCAAGGACTGTTCTCCCATGGGGAGGGACCTCCATAGGGAAACAGGGGTGAACTCTTAAACCATTATCCCCTGTAACCCTGTGGAAGAAGATCCATAGTAAGCAAGTGTCCCCTTGCAAGCCTATGGAAGGAAATCCTTCAGGACCTGAGTAATCCTCAGCCTTCGGTTTTAACCCAGGAGGGGGGTAGGCCCAGCCCTGGAGGCCAACACAGAATGAGAGAGAGATAAAAAAGTTCCAACTGCGACGAAAGTGCTGCAGAGTTACTGGAGATAGAGAGAGCTGGAATTCTGAGAACAGAAAAGGACTGCTTCTCCTCCTTGAACTGATATAAAGGGAAGTGGGGGGAAAAGCATCTTCTGTAAATACATAATACCTTTTACTTAAGTAGAATTGTTGTTCTATTCATATTTTATTTTGTACTAGGCTTGAGTTTGAAACCCTTAGGAACAGAGGACCAAAAAAATACCTGGAACACAGTGGTCTTTTTAAAGAAGTTGAATATAATTCTAGAAGCCAAGTCCAATTCTTCAGTGGGTAAATTTGTCAGCAATGATGAAGGAAGTGTAATTGATCCAAGATTATTTAAATCATTAATGGCCTGAACTCCTAGAGCGATCTGAAAAATAAATGCCAGGATTATGCTTCATTTTAGTCTCCAAAGAAATAAATTATGACTTAGTTTCAGTTTCAAATTTCAAAATACGTAGCTCTCTAATCATTGTCACAAACTGCTGCTCTTATTCCTCTCCTGCTCCAATGCATAAATAGCTTCTACAGGACTGAAAAGAATGCATCCTGTTTCAGGTCTGCCTACCATTGAAAATAATCTGGCTTTACCCACTTGCTTACAGGGACAGAACACACCACTGTAGTGGATAATACTGATTTGAAAAAAGTGAAGAGCAACAACCCAGGTAGGCCTGTGTAACTGGGTAGGGAGATCAGCATTTCACAGCATGGAAGCCTGCAAAGGCAAAGAATTGTCATACCCCATAGGAAGTATGTAAGAATTCAGAAAAAGTGTAAATAGCCATTGTTTGTCAATAAGTTTTTAAGTACAGCAGTTTAAGTGGAATCTAAGGACGTAAAACTCAACTTTTCGATCATCTGCCAAAAATGACAAAAAAAAACCTGAATAAGCTATAATTCAGGTATCTGAAGAGCTTAGTGACCTACCATTATACAAAAAAGATCTGAACTTTCACCCAGTTTTTCATGTTGTACTTAGAGGCCAAAGAGTTTCGTTTAGTACAAAATCTCTCAGCATTCTCATGTCACACATTAGTCACTTTACACACAAATATCGTCACCTCAGAGTTTCTGAGAGATCTGATCCTGAAACATTAACAGAACTGAAGGAAGAAATTATCTGAGTATTCAGAGAATGGCTGTAATAAGAGTAATAGTATGAACTCCCCACAGTGCCCTAATAGTGTGATTTGACCCTTCTGTTTAGAGAAGTGGACTCCAAACACTTTTGATAATGCATCCCTTAAAATTTTTTGAGCGCGAGCCCCAGTATATAACTAAGTTATGTGTATGTACTACTGTAATAATATATTACATAAGTTATAATATATATATAAAATTAAAATGAGATTAAGCATTGTTTTTAAAAGTATATTTTTTATTATTCGCATAAATAACATTTTCTTCCCACATTGCAATGGACTGTCATGTGCACACCCTGTGGTACTCAAACCCCACTTCAGAGATTGCTGGTTTAGACAGCTACCAAAGAAATCCTATATCAATTCTACAAAAGCATTCCTGTTGCTCTAGTTTGAAGTAGATGATACTTATTGAAAATACTCTATATGTCATTGCCAGTGCCATGAAATTATAAAAAATCATTACTTAGCAATAATCTGTTGCTATATTTCAGCACTACCACCTCCTAGTCATTTCACATTCGTGCATTACGTGTTGCTGAGAAATAGAAAAGAACTCTAATGTCAACATTTCATGCCATTCTCAGTATCATTGAAAAGTTCCAGTACCACTCATGGCTCACACTACATTAAGCTACTTCAGTCTCTGAGGAGGCAAGATGTGCCAGAATTTGTGCAAAACTTTCCACCTCTCCTTGCTTAAGCCTCCAAGGCTGGTATTGTCCAAATTCCTCAATCAGGAAGGTTTTAAATGAGATAAAGTGGATCCAAACTTTCTAAGCACTTCTTTCTTGGTGAGACCAACTAGTCCTGAGTGACAAACGTCCCAGTATCATTCATTATCCAAACAACATACATAACAGTTCTTTCCTAGAACCCTCCACAATTAATCTCCTTCTAACAGAGGAAGCCATCTGGCACTCCTTGACAAATGTCAGTGCTGTCATGGTGGGTGAATGAATAACTCATGATTCCAGGTTTTTGAGGCAAAGTTATTCTGCCAAGCACTCTGTCCATTCTGGTGTTCTGGCTGCACCCTCTCTAACAGTTCATTAGTTATGCCAGTTTCTGCTAAGTCAGTTGCTCTCTTACACCTATTTACACAAGAGAAAGGAAAATCTATGGAGGGCATAAAAAATAAAATATTTTTTCTCTAAAAAAACCACAAACAAAAGATCCCGAAACTGTGACATAAACACAGAACACACTCCCCTTCATATAAATATAAAACCATAAATACTTAAAAATAAATCTTTAAGAATTTGTAAATATTTAGAATTATCAGTGTTTAACCTGGAGATCAGCTGAGTCCTGGACAGCAAAAGACATTTCATTGGAGCGCATGTTGTTGGTTTTTACAACTGCCAGAGCCAAGGAAGGGGAGACAAATTCAGCAGATGATGTTGAAAGCTTCAGTTTTAAGCCGATATAATCCACCAGTTTTATAATTCTGTTAGGAAAAAGTACACTTAGTGTTACCAAGCACATACATCCAAAATTCTTAGGCAAGTTGTGGTTAGGGAGCAACAATCCAAGTGAAATGTAAAACACAGCTGACTCTGCTCACTTACTGTGGAGTGAACACAAAAAGAACTACAGTTTTCCATGGTGATACATTATAGTAGAGTTGGTAACCTTAGAATGACAGTCCTTCTTTTTTTTAAGTACATTAAAGAACAAGAAATATTCTTCTGGATTATGATTATGAAAAAATGAAACTTGTTGAAGCCAATTTATCAAGACAGGTAATACAACACATCTTTAATCTACTGCCAAAGTGACATACCTTTTAGAAATTCGGGGTGGTAATGGCTGAGAAGCAGTCAGGACACTGCTAACCTCATTAACCATCCTTTCTACATCTTTTGGCTCTACTTTTCCAGCTGCTAAATCATTTTCTATTTTGGACACAATTTGCTCAGCTGTGGTGATACTCATGGTGGTGTACACAGAAGTTGTATTTGTGGTAGGTGTTTTTCCTGTGACAAAAGAAAAGTTGTGCATTTAGCTAAACAGTGTTCAGCAAATGAAGTAAGTTTTGTGAAGCAGAAAAGTTAAGGAGTTCTCAGCCTGGAAAAGAGAAGAGTGAGGGGAGACCTCACTGCAGTCTGCACTGAAGTCTGCAGCTTCCTTGTGAGGGGAAGAGGAGGGGCAGGCACTGATCTCTCCTCTGGTGACCAGTGACAGGACCTGAAGGAATGGCCTGAAGTTGTGTCAGGGAGGTTTAGGTTGGATATTAGAAAAAGGTTCTTCACCCAGAGAGTGGCTGGGCACTGGAACAGGCTCCCCAGGGAAGTGGTCACAGCACCAAGCCTGACAGAGTTCAAGGAGCATTTGGACAATACTCTAAGACACACGGTGCGATTCTGGGGATGTCCTGTGCAGGGTCAGGAGTTGGAATTGATGATCCTTGCGGGTCCCTTCCAATTCAGCATATTCTGTGATTTTGTGATTACCAAACCTGCCGCAACTTTGTAAGGTCTCTCAACAAGTTATGTGAGACAGAATCCCTTTTTCTCCCTAGCAGATACTTTGCAGAGAGCAATAATTTAAATCTCATAAAAACACATAAGGTAAGGTTTCAAATTGTCAGCATTAATTCCACATTTTATTGATTACAAAGATCCTCATATCTGACCATTAATGATATTAAATAACCTATTATTTTGGATTTTTAGCCACTTGATGCCTGAATGTAGCATAAAATCAAGATGCCAGAAATTCAAAAAGAAGTTTGTAAAGATGTGTACAATCTTAATAAGAAAATACATAGCCACTAAGAATATTCTTAATCAATAGCAGTAAAGGGATGACCCAACATTAATTTGCAATATTTTAAATACTAGCCTAGTTTAAAAAAAATAGCTACCTTGCTCTCTGACAAATTTTTTCTGCCAAAAAGAAATTTGTTCTCTTGGGAACTTAGCACAGTAGCTAATCTATCACAGTTACAAACCCATTAGCAGGGTGAGGTATCACTCACCATGGCCAAAGGCATCAGAATTTAAAAGAAGTGTACACCTTATGAGAGTTGTCTCAGGTTTTTCACATAGAACAGAATCATAAAATCATTTAGGTTGGAAAAGACCTCCAAGATCAAGTCCAACCTTTGATCAACCATCACACCCTGTCAACTAAACTGTAGCACCAAGTTCCACGTCCATTCATGTCTTGAACATCTCCAGGGATGGTGAGTCCACCACATCCCTGGGCAGCCCGTTCCAATGCTTAACAACCCTTCCTGTGAAAAAATTTTTCCTGATGTCCAACCTGAACCTCCCCTGGTGCGCCTTGAGGCTATGTCCTCTCATCCTGTTGCTGGTTGCCTGGGAGAAGAGACCAACTCCCACCTGGCTACACTCTTTCAGGTAGTTGTAGAGAGTAAAAAGGTCACCCCTGAGCCTCCTTTTCTCCAGGTTAAATATCCCCAGCTCCCTCAGCCACTCCTCATAAGACTTGTGCTCCAGACACTTGACCAGTTTTGTTGCCCTTCTCTGGACACACTCCAGCACCTCAATGTCTTTCTTGAAGTGAGGGCTCCAAAACTGAACACAGGATTTGAGGTGCAGCCTCACCAGTGCCCAGTACAGAGGGAAAATCACTTCCCTGCCTGCCATGCTATTTTTGACACAAGCCAGGATGCCATTGGCCTTCTTGGCCACCTGGGCACATGCTGGTTCATGTTCAGTCACTGTCAACCAACACTGCCAGGTCTTTTTCCGCTGGGCAGCTTTTCAGACACTCTTCTCTAAGCCTGGAGTGTTGCATGGAGTTGTTGTGAACCAAGTGCAGGACTCAGCACATGGCCTTGTTGAACTTCATACAATTGGCTTTGATCCATCAATCCATCCTGTCCAGACCCCTCTGCATAGCCTTCCTACACTCCCGCAGATCAACACTCCCATCCAAAGTACTCATAGCAATTGCTAGGTCACCTCACACATATATATAACCTTATTAAAGTTTAAAAGCAAATCCAGTACATGGCATTAAAATTAAAAAAATAAAGAATTTACTTGTCATATTTACCTGTGCTCCCATGGCCATCAACGGTAGAGTGAGGACGAGAAGCTGAGACAGAATGGTTGACAGGACTAACAGTAGGGGTCAAAGATATTGTGAAAGGAGTAAGGGGAAGAATGGGTACTGTACTAACATTTTTGTTACCAGATACAAGATGGGTTGTAGCAGGAGGAATCTGTGCAACTGATTTGGTGATAGTCTCAAAGTGGCGATTTACAATTGGAAGTTTGTGGGGGAGCTCAGAAGAGGAAAGTGCAGAATGTTTAGTGAAACCTACAGAAGGAGAAAGTATTGTAAAAGACTTGTTAAGGTGTGCAGCATCAGGTTTAAGTGAGAAAGCAGCATTAGTGACAGATTTTGTTGCAGGTGTGGAACTAATGGCAGATTTATTAGAAGCTACAGAAGAAAAAGTTGACATGGTGGGTTGAGCAAGAGACTCAGAAAAGGAATGTGTAGTGGTAACACTGGTGGAAGACACAGAATTTTCAGCAAGAGGGTCTGTAGTGGGAGATGTGGAGAGAGTTCCAGAAAAAGGAGTTTCTGTGAATGGTGTGATCAGTGGTCTAATTGTGGGGCTTTGTTTAGCAGAAAGTATAGTGGGGGAAGATTTGGGGGAAGCCTTTTTAGAGAGAGAAGGAGAATGAGGGAAAGGAACCCATATAGAATGAGGTGGCACTTGTATAGTACTGTAAAAGAAAAAAAAGCACAAAAATGCATGTTAAGTTTAACATTGTTTCTATTTTAAAGAAAATGAGTTATATATATGAATTATATGAACATACTACTACTAAGGTATACTTAAAAATCAATCAGATGGGATGTTTCATGCTCTAACATTTTGAGGGTTCTTACATTCTATTTTGCTGTAGTTGTTAACTAGCAAGTCTATAAATACTACTACTGCCCTTGCTGCCTGTTCTGGATGTGATCTGATGTTGAACTCAAAAGGAAAAGAAGGGAAAGGAGGGAAAGAAGGAGGAATGGGGAAGGAGTTATACAGGAAGATGACTATCAGCTTTTTTTTGAGGAGTCCTTCCTGGCTATTACACTGCAGCATGGAAGTCGACTGTAGTAATGTATTAGGAAATTTAGGAAATAAGAAAGTCAAATTTTGTGTTTATACTCACTACATTTGTAATTCTTCAGCAGCAAAGGAACAATACTTCGGTGATGAACAGCAGCACCGATCTGGTGTGACAAAGAGGCATTAACCTAGTTTATTCTGAAGCATAACACTTACTAATATCATTAAGTAAAATATTTAACCCTTTGTATTATGTTTGTAAACAACAGTATATACTGCATAATTTATTTTGATTTTTTTCTGAAACTTGCTTTTGCAAAAGAAAGAAATCTTGACCAGTCAGAATATTGCCATACCCCTGACAAGTTCAGATTTCTCTTTTTGCTATTGTAAACAAACCAAAATGCAAAAATACAGCTTCTGAAACAGAGATAAATGGTATGAACCACTACTCCATACTATCACAATATCACTAAGAGAACTTGGCTGCTTAAGAAACCTTTCAATCATCATTTTGGCAACATATTTATTTTCTCGGCTAATTTTACACCTAATCCTTTCAAAATGTGCTTTATTAAAGTAGTCAGTAATTTCATACCAAATTTTTAAAGAAGTTATTTCTATCCCACACCCCCTCAAAAATCAGAAGGCTGTATTTTTATGTATTTATACTGTTAAAAACAATAGTATTTTTATCTAAAAATAAGTAAAAATATTTTCTTTTATCTACCTGGAGGTCACATGCAAAGACATAAAATTGTGATGAGACTGTGTTTAAAACATGACTTACCAAGTTGGCTTATTTTTGCTCTGTTTGTTAAGCTGCTTATATTCTCTCTCTCAGCCAGCTTCATGATGAATTTGCAGTGTATACTACAATGAGAAGAAAAAGCTTTAGACTAAAGAAGCAGAGTTGCCTTATCTTTAAAACACGTGAAACTAACATCAAATGATAAGTGAAAGCACAAAAGCCCAAATGCTGAAGGTGAAAGCACATTTTTCCTAGGCTCTGTCAGATTGGGGCATATTTGTAATGCAATAAACCACTATGGCAGGCTAATTAGAAGAGTAATACATCAGATTGTGTCAGCTTTTTGTCCCTTATCTCTATAGACACTGATGATTCTTAAAAATGGGGTCCTCCATAATCAATGTCAGCTGGGCAAGAGTTGATAATTTTGTAAAGATAATAATGTAGTCATAAAGATTGCATTGTATCCACAAGTTCTGGAAGTCTGGTGCTCCCAGTTGCTCCATGGCTCAGCTAATATTGAGATGCAGAAGAATATGGCAGGCAAGCCTGTGCTTCAGCAGAAGATTAATGAAAGCAATACAGTTTGGTTAAAAAAACCCAAAAAACTCTAAAAAGTTTTTTTAAAATTACTAATGCTAGGAGAATTATGAGATCAGAATTTGTTAACCTACATATATTTCTTCAGCCTATTTCTTCAACTTAACTTCCTAGAAAGATTGTGTTTTCTTCTGTTACAGAGCCATGCATACTGCATATTTCACAAGACAACATATGAGCTTTTAAATATTTGATCTTTAAAAATTTAATAACAAACCTCTGGTTTTCTGCACTGCATTCCATAACAGAGGACTGTAACGACAAATGATAACAGACAAAAATTGTTTTATCGGGAGAAATCAGGAGTGATACTTTGTCAGAAGTAAGATGGAAAAAAGTTTTCCAAACAGTAATAACAACCAGTAGTCTTACCTCACTTACTGCTTGCAAGGTTTTGTTGAACTCTGAAATGCTTTAAAATAAAATGTTACCATTATGGAGGATTTTTAGTTATGTTTCTAAAAACAATTACAACACTATAAAAAAATTTACACTTTTCAAAGCATTAAACATTTTGAAAGTTGACTTTTATTAGTCACTACACAAACCTCTGTCATCACATTTTAACATTAACCCATTGTAAAAGTGTTTTAAAAGAGCAAAAGATAGATCTCAAGGTTGCCTTTTGGCAAGCATGCGTTTGGAACAGAATTCTCAATCTATGGTCAAAGCCACAGAAATAGAATGAGTGAGAAATATGGATTTATTCTACAAACAAGATCTGTTGACCAATTACTTCTTTTTGATTTTCGGGGCAAGTTTTGGAAATAGTAGTAAATATTCATTCATTCACAGCCCTCCTTACAAAGACTGTGAAGGAAAAAGCTACACCAAAATAAAAACATAGATATGACTTCAAGAATATTTATTGGAGAACATGCAGCTATGAAAGTTCTCGTCATAGTTTCCTACCAGGTAGACAAAATCCTGAAATTATACAGATCATTTATTCATGGAGAGCAGCAGCCAGACTGGCATTCTCAACAATCCACAACTCATGTCCTCAGGTGGTATTATTATTATTATTATTATTATTATTACTACTACTACTACTACTATTAAGACCAGCAGCATATAAACAAGAAGGACTTCAGGCCTTGCTGAGCCCCAAGGAACCAGAAGAACCTAAAAGGAAATCAGTAAGTGTACCATTTTTTAAAAGAAGTCCAGTGGTACATAAACTAAGACTATTCTAACCAACATAAGCTTTATGTTAAAGAGCAGTAACTTAGAACTCCTGAAATTTTAAAAATGCAGGAATAATGCAGTCTGCTCAACACATGGAAGGTCTCACTTCATCTTTTTCAAATATAACAAAGACTTCAATCCTTATTCAAAATTACTTACCTCAATTCTTGTGGGGCAGATGCTGGAATTGTAATTAATTTTCTAACTTGACTGCTGGTGGTTATGTTATTAATCTGTTAGAAACAAAGATGCCAAGGGTAATTACAACCAGTAATTTTTAGCCTTAAAAGAAAAATGTGCATTTCACACAACTTAATAGGCTGAGATTACAAAGAGAAGTTTGTTTCCTCATGAATACACTGCAACAAATATTTATCATGACATTGCTGTCACAGCTTACGGAAGGAACTGCTGATCTAGTATAGAGCAAAAAATAAAATCTGATTTTTGAAAGATATGGGCAATAGCATAGTGACTCCACCTTATCTCATGTTGGAAAAAGAGGAATTTGGCTTAGTTTGCAACAAAGACAGCTTAGACCAGACACTGAATGAACTTTGTAACTAGAAGTGCAACAATGTGACAAGCTCCATAAGTAACAGAGGGCAGAATACTGGGAGTAAGAAGTCAGGAACTGAGGTGAGAGACATGATAGAACTGAGTTAAATATGTATTACACAGCATTAGGGCCTGGGGATACACCAAGGTTTATCTAAAGACCTTTTACAGATCTGCATTCCTATGCTCTTCTGCTTACCACCATTACTGGTTATTTTAACATTTCATGCAAGCAGCGAACACCGTGAGGAAAAACATCATCTAACATACATGGTATTGGCTTTAAATAAGAAATAGCATTCTAAAAAATAAAACAGTTTCAAGAGACGTAAACCAGTTTTTCTAGTAGCTGTAGGCATCATATTATCATGTTAATACACAAGGATAGTTTCAGGGCACTATCCACCCAAACACAACGCAGTGTAGGGGCGGCCTTTGCCAGGGGTGTATCCCTGCCCAAACTCAGTGCTCCGTCTTTATGGCCCTTGCTTTCCATGATACTGTCTTCTTAAACCTCTGTTGTCTTATATGAGTGGACACACTCATGTCACATAGGCCTACTGCAAAATTAATAACTGATTAACTACATGCCAAAAAGCATAGAAAGATTATGCAAAAGCATAATAAAAAAATGCAAAAAGCATAAAACTATTTATGAGAGTCTCAACATGCATTATTTCCAGGATACAACCTAATTTTAATTATGCCCACACTTGCCATCTAACGGTGCTTGCCTTCTAAAGGCAGGTGCCTAAATTAATCTCCAAAGGAAGATCCTGTATTCCTAAATGTGGATTCTTAATCAGGCAGTTCCTCCCTCCATATTTCCCACAGCTTCCCCCTCTTTCAGTGGCTATACTGGAATGTAGGATACAGGAACTTCCTTACTGTAGGAAGTTTACTTAGATGAAATTCTAAAATTTAATCCACTGCAAAGAGTACCTTTTACTATTCAAACATAGTAAGAATCATGTAAAGGTATCAGTATCTTAAGTGCAGACAAAGAATTTAATTTCACCCTTTTGTAAAATAAAGTTTTAAAAGAAAGAATACTTACAATTTCCACGCTTAGTGATGTATTACTTTCTTCACTTGCCTTAAGTTTTACCTTGCCCACATAGAACACTAAAACCAAAAGTAAAAAAAGTTAAGAAAATAAATGCTAGAACACATGATGTAAAATTATTTGAGAGTTTAAAAATTTACTGACTTGTGTTATGATACAAGGGAAATAAGGACTAGCTTTTGTATTTTTGCAACTGTTCTTCCATCTCTTCACTTACTATTTCAACAAATGAACTAGTTCAATAGTTATTTATTTTCTGTATATTTAATTTTTCTGGTGGTCCCTAAATTCCTTCTAGCAACTCTTTTCCCCAAAACACAAAAACTGCACTGTACATTACTATTAATGCAACTCCAACTCCCACAGTGCAAATAAAAAGTGTGGATAAAGGCAAAGTGATACTTTAAAAATCACTCCTGTGGGAATTAAAGAACTTTCAGGATACCATAATTCAGAGCATCACTCAACAGTCCTTGGGAGCTCATAGGGCAATTTTGGAGACAAAGAGGAACTCCTACAACACTTTCTTCCTGCATCCAAACATTCAGTGCAGGCTATAGAGAAAAAACAATAAACAGGAACGCATATATGGCATCACCCTAATCACCTAGGAGTTTACTGTGTCAAACATACTAGGGAAAATTTATAGGAAGGGGGGGCAGATACTTTAATCTATAAATTACTCAGCATATGGCTACTTGGCAGAAGGGCCTTCATTTTCTTAAGCATGTCTCACACAAGCTGTTCATCTTTTACTATGGTTTTTTCGTACACACAAAGGGAACATGACTGCCATTTCCATTTGCCTTTGTCTGTTCTGTCACATGACATTTTTAAAATAAAAGTAGGCTCTTAAAATAATTCTCCTAAACAGTATTTCAGCTTCTATTCCTGACAGAGTTAGACTCAGTGTGGCAGACATTAGCATCTACCATAGCATACTAGATTCTTTTTTTCTCAGGTTTGTAATTCTTATCTGCAATTGCATGTGGTAAGAAAACAAGAATAAAAAATAATAGACTACACATTACTGTAAAAGAAAAAACTCCCACATTTGGTATTTTTAGAAATTATACAAAATCTCCCTAAATTCACAAGAAAATTTATTACAGAACTAGCTTCTACATGGCAATTAAAAGTTGCTTCATTACTCAGAATATAAAATAGTTGGACACATTTTCTGTAAGAATAAAAGGAAAAAGAAAACCACTAACCTGAATAATTACAGACATGTGTTATGTTGCATACAATGGTTTCACCTGCTGTAGGTTTTTTGGGGAGGGGAAAAAAACAACTAATGAGTAAAAAAGTTGAATGTAAATCCAATATTGACACAAACATTTACAATCCTTTAATGTTTTAAATGTAAATGTCTTTACCTTTTAGAAATATTTGACATACTAGGTTTCATTCCTCTAGAATACTTACTGTGATGTTTTTCAAGAATTGGTATTCAGAAACATGCTGGTTTTGACTATTACTTTTGAGTAACTTTCTATAACAGTTTCCACAAAAGACTTACATGCAAGTGGTCTCATTCTTTCTTTCTTTCTTTCTTTCTTTCTTTCTTTCTTATTTTTTAAATCCAAATAGAAACAGAAATCAATATTTAAATAAGCTCTTCAAATATCAGAGAATTCAACCATTAGGCAGCACATTATCTGATTGTGAGGATCCTACTATGGCTATTATGATAGCATGAAGCTCAAACATGGCAACAAACATTTATGCTCTCATCTAGCAGAACGTGTCTTTTTTTAGTTACAGCAATCTAGTGGGTCTACCCAGCTCCTACATGGATAATTACAAAATTAAATTCAGTCTACTCCTGATCCTACTTTTCCTGCCCTGAGGTCAAACACCATGACTATTCAGTTGGCTTCAATCTACTAAAAAGCATGAGGATTTTTTTTTTTAAGCAAATGTGGTCCCCAAGATTGTGGTTCTTAAAACTTTGTGGTAACCTGCTGATTTGACTTACAAAATAACCAGACTCTTCTATTTGCAGCCATCTAGACAAGCATCTCAGAATTAGCCTGAAGTTCAATGTGAAGTAAGGTAGACTGCTAATATGACACACCACAATACCAAGAAAAAAGATCCTATCAAAAATATTTGGGAGAAGACTTCCTGAACTCACACAAACTGAAATTTTGAGAAGCACTAAAGAAGATCAGTGGTGATACACGAATCTTACCTGGTGTTATGGTGGAGTAATAATCAGTGATTCTAAGAGCTTCTGTTAAAAAAAAAAGAAAAAAGAAAAAAAAAGTTTAAAGTTTTCACATTTTAACTTAAAAAGCCTACAAAATACATGTGACAAAAATAAGTTTTCTTGTTTCTAATTTGGACTCCATCTTCCCAGGAGAAATGTAAATATATGACGATTTATAAGGAGATTAAGTTACTTGCAGCATGAGGAGTACAAAAGCAGCAATCAGAGTAAGATCCATCCAATCACATGTTTATGTCCCCATAAAAAAAAAGTGACTCCAGACTCCCTATTTTTCAGAGGAGAAAACAGTGTTTTTAAGGTGTGATTCCCATTTATCCTACTTTATATGGCCTCTTCAGCCTAAGTTGAATCATGTTCTGAAAATGTGTCTTTCCATCAACAATGAAGAGCAGCAGGATCTCCAGCTCACATCACAGACGTGGAGGAACCTGTACTGACATGGGATGAACCTACTCCTTGTTTCCAAATGCAAAAATCAGGAAAGAAAGGGGCAGCAAGTTCTTCTGATTGAGTCTTTACTGATCCTATTTGGCTACTCATTGCAAGAACATCTACCATGTCAGTGTCTTTGAGGAATGGAGTGTACATTTTACTTCTGTAATAATACTTTTAATAGTGTCAGAAAGCATAGAAAACATTCTATCTGTAGATATACCAAAAAAACTATACATTTGCTAAAAACTAAATTTATCCAATTTGGGCTTTGGGAAGCCATGTAATATCTTGAAAAAAAAGAAAGGTCAACAGCTCAGTGTCAGCTAAATGCACCTCAGAGCCCTACCCATGTGGACTTAAAACACAGATTGTAGAAAAAGACAAATTTTAAGATAATGTAAGAAAATAATTTGGACTAAACAAAACCCAGTTATTTAAAAAAAAAACACAACAAAAAAATCAACAAAAACATGAATGCAACAAACATCTCCCTTGAAACCTTATTGTCTTCATGCAAATTCTCACCTGCACTTTGTGTAGTCTCCTCTGAAGACATATCTGAAGTAGAAAAATGTAATATAGTAAAAATCAATAAAAAACAATAGAATCAATAAAAATGTAAAAAAGCCAGAAGTCTAAATCTAACAAAATCTAAATACAAGAAATATTAATAACATCTTGCCTGAAGAATTAATAGGACAGTTGGCAAAAGTAACAATAGAGGATTCTAGGAAAAAAAGATAAAGGAGTAAAAACTGTATTAATAAAGTATTTTACATCTATGAATTTCTGAGAGAAAAAGATCAAGTCTGCATAACGTCAAACACAAACTGAATATTATTTATCTAAGTTCCATTTTAAGAACAACTGCAAAGCTTATTAAGAATGTTCACAATATTTCAATACTGATCATTGTAATAATGATCACATTATTTAAAAAACCTGAATAGAAAACAGTTGATAATTGAAAAGTTCCGTTTATTGGTTTCATTCTTTTAGAAGATGCAGATGAATTCTGCACATCCAATTGCAACAACTGCTTAATTCCAAGGGTCTCTCCCTGCATGAACTCACAACATTCTTAAGCAGAGATGCCAGATCGGTTTTGGCAAACTCTCTCTCCAGCAACACTATTTTTGTCAGTTACCATACATAAATAAAATAATGATGCAAAGGTTTTTTCAGCTACATAAAAAAAAAAAGGGGGGGAAAAAAAGAAAGTTAAATTAAGACAATAGAAAAAAAAATCTACAGAAGGATGTGCTTAGTGAGTGTTTCTTAAGTGTCAGTACAGGAACACAAAGTGGTCAGAGGACCACTTTGTATCACTCCAATATGACAGTGACTTTTTTTACATGGGTCAGAGCAGCTTCACAACAGAAGAACTTTATACTACCCAAACTTCGTTACTAAAAGCATCACTGTCATTAGAAGAAGAAAATAAAGACAAGTTGGTGGTTCTGCACAGATAGTTGCATATCAAGGAAAAAAAGTGCAATCTACTCAATTTCTATATGAAAGAGAAAAGTAACTTTTTGATACATTTACTTCCACTAGGCTAGCTATTCTGAGCATTTTCAATTGTGCCCTCAATTCCACAGGCAGTGTAAGTGCTAAGCATATTTGGTTCTTAAGTAAAAACCCTGAAGACAACTAATTTTCTAATGCAAATAACAAGCAGCCAAAGTACAAGGAATCAGAGTGAAAAGTAAGTGCTGCTTTCATCTGTATTATTTGGCTTGGTCTATATTACAACAAATACTGAATTTGTTGCAGTTGCTAAAGATGAACCATAGCCAGAGAAAGACTGTATCTGTAAAAGAACAAAATCATGTGTGTTTCTGTCTATTATTTCTTCTATCCACAGTACTATGTGTACTATACATTAACCAAGAAAGTAACTGCCTTTCACGTACTAGGTGAGTTATTTCATTACAAAATAGAATGAAACAATTAATTTTCTCTTCAAAAAATAAACAGTGAAAACACTGAATGTTGGAACTCACATTAAAACTTTTCTGTATTACCTCAGATAAAAGCAGATTTATCTAACAGGAAATAAAAAACATTGCAGAAATTAGTCAAATACTGATTTTCTTACCAGAACTGGTTGTTGCAGCTGATTCTTCTGAATCTACAGATTTTGTTTCAGATTAAAAAAAAAAAAAGGGAGGAAAAAAAGACTATTATGACACACATGATCATCCTCAGCAGCCTTTTCTTATGTTATCAAAAGTTTACCACATTCACCAGGAGAGGGCAACACCTGCTTTTTCAGAATGACACTTCCAGGTTGCCCAAAAGGCAGATGTAACGATCTCTGATTATTAAAAAATTAACAGTTTTTATGAATTAAAATAGAATTCAATGCAAAATTATCTGTTTTCAAGAAATACTGGACAGTTTGCATTGTGTAAATGTTAAGAAACTAAAGATCATTGACCCAAGATATATGCCATATTAGCCTGAAAGCCACGAGCCTATCCTGAGTGTCTTGCTAATTGTGAGAATGGGAATCAAGCACACACAAGGAGATGGTTGTATGAAGAACTCCTCTCAGACATTGTATGATAACAGTGAGACTTGCCACTTCAAATTTATCCCATACATATCTGTTATCTTTTCTGTCCTGCAAAAAAGCAGCATTAAAACAACTCTAATTTCGAGTTTGAACCTCTGGTCTTGACAAGAACCAGGCAACTATTTGTATAGCAAACACTGGTCACCAGATTTTTTATATTGTTACAGTCAGTATTTTGATCAAAAAGAAATTAGGAAATCTGATATCTGATTCACACAGCCACTTGAAAGTTAGCCCTTTCAGTCACCGGGTGGTTTTTGATAGTGTCACAGACAAGTCAAGTCACAGTTATCACAGAAATATAACATAAAGAACAGTTGGATGCAAATATGAAGGACTATTATAAAAATATACTTAAGGTATTTCAACATCTTCTCTCAAAGCTCAAAAGTCATCCCATAATATTGCTTACAATATACTTATTATAGTGTAAAGCCTTTCCTTCTCCTGTAGAACACTTAGAGATACCAAAAGTCCCTGAGGAAAACCAGATTGTATTTTGATTAAAAATGGTAAACAAGAAGTTTCTGAAATGCTAATCACTCCTGATTCCTTGCTCAAATTGTATTTTCTCTGGAAAATTACTGCTGCCATTCGCACCATGAAATTGGCTAATAAGCCACCAGGATAATATGGACAACTGATTTGCAAATCTTTGCATATGCATAACTATCTCTATGAATTAAAAAGTAACAGCAGCAGCAATCTTCCTACACACTTTCTAAAACAGAACAATGGGGAAAAAAACCCCACAGAACCCAAATATACCTGTTATCTGTTTTCTGCCAGGCAACGTAGCAGTAGTTTCAACTGCAAAAGAAGAAGATCTTTTAGGAGCAGAAGCTGTTACATGTATCTGTACACACACAAATATTTATATACCCACACTTTCTTAAACACAACCATTTTAGATGTGCTACTCAGTTCAAGCTGGTTTGCAAAACTACTTTGCATCCACTGAGAAATATATGTCAAGTCTTTCTGAAAGCTGGAAATTGAACTATTTTTTTTACTCAGTTTGTCACTTTTATACTTATGAAAGATACAGATTAGGCCATGAGCTTTCTCATTACCCTTCCATTGCCAGTGTCTTTAGAAACCTGTTCAGCACATTTGCTTGAGTGAAGGTAAAGCAGACTAAAATAGCAGCAACCGAAATGTAACGAATACACACAACCGTGCTTTCACATGGCTATCTTTGTAAAAATGGGGAAAACGAATGCTGATGAATTATTCAAGAAGTGAAATGTCATTAATACAAACAGAAATAGAGAAATCAAACAGCAACAAAAGAAAGCAGGGTAGCAGATTTAGGTAAGAAAGGGTTGCTTTATTCTGTACATCTTGACATATTACATGAGATGTACCCGGAGAATACATCTACATCATGATGTGCATGTACATCATGCAGGCACTCATGTGTCCAAGAGTTGCACCACCAAAGAACATCTAAACAATGAGCAGATAGATCAGGCTGCCAGAATTGAAGTGGTTCAGGTGGATGTGGACCAGGAATAAAAAGGTGAGCTGTTTCTAGCTCAATGGGCCCAGGAAACGTGTCCCTAGGGATTCCCAAGAGAGATGCCATATAGAGATGGGCTCTTGATAAAGATCTGGCAATCAAAGCTATCACATAGCTACTCATGAATGTGAAACATGTGCTGTAATCAAGTAAGCCAAATGAGTAAAATCTCCCTGGAATAGAAGATGGTGTCTGGGCCGTCAATGAGGAGGCCTGGCAGACCAATTAAATCCCACCGCTGCTGCAAGCCTGCCACCAAGGCAAGTGCCATGTGCTTCCTGTGGTGGAAGAAACGAGCACATGGCTACAAATGTACACTGCAGCCTATGTCACCACTCAAAACATCACCCTGGGCCTTGAAAAACGTGTGGCAACACACCATCCCATACAGGAAGACCCTGAAGATACAATATTGACTTTAAATAATATGTAGAACTGAAGCAGTAGCCAGATAAAACTGTTGTGTATTGTTTAAACAGTAAATAGCTTTTTAAGTTAGAATGGGGTGAGTAAAAATAACTGAGTCAATTCTACATGAAGAAGTGAATATCTGGTTAGAGAAGAAAGTATCCTTCCACAGGTGGGTAAACTGACTTTCCTACCACAGAGTGAATTCCATCTCCAAAACTTTACCTGTTACTGGTCCTATCTCACTAGTGGTTAGCACCTTGTGCAAAAGTCCTTATCTCCAACAAAAAAGGCCCTTGAGGAAATTCAGCTCTCAAAAGGAACCCACCTCTCAAATGCACAGCATTTCACAGCAAACACCACCACACTGCTTCTTCTGCCCACCAAAAAAAAAAGATTGGCCCAAGAAATCTGACCTTAAGGCCTTTGTCACGTACCCTTATGTATTCAGTGTAGACACAGACTTGCTGTATGCAAACTGTATTTCACATCCTCCATACCCTTTCAATTTGCTTTGTGAATTTTTGAGAACACAAGTAGTACCCTGAGGCAGGTAAGAAAATTGTCCACTAACATATTTAGTATCGTAGGTTAGTAAGAAGACAGTGAACTCTAAAAATGCCAAATGCTTTCATTAAGAAACCTAGCAGTACAGAGAGTAAAACCAGCTAAACACAAACCATGAACATGGAGCTGACAAATGCAGCCAGTGGCGATGGCATGCATAATCTGAGGGGCACTTTTTTCTGGACACAAACCTAACAGTTACTTCTCTTACAGCATAATATTCACATGCCTAGAGTTGATAGAATTATTCATGACACTTGTCCTTGACCAAGGTTCAGAATTAAGTTCACTAACCAAGTCTTTCATCAGAATCACCTTATCATATATTATTAAATATCACTTACATTTGTTAACCCTCCTCCTTTGCTGTGTTTAAGAACTAGAAAAGAAAATTAGTAAGGTTTATTTGGAGAAGAATTAAAGTTCAATCTAAAATAACCCTAAAGTTGACATGAAGAAAGGGAAGTAAAATAACTCAAGGTGTGCTAGTTACAAGCCAGTAAAAAATATATTTCCCTTACACTGTTTACCATTGATAAGAGCAAGAAAATCCACATGTATATGAAACATCCATTTATTTGCTCTAGGGATTTTTATTTGCAACACTGTTATTTCAGGATCATCAAATCAATATACCTAATATATCCTGTACCAAAACATCATATATTGTAGTAATACTTTGCTACATTTTCTCTAATATAAAACATTCCTGAGGATTCAAACAGCAAATAAATAGGCAAAAACCCATTCAGTATTATTTTATCTTCTGTTGCAAAGGAGATAGAACAGAATCCTACAAAAACTGTTTACTTTCTTTCCTGAGGGAAAAGGCAACTCCATTACATGAGATAAGCACCAGTTTCTGTTACTGACATTCATCATTAGAAACAGAAGCAGCAAGTCCCTTAATGTCTTCGTATCACTTTGTACTGTTCCGACACAAACAGCTCCAGGCAAAGCCAAGACTTGAGACACCCCTTTATGCAGGCAGAGGAAATTGTTCCACTGGTATGAAACCTGTTTAGCCAACCGCAGCTCCATATCACAGCTGCAAAAATTGTGACAGCCTTCATTTCCCTTTCATTTTCCACAATGACTTTGTATGACAATGGGAACCAGTGTAACTTTAGCAGCTTCAGATTGGTAGATTAAACTCCCTATTAAAAGTAATTAAGGCTTGGTGCACAAACTGATGAAGCTCTGAGAGAGACCAATGTCTGACCCTATCTAAAACAAAGCCTTCTGCCTACAGCATTCCTTAGCGGGACAGCTCTTAATCTTCAAGTCACTGGCTCTTTTAGGATGTGATGGCCTCTACATGTCCTGCTGAAGCTGCTACACCAAGCAACACAGAAATGAAAAACCAATTCAACTAAAGGGAAAGAAAGGTAGAAGGAGGCTTTGTAACACGACGGTCAAGATGAGATAGATGGTTCTGGACCCTGCACCAGAGGCACTGTCACTCATAACATGCTATTTGTTCAGAAAGTCAAACACAACATACAGAAAAATCCCTTAAGGCATGAAGGGTGTCCAGCGTTCTATCTCCAACTGGAAGAATGAAAAAAATCCTTTTCTTCTCCCTACCTCCAATCTAACTTACAAGCAGTACACTCTTTCTTAAAACTTTTGGAGAGGCCAACACCCTTTCTGATTCACCTGTCTTCAGGCAACCCGCTCTGCCAGAAGCAGCTCAGTTTTTCCAGGGTGGAGAAGTGAGAAGCAGCTGGAACCTGGCTGCCGATAACACTTCATGCAAGAAGTAAATTACTGGCAGCTGTTTTTGTCCCCCCTGTCTCAGGGGAACAGTGTTGCTGCTGACTAATCCTGTTTTACCTAACACTTCCTGATCTCTTTTAAACTTTTACAGAAAGCATCCTATGAGCAAGCTGAGACAACAACTACATGGCTTTCTTAGGAGGAGAAAAAGAGTCTGAGCTGTAGTGAACTAGAGCCTGCACATGGACATGGCTGTCACCACAGAATGGCATCAGACAACCATGACTGTAGGTTGCTACTAAGACCAGTTTTGACTTACAGGTGCACATAAAAATACAAGGAAATACTTTAAAATTAGATTTTCTAAATAAGAAGTTACAGCAGAACTTTGAGTGCTTGAAGTTTTTTCACCAAAACTTCACCTGATTCAGGCAGGGGAATTGATTTGCATTAAAAATTCCCACCAAAAATGCCAAAGTGGAAGTTTTTATTCCAGTTTTTGTTATGACCTTCTGGTTTTAAAAAAATGTAATTAAAACCATTTTACATTGAAAAGTTAATTCCACACTGCATTTTTAATTCTATACAAATCCTCCTCTACATATTCTTACAGGCAACAATTACTGGTATGTATTAAGCAGTCACCAGTATTGTGCAGCAACTACTGTTCACTTGCATTCAGTGAAATGAAAATGTCTGGCATTAATACATTTCACAGGACTAGTCACAAAAAAACCTGAGAAGTTCAAATAGCAAAATTTCAAAGTAGTGCTGTTCTAAAGTCCAGCTATTTACAGAAACAGGCACCAAAAATATGACATTCAATTCTCATATTCAAATTAAATCCATATTTTCTATTAAGAGTTGAGGTCCCTTTAACATTTGAAACCTTTAATGAATAAACGTTCTGCCAAAATGAGCCATCCTGTCACACAAGGCATTAATAACAATAACACATAAAAATCCTCCCCAACTAACAGTTGTTAGTTGTACACTATAGACATTAGCCCACCTTGATTTTCTATGTAACTTAGATTTTGAGGCACATTGTATATAAATTTTTAGGAAAAAACTTATGTACAATCTTTATTTTATGTTTTGGTGCCCCTCATGACACCTCATATCTCCTCTGACTCCCTGTGGTGGAAAGGATGAATTATCACTGACCATTGGACAGAAAAATATGCAAGAAAACAATGACAGCGCTTTTTCACATCAGGGTCTATCACTTCGGTCAGTTTTAGTATCGTTACTAGAATATTTAGGCACAATTATTTTTAACTCAGCTTTCACGTTACATGGTTTTTAGAAAATCAGGTTATAAATACAGGTTTTATCTGTTTGCAGAAAGTTGTACATTAGGTACAGAGGTGGATCAAATCACCTATTCTCTGGCAAGCTGATTTCCAAAAACTCATTTCCTTTAATATCACAGAAGAGGGAGGGAACGAGAGCAAAGAAAGTGCAGGTCAAACATGCACTCTGTTAATAGGTATAAAGTAGAGTGGCACATGACTCATCAAAAAGGCACTCCAGAGTTAGGTACTTTTTTCCCATCACATTTACTTCCTTCAAGAGCTTCTAGAGGTTTCTGTGGTATCCTTACAGTCTTAGAAAGAAAATTGTATTGGGGCAAATAATCTACTTTTTCATCCTCTGCTTTCGTGATCCACTCAGTAAACAAAATAATGAGACCCAAAATTTGGTAACCAACAGAATGGGATGCAGACTGGATGAGTGTCAGCTTCATTTCCAGTTTCTGCCTGAGGACATAAAGTCTTGGGACTCCACCCTCCCACCCAGGAAAGGTGAACCTGTCATCAGATGGGGACAGAGATTGGGAAATCCTTAAAGGGAATTATATGAACCTAAAACATACCTCCTACTGCCCACAGCTGCAAACTAGAACAACAGCCCAAACTGAAGGGTTCCTCTTCCTTGAGAATGCAAAGGCAAAATGGTCACTTCACATTTCTCCCATCTGCATTAAATGCTTTGTTCAGAAACCTGGAACCTCCTCCAGCAACACCAGCAGCAGAGTTAGCAATATTGAGAGTGAAAAGGGTACATGAAAAAGAGGGGGCAACATCTTAATCTTGAAGGTTGGACAAGACAGTTTACAAAAATCTAAAATGCCACAATATATTCACCAAATTTTTGTTATTAAAAAAAAGGTAACCAAAAGCAACAGGCACTGGGCTCCTGCTAAAACCTAGAGCACCAATATCACAAATGAGATGACGGTGCTTTACTGTCAGTGATACTATTTACAGTTATGCAAAAAATAATCTCTTTTATTTATTAATTGAAATTAAAGATATTCCATCATCTCTGTGCTCCTTGCATAAATGCACAGTGTAACAGTTCGGATATTTATATTTGGATTAAGAAAGTTACTGTTTAATGTGTAACTGAAATGATTAATGTTTAAACAGTACATTTCTTCCCGCTGTGAAGTTATTATTAAAGGCAACTTGCAAACATCCCATGTAAAAATGACAACTGAAGAGCTGGTGCTCACAGGTGACTAAAATTTCTTTTCAAGGATTTAGCATTTTAAACTCACTTATTTTCTTGTGAGTCTCTTCTCTTGAATCACCCCAAACTTAAGGTTACTTAGTAGGCTTTTTTGTTGGATTATACAGAGACATTAGTGATATCATTCATATTCTCCACATTAAAGTATGTAGCTACAGAGGAATCATTCATCAAGGAACAATATACAGAAATTTTCCAAAGTTAGAATTTGGAATAGTAAGCACATCTTTCTTCACTTATATATTTTTAAATAACAGGAGATGACCTGTACAGTGAGACACATTCAATTTGTGGCACTCTTTTCAGCTGTCTCACAGCTGTTATGCTGCCTTTCATTCTCAGCAAGAGGGGAATTATCAAAGAACCTGAGGAATGTAAGTGGAAGGCCAGTGACGCACAACGTGTGTGGCCTCCTGCCCTCTTTGGCCCTATCTGCAGCATTTACACCTGCCCAGCCTGCAATGGCCACACCAAGCAGAGGAGAACCAGAAGGCTCTCTGACCAGAAGAAGCAAGAACTTCATCTTTAACTCAGATCTAAAGGTTTGCTCTTGCTAAGTACCATTAGTCCAAGAAATGTGATCAGCCCTCATCACAAACTGGGAAGTAGCCAGGGATGTCCTTTCTTGCAAATCTTCAGATGTACAAGACATGGAGCTACTGCAGAGGTAAACCCATCCACTCCTGGGGAGTGAACTACTTGCTTAAAGTTGAGCATGCCCCTAAGTGCTAAGCATGTGTGGAAATCTTACCAAAATCAGGACTTTGGTGCTTATTAGACTTCACATGGTTAAGAAAATATTAAATTAATGTTTGGTCATCTGAAAAAGTGCCATAAAAATAAATTATAAAACCTAAAGAAAAATAATCAAAAGAGACAAGAAAAAGAAAGGTAGGAAAAGGAAGTAAGGAAACATAAGATAATAATGTGATGTTAAGTTAAATTATGGTAGCCTTTGACTGATATTTTGCAAATAATTGTTTCATGTAGGTACAAAATGCCAACCAGGTCACAAAAAAAAAATTCTGAAACTTGTCCTCCGGCACAATTATGACTGTAATGAACCACTTCCTTTTCACCTTTCTGCCTATACAAGAGGTCCAGTCCTTTCCCAAGCTTTATCCCTTTGCCAGTTATATTCTTTGCAGATGCAAAATCAGATCTTTTTGCAGACTTAATACTCACAGTCTTTCTGTTTTAACAAAAAATAGAGAAGCCTCCCAAATCAGGTAATTTTTACACAGTTGTTCAGAGGAATTTATTGAAAGAAATCAGATTATAAGACTAGTAGCATTATCAATTAAAATCACCTGACACTGTTAGATATTCCTACTGTACATGCTTTGTTATCTATTGGACTGGCATTTGCTAAGTACATGCTTTTCACAGGATGACCTGGGGAGGGACAATGAGCTGAAATGCATCTATTACTGAAGAGAGGCAAATAAACTGTAAAAAAAGAAAAGCCAGTGAGCTTCTCTTTGAAATGCATTTAATCTCCCAAGTTATCTAGAGGAGATAACTTATATTTGGCAGTAGAGATGGCCTCTGCACTGAAACAATCCCCTGTCAGCAGTTTCACTAAGTAGCAGAGCTTTGGAAACCATGCATCTTACATACTCACTAGAGAGCTCTTGCAGATAGACAAAAGATTCCACAAGCCACTAAATCATGAATTCTAAAATCATTAATCAGTTGGGCACTGCCTAACCAAGCTGCCCTGTGATGCTCAAGGGAGCTCTATATTCAGGGCAGAAGGTGCTGGAACTCAAAACAAGGAGGTTGTCCTTTCTATGTACCAGTGAAAGAGAATCAGATGCTCCACTCCACACTATCCAGACATATCTCTCTCAAGGTTTCTTTGTAGAAAACTTTTCTCTGGTAGACCAGAACATTCCCCCTTTCAGTTTTAGGATTGTGTTCCTTCAAACATGTTCACACATGAATAAAAGAATTCTTTCTTCAGCTCCTTTTTCAAATCACACAACCCAACAAAGATGTGCTCCCAACTACAGTGTCAGGGCCAGCAGAGGCATTTCATTCCTTACAAAGCAGTGCTAGGGGCATTCTCTGTGAGTCTTGATTTGTTGGACAGATTGCTTTCTCTTCCAGAAAAAGAAATCTGTTGATCTCATTTTAATGCCCTTACTAAGACACTTTGAATCCACCCAGTCAGGCAGTGGTTACAAGATTACACAGCTAAAAGATATTTTTGAATCTGCACAAAACAGATAGGTACAGTTTTAAAGGACAAAGGTGATGAAGACTAAGACCAGTACCACAGTTTAACTGAAACATGGATGCTATATAAAAATCTTAGAAAACAATAATTGAACCAGTCACCTTAAAATCTCTTAGGAAATATCATTTACTACAATTGATAAACTGGATCCCACCAAAGCTTGATTCAAGTTTGTCTTTCTTGCCAACAGATAGGCTAGCAAGAGCTAAATACAGGGTTATTCTCTTGCTTGAACTCAATTTCTCCGAAAAAAATTCTTGGTTTGGTTTAAAGATTTTCACGGTTCTTTTTCAGGGCAGAAAGGAAATCTGAGAAATGTGTGAGAAACCATTTGGTCATTTTAATAAAGGAGACATTACTGATAAAGAAGAAGCCTCCAGTAATTTTTACAGATGTAGACCATACCAGCTGAAGATGGTGTAATGTGCCAGTGAAGCAGCAAAAACTTACACTCCTTGAAATTCTGGCCCAGCAAATGCGCACAATTAAGGATCAGCAATGCTTTCCTCTGTATTTATTCCCTGTACAGAAGGTGTGTAAATTAATTAAGATGACATTGATACATGTTTGGGTTGCATGCATCCTGCTCTCATATTACATGGACAGCAGATAGACACAAAAGTTGAAGCAAGTTGAAAGTTTGTAAAGAACTGCTGCTGTGCTTCTTCATTTGGATAAAAGCTAGCAAAAGCCACAGGTCTTCACATGTTCTCATTAAGAATTTAGCTAGGAATGATTAATAGATTGAGACTTCGTAAAATCTGGAAGAGAAACTTTTGACTAAACCACTATTTCAAAAGCAATGCAATGGTACTTACCACATGGCAAAGAGTTATCCTCTTCTACTGTGGTGGTATAGGTCCAATCCTCCTTTCTCCAGCCTATAACACCACTATCCTGGCAGTCCTCAGATTGTGTTATATTTGCCTTGTCCCACATTCTGAACATGTACAGTTCCCCACTCATACCCTGGTTAGGTGATGCAGCTGCACCTCGCAGCTTTGAACAGCCAAGCAAGAACTGGCCTTTTCCGGGCAAATGAACTTTCCCCCTTAGTTTTTTGTAAAATTTTTTTGTTCCATTTATGAATACCTTCATCTCCTCATTGTCACTTTTCCACTGGATACATATTTGGTTCCAAGTGTTTTCATGAAGTCTTGCTGTTTTATTTATTTGATTTCCAAACAACCATATGCTCAATTTGCCACGATCTCCCGCAAGTCCAAGATCGTACTTATTTGTAGAGACATTGGTGTGAGGTGCTTCTTGAGTGTATACATATGCTATCCATGGATTATGTGATGAATACAGTTTGAGGTCCACACAGACAAGGAATTCTTTCAAGGGATGCAGAGAAATTCTTGATGACATAATCCAAGGATCTTCACATGCAGTCCTAAAGACAGCTTTATATCGCCCCAGGAAATCCTCCTGATCTAAATAAAGAAAAGGTGATTTGTAAAATTATTTTGTTTTTAAAAGTATCTTTTATACTGATGTTATTTTTCCATATAGTACTGTTCCTAGGCATTTATGTAGGAGTCTTGAAAAAAATGCATTAAGAAATAACCTTGTAATCTACTCTTTTGGTGGGTTTTTTTTGTTTGTTTTGGTTTGGGGTTTTTTGGTTTGGTTTTTGGTGGTGGTGGTGGTTTTGGGGATTTTTTTTTTTTGTGACAGGGAAGTGACAGTTTTGGAGGCAGTCAATAAATCCTAGCTGCTCATGAAAGCTTTGAAGTGAAACTCAGGCACAAGACCAAGGATGACCATGTAGAACCACAGAATTGTTTAGGCTGGAGAAGACCTCTAAGATTATCAAGTCCAACTGCTAATCCAGCACTGCCAAGTCCACCACTAAACCATGTCCCTAAATGCCACATCTACATGTCTTCTGAACACCGTCAGGGATGGTAACTCAACAGCTTCCCTGCACAGCCCGGTGCAATGCTTGACAACCCTTTCCATGAAGAAGTTTTTCCTAATATCCAGCCTAAACCTTCCCTGGCACAACTTGAGGCCGTTTGCTCTTGTCCTATAATTTGTGACCTGTGAGAAGAGATAACCCCCATCTCGCTGCAACCTCCTGTCAGGTTGTAAGCAATTAGGTCTCCCCTCAGCCTTCTCTTCTCCAGGTGCAACAACCCCAGCTCCCTCAGATGCTCCTCATAAGACTTGTGCTCCAGACCCTTCACCAGCTCTGTTGCCCCTCTCTGGACATGCTCCAGCAACTCAGTGTCTTTTGTACCATGAAGGGCCCAAAACTGAACACAAGATTTGAAGTGTGGTCTCAACAGTTCTGAGTACAGGGGGACAATCACTGCCCTGGTCTTGCTGGTCACACTATTGCTGATGCAGGCCAGGATGCCATTGGCTTTCTTGACCACCTGGCCATACTGCTGGCTCACGTCCAGACAGCTGTTGATCAACACCCCAAGGTCCTTTTCTGTCAGGCAGTCTTCCAGACACTCTTCCCCAAGCCTGTATGCAGCACTGCCTGGGCTTCATTCTGCTCCCCATCCCTCTCTGTCCAGCTCAGGGGACTGGGTATCCAGAGGGCAACTGGTCTTTCTAATAACGACTGAGGCAAAGGCATGAAGGCATCAGCCTTTTCCTCAGACTATGTCATTATCTTTCTCCCTTCATCCAAGAAAGGCTGGAGATTCTCCTTAGCCGTTTGGTTGCTAATGTGTTTATAGAAACATTTTTTATTGTCTTTCACAGCACTGGCCAGATTAAGTTCTAGCTGAGTTTCAGCCCTTCTACTTTTCTCTCCGCATAATCTCATGACATCCTTGTAGTCTTCCTGAGTTTCCTGACCCATTTTCCAAAGGTGTCATAAACTCTTCCTTTTTTCCTGAGTTCCAGACAAAGGTCTCTGTTGAGCCAGGCCAGTTGTCTTCCCCTCTGGCCCATCTTTTAACCTGCTCTTGTCCCATTAAGATTTCCTTCTTGAAGAAGAATGTCCAGCCTTCCTGAGCTCCTTTGCCCTTTAGGACTAGCCTCCCACAGGACTCTGTCAATCAATTTCCTAAACCAGCCAAAGTCTGCCCCCCAGAAGCCCAAGGTGGCAGTTCTGTCAACTTCTCAAAAAATCAAAAACTCTTATACTTTTGTGATCACTTTGCCCAAGACATTCTCCAACCATCACACCAGCCCTTCTCTGTTCACAAACAACAGGTCCAGTGGGGCATCTTTCCTAGTTGGCTCCCTCACCAACTGTGTCAGGTCACCTTCCAAGCGCTCTGGGAACCTCCTGGCCTGTTTCCTCAACTCTTTCCTCTCTGCTATGTTTCCAATAGACATCTGGTAAGTTGAAGTCCCCCATGAGAACAAGGGCCAGCGATCGTGAGACTTCTCCTAGGTACTTATGGAATATTTCATTTGCCTCTTCATCCTGGTTGGGTGGTCTGTAACAGACTCCCACCTTGGGAGGTCTTCAAAGGCCTTGTTGGCCTTCCCCTTGACTCTTACCCATAAACACTCAACCCTACTGTCACCATCATTAAGCTCCAGACAATCAAAACACTCCTAATGCAACACAGCTACCCCACTGCCTCTCCTTGCCTGTCCCTCCTGAAGGGTTTATATTCATCCATTGCAGCATTCCGGGTGTGAGGCATCCCACCACGTTTCTGTGATGGCAGCTGTGTCATCATTTTCCTGCTCCACAATGGCTTCCTGCTTCTCCTCTTTGTTGCCCACGCTGCATGTGTTGGTGTGGATGCACTTTAGTTTTGCTTTTCATCCTGACACCTCTTTGGAGGGAGGAGCCCTGGTTCCTCCATGATCATTCCCAGGCACTTCCATGCTTTCTAACACATAATAATGCTGTAGGGATCTCCCTCCCCTGCTTCCACTGAGATGGCAGACCAAAGGATGCTGCTAGCACACAATCCCTCAAATATTGATGTGCTGCCCCGAGACTTTTCTAGTGATCCTGTTTTTTAGCCTTTTCTGCCTTCAAATCTAGTTTAAAGCTCTTCCAATAAGCACTGCTAATTCCAATGCAAAGATCATTTTCCCACTTTGAGACATGTGTACCCCATCTGTCGTCAGAAGGCCTTCTGTTGCATAAACCGACCCATGACCAACTAAAATGTAGCAATCTAAGGAATTTCTAAGATCCTCTAAGAATCTAAGAAATGACAAGTGGGAGGCAAAAAGAAAATCACAGGTTGTGTGTCCTATACCCAGGACTGCACAGATATTTTGCATTTAACAGATACTGGATAAAATACAGAAACAGAGCTAGAAGGCAGCACTATAGCCCTTACTGCCTTCTTATGTCTCAGTCTTGCATCCTCCTCCTCTGAACAAGATCATATTTCTCTGTGCCATTTTTAAAGAGGTAAAACAAAAGACCCAGGGTACTACAGGCCAGTAAGTCTCACCTCTGTGGCCAGCCAGATCATGGAGCTGATCCTCCTGGAAACTATGCTAAGGCACATGGAAAAGAAGGAGGTGATTGAGGACCATCAGCATGGTTTCACTAAGGGCAAATCATGCCTGAGGTGCCCTTCTAGGACAGGGTTAAAGAATTAGTGGATGAGGTAAGAGCAACTGATGTCATCTACCTGGACTTTTACAAAGCATTTGACACTGTGCCACGTGACATCCTTGTCTTTAAACTGGAAAAACATGGATTTGATGGATGGACCACTCAGTGAATGAAGAATTGGCTGGCATAGTTGCACTCAAAACATTGTGGTCAACAGCTCAATGTCCATGGAGAGACCAGCGACTAGTGGTGTTCCTCCGGGTGGTACTGGGACCAGAACTGCTTAACACCTGACAAGGGCAGTGAGATCAAGTGCACCCTCACCAAGTTTGCCAACAACACCCAGCTGTGTGGTGTGGTGTGGTGTGGTGTGGTGTGGTGTGGTGTGGTGTGGTGTGGTGTGGTGTGGTGTGGTGTGGTGTGGTGTGGTGTGGTGTGGTGTGGTCGACGCACCGCAGGGAAGGGATGCCATCCAGAGGGACCTTAACAGGCTTTAAGATGGGCCTGAGCAAACATCATGAAGTTCAAAAGCCAAGTGCAAGGTTCTGTATCTGGTTCAGGGCAATCCCAAGCACAAATACAGACTGGGCAGAGAATGGATTGAGATAAACCCTGAGGAGAAGCACTTAGGGGTGTTGGTTGATGAGAAGCTCAACATGACCCAGCAATGTGCATTTGCAGCCCAGAAAGCCACTCATATCCTGGACTGCACCAAAAGCAGTGTGGCCAGAAGGTCAAGGGAGGAGATTTTGCCCCTCTACTCTGCCCTTGAGAGACCCCACCTGAAGTGCTGCATCCAGCTCTGGGGCAAGAGAAGTTGTGGATGCCCCATCCCTGGAAGTGTTCAAGCTCAGGTTGGATGGGGCTCTGAGCAATGTGGTCTAGTGGAAGGTGTCCCTGCCCATGGCAGGGTGGTTGGAACGAGATGATCTTTATGATCATCTAACCCAAACCATTCTATGATTATACGATTCCTTCCCCACCCTTGAGATTCTTAAATCCTCACCTGAATACTGGCAGTTACAGCAAAATAGGTGAAAACCAGCCATGTTCTAGAGAGAATGACTTTAGGCAACTTACAGAAAATTTGTTTTGGAGCCACTGGTTTATTTTAAATTCAGCCCCCATTCCCTGCTCTCTATCAGAGAACTTGGTTGCAGAGATATCTGGTCTGTGAATCTCAAATATATGTGTCCTTAAGACAGTGGCAACCTGGAGTTCAACTTGGATTATAAATAGAATTTGAGGTGTCAACAGTAAATTTACTGGTAAAAAACAATGTGCCGGGCTCTGTCAATGGTAAAACAAGTAGCTCCAGATAATGCCTCAAACACTGTTCAGTGCTTGTAGGTGCCTCATTTCCTCCATTGTCCCAATACAGGAAAGGACAGACTTTTGTGGCTGTAGATGTCGGCTCTTTGGAGCTGACTCTCATTTTGTGGAAATACACACATTCCAATCACATAATCATTATCATGATTGCTTGCTTTTAGGGTGCACACATCAACAACAAAATAAGAAAATGGTCCTTTGGAAGGTGAAGTGGAACTACAGAAAAATGAAACAGTCTGGTAAATGCTCAGCCAGGGCAAGAGAACACATTACTGACATCTTTAAGGAGGTCATTATTTATCAATATAAGCAGACCTTTTATGAATGCTCCAGAGGAGGTTTGGGATTAATCATGATTGGTCAGGGTTTGAAAGCAGAAAAAAAATTGGTTAACATAGGGGAAAAAAGCTTTTCCATTAGCTCCCCTGTAAGAACACAAACTTCCAGGCAATTTGGATCAGGGTTTTTTTCCAGGGTAAGTTATAGCCCTAGTTAGCTGTCAAGATCACAGCCAGGTCTTCCGTAATCTCAAGCAACCAGAGCACCATCTTTCATCAGGCCAATTCTGACAACTTTTCTTTCTCTTGACCTCAGGGCTCTCAAATTTCTTTTTCGACAGCAACAAATGAAAACAAGGAGAAAGTTCTTAACTTCCAAATGCAGCTTGATAGGTACAAGCTACCAGAAAACATTCTAAACACAAAATATATCGATCCAGTTACATGTAAAAGTCATCAATATCTATTCTTGTTGCATACTAGAGCTTAAAGACACTAATTAGCAAAAACCTTTCACAACCTTGAATCATTCCTGAAGTTCAACATACATCATGTAAATGCTATGCTACAGACCAAGGCTACAGACCAAACAAAAAATTCTCTGAGTACAGACTGAATTAGGTGAAAATCCTAACCAGCAGACAGTGGATTTTGAATGGTGAGATAATACTTAGATTGGTTCTAAGTGGCAATGGAAAAGCAAAACATACTTGACCCAACAGCAATCAGCAAAATTATTTCCCCTCTGCCCAACCCTACAGCCTGAATTCACTCATTGAGTTTGGCCACTTGTCAGAGTCTAAAAGCAAAAGCATGGAAAAAGCATGGAAAACCAATTTTTAAAACAGCTTAAAAGCTGGGATGATGAAGAGTGGATGGAAGGGGAAATTGTCACAGAAGACAAGATTTTTAGATACAGGCTCAAATGTACCTTCCATTTTTAGTAAAAAGATTACTACAATTAAAATAGATCTGCCACCTTACAGCGGGACAGATCATGAGGAAACTGATTTTTTAAAGGAAACAGCTAGCTAGTTATATGCCAACACTTGTGACACAGTCTCTCCAAATAAAAATAGTTGCTCAAGTCTTTCATTATTAAGTGGGAATTCTGCTGAAGGTTTTGAAAAATTTGATGCAGCTGCTGTTCCTCAGAGTATATGTCAGAAATATACTTGCATGACTCACATAGCTTCCAAAATTCCTGTAAGCACTCTTGAGCATGCAGATATGGCCAAAGTGACTGGTTAAGGAAGTTTCCTGACACAGCTTCAAAACTTGAAGTCATTGTTAAGTATCCAAACTGACAGACTGGAAAACTATTTCTGAGCAAAAATATTAACCAAAACTTGAAATACCATCATCAGACTTTACTTTGGAAGTGAGAAAATCGTGAGAGAGGCTTGATTTCATGTTAAGGATTAAATCAGTGTTGATGTGCCAATAATGAATTAAAGGGCTGCTAAATCCTATTACATTATTTAGGGAAACTGACACTTCAAAGTTGTCAAGGGAGGCAGAGTGGGCACAGACTTGCAGATGAAAAAAGTCATGAGACAGGTAGCAAACAGAAATCATGCAAAATGACAACAATTTGATGATGATTCTTCTGGTCTGCTTTACATAATTCAAAGACTCCTGTTGATCAATACACAAGGACCGAAGAATGACTTTAAAGTAACAAAAGCATTTACATAGAGAGGTCTAACCTTCTGGAAACTGGAAAGGCCGGCCCACTTTGCTCTAAACAGTTATAAAAAAAAAGTGCCAAAAAGGAGTGCCAAAATTAAGATAACAGATACTAACACTATCTGAATTGTTATAAGAAAGGCTTGGAAAATTTCATATGCTTTATCTACCCAAAGAATGCGGAAAAAGCACAGAGGAAATCATAACCATAGCCAGCAAATGCACTTTGCTGCTACAAGTGGAACACATGCAGTACAGCATTATGTTAGAAATTTATTATCAGTATTATCTTGGTTAAGTCTCTTTGATATGTGGGTGGATGCCATGTAAGTAGGAGATGACTTTACATTAAAGCCTTTGTAAGTTCTGTTAATCATCACTTATTTTCTCTAGTAATGGTACTTGTGGGTTGTGGCCCACCCTTGACCATGGAACCGAGGAGCTGGAACTGGCTGTACTCTGTGGCATTCCAGACTTTAATAATTAGTTTCCTTGGGTCCAGACAATACAATACACTCAGAAAAGTATCTATGAACACACCCTTATCACCACAGCACAAAAAAGGTAGCATAGTAGGAAGAATGCTCCAAACATCTCCAGAGTAAGAAAAATTAGTGAGGGGGAAAAAAAATAAAATTACAATTTGGAGTGAAGGAAACTCCATGCAATAGTAATCATGGGATGACTTTTCAATGTCATTTGCTGTATTTGGGCACATCAGCCCTTTCAGAAATGAGAATTTTTTCTTTTTCCTATATTTAACTCTAACAGATGCAAAAGTTGGGGGTTTTAACCTTACCAGAAATAAAAGCATCCACTTAGTAAGTATGTTCTCTTAAGCCCTAAAAGAAATCCTGAAACAGATGTGCATACTTTGAAATGTTTAAAATAAACTTTCTAAGAATGAAAACAAACAAAATCGCAATATCTTTATTTTCTTCAAACATTTTTGTTTGAAACATTTTTAGATGGTGATAACTGATGTCTTTACAAGAGATAGCCAACCATAGGTACTAAGAATTACACATCCAGGAGCAGATCCTCTCAATACATTAGTACTAGTGTTATTTTCCTTATATTTCCTTATATTACTCACATTACTATTAACCACTGTGTTAGTATAGTTGAGCATTAATACAGTCAAGTATTCTATTGAAAAAAAATAGTCACAAGTTTATGTGTCTGCACAATCTGGCTTTTTACCAGTAACAACAGTCATTAACTTCCTTGCAAGTGTTTGCCACCTGTAACACATTTGGCTTGCCACAGACCATTAAAATGACGTCAAAACAATCTTGTATAGTAATATATTCCATCTAGAGCTCATAAATGTTCTTTATAAAAAGTTTAAAACTCTAAACTTTCTACATGTGGGCCACTTGATTCTGCTGAACATTTGGAAATCTGAAGCTACGAACTGTTTCCTCAAAATTAATTTAATCCCTCCTTTCATTCACAGTTGTATTTGTTTATCTGGGGATAAACTATGCCATGTTTTTCAGTGTCCTAGGCATCAGAAAAAACACAAGCAGTTCTTCTCCGTATTTTTTGGAGAACACACATACTTTGGCACTTCAGATGACAAAACTGAATAGAGATGCTGCTGACAGTACTTAGCCTAAAACCAAAAAAACCAGTAAAATACGATGAAACCATAAATATGGCCTTGTGTCTGTCTAGCTTTTCTTGAAGGATTTCTGACATTTGCAACTGATACAGAGGTGAAAAACAAAATCCCTCTTTGCTTCCTTCCTCAGAACTCTTCTCTGACATCTGTCCACCTGCTGAGCAGCTCTGTCCTTTTTACTATTTGAAGCACAAGACATTAAAACCTCTACATCTTAGTAGCAGTTTTATCACCTGAATCTCAGATTCTCTCTCAATAAAATCATTTTGTGCAAATGACTTTATGAAAATGACTATATTTGGAGAATTAGAATCAGAATTTGTCTAGTCACTAAACCTAAGAAACCTCATTGCTTGTACAATGTCATTAAGCAGGTATATTTAAATTTAAAAAAACCCCAGTAGTAAATTCAAACTGAAAGAAGCTCCGACCTTCTGGAGTAAAAACATGCCATGACACAGGAAGCAGCTTCTGAAACTAATATTAAGTACATTGCAAAAAACACTTCCAATTTTTTAATACCTCAAGCACATTGCTAACATGATAAATGTATTACACGCTATCGATATACAGAAAGTTTATAAATCACAAGCACTGTTATCTCTATCAGCTGGGGTCCAGAGTGGTGACAGTCTAACCATCAGTTTACAGAATAGCCATGAGAAAACATGAATTACTTTACCTCACTTTATTCTACTTTACCTGACACAAAAGCATGACAGAACTTATCCAACTTATACAAGAACCTTACGAAGTTATTTTTCATTTACTGTTATAGAAAGAGTATAAATTGCCAAGTTCAAATGTGTCATTTCAGTTACACATTTTGGACCTTACTACTTTCTCCTTAGCCATATTCAGATCAAGAGAATGCAGATGTTCTATGCTCATACACACCCTAAATAGAGTGAAGCTCAAAGAATTTTGTGGTGTTTTTGTAAGAACAGCCTAAAAGATTTAAAAATGTGTTCTGAAAATAAGAACACTTGCAGTTTAAAAAAACAGCAAGAAAATAATTTGTCTTGCTATGTCATATTGTGGTTTTGTTACCTCCTCAATCATAACCAAAAGAAGTTACTACCAATGATCTTTTATGAAAACATAAAAGCATCCAAAATGCAAAGCACCAACTGTTTCATTTCTTGTTAGTGACAGTTTTTCCTCTTGAATTCAGGAGGGCAAAAACTTGCCTGTTCTGAATACATTCAAAAGTCCTATTCATCAAGATGAATGTGACTTATTTGAAATACCAACACTAGACACATGAGGAAAAAATTCTCTTACCTTTGCCTGCTGTAGCCAGGAACAACTGAAGTAAAAGGACTGCTTGAAAAATCCTGAATCTCAAAAAAATGTCCTGTATTCCACCAACACAGCAGTGCTGTTTTCCCCAGGCAACCATTCTAGAAGAAAATAAATAAATAAGTAAACAAACCACAAAGATTAGAAAAAGTGTAGGTGTGTGGACATTGTGAAACATTATGTTTCCAACACAAGAGTATAAATCTTTTCAACCCCATTATACCATTGGGCATAAATTGTACAGAAATGCACAAATCCTCTGTACATTGCCAAGACACTAAGAAAGAAAGAGCTGTTTGCTGAAAAGAAAAAGAAAAACACAAAACCTAACTCGACCTGTAACTCTCCAAAGACTCACAAATACATCAGAGCAAGATTCCTTGCACAAATAAGACTTTCAACATTTGAAAAACAAACAAACAGCAAGTTCATGGAGAGCACCACGAAAACCTGGTTTGTGCACATTTCTTCCTAGTAAGGGTTGTCTAATGTGAGCAACAGGACATGGTGATGGAAAAAGAATGTGCCACCTATTACGAGAGATAATGCTCTATGAAATGACACAATTTTTTAAAGATCTTTTCAAAAAAAGGTACATCTGAATATTTTGCATGTTGTATTTTACATTACGTAAACATTCTGGTGCTCTCGGCAGGCATTAATTCTTACATTAAAAGGTTTGGAGATACATAGTTGCAAGTGCCTCTATAACTGATTTTTGAAACAAAAGCATAGCAGTAGATTTTACCTATTGACTACCTTTAATGTATCAGCTTTATGGTAGAACACAGCATTCTGCAAGACACCAGAAGTTTAATTTTGCCATCACAAGTCTGGTGCATGTATGAGCGTACTGGTTAGCAATCCTCCTGCTCCCAAACTGCACTCTGCTTCTGTATGAGCTGTATTAGGCTGCAATAGGTTCAGGCACTGTAAATGGTGAACTCTTTCAGGAGTTGTAAATTTGTGTTAAGGTTAGGACTAAAATATTTTTGGTGGTTTTTTTCAAGTATTCACACAAATGCAAATATCTGTCGATATAAAATGGTTATTATGGGCTGAACTCTGCAAGAGAAGCGCTAGAGGAATAAACTGAGAAACAGTGAAGTTGCCAGGTGATTGATATTTGGGAAAATGATTAAATGTACAAGCAATAAATTATACACATGTAAGGCAGGCTAGCTTTCTAAAGATCCACAGGAAACACGTTCAAACCTGTCTTCACCTTGTTTCTCAGAATGCCTAAAAATCATGTATTAAGTTGTTTGGTCAGCAAATGAAGTAGTAGAATTACATTAATTATCCTAACAACTTGATAACGAAGACTGTCATGCTTAAATGCATCTGTCAACTTCAGGGATTGTGCATCTACAATGTAATTTTCTAGGGTTAAAAGAGATGCCCATCCAAAAGCCATGTTTCCTTTCTCTGCTTACTCACACTTCCCCTTATAGTCTCAGATTAGGTCCCTTCCAAGCAAAACCAAGCTGCATATCTATTCTTCCATTTTATGTGGAAATCTCTTCCTTTGTACACTAAACCATCTACCCACAGTAATGTATTTAGACACCAAAACAAACAAAAATTCCAGCATACCTTGTCTCTACTACCTAGACACCAAGAGTTGAAATGTGAACGGGATGGAGTTCAAAAATACTCTGGCATCCTCAAGTTTAGCCACTGATGCTGGCAAAGTACTGAGGCAAACTGCTTGCTTTGTGTCACATGTGATACTGATTTGGAATGCTCCCATATTCCCTGCATCTAGTTTCATCCTTAAGCCTCAGTTCTGCCCACAGATACAAATGAAATGAGTTGACTACGACAAAGGTTTATTCCTGAACCATCAAGCATCCCTTCTATTTGGTCTGGTAGATCTCTAATATTAATGTTAGTGCCCCATCCACCAGGAATAACAACTGCATTACAAAAGTCTAAATCTGAGGACAGGAGCCGAGCAATTCCTTGTTCTGACTCCAGCTCTGCCTGAGCACTATGTAGCCCTTAGGAGTTTGAATGGACCTTCCTCTAACTCTGACCTTCCAGAGTGACCTTTGCTAATATTTGTCCAGTGTTTAAATGAAAGGCTGTAATAAATATTTTCTGTACATTTAGGGTTTTATCTCATCTGGGGGTTTTGACCACTTTTTTTGTTCTCACTTCCTGAGATGGACCCAAGCAAAGACAAGTGGGGACAGATGCGAGCTTCTTGTTGACTGAACACAGTCACATCAAGAACTTTGAAACTATTTACAGCTATGAATGAAGATTAATATCCCAGGGAAAGTAATAAAATCCAGATAGCAGGAAGCTGAGTAACTGTATGAAGTGAAATACTGACATGGTCACAGCTCAATTGCCTTTTGCAAGACTTTGTACATTTACTCTAGCTCAAGATTGTTCCAAGTCTGGATAAAATACACAATTAAAAGAGTTGGGAAAAAATATTAGTGTTCCTTTCTTTTTGCAACAATGCTGTTTAGCCATTACCAAAGAAAAAGGTGCTTTGATAGATTTTTTTTAAAGGAAAAAACATCAAGATATAAAATATGACTTCACCATAGCCACTATGTTCCTCTTAAACTTAAGTCCTTCACTGTATTAGAATCCTAAAGCTTTACTCTTAATGATCCTCAACAGTAATGTAACTGCAAATATATAGTTGTCAACATTATATAATTAGGCATAAGTGATTCTTTTCATGTTATTAATTTTGCTCATTTATTCAAATGAACATTTTTATTGTTCTTTATGATAGATGACTCAGAGAGCTCAGCATGAATATGCATGATTTTTGCAGTTGGATGAAAAATTTTCACTTGTAAATCAAGCAAATCTAATCAAGTACAACAGTTACTGAGCCACCCAAGTGTGGGAAACAATTCTATGCACAGACTACAGGTAAAGAGGTAACTAGCTGTCTTTACTTTCTCACAACAAGTAACTTTTTTACAAAGAGCTAAGTGTCTGAAGTAGACAAGAATATAAAACATTTCTTTATGGGCAGCAGAAAAGATGGAAAATCAGAAAACAGAGGCTCAGGTATAAATCTGCTTTCTCTTGTTTGTTCTCCATGAAGAGTGCTCTATTTTGACCACTCAAAACCTTATCGCATTGGCACCCAGGTTTCACAACATTTCATACTATGTTATTAAGTTGAAAGGTAAACTAGAATTGAGAAAACTTTTCTTAAAACAAACGAAAAAAATTAGATGGTTATTTTGTATGTTATGTTATGAATGATGCTGTTCTGCATTAATATCCCATTCTCTGGAAATTAAAGAATTTAGTGGAAACAAAGACAGGAAGATGGTTTAAAAAGGAGTCTGTATTCTTATCATTAATATGAATTAGCTTATGCCATGCTATTTTACTTTACTGCTTTCCAAGTGCACACCTACAGGTGACATATGAAGACATATAGGGCTTACCTTCAGCAACTGCTTGCCTTGTATCACATCAGATATATTTTCTACAGGATTGAAACCAAAGAAAGTGCAAAACATAAACACAGCTGTTCTGTTCCATAGCGTATTTTGTTAAGTCACTCTTTCAAAAATACATCTAAATTTCACAATTCCTGTTGAAAATATCTATTTACTGGCAGTCTTCAACATTTCAACTGTTATGCCAAGTTTTAGCCAGAGCAGGTTGTCACTGCCAATGTGTAAACTGCTGGTTACAGAAACTTATGTTGGAAATCACGACCCAAAGTAATAATTCATTTACTCCTAATCATGCTGTCTACTGCTGCACTTCAAACTTTTTTGTTCAGGTCACACTTATTTCAGCCATAGTCTTTGAGGCTCATTCTGTCTTCTGTAGTTATCCCCTATTAAAACTCTGGATTTTAATAAAAATACTTCCCAAATGTAGGGAAGGTATGCTGAGGAGGAGGGTAATAATGAATGGTAAACTTCTGGCTGCTGTTCTGTAACAGTCTGCCTTATTCAAATCTATACCAGGTGACAGAAGGCTAAAAAGAGTAAGAGAAGCACATCATACTGCCCACATATGAAAACCTTTTGATGTCTTTAATTACTTTCTAAAATGTAAGACTGTAGACTTCTTCCATCAACTCTTTATATTTTCCAGACTGGAACCAAAATGCAGTAAAGTTCTTATGTTATTTTTAAATTTTGGCTGAAGCAACTCAGATGTAATAGGGAGGACGCTTATGTTGGAAAGTCTTATGTCACTGTGAATCTTGGCACACACAGTATTCACTGACTTAACAGCAGAAGTAGCACCACTGATTTTAAAATGTTGTTCCATGGGGGGTATGTGTTTTTCCAGAAGACAGTAATAGGGTTATTACTGAAGACAGTAATAGGGTTATTACTGTCTGATAATATCTTGATTTTCATTAATTTTCTCCATGTTAATCATGGCTGTAAAAACAGGTATACATATGTGTTCTACACACAGCCACTTTACATAGAACATCAGTTTTTTTCTAAGACTGTAACAGTAATGTGTTCAAGGACCTTCCAAAGATGTCCTCCTGACATAAATCTTTACTGTTTTCAAAGATATTAAATATTTTACTTTTTAATAAGTTGGCTTACAGAGAGCAACAAGCCACTTAGTTGCAGACATCAGTCACCTGCAAAACTCATGGCTCTCTAGTTCATTTCTTAATAAAACTAAACATGAGGAAGAGTTCTCTGAGAAATCTATTTTTTTGTTTAGTCTTTCAACTGTTGCAGGATACTGTGGCATAAGAAAGACCTTTTAATGTATTTTATTTTGCAAATACCAAGCTGTGCAAGCCAAGATGTGCCTTCAGTCCAACTCATGGATCTCCCCTTAGATTCATGTAAAAGTGCAAATTAATCACTAAAGTCTGTGTAAGTGAATTCAGGGGTATGACATGCTATTGGATGGCTCTCCACCATGGACATCAGTGCCAAAACAAAGCACTTTTTGTACCTAATTCTGTTGTACAGCAACTTGTGTCATATGTAGTGCAAAAATGAAACAGGGGACAAATACAAGCAAGTTTTTGTTCCCTCTCATCCAGATTGGAAACGTTTCACCTCCTCATATGCAATTGTCACCTGGGAGATGAACAAAGGCCTCTCTCTAGCTCTTATAAAAGTTTTACACTATCCAGGAAATCCTTGTCTGCACTGTATATTCCCTCGAGAGCACAGTATAACCCACACACTCTATTAAATCTTCCAGAGCAAACTAAAAAGCCCTTCAGTGACAACACCTCAGCAGGTTTCCACTTCAAAGAGTTTGCAAGGTACTGACGATGCGTGAGAAGCAGAGATGTAATAAAAGTAGTTATGTCTGTCCCAAGTCTGGTTATTTCAACTTCAGGATGTTAACAGTTTCAATAATAAACAATACCTAGGGTTTAAAGGTATATAGGTTTAATGGAGGAGGAAACCACAAAACGTGTTCTGCAGTGTACAAGACTGCAAGTACAACAAAGACCACATTACAGGTGCATCAAAAAAGATTAAAGGAACACTAGACACGCACCTTGAGCCATGTAAAGCCATGAGAAAGGGTGTACAAAGGTATAAGCATAAAAAAAAGCAGACAAAAAGTTTTGGAAAGTCTTTATATTCAGTTACAGGACTTGAATTTGCTGCAGAGATAAAGAGGGAAGGACAAAGACTTTCCTAAAGCTCAAATGTTCAAATCAGTGAATAATGTAAGTAGGCTGTGAGGAATCAAGGCAGGACCAGGCATGCCAAAAAGAACACTGTCCAGCTCATGCTTTCAATTTTCCTACTTTTCAAAAAACGAGTTCTGAAAGTTTCGTCTTACTGTAAGTGGGGGAAAAGAAAAAGTAAATAGTGGTTTCTGCTCACTCATCCCCACTCTCCTTTCCATCTCTCTTGGCTTGAACAGTAACACCCTAAAAAAGAACTTATACTGTGATTTCATCCTAGGCTTCACTTTATGGACTTAACAGATCTCTTGGATCTTGCAGTTGGAGCTGTTAAAATTTCTCTGGAAGCTAAGAAGCCCAGTATTTCATGGAGGTTTCTGGTTAGTTTTTTTTCCTTTTAAACAATCTCTCAGATTGTTTCAGTCAACAGCCCAATGACCAAAACCAATAGTTTGTACCAAAGAAATACAACTCATCAGTTTGGAAAGATGGATGCACTGAAGCAAGCACCTTCCAAAATCCTGCTACAACTCTGTTTTGGAATATGGCATTGCTACCCTACACAGCCTAAGGAAATACAGTCACTGTGCCACTTCAGTCTTCACATGGGGTAAATATCCAGGGGACCTCTATTAAGACATTCTAGTAAACAGGGTTATGCCAGAACAGCATTCTGATCCTATTTTAGCACTCCTCTACGTAGGGGGACAGGAGATGGAACCACTGCCAGGACAAACCCCATAATCAGTTAGGGAAAGAAGGGAGGTCAAATTTCTGACTGGAGCCCATATTAGACTACTACAAATGAAACAAGTTAGTCAATATCAAACACTGTCAAACACTTGAAAGTCATCAAACAGTTGAGTAGACAACTTCAAAGCAACTTCAGAAAAATTTATGTAAACCAGAACCATTTCTGTGTGTTGCCCCCACAAACATATCAGCTCAAAAAATTTACCCTGTACAACTACACTCCACATGACTTTTTTCATCATCACCACCTCTACAAAAAAAGTGATTAGCCTTCTTAAAAATAAACCACACTAACCACAATGCTGACTTGCTGAAACATAGATAAGGATGAAAAAAAAGAATTTTCAGTTCAAGTTATATGAATACTTGGCCTATGCTATGAATAAGTAATGACAAAACAAAGTCACTTCAAAACACGAAGCCCATTAGAAACCTATTCAATCAGCTCATGTCCGTAATTAATTTGGAGCAAAAGAAACAAAGATACGCAAAGTCTGGTTGGGAACTCAGAAACTAAACGTGGAATTTGGCAACATTCACAGTCAGGCATGCCCAGATGTCTAATAAACCCAGGCAGAGGGACACAGTAATTTTTTCTCTAAAGAAAGTGACTTACTATGAGAAGATTTAAAACACTAAAAGCATGAGTAAAAAGATGTTGAGTTTTGCTGTGTGTGCGCACAATAACATCTCCATAATGAGAATACTCACATTACTCATTGTCTTGCTATTTCTACCATTTCTGACAACTTCTGGTAAACCTACTGATGGATCTCCTAGACCTTAACTCTTCAATGATTCCTTTAAGGAACACTATACGTGAGAACATACTCAGTGCTTAATTCGTGAGTGGTTGTTCTTTTTTGGTACCTAAGGCATTACTCGAGGTACTCATACAAATTTCAGAAAACAAAAATATGATAAATTCTAGTAATTTTCTCTAAATTCTATGGAGTGAAAAAGTATTTTAAGTAGACTGGGAGAACTTTATAAACTATTTGTTTTCCATATACTGTTCCATCTAGTATAACTGACATTCCACAGTTTTCTTTTAAAACAAAAAAAAATAAGTTAATCATGTTACAAACTACGTTTTTTAATGAGATTATAAGAACACTGTACTTCAGCAGCCAGCAGAAGAGGACCTAGAAGGGAAGAAAAAAGTCACTGTTTTTATAAGGCACTCTCTGAAAAGCAGATGTTGTGTCAAACAATAATTATAGTTCTGGGCTCCAGTGCCCATTGACAAAAGTGCAGAGAATAAAAATAGGTAAAACCAGAAAATGCTGAGTTTGAGATTTGAACTGCCAGATACACTTCTAAAATCTTGTATCAGTTCCCCTACATAATACCTGCAACAAAACTGTCCTGAAGCTGATGTAAGTAACACTCACCTGCAGTATATAAAATGTTCAGCTCATAGCTGAAGACAAATCATTCAGGGAGGAGTTTGAGATCCATTTTTTTTTTGGCCTTTGATTTAATATCAGCCACAAAGGATCCTTTTCCCATCTTGAACAACAATAAATTTCAAAGGTATTTTGGCACAAAAGGAATGCAAGACTCACAAATAATTGAGTCTTATTAATTAACATATAGTTACACAAGCCCATCTTTTTCATAGAACAATTATAGATCCTTTCCAAATTGTAACTCCAGCAATTCATGACTGGAAAGAATAAGACCCTCATAATCCTGAGAATCTATTTAATGATATGGTCCACTCCTTTCATGTTCATAAGCTGAGTTGCACCTACCAACAAATGAATATTCTCTAAATCCATGCATCTGGAAAAGAGCAAAGCTCTAAACCTAGATACAAAAGCACTACTAAACTTGCCATTTATCAGAAAGCTAACAGTTCAGGCCAAATACCTTATTCATGCTGACGTCTACAAGATTAATTGTATGAGCTACCCTTATTTTGGCCTTCAAATAATCTAATCCAGTGTTCCACTGAAAACATAAAATTCCAAACTCAAGTGTAGTGATCAGTTTAAAACCTATACTCTGTTTGCCAAGGCCACTGATGATGTTACATAATAAGAACTAAAAATTGTCCAAATGTAACAAGAGTTATTCTCTCACGAAGTTCAAAACTTTCTGCCAACTCTCAGCAGTTACCAGTGGAACACCTGACTAAAAACATTCACAGCACAAAAACCATATAAATTGAGTAATTAACTTGAGAATGGGAATTTAGTCTTTTATCTCTCTCCACCTGACCCTAATTTGAGCCAACTTCTGTTGATGTATTAGAAAGAGAGGTTTAGCATTGAATTCAGAAGGCACTGAAGAAAAAAACCATGCTCACAACCTTCATTTGGTCTACAGAATTACCTTAAGATGCTAAAGTAGTACCAATAAAGATACCAATAACATTGGTTCACTTGGTGTCTGACTGCCACAGCAGAAATAACATAATGCTATCTTGCAGAGTAGAGTAGAAAGTTTTGTGGCTCCGATTCATATCTGAGCAAGTTTGTTTGCATGCACTTCCTTTCCTGCATCCTCTTTCAAAGCATTTCACTTTGGAGGTTGTTTTCATCATTAAGTTGTAAGTGTGCATCCACAGTGAAGACAAGTATTTGGAGATCCTCATAAGCAAAGACACGTTTTCTGTTCTTTAGTTTAATTCAACAAACACATCACTGGTCACCCAGCAGAGGAACAACTGCTGCTTGTTTCCCCCACGGAAACAGTTACAGGAGTATGCTTTCCAGCTTAGGCATAACCTTAAACTTTAAAGCTTAAGAGCAGGAATATCAGCTTATGCAGCTCTTGTCTAATGATGATCACTGCTAGCCTACGCAAGCAAAAGGGAGAGACGTGTTCCGAGTAGAGATACGTAACACCAGCTTTACTTTTTCAGCACGTGACAGAGCTGAAGACCCAACTAATTTGCTTGGGGATTGAATAAACTTAGATCTGCATGTAGGAGGTTGTAAACTCTATTTTGGCTCATGTTGAAGCTCATTCTATCACACCTTCAGCATTACTATAAATTATTTAAGCAGGGAGGTTGGACCAGATGACCCACAGTGGTTCTTTCCAACCTTACTGATTCTGTGATTTCATACAAGTCAAACCCATTCCGGGCTTGTACAATTATACGTTTAATTTGCTGCATTAGCGCACCTTGAACTGGTTTACATACATTTCTTCCACATATCCACATAAATCAATGCAAGACAGTAACACAGTAAAAGCAAGAGTTCAGTGCTGTTATAAGTACTATCCACGAATGACAAAACGTATACACTTGCAAAGCAAAAATAAACTCAATCGAGAAAGGATGGTTCCAATACACTTTGCCAGTGGATGTGACAAAACCCCAGACAAATAAACCCCTTAAAATAGTTATTGTGCACAAAAGGTGACTTTGAAGACATCTTACTTTCAGTGATGTAGGTTTCCTTGCAGAACACATATGAAAGAAGCAGGAAAAACTTTTAAGCTGAGTATATTCACTGCACCCGTTCCCACAGACAACGCGTGTGAGAGCAAACCCCAATCCAGCCGAGCAGAACAGTCCCCAACGGGACGCTGCCCTGGTGCTTTCATAAACCCCGTTCAAACCCTACTGACGCGTCCGCCAAAATAATTTCCTTTTTAGGCCGGTTTAAACACGTTACTGAAATTTTCTCGCCGTTGACTGAGCGCTTCAAAGACGACTGGAAAGATGATGGAAACCTCCCCGCCGGCAGCACGGAGAAATGTACCTGGTAAGCAGCGCGGTGCCCTCAGCACGGACTCCGGGCGGGCTCTCGCAGCCCCTCAGCGCAGCCTCGGCCCCGCACCGGCCCCGCGCGAGTCACAACGGCCCCGCAGCGCCCGGACCCCGCCCGCCCTCCCTGCCCTGACCCCCCCGGGCCGGCGACACCCGCAAGTGCCGCTCCGAGAGAGGGATCCGTGACTAACCAGGAGCCGCGGGGCTGCGCCGCTGAGATCGGAGCTCCCCGACCTGCCCTCCCTTCCTCCCTCCCTCCCTCCGCCCGCCGCCCCCGCCGGACCCTCCGCCCTCACCCCGCTCGTCCCTCCGGGCACGGTGGGCGGCAAAGCGCAGCCCCGGGAACCGCACCTCTGGCGCCGGACCCGGGAGCCGCTCACCTCTGCCCGGCTCGGGGCGACTCCCACCCCCGCAGCCCGCCGGGCTGCCGCTCCCTCCTCGCCCTCGGGAGCCCCGCGAGCCGAGCAGCCGCTCACCTGGCGCCGGGCGACCGCCCGTCCCGTCCGTGCCGCCCGTCCTGACCCGTCCCGTCCCGTCCCGTCCCGTCCGTGTGTCCCGTCGCGTCTCGTCCCGCCCCGCTCGCTCAGCGCTGGGCACAGCGGAGGCGGCCCCGGCAGCTGTGGCCGCCGCTGGACAGGGGGCGGAGGCAGGCGAGGGAGGTGCTGCGGGAAGCCGAGGGAACCCGGCGCGGTGGCGGAGCCGCCCAGGAGCGGCCCCCGCGCCCCCTCGGCCAGGCGGGCTCGGCCCCGGCCCCGCCCGGCGGCCCCGCGGGTGCGGGCGGTGTCCCGGGAGCTGCGGGCAGCGCCGGAGGAGAGCGGCTGGCCCGCGGCAGGCTGGAGGCAGCGAGCAGTAAGCAGTGAGCGTGGGGACACCGTGCCCGGACACAGCAAACTCGGGCGGACGGAGCTACCACTCCGAATAAACTGTTTCAAATTATTTGATGGGCAACGCGTTAAACCAGCCTTTTTTTCTTGTGTGATTCACCCTTAAAACAGATTTAAGCTACCTTAAGCCCTAATGTAAAAGTAGTTTTTCAGAATTAGCAGCCTTCTTTTAATTTCAGTAAGATCGATACCTTCAAGTGGTAGTGTAAATGAACTTCGTAAATTGTAAATTGACTTGGCTACCAGGCCAGCAGAAAGCTGAAGCTGTGGCCCTCCTCTTCCCCTTTTTAATTGCTAGGAATGAAACATATTCTGAAAATGCAGCATTTTCAGTGACTTATTTTATACCAAAATGTTTAGGAACTACTCCCTGCATGTGAGGGGAACTTTGGTCACTAGACACTGCTGAGGAGAGCCTAGCTCCAGGGCATAGCTGGGGAAAGCACATCCAGAGGGAAAGACAGGAGCTTTAGGCAACAACTCTTATCAGTGTTACTGAAAAGATAAGACGGGCTAATTCTACCAACTCCATAGACAATAGGTATTCCTGAGGGTACAGAGTGTGATGAGTCCACATGATGAGCATAATTTTGTAGAGGAAGTTCTTGTAAAGAAGAGCTGGTGGTTAGATGAAGAGGCTTGTTTCATTTTGCTTACGTCAACCGTGTCTTTGGATGCTTTGGAGCTGGCATCTAGTGGAACACAAGGCCAGTGCTTTTGCAGTTCCTCACATAGGAAAAACTGGAGACATTTTTCTTTCTCTGCCTTGCTTAGTGGAATATATTTCACTTCCCCAAAGGTTTAAGGACCATAAATGGTGTTCTCTTCCTAGCTTATACCACCTGTGAGAATTATATCTCCTTCTCCTTCACTTCTGATCTGGATGTCTGAGGTCAGTGATGTGGCTTAGTGGTGTCTCCACAGAAAGGCTAAAAAGTTGAATGATGTTGGAAACTGAAGTCCAGCTTACCCCTAGACACCTTACCTGTTGGTAATGCAGGCTTAGGAAACTTTCTGTGTTGCTTGTTATGTGAATAGTTACCACTGTACAGGTGAAGGGAAGTTTGCCTCTGTCTACCCACCAGCTCTGACAAATGATATATTCTTTGGGATAAAAATCAGCTGATTGCTGAATTTTCAAGCACTGAAACATAATTGTGGGCAGGAGGAGTTACTTCAAAATACCTGTTCTCTTTCCTCTTAGACCAAGTTCATTTACTATGAGAAAATACTGTGTAATTTACAAAACTACTTTTTACTCTACCTAATTTATATCTCTGATTGTTTATTTAAACTGTGTATTACACATAACTGCATAGTGTCCAGTAACATACAGAGAAACTAAACAGAATTGATCTGTAATGACCTAAAATCCCAAACTAAGTTAAGAACTTCATTCCCAGTGTACTTGTACAGCTGTGCTTTGCTGGAAAAGTCCCTGAAATCTATGTATAGTCACTCAAATACCGGTATGCCATCTGTACAGTTCTAGGACTACACAAGATCTGGCCAGTGTTGCATGGAAGCCAAACTCTTACGCACTTACCAAGAAAACACAGAATTGAGCAGGTCTGAGGAACAAGCATGAATAACTGAATAATAAAAACTTTTCAATCCCACAAGTTTGTTATGTTTTTGAGAAAATGCCAAAAAAAAAAAAAAAAAAAAAAGCTTGTGCTAATTCAGGTTGCTCAATGCCTCCTTTATTGTGTGCTTGTGCAATACTGAACACTGGTTTGGTAGGAATAGCAGGTGAGAAATGCAGGTTTAAGAGAACAATCCTACCTTTACGAGAAGGAGTCAAATCTTCTCTCCCCAGACAAAATGAACATATTAAAATATCTTAAGTAAAATTAATAGTTTCTGGATCTGGAAGTCTCCAAAAAATGGGAGCATGGATACCATAAAGTGGTGTTGAAATAAAGTTTTGCCATGCATCCTCCTAGTGGAGAAATACTATATTTCAAGGTTTTAACAATTAAAGAATTTTATTTTCACCTGTGTTCAACCAGATTGAATGTAGAAACCCCAACGACTCCAGCAAAGTCAGGGTCTAAATTCTCATTAACTTCATCTTAACCAGAATTTCATATTATACTTTCTAAGTTGTTGGGATTTATCATTATTTTTTATTTAAATTCTTTCTCTCTTTATTTATTTATGTATGTGTATACATGTTTCCCAGGGAGATTAGACATTTCTGTGTCATATTGTGGTACTTATTTCATGTCTATCATTTATTTATCCAAGTGGAATTTGTTCTGATGATGTAATTCATGTCTCAGTAGGAAAAAAAACATATGTAACCAGTAAGGGAAAGGGGAGAGTGGAGGTAGTGGGAGTAATAAGGTCTGTTTGCCTTTTCATTTATACTGTAAAGGTTTAATGTTGTTTCACAAAGATGCTTGTCAGGACAGACTTGTCCTGTTCTTGCTTCTCCCTATTCCTTCACTATCTCTAGTGGGCGGGATTGGAGGTTGCTTTGCCCTGGGATGTGTATATGGTCAATCCCAGGGAGCATAAAGTTAAGAGAACGACCGTTTCAATGAATCACATTAACATAACACCTTTTATGTCAAATCTAATTGTTCTAAAATCAAAGCAAAAAAGACCTCATGATAATTTGCATGACATTTTGTAGGGTTCTGTCTTCTTCTTTGCCGTGTTACAGGTTTCTGTGAACACCAGAAACTGATTGAAGGTACAAAAAGCAGTTAAAATGGTTACAATTCTCTGCTTCATATATAAATATAGTCCTTCCCCAAAATCACTCATGTTCTATTCTATAATCTCATGTAGTAGTTATGAGTCATGTAAATTACAGATAATTAGGTAAAAGGTAGCTTAGGTGTTTTTTAACTGGTGATAACACTGAAGAATAAATAAAATCATGTATGAGTCCTTCAGTCTATTTTGTGCTTTCAGCATTACAAAGACCTAAACAATGACTGAGCAATTTTAGGACAGGGAAATGATGTGGACTAGTTGTGATGCTGAAAGGATTTAAACATATCAAGGGAGGAGGATCTAAAGTCTAATCTTAAAACTGCACATACTAGGCACAGAGTTGAGAACTTTATTTGTGAGAAAGAGGCTGCCTTGTTAAAAATTTGTGCATGACCAATAAATCTGTATCTTGCAAAAGAGTCCTTGGAGTAGATACATGTATCTAACATTCTAATAGGATAACTACTTATTAATATTCTCTTGCCAGAAAGTAGCATATAGGTGTGGGTACCATGAGCGCAGTGTTTGCTGAATGTTGACTGAACCAACATGTAAAAGAAATCTCTTAGATATGTAATCATTAAATAAGGAGGTTTAGTCTATCCAGCTGAGGTTTTTACACATGTTGTCAAATACTAACTACAACACCCAGGGTAAGATTCCCTTTCGACTGCAGTAGTTTCTTCATTTAAAAAAAAAAAAAATAAATAAAAAATAGAGTCTTACCTACTGAAGGTACAGGAAGGATATTAAAATAGTAATAACAAAATAGTAATAACAAAAAAAAATCTGTATTCCTGTGGTTAACGTCTAAGCCTCACTTCACTAATGAAATTTCACTTCTTGTGTCATTACTGATGACAAGTGGTATTTATGTTCATCCATGTTATTTGGCCCTACTGAATGTTGCAGGGTCTTGCTTGCAAACACACAGCCATGTCATGTCAGACTGTGTTCCAGCTCGATGTCCCTATTGCATTTACATTCCAAAATGGGATAAAGGTGGAAGGCAATTTGTTAGGTACTCAGGCCAAAAGAAATGAGAAATCTTTGCTACAGTTTTCTTAAACAAAATTTCGTGTTCTTTACACAAAGAGTGAATGATTATATGTAGCAGCAGGATGAGCATTCTGTTCTGTTGGGTGATCAGCCCATCAGTAATACCCTCTGCATATGTTTCCATGCAACACTCCATTCTGTGGAGTTGAGAGGCTTCACTATTACCTGTTGGAGTAAAAAGTGAATGGAGCACAAACTGAAATGCAAGAAATTCAATTGAAACATAAGAAAAAGATTTTTTATGGTGATAGTCATCAAACACTGAGCAGGTTGGCCAAAGAGGTTGCGGAGTCTCTACCCTTGAAGATGTTCAGAGGGCAGGATACAGTCCTGGTCACCCTGCTGCAGCAACCCCTGCTCTGAGCAAGAGTTTGGACTGGACTATCTCCAGAGATGCCCTCCAGTCTCAGCCTGACTGTGACACTGTGAGAAGAAAATGCTGCTAACACTCTGCTTTCCTTTAGAATAAAATACCCTTTTGCCAAGCAAAGGAAAATGATCCTCAAATTGTAAAAAACTTGAGGTCGGCAAAAGGCTCACATACCCCAAAGCCCAGACCGAGGTGCTAATCAACATTATGGGAAACTACAAGGAGGAGTTGCCAAGAAAAGCAATCTGAAGAGAACACCTGGAGAGGACAATTAAACCTTTCAATGCTCTGTTTATGGCACTCAATCTCTAAAGTGTACTGACATTTGTATTTTCATTAAAAAAAACATTTTAAAAGAGTTGTAACTTGTCCATAAAAAATTAAGTCTGTGTGGATCTTGGCAGGCAAATTCTCATTCTGGGAACATTTCACATTTTTACTTTTCTTTTTTTGAAACTTAGTTTGCAAAAAAAGCTGTGTTAACCTCTGAAAGTTGACACTGACTCCAGTGGTTCCCCGTTAAATGTGTGGCAAGACTTTTATCATGGCACAAACTGTTAAAGCCAAAGAGGTTACTACACCCCTGTTGATTCCTGTGTAACTGGTAAGGCAACAGAGAAGGATCTTTTTTTTTTTTTTTTTTTATCAGGGAACACTTTTCCAGTGTATGGTCTGCAATGTGTATTTTTCACATGCTAAGAAAAGTACGTACTGTGAAAGCTAAAAAGATTTTAGCTTTCATGCCAAGTCCTTTCACCCCCAACAACAGCTTTTTTTCTTCTTTTCCTGAGAGGAAAACTTGTGCTCATAGTTGTCCTGTCTTAACTCTATTCTTGGCTCTGTTGTATCTTTTAAACAAAGTTATGTGCATCTCAGCTGCAAAATAAGAGATGGATGGTGTAAAGGCAGAGGAAAATATGAGATGCTATCATGTTTTGAGGAAAGCAACCCACTTTTGGTGTATCAAAGGAGGTTTTCTTCCCCAGTTTAATTCTATAACTTATTCCCCTGTTCTGCAGTGTTGAACTCTGCCCACTTTACTGCTAATATGTCATTCTCAGTGGAGCCAGAAACCTCTTTGTCTAAGTGAACCACAGGAGTTTTAATAAACCTCAGAACTGCCATTAGTTGTAATTTGACTGACATTCTGAATTCTCTGTGCAGAAAATCAGCTTCTTGTTTCTATCTAGGTCAAATAGTTTTCAATATTAAATATTAAACAACCTGTAATACTGGATGATTGATATAAAAAAAGAAATGCATAAAGCCTCAAGTGCCAGGAAATCTATGTTTCTTTTACCCTTCTCTTCCTGTCTCCTGAAATAGTTTGAAATGTATTTTTAAAAGTCTTAGCTCTTTAACAAAACTTGATTTTATTTTTTTAAAAAATAAGTTTTCTAACTGGAATTACTCAATTGAATAGAAGAGATTTTATCATAGAAACCATTTAATTTTGTGTCATTGGATAACCTTGTTTTGCCAGGGTTACCTTTTTGTAGTCCCTAAACTTTTCTGGGGGCCTTTTTTTGGCAGAGAGTGGGATGTTTCCTTGGTGTTTTTTTTCTTGTGAATTATCTTTTATCAATTTCAAACTTAGGCTGACTCTGCTACAAGTTTGGATGTTACATAATTTTCTAAAATATATTACCTCCAAGATTAAATTAAAATTTATCAAAGTCCTGAATATTTATATTATTCAGGGTAAAAAATTCCCAAATAATAATATCTGTATTTCAAGTATACTTCATTCTTGTGCAAAAGCTCAGGAGAAAGTCTACACATCGTTTGTGGAGTTACACATTTGTTTTGAGAACTTAGGTATTATTTGAGTGATTAATAGGTCTTGTACAAATCTTCTGAACATAGATGAAATTAATTATTTGGTTTTGTCTTTTGGAAATAGAATTGGACCTACTCCTGTCTTTTGGAAAGAACATGACTTTATTTTTAGGATCCTTTTGTGTGATAAATTATTTTCTCTAAATTATCTCACTCTTTGGTTACTGTACTGATTATAGGTTAATTTTTGCAAAGATGCAAAATACCCTGCACTAATGTTGACAGAACTTTGTTCTGCCTTTCAGTAAGGGCCCGGTGGTGGTCCCTTGTACCTCCAGCAAATATTGAGCAGAAACTTCTTTATGCTGCTTTGTATTACCCTCTTTGGTTTGCCAAAGCATCACCGAGGTCTTTAGAGGAATTTTATTCAGTCCTCTTTATTCAGAAAGATCCATTCAAATGGAAATGGACCCAGAAATGTAGCTGATTGTGCAAGGTTCCTTGGTCAGAAAATACTCATGGCCATGGCCACAAAAGCAAATAAATAAATAAAAGGGACAAAAGACAACTGTGCTACATGTCTAAAAATAATATACTATTGCCAAAGAAAATTAATGACCAGCTGAGATGATCACATCAGCTGACACCTGGAACTTGCTTCAGTAAGACACAGTTTTGCTGAGCTTGGCGTAAGGAGAGTTGCTTGAAGCAGACCAGGACGGCTGTAACAAAGGTCTTCAGTTCTCCAAAGATACTCTGGAATAAAAGGATAGTATAATGAAAAAGTAAGCAATAATATGGATGTCTGTTCTGACACAGTTGGATCTAAATTTTTTTCCTCAGTAGTTGTTTTTGGTGTTCTATTCCCAATTATTCTTAAATTCGTTGCACACTGAGATTCATATAAGAACTTTGGGGACCACATAGGACATTTCATGAGGTCTGTTTTTGGCAGAAGTTTTCCACCAGTTATATAAGGGCTAAGCTTATACCTTTCAATAACTTCAGGAAAAATGTATTTGCAAAATCTTCTGGCAATACAGTCTTGGGTACCTCACATCTTATCTATCCATTAAGTTTTTACTTATCCACTCACTCTGCTGTTACATACATTTCTCATTTTATTAAATGGTTAAGTACATTAAAATATTAACCCACAGAAATATTTGCATTTCAAAAAATGAGTCATATTAAATTAATGTTGGCTCTTTAAAATATTAACTTAGCTTTATGATATCTTCAAAGAGTTGTCTTCAATTTTGTCTTTCATGATATTAAAATATTTTAAATTGAACAATTTGATTTCAAATTTATGACATCCACAAGGTCTCTTGGTTCAGATATTGTAGCAGGCATAGTAAGTGTGGGAATGATGAAAGTCACCAAGGACAAGATAAACCAGAAATCATAGAGAGCATCTGGCATGTGTTTCTCTGTGCCATGTCTGTGGAGTTCTCAATTTCCATATTTTGCAGCACTGAGCAGGGAGAACATGGCCTGATTTTCACTAAAACCACAGAAGAAGTGGCAGTATATTGTAAAAGAAAACAAATATTGTTGCTTATAAAACATAACAGAAGCTATCATAGAGCATGTGGTGGGTTGACCTTTTCCAATTGCCAATTATCCATCCAGCTGTTCTGCTTAGCAGGACAGGAGGAAAAAATACCACGAGAAAGCTCATGGCTGAGATAAAGGCAAAGACATCAGTTACCAATTACTGTAACAGGCAGAACAGACAAAACTCAAGTTGGGAAAATTCAGTTTATTGCCAAGTAACATAGAATTGGATGGTGAGAAACAAAGGAAAAAAACGAAACACCTTCCTCCCACCCCCTGTTTTTCCCAGGCTCAAATCACTTCTTCATTCCCAACTCCTCTCCTTTCTCTCCCCAAGTGGTGCTCGGGGATGGGGCATGGGGCTCAGAGGCAGATCAGGACAGTTCTTTGCTGCTGCATTCTCCTCACACTTTTCCTTGCCTTCAGTGTGGGTCTTCTCCTTGGGCTACAGTCTCTCAGGGTAAACATGCTCCAACATGGGTACACCACAGCATGCAATTCCTGTCAGGAGGACCTGCTCCAGTGTGGGCTTTCCATAGACTGCCATGCCTTCAGGATACATCTGCCTCTAAAGGCAGCAGTGTGGATTTCTGCTCTACCACGACCCTCTCCATGGAGGGGAATGGCCTCTGCTCTACCACGACCCTCATCTGCAGGGGGATGGCCTGCCTCACCATGGTCTTCACCAAGGTTTGCAGGGGAATCTCGGCTTCAGCCCCTGGAGCTCCTCCTCTCCTCCTTTCTCGTTGGCCTTGCTGTCTGCTGTTTGTCTCACTGTTTTCCTCTTTCCTCACACTGCTGTGTGGCATTTTGCCCTTTCTTAAACACTTTCTCCCAGTGGTGCCATCTCCTTGTCTGCGGGGCTCGGCTGTGCCCTGCAGTGGGTCGGTGGAGCCCCTGGAACTGCCTGTGTGTGGTGTGGGACAACCACAGCCCCTGTGCCACTAAAACCTCACAGCAACACCAACATATTGCACTAAAGCTCAGTATTGCTTTTCGGCCAGTGGCAAATCCGAGTGAGTTTTCGGAGCTCAGTGGAGTTAAATTAAAACAGTTTGAGAACAGCTCTGAGTGAGATGAGGACGGACCCCTGGAAGTCCTCTAGTGAGAGACTGACACTTGGGAGTACAGAGTGTTGCCCTAATGCCACGAGATGTGGCTGGGACAACAGATTTATTACAGTTCTTGTGGCAGTTGCACACCATGGTGGCAATAAAGTTCTACCATAGACTCATTAAATATTTTCACAAATTACCTAAGTTAAAAAGCATGATTTGCACATCCTAACTTGATAGTTTTGCCAAGAAAACATGTTAAAGTCCAGTCATTACTTTCTGCATGAAAGAAAGCGGCCCTTTGTTTTACATGAAGCCAGAAAAAAGTGGCCATTTTGCTGCAAAGCTGATAAAAATGTATTTCTCTCAATTTAGCTGACTATCTCTAATTCCATTTACTTTAAATTTGCTGACCTTTCAGATTTCTTTACATGTACTGGTTCTCCAACATTCCATTAAAAGCATAATTATGGTTTAAAATATGTAGCTATTGAAATCTAAAATGTAAGAACACAGAAAATGTAGGTTCTTTAGGTCCTGGTAACTCATCTAATCCTGGTAGCAGATGTTTCAGCACTGTCTGCAAGTTATTGTGATGAGACTAGGGGGACAAAAGGAGACTTCAAGCAGTCCTGTATGACTGGAATTTATTTTCACTGTTAATAGCTGGAAACCAAAAATCCCCAAAGTGCTTATCTTAAGATACAACAAACCTAGGAACAGAAAAGTAATTTGCTGGGAAAAATGGAAATTACTACCTGGATTCTTCTTCTGACTTGTTTTGTGACATTTTAGCTCTTGATTTGTAAATATCTCTCCACGTGTAATGTATAGTTTATCTATTATAGAGAGTATAATATATAATTAATATAGACAATATGATAATATAATAAAAATAAAAAATCTCAGTCTGCACTACACACTCTTAATGCCTTATTCTCTTCTCAGTTTGCTTTTGTAAAAATATACATTTATCCTGAGTTGCAACCATGAAACCTGTATCACTCCTTGTGTGAGGTATGTACAACATTTAATATCTGTGTGAATTTATGCTTATCTTTCAGCCAAGAACATATGTGAATAATAAATTATTTGTGAATAATAAATTATAATCATCAATGTGATTTAAAAAATCTGGTTGGCTTTAATTATTTAGCAGCATAAACCCAGAAATTCATCAGCTTTTTCTGAAATCCAAAAACAAAGTGAGTTTGATTGCGTATGTAGCAACCATGCATATTCACCAAACTTGAACTGAGAAGTACCCTTGAATGACTGTTCTCAGCAAGTAGTTTATCTGAAAACATTTACTTTTGTCTGAAAAGTGCTTTTTAATTTGCTTTTGAATTATTTTCAATTATTAAGTCACTATGATTCACAAGAAGTAAAAGAGAGTGTCTGATTGTTGAGTAATGGTATTCAGTTTGTTTGGACAAATCCACTGCCCTTGCAGCAATCTTCAGTATTGCTGGTGAAAGGAGGGAGCAAGTTCATCTGTGTGTTAGCATTGCATGGGCTAAACACCCAAGTCTTTGTTGTCTTAGATCCACTGATCTCACATATCAACACTGACTTCACTGTCAGTGTAAACTGGATTATCTTTCCAAATACTTACATGTATTGATAGTCTCAGGTAGACTATTTGCAGATGGATTAACGGCCAGAGCAGGGAAACGAAAATTAAAGTTTGTCTTAGGGATCTCAAAAGAACATTTAACTGTTCATGGTTCATTTTGTTTGCAGGTAAAGCAGGTATATGACACACAGCCCTTTGCTGAGCAAATCAAGGCCTGATTCTTTTCAAATACTGAGGCAAATCCAGCATGACACTTGGCTAGGTGTTACGCTCACCTCTCTTCATCCTCTTCAACTGAAAAACAAGCTAAAGGTTTGGAATTTGCTGTCAGACCTGATTGAGTGAAAACTTTTTCACAGCTGGTTTCTTGCAGGGTCTAGATATTTTCCAATAGTGTTTTCCTGAAGGAAGAAGCAATGGTTACTCTAGGTTGTCCATAATACAGATTACAGCACAGGTACAGTAAGTGATTTTATAGGCATTATCAGGAACTATTCTGCTCAAACAATTTTAATGTGAAAGATGCTCATGTTTCCCTTATAACTTACAACCCCAGGGTATTTTACTCTATTGCTTGAAACATGAAAAATATTCCTTTGCTGCTGGCACACACATGAATAACCAACTACTATTTTGAGTTTGATCTACTCTGCACTTTAGTCAGGGCCCACATTTTTTGACTGACTGCAGTTTGGAGAAGAGGAGGGAGCATTTCCTGAGGTGCACAAATATCTCTGACGCACATGGTTGTCAGAAATTTTGTTGGAGATTGAATTACAACAGTGTAATTGCAAGCAAATGGGTGGAGCTGGGATAGGAATAAAGATGACCTGGTTTCTTTCTAGTGACTTGCTAATGGTAGATGAATGTGTCTTGGCATCATTCAGAGAGCAGGAGAGGAAATCTCTTTATGGTTCTGGCAGGTTCAGACAAGATCTTATAACAGAGAGCATAAGAGAGCAAAAAACTGAATGAGAAGCTACCCCAGCTACTCTCTGAACACGCACTAAAGAGATGTGGGCAACGCAGTATCCACAGGTCTGCTTGCTGTGAGCTCATTTCAGTTGGAAGGAGAAAAGGAAGTAAAATATGTCCCCATGTCAAATCATCAGATCAAACGGGGAAAGGATGAGATTCTCACTCTGCAGACAATGATCTACAAAGGAGAATGATTTACAGAAAATATGTGAGACAAACAAAGGGATCCTTTGTCCCTCCTGTCTCCCAGCCCTGTGTTTGGGTGCAAGAGAATTCTTCTGCGTTTATAATGTGTGTTTTTAACTGAACAAACTGTTTTCTTTAAAAAAAAAAAAGTACTTATTTGCTCTTTGTTGATTAAAAATCTGCTGCTATCCTATGCCAAAATTTGTCAGATACTGAGTCAGAAGCTTGGCAGCTCTCTCTGACATGTCACTCTGAATATTCTCCCCATTGTCAAATCATTTAAACAGTAATGAAATAGATAGCAGGGAGCTAATACTGCTGTTTTCAACTACTGCTTTGATTGAGAATGAGAGATAACGACATTTTTACAGATGAATGAATAAATGAGGATTAATACACACATAACTGTGAGGATTAAATAATCTAGACTCTCAACTGGATGTATAAAACTCTCATAAAATGTGCCAGTAAAATGTAATAATAATTTTGAATAATGATTGTCAAAGATAAAGTATAATTTTTAACTACAAAACCTGGAAGTTCATTGAGATTTACCTTAGTAATATGTTTGATATTTAGCTTCACAAATATTAAATAATTATGAGTTATTTCATATATCCAGCTTAGATAATGCAGTCTCCCACAGGAATAGCTGGTAAGCATAAAGGGTGAGGAAGTCCTCAAAAATTTTTCTACAAGATAAAAATAAGCAATGAGAAGCCTTTACCGTTAAGGACTGCATAGAAAGTCTCCGGGAGTAAATCCATTAGGAAGGGCAAGTGTAAATTCCCCACACATAGCCACTCAGTATTCATGGATATTCGGGCTGATCATACTTGCTGCAGAGTCCTTTGTGAAAGGATGCTAACCAAAAACTACAGGGTTTTCAGATAAGGAGTTGTGTTTTGATTTGTACTGATGTTATTGCTCTGTAATAAATAACTGTGAAATTGCCAAATATGCCAAAATTATGTGCCAAATATTGACAAATAAATAACTGTGAAATTGCCAATATATTTATTGCTTTCTCAGCAATAAATAGAAATATCTGATTATAAAGAGGGCAGTTATAGAGCGATTCCATCCCTGAGCAAAGACAATGTGCAAAGCAGAAGTCAGTGTTTGTGGCTGCAGTTTCATGTGACGTCTCAGACAGGCTAGAGCCACTGTACCACATCCTCCACTTTTCTCCAGTTACCCATTTCCGTGGCTCCTTCTTCCCTTTTCACATCGTGTTCTGCTTTGTACCAGCACAGCTGCTTGTGTGCCCACCCAGTGAACTGGGGCTGGGTGCAGGGGTAGCTTTCACCTGCATTTGCACCTCAGCCCAGGGGATGAGGGACCACACAGGATGCTCCAGCATGGAGAGAGGAGGATGGCTCTGAGGAAGGAGCAGGGAGCAGCAGGGATGGAGGTGAGGCAGTTGGGCAGAACCTGATGCCTGAGAAGAACAAGTTTACTAATATCTGGACATCCAAAAAACCAGAACAAAAGTGTATTTTTTTTTTCTGTAAGATGCTATGGTCTAGGTGATAGAAAAAAAATAAAGTGCTTACAATATCAGAGTTTTTACCACTCGCTTTCTGCTTAACTTTTTTTCTTTTTCTCTGAAAGGGAATTTGAGAGGGTTTTCATTCATTTGACTTCAGTAGAACAAAAGTGGAAGTAGAAAAATGCATGCTATTCAGGCTTCTTGTCTGAAGACATCTGCGTCTTTATTTGGTTGCTTAAGTCAGTTGCTTAACCAGAATGAGGTTAAAAATCAGCGAAGACTTGCCATGTTATAATAAGAGGCTGGAAAATATACATTGCTAGGCTAATAGGTAGAATAGATAGATTTTAAATTAAAATATTTGTGATAAAAGCATGGGAAGATTAATGATAATCTGAGCCTGTCTTTCAGTTTGTGGACACAGACCTAAGAAAAATGCTCGTGGGAGACAATAGTTGCTTAGGTAGCTATTAAAAATGTTTTAATTAATTTACAGTAAAATCACTTCACTGTATATAGACTATACATGCCCAAGGCTTCTCACTTCTTTAAGCATCATAATGCATTTCTAGCACTTCACCAGACAGAGACTGTCCCCAGGAACTCATGGTGTGTGGTGACGACCTAAACCCTGGTAATTCTGATCTGTACTCATAGAACTCCACCCCACTGTATTTGGGTGGACTGTAATTCTGTGTGGATCTGCTTCTCGCTAAAGTAAGACTCATTGGGAAACTTCCGTGAAGCCTATTTTTATAAATCTGAATCATCACACGTTCCTGGGAAGGTAAAGAGCAACGTTAGTAATGTATTTTCTCATGCAGAGCCCTGCCCATGCAGTATGTACACAAGAAATCAAAAGCAGAAAGGATTAAAGACAGGGAGTCACTGGGATAAGAAAAACAGGTTAGGTAAAATCAGAGGCAAGGAGGCTACCTGAGATAAGGTGTTTCTGGAAGAAACTTCCCTTTACTCCCATGTTTGTAGTCCACAAAGTACTGAATGTTGTGAGTGGAGAGAAGCTGCTGCAACCTACTGCTTTTTCCACGGTCATTAACTGGCTGTTTAAGCAGAAACACAGCACTGGGAAGCCAGTGAGTCCCCTCTGAAAAGAGGTATGCTTCCCAGATGAGGTTGTCAGCACACAGAGTGATGCCAAATTCCAGAAGCAGCAATATCCTACTCATGCTCACAAAGCTTAAGGCCATGGTCTAGGGTGTCAGGCCTGAACACAGGAGTCCAACGAGTACCCAATCAGGGAAGTTTTACTGTGGGACTGGAATAGTTGCCAAAATTTCATAAAACTCCTATCGAACTTCAGGCTAAGGCTGTGTAAATACCTAGAATTCCTGCACAGAAGATCTAAAGTCAGTGTAAACTGGACTACTTTTTTCTTAAATAATAGGATCTGTGTGTTTTGATGTCTTCCTTGCCTTCTAAATTAGAGTTTTTAGGAAGTGAAACTTACAAGCTTTTTTCTCCCCAACTGATGACTGTTCCAAGAGGTGTTGTGAAACTAACCTGGGATCTACACAAAATATAAGTCAGTTTATTCCAGTGTATTCCAATTATGACATCTTCTTGGCTTACGGATATCTAATGGTGCCAAGATAACTGCTAACATTTTTTGAATAATTGAATGAATTCACAGTAGTATATAAAGTCATCTGATTTTTCTTGGACAATGGCCCAAGAGTTTTCAAGTGACAGAACGATGACCTAACTGCAGATGAAATGTATGTTGCCTGCTTAGAGATTGTATTCAAAACCTAACTAAAGCCCACCATCTTGAACTAGTTATGGAGTTTTTAGCAGACTGGGGAAATTGTGTTACACAGAGGATAAGTTCCAGTCCCTCCCTTAGCAGAACTCATTTCTCCAGCAGCGATAGGTCCCCAGGTATTTCTATGATCACTCGTGCATATTAGTCCAGGAAAAGCACCATCAACCTGATCCAAAGATGAAGCAGAAATGGTTCTCAGTGTAAGAGTTGCAAGAATGTTTAACAGGTCAAATTCTCTTGGCATTTTCACCTGGTGGACCAGACACTCTATTTTCCAAAATAAAACGCACAAGGTGAGCACCAGGGCAGTTTTTGCAGGGTGAAATAACAGACTCTGCTGAACACTGATCTGGCTTTTCAGCTCTGTGTGCCTGGTATTAGGCATCTAAACAAAGGTGGGTCTTTGAAATGGCAAATGTTCACTCTTACCATTGCCCTTCTCCCGTGCAAAAAAAAAAAGAGTTTGTTTGACTTAGACATCTAAAACCAGATGTGAATGCTTAAGTCTATTCTGTTACAGGAATATGACTTTGAAAATGCTGTCATTTTTTTAATTTTTTTTTTTTTTTAAATTTTAGGATTTTCAGGATTTTTGGACTGAGAGGATTTAAACTATTCAGCCCATAGAAAGACATTTCAGTTCCATCAGCTCATCAGGTACATGTAAGAGGGAGAAAACAAATCATGTGAGCAAGCTGGATGTTATTTAAAGCCAACAATAAATAATGGTGAAACCATTAGATATTTTTAAAAGCCTCTATTTAATGTGGGCATTGTAAAAAAAGCTTTAGGAAAAAAAGAAGGAACTTTTTTTTCCTCTTTAATCAATAAAAAAGAATGTTAAGATTGGACGTAAGGTTTCTCTAAGATGTGGTGCTCTGAAATAAGTATTTCAGTTACCTAACTACAGATATGTATTGTTTAAGAAACTAGTCATCTTAAAATTCAAATAATATTTTTATAATCTTTTAATTTGGTTCACTATTTTAAAAAATCATTCAATCATAATATTTGAATTTCCTTGTAGGGATATTAATTGTATTTCAATTCCTATCTAAATGCACCTTGACATAATTCAACATTAACAAAAATAGCAGAAGAAACACGTCATAGAAGATTTGTGGTAGTTTCCCTTCTGAGAGCTATCAGCAGTTCCAACTGCAAAGGGGGCTCCTAAGGATGGGGGTGGTTCAGAACAGAGGATTATTTTACAGAGCTTAAATTATGTCTTTGGTTTCTCTAATTTAGAGAAAATATTCATCATTTTCTGTAATTGACATTTTGGTAAAATAAGCAGATGGTATAATTCCTTTTGGAAATATTACATGCATAGCTTCTTTCTTGATCTCTGCAAAGGTTCCCAAGAACATACAAGGAGAAAAAGTGTTTCACAGATTATTATGATCACATTGGCGAAGGATAAGTGAAGTATAAGGAAAGTGATTGTCATATCTGGAAACTGAAAAACCTATGTAATTTAACCTAGAGCTCGGCACACCAGAATGCTGGAATTCTAAGGGGTGCAGCTTTCTCCTAAATACAATTGTAGTTGCTAAAATGCTATTTATTTCCTGAAAAGTTGTCAGCAGCATCCATTATGTACAGTAAAATCTTAGAGAAAGAACTTTCCATTTCTAAAACTAAACCAATTGGATTTGCAATCCCATAATTACCAAAGGAAAATATTTTCAGAGACTTTGTAGTGTTTACTGGTTACATCAGAATATGTAAATAAAAGCTGTGAGACAACATAAAAATATTGATACAGAAATGTTGCAATACGAAGGAGAAACTATTACATGAGATCACAGACACTATAATTATCAAATCGTATTTACAACTCGGATGTGTCAACTTCAGTTCTTGTTTCTCCAAAGCTATTAAAATTTCTACGTCACAAGCACAGCTGCAAAACTCCAGCCCTTCATGGATTTCAGGGGAGTGAGATTTCAGCTGGTCTGGTAAACCAGATATTTTACTCCAGAACTTTGGAAACTAAATATATAGTCAGAGTTCAACTTCAATAATCTTGACGAGTCCATCTTATTTGGAAAGAGAAGCAGTACAAGAGCAGAGCCCCTGGAATTTTTATAATAATAATAATAATGGCCAGTCTTCGCGAGCGAAGATCCGGGGAAGGTCTTTCCACCTTCCAGCCTGCGCATTGGATTTTTTAGGTGAGACACAGTGTGCGCGGAACTGAGCCCACCCTTTAATCCTAAGGTTCATCTGCCGGGGCCAAGCGAGCTTGGACGGTGGCAGTGAGGTCCTTAGGACGTAGGTGGGTTGCCTTTAAGGGCTAACGAGCCCCACCTGCCCGGGAGTGGCCCTGACCGGGAATCGAACCCGGGTCTCCGCGGTGATAGCGCGGCGCCTTTACCCCCTAGACCACCAGGGGCTCCTGGAATTTTTAGTGTTAGTGTATCAGTCTTTCCATTCTAAATCCTTACTTTGAAGTGCTTTTAGTATCCTGTAACATTTGGTAGAGAAGCTTTTCGAGCTGGGAATATTTGTTTTTTACTAAATAAATATAAAACTATTATGACTGTTCTATGTTACAGAACACAGTTAAAGAAGTCTGTGGTCTCTGTCTCCCAAGCTGATTGCCTGAAAAAGAGCTCTGGTTTTAATATGTTATAAATCTCTCTAGCCTGTAATGTGGGCTAAGATATTTAAGAGCTGCAGACACCAAAAAAGTACAAACGACAAGATTTGTGAAAAGTGAATTGTGTTTGTAATAAGCAGTGATTTCCTGTATTTGTACTGAATAAATGAATTAATTTATTCAGCATGTATCCATGATTCAAAGTGAATCAACATTTGATAAGGGCCCAGAGTCAGTGTATCACATCCGAGTTAGGAACATGTTTTCCAGAGCCTCGGGAGCTGCGGCAGCCTCTGGGATGCATTAGGGAGTGGCAGAGCAGAGCTTGCTGCTGGACACAGCAGCTGCATCGTATTCCATTTTCCTCGGAGCGCACAGCTGCTGCCTTCGCAAAAGCAGACCCGAGGGTGTGGTGTCCCAGACCTTGGAAACTGTGGCCAGCCCATGCACTCCCCCAAACAAACGAGGCCTTTTCAACACCTACTTAGCATCAGCCAGAGCCCTCCCTGGTGGCCTTGTGGCCAGAATACCACGCACTCATCGCTGGGCTTGGGCTTGGCTTCTGCTCCGAGACAGTTTGCAGAGATGCACCAGCCCGTGATGGACCAGCTCATGAACAGAGCTGAAAATGAGCCCAGAAAACACTATATAGCTGTCAGAGGGGTGGCTTGAGGCCAGTCGACCATGGGCTTCATGATTGCTACTGCCAGCACCGGCGTTATGGTGGGAAACAATTGCCAGGACAAAGGGGAAGGAAGGAACCATCCCCATCATCCCCAGCATGGCCACTGGTCAGCTGGCTGAAAGGGGAAACTTAACCAGGGGCTTTCTCATTTGAGCTTTCTGAGCCTTAGACAGCCTCAGGAAAGAAATTCAGTGTACTTTTGTCTACCTTAACTGCAAAAAAAGTCACCTGAAATGAGTATTTAGAAAGCATCAGCAGTATTTGTCTGGTTGAAGAAATCCAAAGACTAGATTTTTTTTGCTTTTAAACCATTCAAATTGTTATGCCAAATTATTATGTGACATAGCATGGTTAGTAGCTTGGCATAAGCATATAAACAATGAGGTATCCTGTAGCTAAGTAGACAGCAACAATAGATTACTGTAATGAAAGATTATGTGTACTAAAAAAGTCACTAATAGAGCTCAAACTCACCATGGTCCAAGGAGTTTCAAATGCATTATGAATCAGAAAATCAGTATTGAGAAAACTGTTAAAAAGTAAACAGTTCATTCCAAGACAGCTGAGGAACAGTCCTATCTACAGGTTTCATTTTTTTCTCTTTATCCAATTAGCAAAAAATGGAACAGGACGGCCCTCAAAAATGTTGTATGAACAAGTTCTTACAGTGTTTCTTCAAGAGCATACATAAATGTGACAGTTCAGGAAGAAATGTTGTAAGAAACCCAAATACTGCAGCCTAAAAATACCCCAAGCCTACAACATTTCTATTCCATTAAGACATGCATTCAGCTAAAAATTTGGAAGAAAATAATCACATCTAAGTTTTTAGGCCAACACAAGAGAGTGTAAAGCTAGCACACTGTAATGGAGTTGGGGATATGTGAAATTAAGTACCAGTCTGGTTCCAAGAGAACCCAAACACCATTCAAGCTCATGTACTCTTCAGTACTGGCAGATTTATGTTAAACATCTCTCTTGGAAAGGAAGTGGGAAATCTTTTCACCTTGGTCAGACCACTCAGTAACTGGCTTTGTGCTATCATTGGTCTTATCATATGACCTTAACCTATATCTTTCTGGTCCTTCTTTGCCAGTTTTGCTTATCTTTCATGCTTTCTTAAGTTATAGCTGAAGTGTTTCCCTGGTGCAGTTCTCATTCACCAGACAGCACCTCCCTAACTCTTGTTAAGTACTACTTAAACTGAAGGTAGGTGGTCATCAGTTGATACTTGAGCTGATGCTTGAACTGGGATGATGCTTAGTCCAGCAGATTTTAGGGAAGTCAGATCAGGAGGCAACTCCCTCCTCAGCTGGGATGGCTCACACTCCCAGTGAACTGATTCAAGTGAACTGAGAGAACTGCTGTATACCCAGGATATTGCTGCTACTGTTGGGTCCACCTGGGAGTTTTTTGTTCTTATGATATATATGAGGCCAGGTTTCTTGCAAAAAGATCTTCTTCCTACATGCAAATAATTCACACAGGTAGGAATTACCTGTGAATAATTCACAGATTCAACATGATCACTGTGAACATTTTTTGCTGTCCTTAAGCTTGTTAAAAAGCGCCCAGGAAATAAATTTCAAGGTTTTTTTTGAAGAGTATCTCGTTCAACTATTGGCTCTTCACTATTAGTAGTGATTAATGATTAGTCACATATGTCTAACAACATTTTCCAGTTGACTGCCCAAATGCCTGAGAGTTTTAAAACAGGAGAAAAAAAGAAGCATAATTATCAAATACTGAATAATCAACAAAAGTACATTCTCGAGTTTCTTGTTGCTGTATGTTGGAGTATATTAGAGCAGGTACTCTGTAAAACCAGACATTGTAAATCAGAATATGTCTAAAGTTACAAGTTTAAGTTACAGCTGAAGTTACTTAGATGAATATTTTCAGCGTTTTACTCTACATAAAGATTGGATTGTGTGTGTTTTATAACACACCAACACCCGTGCTCTTTGTCTTTCCATCTGAGCGTGCACAGCCTATTTGGGTGTTCCCAATTTCGACTCAATGGTTTGCTCATGTTGATTATATAATGACACATATTTCCAAGGCTCTGGTTGGATGCAGGTGCTAAGGTCAACTTCTTGGTGTTTTGATTCTCAGGAGGATCTTCAGAAAATAAGGCATCTGTGGTTACATTTATAATAGTAAATCATGCAATGAGATCATTGTAAATCTCTTTGTTTTCGTAATAACAGCATGTAACATTTTAAAGCACACAGATTATATACTGGAAAAGCATTTAACAGAAAACATCCCAAGCAAAGTGCCCTGAACATTTCTGAGGCACTTATTTTTATATACTTGGAGGTAGTTCTAAAGTCTTCACCTCTTTTTTAAGTCAAGTCCTTCACAGATTTTTTTCCAACACTTTTCAAGGAAAATATACAAACTGTACTGCAAACAAAGGCAATACCTAAACTATGGACTAGTAGAAAAGTCTTTCTATAGTAAGTGAAGCTAAAGATGAAAAATATGTAACCTCTTATTTATTCTGTAATAAAAATCACTTTTTATTGGCATTACTACCTTTTTTTCTTTTAGTAAGGAAGTGGCAATTTGTACACAACACTGTTTGCTCTACATGATACAAATGGAAATAATAAGCTAGTGGCTAAATATTTACTTATTACATTCTCCTCCTATATGCTATTCACCAGGTCATGCGACTTGCAGTTTTACATAGGAAGATGATCAATGATTAACCACAGGTTAAAACAAATTCCCTGGACAATCCCATTTCTACAGAAAAGCTACTGTTTATTAGAGGTAGGTATGCAAACAAAGATTATGTCCTGTATTGTAGGTGAATTCATTCTGTGTCCAACCTACTGGGTTTTTTCTATATTTTTCCATTTTGTTCTACAGAATTTAGTAGATACTGGAAAAGAAAACTGGTAATCAATGTGTCAGAACATCAAAAAGATTCACAAAAATTTTCTAAAAAGTAGGAAATACTTTATCATTAACCTCCTAATATTTTCAGTCAAAACAATTAATTGTTTAGGCTTGCAGTGTCCTGAAAAATTTCTGATTGTCTTGAGGGTGGCAAATGTTTACCTCGAGATACTTTGCTCATTTATACCACTTTCTATGAAAAACAAACAAACAAACAAACAACAATTTTAATTCATATTTCATGCCCTAGAGGGTAAGAACAGCTGATAAAAAGAAAAAAGTGTGCCTGTGCAGCATGACTCACCCTGCAGGGACTCCTGTGTGCCGGGCAGTGGTCACCTGGATTGAGTTTCTGTATGCAAGGACTGTGGGAGGCATGGCAGGGGTGAGGGCAAACAGGGAAGGACGGAAACATGTCTTAAAACAACTTGGAGAGAAATGGGAGTCCAGCACAGGCAGGTGACAGTGTTGTGCAGAACAGAGGCAGAATTTAGTCCTCTGCATCGTATGCCAGCTGGCTTCACTGTGCCTCTCAGTTTGGGGGGCAAACTGAATGTGCTCTGCTTCATCAGGCAGGGCAAGGACCTCTTCTGAGCCAGAAGGGAATAGAATAGTATCATAGAACATCCTGAGCTGGAAGAGACACACAAGGTTCATTGAGTCCAGCTCCTGGCTCTGCACAGGACAACACCAGAAATCACACCGTGTGTCTGAATATACAGATTTAGTCTCACCAAGAAATGTCAGCCATGCAGGCCTTCTCAAGAAGCTTGAGACATCCTTCCCTGAGCACGTCCTCTCAGGGACTTCATTAGCCTTTAAGGGTGTGCAGGCCAAAAAGTTGTCACTGTCAATCCCCCAGCTACCCAGCACACCATACTTCATGATTTGTGGACCGCTTTCCCTTGGTGAATCTAGGAGTAAATCATCATCATCTTTCTCATGGAGTGATCTGCGGGAGAGCTGAATTCTACACTTGCTTCATCTCCTGGTCTGTGTGCATGCTTCACTCACTGATGCCTCTGTATCTCTTCATACTGCTACACTGTACCATGAATACCACAGAACATTTCTTCTGTAACCAAACTAACCCCTTATTTTCTTAACTTTGGCATCACTTAAAAGTCAAGGCAAAACATACAGTGGCAGGAGAATATTTGCAGACTTTTGTGGTATGAAAATAAAACACCTTTCATCTACTTCTGTACATGCATTCACATTTTAATATACCACACTAAATCACCTCTAATCTGCTCCATGTCTGATTTCATCACAGCAGTCTCTGTGCCACAGCTGCAAATCAATTAGTAATGGCAAAGGTGAATCTGAAGTATTTTGCTTCCTCAGTGATTTTTATATTATACACTTGTCATATCACTTCCAGGAGAGAAAGTGGGCTAAAAATACCTGGAGTTAAAGAAAAATTGTTTTAGAGGCTACGGGAAGAAAGCAGGAAGTCACAGACTGTTATGTAGAGCCTTAGATATTTATCGGAGGGATACACTGAGTCACAGAGTTAATGGATTTACAAGATAACTCATCACTTCTGCATCACTGTCAGTGGGAAATTATACTACTTTCTCCAGTGTTTAAATTCACTCCTGTCTTAGTATTTTCTATTTATACTTATTTTCCTGAAGTACGTTACATTGATCTTTGCATTTTGGCAAACCACAAAGATCCCTATCATCATTAGAGTATAAACTAAGTGTGCAAAAAAATCCTCCAAGTTTAGAGGTTACCAAATAAAGGCACAAAATGTTATATAGAATTCCGGATACTTGTCTGGGAGATTCACTGAGTCACAGTTGTTAATGCATTAAGGTACCTGATAATTTTATGTGTGTGAATATTCCCCCTGAATATAATGAGAATGCTCATCTCGGTTCTCGAAAGTGTTGGTATTTGAAACACATTTATTTTCTTTGATTCTGAAATCACACGAAACATCTCCCCTTCTGGCAGTCAGACCTATGTCCCTTGTGAAACATCTGCATTTTCAAAGCATGAAATTGCTTCCATGAAGTTACTAGTAAGCTCAAACTCTAAAAACTGAATTTCTCTGATCAGTAGCATTTTTCCATGATGTTTCTAGTTTAATTACCAAGAATAAGGATATGCACTCTATGTGTTGTTTCTAACATTTGCATTGGATGATTCCTAAAACAGTTTATAAACTACTCAGGACCTACTTAAATGTTAGGCTTTAAAGATGACTCAGTTTGTAACCACATTTCATTAGTAAGATTCCAGGGAGACAAACTGTCAAGGGAAAGTTCAGATGTGTCCACCTGAATTTTTCCACTTAAAACATCTTGAATTTTAACAGTGTTTTGTAGAATGGCTCCTAAAATGCCCCTAAAGGTCCCTGTGGACAAATCCAGCCCTCACCAAGGTGCATTATACACTCGTGCTATTCTAATTAGAAACCGCCGTAGTTTGTAAAGACTAAGTTTTTTATTTAATTCATATTAAATCTGTATCTCCTTTTTACTAAAAACATGAGGTTCATAAGCTCACAATGACTAGTTAAACATGTGAGCTGATTTCCTGCAACACTTAACTTAGTATAATTATGCAACTTATTTGAAGCTGATGTACATCACATGAGATTAGAAAAATGAAAAATAGAATTGGCACTTTGCTGGATTCAGTTTGTCTATAGTTTCCACTGGTCTTTTAGCTTCTTCAAGCATAAAATTAGATTGTTCTTAATTCTTCCATATCTGTGCAAAGAATTAAAGCCCACAAGTCACTGAAGTAGTTTCTTCCTGTAATGAACAAGAGGTTCAATCTATCAGAAAGGTGACTTTCACTTCGTCATTCGTTTTGTAACTACCTGCAGAAGAGGCATGAGACCGAAGGACAAACACGCAGTGTGCTTATCTGGGGAACAACTGCTCCTTCGAATGACCTCCTCTCTGGGTAAAACTTGTGCTTCAAAAGATTATGCCATCTTCTCACGATGTACAGCTGTCCCTGCCACGTGCATCTGTTGTATAAGCTGGCAGCAAAGTCTTGCATTTCTGCTGAAAAAATCTAAGTTTGGAATTTAGTGAAAGGAAGACTAGTCAAGAGGTAAGCTCAGGGTTTTCTCCTCTCTGCTTATTCCCTGTTTCTGCAGCCCAAGCCCTGTGAAAGAATGAAAAGGTTATCTCATTGTCCTGGAAGGACTTCCCATCTCCTGTGGCTTGTCTTCCTGGAGAAATCTCCAATGTTTGGTAGAGGTATGTGTGCTTGCAGTTCACAGCTGCACACGCTTGCAACCTGGGATATATTTACACACTGATGCCTCTTCTTGGAAACATGAATATTGAAAAGGTGTCCCTAGAATTACGTATATTATTTTCTCCCTTTTCTACATATTCCTGAACACAGAAACACAAATTACTGGGTGCATTACTTGTGAACAGGATAGTGTGTTCATTTTCATATTTTATTCAGTTTTTAAATCTAGATTAAAAAAAAAAAAAAAGAAAGCCAAACAAAACAGAATAAACAACATTTACAAGATAACTGGGGATATCTGATAATATTAATGGTTTGGGGTATACATTGTCAGAAATGTACAGGCTACCATTTGGTCAATAGCTACTGCCACTTAGTTTTAGCAATAGCACACTTAAATCAATAACTCCTTCTTAATATTTGATGTCTTCATACCATTAGCCTGTTTTTGCGTCCCTTTTTTATTGCTAATCAAAGCTATTGTCAATGACCTTGACATTTTTCTAGGTTTTTAGTGGCTCAGGTTTCACTTAAATTAGCAAGCACAGGAACAACTTTGGTTGATTTACAATTCACCTACATTTTAAGAACTTTGATTCCATTTTTTTATTTCACTAGCAAGCAATTCTATTGTTCTGTATGAAATATAAGGCCTACAATCAAATGCTTTGGACTCTTCTGTTTCGTTGTGTATAGTAGCCAAAATGAATCAAAATGACTTCCTATATATGTATCTAATTTTGTGTTATGACTGCAGGATACCAAAAAGTGATTTCAATCTTCCATTGTAATAATCCAGAGAAGCCATTGTCACTTTAGGTTCTCACTTTGGGTTTGCAGTTTGCTTGAAAAGGTATTCAGAATATTTTCTTACTTCATGCTTATTGTGTAGCTGTAGTGGAAGATACACAAATTCAATGGTAAGTTTTTCTGTGTTTCATTAAGTGGAGAACATACTTAAAGTGTGTATAAAGTATGTAGAAAGTATACTTTTTAAGTATTAAAGCTTAAAAATTCATACTTTTAGTAACAGTTACTGCATAGTTAACTGCATCTCAAGCGTTTCCTTGTATATCCAGAACAGCATATGATAATACTCTCTGTGACACAGAAAAGCACACTAGAATCTCATTATTTAAATTAGGCAGGTAAGGTTAAGGAACAAGGGTCCAGAACTGAAATCACACAGCAATTAAATAAGCATCAATCCAACTCTGCTTTTTCACACAGATTACTTTCCTGTAAATGGTATTTTAGCAATTATCTTATCAGTGGCTACTAGCTCAGTAGTGATTTACATAATTCTGCCTGTGTAGTTAGACTGGTGTTAGATTATATCCACTGAAATGAACATAGCAGTTGTATTAAATAGCTCATTTACTTTTCAATGAGTCACAGGAAATACTTAAACCAGTTTACTTTGTACTGGCAAAAGCTTTGTACTAAAAGTTACCAAAAAAAGTAGGGTCTAATCCAAAGCTTGTTGAAGTCATTTAAATCTTTCCACTAACTCCAATTGATCTCTTACATACATGCATAATATTAAAAACCAGTGTTGTGCTCTCCTTCTGTAATTTCTCCTGTCTGCAATAACTCCTGCAGGTTTTTAGTGTGTGTCTCTCCTTGAAGGTGACCAGATCCCTGCAGGGAGCTGAGCTGAGAGCTCAGGTACCTGTGCTGTTAATCTTCCTCTCTGCTCAGGGCTGCACCTGTGCAAATGAAGTCCAGAGGGGTCTTTCAAAGTAGGCTTGGCCGGAGGCAAACTTGGCAGATTTCCTAGTGCTATGCAGTGCTTTAGCAAGACACTGAACAAAGCAGACGGAAATGTAGGTGCTGTTTGCTCAGAGCAGAACTAACTGCACATATTCTGTGGGAAGGCGTCTGACAAGCACGGAATTTGAACACCAAGGTCATGACTTTGTCTTGCAAGCCTGTGTTTATATCAGCCAGCCTTACATATGTGACTCCACTGGGAGAGGTGAATTCATTGCCCAAAGACATAAAGAAGCATCATCAGCAACACTTACAGACCAAAGCCAAAGACAAAGCCACCCACAAAAGTTACTAAAATTTTTGACAAGGAAGCAATTGTGGGACAAATGGCATCATACATACCAGAATAAAATTGTTATATGCATCTGAACCATCTCTTTCACACAGAGATCTCAAGGTCTGTTCCCACACATGGATAAATATTTTCTTTATCCGTGGGCAAGTGTGAAAATTAATTGCAAAATAGTGGCTTCCCACAAGTGATGGTGAGAGTGAGTCGTAGACCTAAGCCAAATTATGTTGAACTTACCTTTTAAGGAATCCTTACTGCAAACTGAATGCCATTTATTTCTGTTATATCTTTCATTTTTGCTGCTTCTTCAGGAATATGCATACCTCATTTTCACACTGATCAACACTAACAAGTATAGCTTTACTGAAGTTACTTATACAAGAAAATATCAGAAAAAAACTGTATAAACCTGTCCTTTAACAAGAAGATTATTTCTCTGCCCCCAAGACTCTACATTTTCATCTCCTCCTGCAAAAAGGAAACTTCTTTCATTATGAAGCCTATGCTAGAAATGAATTTCTGAAAAACTTGCCCATTTTAGAGGTGCACTCTAAAATCAGTGACACCCCACAAATGCTGTGTAATGAATCCCGTGAGTTAAACAAATAAAATAGTAAATATTTTTGAAGCATGGATCATGCACTGTAACATCACAATCTGATAGGGAACATCACTACCATTATATTAATAGTGCTAAGAAATTTCAGGGAATTATTATATTCCTGATGCAGGCAAAGGAAGGACCTCATTATTGTGTGCTCAGCATTTCTTGGACATCAGGTTTTGTTCAGGTGTCTCACTCTCAAAATAAAGTCTTAAAAATTATAACTCAGCCTTGAAAATATTGGCTGATCTTTGGCTCAGTTAAGTGCAAAGAGTTTTACGGTTAAATTTATTTACTGTTGAAATGTGCAAAACGTATGCTGAAGGCTCGATTTCTTCAGGCCATTGGCACACTAATGATGAATAAAGGAGCAAATGTTTTTGTAAGACTTGCTGCTGGTGTTGCAATTGCTTAGCAATTCTCAAAAAAGCTGTAGAAACAATGATGACTCTGGGCCAGGACTGAAAAACTGGAGCTGTTCTTAGTACGTAAATTCATCTGTATACTTAGAATGATATACATTATCCTCTCCTGGAATGAGGTATTCACCTTTCATGGATGATTTTAATCTAGGACCTCCATGTTCAGATAATTAGATATTTTGGTTTTATTTTATCTTAACATTCATTTTATAACAAAGACAAAACAAGTAATAGATTTAGTAGTCATATGTTCTAGATTATTAAGAGTACTACACTGGAGGATATATAAATCAGAGTTTTATATACCATGAAAATAAACAACAACAATTATGTGTTGAACACTTAACATTATCTTGTTATGAATCTCTACTTTAGGCCATTTATTAGTTTTATATATACAAACTTTTACAGAGAGTGGCATTAGATTCACACTGAAGGAATGCCAATAACACAGCAAATGTGCTTCTCATGCCTCAGTGTCTTCAAAAACTGTCACAAGATACCCACATCAAGCAGTTTTAGGAGTACACAAGCACAGCAACTCCCTTGTATCCCACACTATGTGTGAACAAGGGACTGGGACAGGGCTGAGCACTCGGTCAGACAGCAGTGCAAGACACCCATATAGTGAGGGGACAGGAGCCAAAGCAACTCCCGCAACTGCAACTAAGAATCACACAAATCCCAGGCTAACATATCCAAACAGCAACTCAATCACACAAAAACCAGGCTAACGTATCCAAACAGCAACTCAATCACACAAAAACCGGGCTAACGTATCCAAACAGCAACTCAATCACACAAAAACCAGGCTAACGTATCCAAACGGCAACTCAGCCTCTCTGCCGAAGAGCGCAGGTCGGTGGGTTCATCTTCTCAGAACGTAACTCAGTTTCCTAGAAACGGCCCGGCGAGAAGCAGAAAGGACATGTTATTGCTATTACGGAATCGCCTCGTGCTCCTGGGACGCCTCGTTCCAAGTATGGGTCAGTCCTAAGACAGAGGCCAAGGAGAGAAATGTTAATGCTCTTAATTACAACGTGGCAGTGAAATCGACTTTATACCTTTAGCTCCTCTGTTGAACTTCAACGCTAGCACCCACCCCTCTGATGGTGCCAGTGGAGTTTTATGTCGATTCTATAGAAGTTGTCTTCAATTCCAGATTTGCTGGGGGAGAGGAGCACAGTTTTTCTGACAATTCTTATTAAGGAACCATGCATCTGAGCTACCTCAGATTTCAGCTACATTTGGATCAGATCAGAATCATGTTACTTGGATTAACCTCTGTTATTAATAAAGTCCTTAGAGGAATAATGAAAAACAAGCATTAAGGTTGCACTGAGTACAACAGGTTATGGTAGTCTGTACAGCCTTTGCCCAGTATTTAACTACATGCTCTCAGCTTTCTAAAAATAGGTCTCCCACATGTAAAATATGTGAGTGCCTCACATATATGAATTTGTTTTTAAAGTGTCCCTTTGTGGTAAATAGGTACTACTGTAGTCACTTTTGGTTTATATAAATGAGTACTCAAAATCAGTTCATCTATAGCCTCAAGAGTAATTGAAGTTGAGCTGCCCTGCTGCTTCATAGCATGGCAGTTTTGAAGGGCTGATGCTTCCTAGTGTAATAACTGATAAGTATTGGAATGCAATGTATTTGTCCTGCAGTCATATCAGAAAAGTGATGATACACACTTTTTTAGGTATCAGAATGACATTTTAGGCCAACTGCTATATGTAGGCACATAATATCCCCATATGCATTCTGCCTGTTGTAGAATTAGAAGGGCTTGAGTCACTGTCTCTTTCAGTACCACACAGGAACTCCGTGTAGTTGCGTGCAGTTTATGTAGGTTCAGGAGGGACAGACCAAGTAACAGGAAGGGAGATCCTGGGAGTTACTAAATAAGCCATAAAGGGAAACACTTTATTTCAAGTGACTTCAAGACTCAGGAAATTACTTGAGATGCAAATGGAGACTAGGGGAGCACTGCTGCAGGAGAGAGAAGGGAGTTTGCTTTGACTCATTCTTTAAAGGGATCTATTATGGCTTTTGAGAGAAAGAGAAAAATGAGCCATGTGGCCCATGGACTGAACCAATATTTCCTCTCATATGGAAGCTGCCATATGGCAGCTACCTTCAGCATGAAACATGTTTTCTCCTCCTGCAATTCCCTGCCTCAAAGCATATTCTCCTTCATGCCAGCATTCATCTGTTTCAGTTCCACTGGGAAACGGGTGGAAGGCTCTGGGTAATGCCTGACCAGCTGCAGCTATTGTAACCCAAGAAATACAAGGGTTACAAGGGTTACAGACTAAGAAAATTGCCCGAACACTAAATGGGGAGACCCGTTTGACTCCGAGGGCAGCAGCATCATGCAGAAGCAGTTATTTTCTTGCCTGTAGTCTATGTAAGACTGAGGACATGTTGAAGAAAAAAGATGATAGAGAAGCCTTCTGGATCTTTGGTAGCTAGAATATAGATGTGCAATACCTGGTCTGTACCTTAGTAATCAGACTGGTGGCAAGCCAGAAATGTTCCCACTGAGTGTGGTCTGATTGCCTACCCCATGCTCTCCCTCAGCAGGCAGGAGCTCCTGGGCTGGTTCAGCCATCCCATACTTCAAACAGATGAAGTGCATTTTTCTTCTTTTTCTTCTTTCACCCTTGTCTTTTGTAAGCCTTTAAGGCTGCATGGTCTGCTTGGTTTCGGTGAATGAATGCTTTTATTTGCATCTTTGGTTAACTTGACAGGCATTAAGAGTGATTTCAAGATGACTGAATAACAACAAAGCATTCTCCACCCAAATACTCAGTGAAAATATAAACCACAGCACCTTAACAGTGCTGTAACACGCACCTCCTGTGCATCAGAGAATAACAGGGCGTTCTTCACAAGGGCCAGGGCAGGAAGACATGCCTAGTGATCACTGGGTAACAGGGAAGGCTCTTTGGCAGGCAGTGAGACATTGGGAGCCATGGCTGATTCCAGAGAGCAATCAAGAAATCTCTTTCAGAGGCACTGCTGAGACAGGATTGGTGCCGGCTTCCAGACAGCAGATACCGACTATTTATCCTTGACATCAGCAATAAAAGTTACAGCGTTATAAAGACACTTTGTTTCATGGAGGGCAGGGGGTTAAAAGTGGTTTTCGGTTCGTTGGGGGTTTTTTTATAATTTGTGCATTACAAATTAGGGAACAAAGGACAGGAGACTTCAAGCAAAACTGTTTTTGAAGGCACACTGTAATTACATACTGACTGGGAAAAAGATCAGTGTAGAAACCACTGACTATACGGGGGAAAAAAAGTCCTTCTCTGGTGAGGGGCTTCTGACATGTTTCTTTTTCTATTTGAAGTTCAGTGTATGGGTGGGTGTTTAGATTTTCCAGGAAGAGCTTCAAGAAATGCAAAACTATGTCCGTTCAGTGTTCTGAAGATCCCAGAGGTAGAGCAAAGTTATTCCCAGATCAGCTCTTTTCTGGGAAAATCAGGGGTACTCCTGAAGCATAAGTAAAACCACTCCTTGCTGAGACAACTGGGAAAGATGCAGAAGAAGAAGGGAGCTAGAAGAAAGAAAAATTAGCCTGAAGGGCTGCAAAGAACTGATGGAAGAGGGACTTCATGGTCATGACATGAGAATTTAGTGAGACAGAGGGAGTTACTTGACTTTGAAAGGTTCTACCTCTAGACTTTCTGTAAGGACAGTTTGTGTAAAGGCATATCTTGCAGTCTTTGAAAGTGTATTGAGAAGTATAAAGTAGCAAAAGAGCACAAGATGTCTGCTTTATTATCAAGCTGGAGAATGATGTTCTACTTTAAACATGCTTATCAGGAATGAGCTTCAGATTTCAGTCAGCCTAGAGAAGCTTTATTAAAAAGAAAAAAAAGGACTTGCAAGAAAAGGAAGACTGATTTATTCATGCATATGGTTGAACTGCTAGAAAATCTGTATTGGATTAACAACAGGAACAATAAAAAATTTACCCAAACTGGTTCACTTTCGTTAGCATTTGACTGTAAATAGGTTTTGTGAAGCTGTCTTTCTAGGGATTGCAGACATAAGCTCTGCCTTCAAAATGTCTGAATGTTTTATATCACTTCTGGTTTACCTTGCAGCCACAGACCTGCAGTAAGACATTTCTCAGTGCTATATCCCACTCTTTTCTGTGAAAAACAATGGAATAGCACTTGGCTGTTTAGTGCAAATGCTGAGTTGGTTAAGTTGAGCAGTCTGAGACCCTTAAAAGAAAGATGTCACAAAAGCTCTGCTGTATTGGTAATATTTTTGTTGATGTTGAAAATTTCCTTGGATACTACAGCAGTGGGCTCTACAGAACATACTCCAGAAAAAGAAAAAAATTAAATATTTGCTCATACTGGAAAGAGAGTGAGTCAGCAATTGAGTGGGAACATTAATCAAAACTTAACAATGAGCAGCATTGTGATGAGTCTTGCTTCGAGGATGGGATTCACCAGAACTTTCTCCTAAAATTAAATTTAAATGAGTGGACTTAGCTGGAAACTCTTTTGCACAAAAGAAGTGCAAAGAGAGGTGATGTAGAATTGTTGTTATTTTAAACTGCAGGTATATTCAAAGCGTTAGGAGGAAAAATCCTCACTCACTCCCAAGACCTCATTTGGCTGCGTACAGGCTATGGAGAGATGTCAATTAGCTAAAAAGACTCTTGGGCCATCTTATAACTCCTGCCTGGAAAACCACTGCTGTCCATACAAAAGGAAAGAAGGTAGTGGATGTAATCAGGGAGGGACAAGCCAGGAGAAATATTTTTAAACCATTCCCAGAGTTTAGAATAATCAAACAACTCGGTTTTCACATTTGTCATGGTTATTCAGATAGTCATTTTGGTACTCTGCAATGTTGCACATGCAAAGTAGTAAAACTAATACATCCTGTTCATAAGATAAAGCCATCAGTCACACAGCTGTGTCTCTGAAAAACAGATAAACATCATTGTTCAAAAATTAGCCAGTGTCAGAAATTACGCAGCCTTCTGTATCAATAGCACTCTGGAAGAAATCCAGACCTGTCAACACAGAAACATGTAATATGATTTAATAACTACAGCAAAAAAAAGTTTGGGTCTAACCCACCCTTAATGAAGATGGAAAACTGTTGGTTTTCCTACAGAGAGTATAACATGTTTAGTTTGCATGTGATTTTATTCTGAAAACATGAATTGTTATTGTGAAATCCGTTAGTGAATGTTTGCAAAAGAGGGAGAACATTGTTAAAGTTTTCACTGTTTATTCACTGAAAATTTCTGGACCATGGTCCTATTTGACTGACCTGATCTCTCTCCTTCATTTACAAGGGCACTTGATTAGTGGAGAGGGGAAAGGCTGTGAATGTTGTCTACCTGGACTTTAGTAAAGCCTTTGACACCATTTCCCGAAGCATTTTCCTGGAGAAACTGCTCCAGCAGGAGCAGGACAGTGATTGTCCCCCTGTGCTCAGCACTGGTGAGGCCACACCTCAAATCCTGTGTTCAGTTTTGTGGTCTTTCCAGAAAGACATTGGGGTGCTGGAGTGCGTCCAGAGAAGGGCAGTGGAGCTGGTGAAGGGTCTGGTGAGCAAGTCTGAAGACAACCGAAAAGACTGGAAGTCTGAAGAGAGGCAAAAGTCTGATGAGGAGCAGCTGAGGGTGCTGGGGTTGTTTAGCTTGGAGAAAAGGAGGCTGAGGGGAGACCTTATTGCTCTCTACAACTACCTGAAAGGAGGGTGCAGCCAGGTAAGGGTTGGCCTGTTTTCCCAGGTAAAGGGAATAGGGCAAGAGGAAATGTCCTCAAGTTGTGCCACTGGAGTTTTAGATTAGATATTAGGAAAAATTTCTCTATGGAAAGGGTTGTCAAGCATTGGACCAAGATGTGGTGGGAGCTGGTTGAGTCACCATCCCAGGAGGCATTTAAAAGATGTGTAGATGTGGCACTTAGGGACATGGCTTCAGTGGTGGATTTGACAGTGCTGAGTGCTTGGTAGTCTCAGAAGTCTTTTCCAACCTAAATGATTGTATGATTCTATGATTTCAAAATAAATATGCCAATAGATATGCCATATATTTTGATGCTGCTGTTTTCAGAAGTTTTAGTTTTATTTCAGACCACAAAACCAACTCACATTTTGAGAGCTCACTGTGAAACATGATTGTCTTCCTCCAGGCAGCACCAATGACTATTTTAGCAAAAAGCACTTACTCATTTTAAGTTTTGTATGAAATCCTCACCACAGCAACTAGAGAGAGGTCTCCCATTAAGCAATTGTTCTGAAGAGAAAGGTGAAATCTGGTAGCATCAGGAATACGTGCCTGAAATTTTCAAGTTGGTTTAACAGTGTTTTAAATGTGGAAGTATAAATGGGGGAGATGGGGGAAAGAGAAATAAAATGTAACGAAGAATTAGAAGTTTTATCATCATATGGAGCCATGCAGGCCACCAAACTGCATCACTGATAAGGTTCATACCTTCTGATCTACAGCAGAGACCTTTATTTCCAGAACACACAATAGCTGACAACAGTAAAATGCTATCATATCACTGGAAAGAGACAAGAGACCAGTGTAACTGTCAGCAGGTTGCACAGCAGAGAACTGTAGAGACTTAGGCTTGACACATCTTCAGCCCTATCCTGTTTATTCTATTTGTTCCTGTGCAATCATCTCATTGCTTTTGCTTCCATACTATCACTCCTCCCGTCAAGAGATCACTGAGACTAAAACCTTCAAGGCTTGATACAAGTTTAAATTTTTTAAGAAGGTGGCTGGTACCTATGGAGCTGGAATGAAAATTTAGGCAAAAAAAAAAAAAAAAAAGGGATGATCTGGTCCTTAGCAACAGCAATACACCTGAATGACTCAAATCTCAAATTATCCATACTGGAGAATACACAGCACAATTGCTCTCCTCTAATATATATACTGGCATTTCTCCATATGGACATCAAGGTGCCTCAGAAATGAAGCTCAGGTGGAGTTCCAGAGCTCACAGCAGCACAGACTTTCTGTGTGGATCAGGGACACCTTCAGAATGAACTACTGAAAAATATTCCTGAGCCAGCACAAAGAGGTGGTCACTGACTCAGCCGGAGACAAATACTTCCTGTGTGTCAAAATGGGAAGTTTAACTGCAGTAGAATGTAGCAGAATTATAATTTTCAAGCAAGTATGTCTCTTGAGTTAAAAACTTCTACTGTCAGGCAGAGGTTGGAATTTAAATTCTCTGGCTTGCAATCCTAAAGTACTTTTTAAGTCTCCCTTTCTTGTTTTATCCCTTTGTTCTTGTTTTATCTCTTTAGTGTTCACCTCCTCTCCCATCAGATTTCAGGGAGGACTGGGGACTGTTCTATTTGTTAAGGTTTTGTGCTTTATAAGAAATTGGTTGTTGCTTCCAATCAGACAATTACTATCTCACTCATACTAACTACTTCAGCAAAACGCCAATAATTGCAAGAGCATCCCTCCAAGTTTCTTCCAGACCACACCATGTGTGATAACGAAGGGTGTGGTTCCATTAATCTCTGCTGGAAACCTTAGCTACTCTGCAGCAAGCCTCCCAGTAATTTTTCAACCTCTTGTAATTTGTACTTAAAATGTTACTTAAATGTGTTTCACCCTGAAGCCAAGTGATGCACACCCTTTTCAGTCAGTAGCATGGATCTGCCAAATTTAAGAATTATCCAAATCCTGCCTTCTCTCTCTTCTGATTTATTTGTTTGGAAGAATGGATTGGTTTTTGTGTTGTGTTTCGGTTTGGTTTGGTTTGAAGAGACTATATTTGGGTGTTTCTTACTTTCATTAAAACCAGAGCAGCCAAAGTGACTTATTCAAAATTGTAAATGAAAAAGTACAGCACAGGTAAATTTGGGTTCCTCCTTTTACTTTTGATCTCAAAAAGGAGATCAGAGGCTTGTGACAGTGTAAATCAGATATCACCAACTTGTTGCAAGCAGCTCAAATGCAGACCACAGGTTAGATACTGTGTTAGCACTGAGTTATCTAAATCCCCAACACCAGGACAAAACCATCAGTGGCTGTGGGGTGGTTTCCTGGGTCTTCCAGCCATGCCCCTGTGGAATGCTGCCCTCAGCACTCACCCCCACTGGGTCCCTGCCGTTCCCAGGAGCCACTGGCACCTTCTGCTTATGACTCATGATCAAAGCCTCCTTTCCCCTCGAGTTTCTGCAGTACACATAGTTCTTCTCACTTGAGGATTTCTGACACACAGCTAAGAAGGGTCAGTTGCTTCTGATGACTTTCACCTCTTCCATCACTTACTCTCTTCTGCAACATCAGAGCCCACTCTGATCATCTCTAAAGATGAAAGAAAAAGAAAAAAAAAGAAGATAAAACAAACCAGAAGAGTGGGTGTGAACATGTGACTCCAGAAAAACCCAGTTAAATTTGCTGCTATCAATGACCTTTGAACCCCATGGGACTGCAACATCAATAGCCAAATAATTTTATGAAGTAGCTTTAAGGAGAAGTTAGTATTGCAATGGCTTTACTGAGTATAGGGAAAAAATAAGATATCTGGAAAATAAGAGTGACACTGTTCCAAGTTGCTTGTGACTCTGTTTTATTTTGCCCAAGGAACTCTGTGAATATCTCTGCCTTGGCTGGTAAAAGCAGCTGTTGAAAAAATACTAGAAGAGCTGTGGGGAACAATGAACCAGAGCCTTTTGGCACAGTGGAGAATGGATGGCATTCTGGGAGGTGTTTTCTGCTTTGCTCTAGGAGTTCATCACTATGGTAGTTATGCCTGTTAGTGTTGGTAAAGGGTGGCAGCTCTGATGAGGGAATAGTTTCTATTTTGTTATTTATACTGTGCCTGCCAGTGAGAGAACACGGGGAACTAAAAGGAGAGCAATAAAACCAGGGAAGACATAAATCCCATGTGAAGAAAAAAAAATCCAGCGATTTTTCAGTGCATAAAGGAGCAGTAGAAAAAGCCCATGTTCCATCATAAACAGATAGCTGTTTGTGTTGATTATTATCCAAACAGGATAAATACTTTAAAAAGAAACTGCAGACAGCTTTTAGTAGTGACAAAATCAGATATGTATCATCAGATATATTATCTGTAGGTAAAGCTAGTATTTTGTTTCTCCATCACAGGTGGTATTCATTTGGCTCTTTTGAAAATTTGGATGAATGAGATAGAGATCCACAACATATCTGGCACTGATTCTTTTCAGCCTGTTTCAGGCACTTGTAGATGTGAAACTCTGATAGCCTAAAGCTGTACTGAAGGTTTATGGAGCAGAAATAACCAAGCAGATAAGAGGACTTTTTTCTGTGGTAACCCAGACATTAAAATGGCTTAGATCATTTGTATGTGGAATGTGCCCTGTGCCAAAGGCCAATATGCCTTAATATGGCTGAAAAAGTATGACAAAAACTTCTGTGTTGCAAAGAATAGAGCTTTTGAAATATTGTGGCAGTATTTTCAAAACACAGAGAACTGGCAAGGTTCTTCTTTCCTGACATCTTTCTCCCTCTGCTAAGCTCAGCCCTATCTGTAATCCCTTCACGGAAATAAATTGCAGAGCCCAGGACTATCTGGATCCTCAGACTAGGACTGCCATAGACTTCTCAGTATCTCTGTAAATGCACCTTTCTGGCACTCATATCTTGTCAGTGCTCTGGATTACAATGCCAAGCATAACAACTGCAAAAATTTTGTAATGGTTCCAAAATACCAATTTCTGTCTCTTTTAGTAGCATGAAAAATGTAAAAATTAGTCAGTATTATAAATAATTGCAAGCAAGTCTTTTCGACACCAGTCTCTTAAGTCCTGTTGACATTATCCTCCCAGGATTTTTCTTTCCATACATGCCTTCTCCTTTAATTCATAAATTCATAAACAGCAGGGATGAAAGAAACATGAAGAAGTCACCACAAAGTAATATCAAATAGACCTAAATCATTCTAAATGGATAGTCATCTGACATTGGTTGAAGACTTTCATACCATCCAAGCAAAATATTCCCGTTCTTCAGTATTCTGTTAAAGATTCTCAATGTGTATAACTTACACTTCCCTCTCTGCGAGTCCATTGCTCTTACACAGGAAAATGTGTAGAAGATGCTGCATATTTTTTCTTTTTATTTAGATTTTTTTATATTGTGTCCCCCATCTACTTCTCTTTTTAGTGTTCTTCTCTTCTGTCTCTTAGGGTTCCTCTAGTCCAGTCCCTGAACTGAGTAAGGCTCTCCCTTATTTAAGTCACTTATGTTTATCTAATCAGTGTTTGCGTTTCTCCTACTGAAACAGTAAAGATTTCATAGTGAGTGAGGTAATAGTTGCGAAGTTCTTGGTTTATGTCCAGAGTTTCCCTAGTAATGTACTTTCTGCCTTACCCAATGTCCAATAAACACTTCCTAAACCTGTAACGAGTCTCTCTGCCCACATACTGTGTGTTTGACCTAAGGGGGTGTGAAGCTCCTTTATGGCCAAATAAGATAGAACAACAGATGCCAGTCACGTTTAAAAGTGTTTATAAACACTTCTGAAGTGAATATATTATTTCATTTAAGGTCCACATCAGAAGCAACTCACACTGTGTTTTTCCCTCTCTCACAGGAGCTCTGCAACACTACTCCGGGTTAATTAAAGTGAGTTTTGCCTTTAGTGGTACAAAACCAAATTCAATTCAAACCCAATTTTTTGAAAACACTCTACAAAACGTTTTGCTGTAACTTGTGATGCTGGAAAAAGCACGATAGTGATATGTGACATATATGGTGCTTTTATAGGATAATCACACAATCAGATTATAGGATAATCAGTTGACAGATGGCTTTGCCATTCTTCTTATATATGCAGCCCTAAAACAGAGACACTCACACAACACACTGCTTAGCCCCTCCAGTGCTTTTCTGGTAACTGGGGATAATTAATAAGGTATAATGACATGGACATACTGCATCTTGAAATTGTAAGAAAATAAACTAAGCATTGTTAACATTGAGTCATATACAGTAACAAACCATAAAATAATACAGGCTAGAGAGGGAAAAGACCGATTAGATCATCCACTCTATTTCCTGCCAAGGCAGGCTTCTTTTCTGCCATTTATTATTAAGTGCTTTGTTCAGTCAAGTTTTAAATTATTCAAGCAATTTGATTTCCACTGTTTCCTTTGGGAGACTACTCTACAATTCAATTCAGAGGAATGATTATTTATTCCTTGCTCTATAAATTAAATGTTCTTTGCCTACCTTCACTACTTCAAAAACTTCTTTTCAAATTTTTTTTTTAACTTTATTTTATTACTATTGGAGCTGGAATGTAAAATGGGGGATGGAAAGGACTCTGGATGAAACAAAGACATGAAGTTCTTCTGGAAAAGGAAATAAAGGGAATGTACTTTCTTTGATTTTGGTGGGTTTGTTGTTTTGTTGTTTTGTTGTTTTGTTTTGGTTTTTTTTTAATCTTACATCATATCTTTATACACCTCACAAAGCTGAGGCAAATATAATAGCAGTCTTTACACACCACTGAATAACTTCTTATCCTGCCAGTAGCCATCCTGTGACAGTGAGCATCCCAAGCAGAAGTGGAGGAAATATTTTGGGGTCATGCCCTGGCAGAGATAAGGAGGTGGGAAGGGATGGATGCCCAGCACCCTGACAAGTGAGCACACAGCCCACGGATTGCCCTGGCAGTGGCAGATGCCTGCAGAGCTGCCCATGTGGTGGTAGGGATTTGACTCAAGCACATCAGGGGTTTTTAAACTTCTGGGCTGCTAGGACCAGCTCAGGAAAGCCCTGCTTGCTTCACAGCCTTGGTGGGTCCTGCACACCGCTGGGTGAGGTGTCGCAAGGGGAATGACCAAGCACTAATTGTGCAGGACAGCAGAAAGCACGGGTAAATTATTACAAGGAATGATTAAAGGGCATGTGCATGGCATAAAAAGACAAATAGCAAAGAAAAAAATTCTTGATCGCAGTTGTGCATCTGTGCCTTGTTGAGTGTTTCAGCAAGTTTGTCCCCAGCCTTATGCTCCAGTACACTTTACAAGAAGTTTTCAGGTAATGGGAGTTTAAAAATTAACTGGTGCACCCTGTGCTGCACGCTCATGAGCCAGGGCCCTTTGAAGTGGGTAGAAAAATCCCCATCAATTTCAAAGAGCTTTGAAGAGGGCCCTGAGCACACAGGGACAGTAGTTAATTTTACACTCAGATGCAAAGGTACCCTGCAAGCAAGTGGTGTGGTGGCTTTTGGACAGTGAAGGGCGTCACCCCCACCATCCCACGAGTGGGAACGGCTGCCAGGGATGGGGATATGGCACAGAGCACAGATGTCAGGCATCCAGCCAGCATGGCATCCATCCTGCAGGCCTGCCTCCAGCAGGCACCTACCTCTTGTTAGCCAGACTGAGGCAATGCAGAAGGACACGGGAAAAATAATCTGCCCTTTCTCTAAGCGAGTACAAATGTCTCGAGTCTTGGGATAAGCAGCAACTGCAAAGTAATCCCCTGGGAAACCACCTTCACTTGGCAATGGGAATAAACTTACCTTGGATGGTAAGTTTAGCACTAAATAGTTGTGAATACTCAGAAACACATTAAAGGCTAAACTAGGCAGAGCCTTGGAGCAAAGGGGACACAATGCAGCAGCAGACTGCTGCTCTGCCTACAACAAAAAAGAAAATGAAGGTCCCCTCTGAGCAATCATACAGAAAACTCTGAGGTTTGGTGGCAGCCAACAGCAGCAGCTACTTTTTTCAGGTCTCCTTTTCCAGTCTTCTAATGGGTAAGGGATCACCTCATGCCTGGTGGAATGGTACAAATCTTGCTCCTGAGTACCCAGACTGCAGAGGAAGAGGGCAGTTTCCCAGCCGGTGCTGAGGCTCAGACCCAGTGAGGCATCACCCACCATGGCCATCAGCCCTCCCCGTCCTCCTGACAGACCAGGTCCTGCCTTGCTCAGCAGCTCCTGCTGGGAACAAGCTGGGGGGGGGTGGGTCCCAACCTCCCCCCCATTCCTCTTGGGGAGCAGGGCAACAAGGGCTTCTCCCACACTGGCCTCTCTCCCCATATTGCTATAGCCCAGCCCTGTGTCCTTGGGGTGGTCTCGCTCCAACTTGGTGGCACCGTCTGAGATGCACAACACCAGCTCCAGAGCACTGGGAAGGGACTAACCAGGGAGTAAGACCTCAGCATCACATGGATATCATATTTGGACTCCACCTTCAGAAAGGATTCCTTGTGAACTCGTCCTGGTCTCCTTGCACAAGAACATGGCTGCCTCAGAGTCTGGGCACACCCATCTCGAGGCTCAAGGCTTTTTTGTAAGCTGTTTTTCTTCATTTTCAATCACTTTCAGTGTTTTTAAAAAGTCACTTGAATTGTGTCGTGCTGTTGCTAGTGTCTGATTGTACTCCTTAGAATAGTTGTAGAAGAAAAAAATTTAAAAAATAACAGGTAATATTAACTATTTAATAAAAAAATTAATTCATAGCATAAAATTTAAAGACGTGAAGTATTTTGCCAGATATCTTCAAAATATTGGTATGTGTTACAGTTTTCCAGTTTAAAAGAAACCACAGATATTTCCAAGTAGCTCATTAATTTTTCCTGTTTTGTTCTTGAGCACATTAATCCCAATGGCAGGTTTTATTAAAACACTATCTACTTCTTTTAACCATATGAGCTCTATTCAGCACTATCTATCTGGATTTACACAATTCTCTATAATGACAGTCACCATTTCTGGCACGCCACGGGAACAGCTGCATTTAAACAATACAGTTTGGGATTCAGGCAAGTAAAATTCTCCTGAATAAGGTGTTGCCCATTCCAGCACCTGAGCTGAAAATTAATAAGCACTTCGAGCTGTTTTAACTATAGTAGCTTCTTGCTTCCTTGGCAACTCTTTTAACTCCACTTATGTGGAAAACACAAAGAATAGTATGAACTAATGGAAAAAATTGCTTGGTAAGCTAATAGGAAGCTCACACATGACGTGTAAAAATTTCCATTATTAACAAATATATTCAAAGTAGTTCCTTAGAAATAGTTTAAGAATAGATGACCCTGTCCTGCGAGAGGAGGATGGACCACAGTGGTGTCTTCTTGGCACTGTGGTCTCTCTATGGGGCACACAACCTGACAGAAGAACAAGGTTCAAGTGAGGGAGAGTTCAGTGGTTGATGGGCCTTAGCAAAGGGAGTAGAATACTTCATAAAAGATGTTTATTTCTGTTTGGTCATTAAACTTCTCTTTTCAAATGTGGTTTTTCTCTATTAAAATATGTTTACCCATTTCATTAAAAGAATGACATGAAATACATTCCTGGATTGGTTAGTGACTCTATGTTGCTGACAGGCTATCCATAACTTGTTTTGTTTAAATAGATAAAGTAGACACTCCTTGGATGACATAAAAGCCATTTTCAGCTACCAGTTGAAAAAGAGGTCATATTTGCAGTACTGTATTTTAAAAGAAGGAAAGTTTTAATTCCCAAATAGTAAAGATGTTCATTACTTTGTAATGTAATGATTGTTGGATAAATACCTAGAGTTGTTGTAATTAAAGACTTACAATGTCATCATTATGACTCTGTGTCACCTTTATAGCAGCTTCAGTTATCTCTTGTGCTATACAGAAGTGGGAAGCAGTCACTAATTTTTGATGGTGGTCTGTACTTAGGTTAGGCTACCAGTTGAAGAAAAATGTTTTAATTGTTGTCAAAATACAATTTTGGAAGGCATTTGCGCTTTTCTTGACATCTTTGATGAAAACAAAAAGAGAGGGAAACAACTTTTTACCCTTGAGTAGAGTCTGCTGAATAACACCTTGCTCTTGGCACAGACAGTGCTTTTTGTGGAGTAACATTTAATATAACCATTACAAAATCCAGCTCTGAGATTGAGGGAGGTCAGGGTGTACAAATGACTTGGGCTATTACTTCATGGTGTCACTGAGCATCTCTACACAGTCTTTGGGATTGAAGGATAATGTCTATGCTGTGCCACACAGTATGGAGCAAAAGCCTCTCAATTATCCCCCATCATTTCTAGTGAAGGGAGTGGCATCACATGCTCCATAAAGCTCTGTACTTGCAACACTGTCCCTACACTAAATTAACTCTTCTTAGCACAGTTAATTAACCTGAGTCCATATTGATTCTATACTGTCTTTGGTCCTAATGCTGACTGGGTTGCTGCGAGCCTGACGATGTCCAACAGGCATGTTCCACTGTATGGTTTGTGTAGACCCATGTGTGGATGTTTTCAAATGCTGTAAATATTTAAATCCAGTGCTAGTGTGATTTAGCCAGTGGGTTGGGAGATGGAGTTGGGAGGCTCCCATCAGGCCAAGGGCAGCGATGAGCTGGCATACCAGATGAAAGCAAATATTTGCAATGCTACATCCAGTCACAAAATAATTTATTCTTTTTTTCCTTCAAATTGCTTTATTTTCACCTGCTCAAATGTCTTTGTGGAGAGTCAAACAGCTCATGTGTATTGGCCAGTCTCTGTGTAACCCAGCACTGCGCTGACATCAGGGGACTTCCTATCAGGGCTGTGGGACAGTGGGAACTGCTGTCTGGGCAGGAGAGCCTGGCTACCAGGTGGGAACTGAGTATCACCTTCAGATTAACACATTTCTTTTCCTTCCTTTATTCCTCCAGTGCGGGGCAGCTGTCCTGGAGTACCCAGAAGACAAACCCAGAACTGTGGTTTCTTTGAATACTCCAAGGCAACCTCATCTGATAAGTTACACCTATGTAGGAATATAGTTCAAGAAAATATAAGTACTTTGTACCTGGAAGAGAGATGTAACTCTTTTTAAATGGAAAACATGAGCTGGTAGATTCCGCTAAAAAAAGAGGATTTTTCAGTAACCCGACAGTTTCAAATTAAATAATTATCCCACCCTCCTTTGTTTATTAAACAGTATGTTCAGTGATTGCAGGGATGAGTTATGTTCTAAAATATCTTGCTCTTCTTTAGCCTCCATTGTAGTCAAAATTGAAACTCAGATTTTGCTATAGCAACAGTTTGCTTTCAGAAAAACAAAATTTGTCAGGGATATTTTCCTTCCCTACAGAATTAGGATTTGGTAAAGACTAGAGCAGAAACATCTGAAATCACAGGTTAGGGAATACAGAAGCATGATGTACTGCAAACTTTTTATTCTAGAGTATTGCCAACTGTCATAATTATTTAGTATCTGAAATCCCCAGCACTTGGCATCCTTCTATTTGAACTTTTTTTAATTATTAGTTTAAAATAAAATCAGAAAACAGTTTGATGAGAATATACATAGATGATCTTTTGTAATGGAATTTTCTGTTTAAAGGGAAATATTTGCCTAGTTAAACTACCTCAACAAGCAGCTTGGAAGAACAAGTATACAATGATGACTACTAAATATAGGATACATATAACATAAAAATGAGGGCCTCACTGATGATAGGAGAGAAACTGGATAATGAATAATAATGAATTTCATTGGTTTATACAAGAACACACATCTTGAAACATGATTCATTCACACAAAATGTTTTATATATTACTTATGGACAGAGTGGGTGTCATGCACATAAAACGCATGCCATAGAGTTGAATACCTCAACCTTACATACCTTTCTCACCCAACAAATAAACAGTCTCTGTATCCCATAGTGACTGATTTTTTTTTTTTTTCCAATTAGAAATGTCTGTAAACTGAGCACAGTACTGGTGTTAGAAAACTATAGTTTATAGAGACACCTTTCAGGCACTGATGCACAGAACAAAGCACTTTTTGGAGCTTGACTATATGACACCTGGAAATCAGCTTTAAAAAACCAGTAATAAAAAATAAACCTTGCCTGGGAAAATGTAGACTGTGAGTGCCAGGGCTACTGCTGAGGATGAGAGACAATAGCAAGTAAAGCAGCACACTGGCAGAACAAGAAGCTGGCACAGTGTCTTCACAGAGACCTGTCCGGCAGAGAAGGAACAGTCAGTGCTAGCTGGAATCCCAATTAAAAGCACTGGTTCAAACAAAGACTAATTAAATGTGAACTGACTATCTGAATTTGAAATTTTGCTTAAACATTGCTAATTAATTTCTTTGTTGTTGGCTTGGAACAGGAAGAAGAGGCTAAATGAGCTTTCTTAGGAGGCAACTGTTGTGTGAAACAGTGCTGATAACAGTGGTCATCAGTTCCGGCTCAGATATGAGTGAAGCAAAACCTCTGCCAGTTAGAGTTATGTGTAAACAGCACTTTGGAGAGGGCCCTTGCATTCAGCTTTCCAAGATGCCACCTATCCCCACACCTACCAAGAAACTGAGTCAGTCAATAAAACCCAGTATTTTTACAAACCAGTGTTTTTAAAACTCTGTACGTTTCAGGTATTAGAGGGCTTTGTGCAGAATCTAAACAGAAATATTTATTTCAATCCTCCACACACTTCTGGTTTCTCAGAACACCTCTGGAAATTCATATCAAGCTTGTTTCTTGTGAAGTTCTACTAAACTAGACTGTTGGAAGAGTCATCTTTTGGATACCTGCAGTACTATAGCGGGGAGTTGTCTTGGAAACTTCAGTTTAAAAGTAGAGATTCTTAAGTGTTACTTAAGACCTGCAGGAAATGTTAGCAGAGTTTCAGGTGACTTCACTATGGATTTAACACTAACTCACTTGTCCCTTAACTGTAGTAAATCTTTTATTAGCACTTTTTCAGGATTGGAGCAGCCCAGGAAATCCCAGAATTCACTTTAGCTAAGAAAGCCGAGAAGAAAAACAATCTGTAAAGCAGAAGTATGTTAGCAGGCAAAAGCTGCAGTGTTCAGGTGCTAGGGAAGGTTGGATTGATTTTCTCAGAGAGCAGGGCAAATGACAGCTGTACACAGCTGCCTCTGGCCAGTCTTTGTCTGAAGATTACAATGGCTATTTTCAGTTTTCAGGTTTACTCCTTTTTTCATTTGGGCACCACAGAAGAATGATGCAAACACCATACTACCTTTCTAGAGCACTTACAAGAAGAGGAAGATACTGAATAAGAACACAGTGAACTTGTTCCAGTTACGAATAATGTAAGGTATTATAGACATGTATTTTTTGCTGAATTTAGCCTTTTCATAGGGTAGAGGGAGGAACCTACTCTTTCATCAGTCAAGAATAAAACTTCTTATTCAAAATTTGTCTTAAGAATCAATATTTTTCTTTCTAGTCCCCTCAAGGGTCTTCACTTTCATAGTTGATATGACACAAAAAGTGTTCCATGAAGGTAGTTGGTCTTGTAAGGACCCAAGTAGACACTTTTACAAAGGTAGGTGTAGTTATTGTTTGCCATTATGAATATAATATCTCCAATCAGCTAGATTAAATTTTTCCTTCTTGAGTTTGTGACATCTTGAAATAACTCATCTGAAAAATGTGCCTGCAGAAATAAGATGACCACATGAGAAATAGTGGAATTTTTTATCCATGTTACTATATCAGGCTCTCAAAATTTACCACAACATTTCCATTACATCACTTTTCGACATTGGTGCAAGAATCAGGCAGGAAATATTGCATACAAAACCATTCAGTCACCACTATTCACTTTTGTAATCTTCTCTTTTCCTTTTTAATGCATTTAAAAATGTGTGTGTAGCAAATACATATCGACACGTGCATGTGTTTTGAGAATTTGTGTTGAAATCTTGGAGAACTTAGTGTCTTTGATAGCCTTTGGATACAGTTTAGCCAAGTGTGAATAGGCATTGTGAAAAATCCTGTATCTACTTGCATTTGTAAATTTGTCAGTAGCTTTGTTTTGGATTACATGTGTTCTGCGGTTTGCTGACTGACAGTGTGTTCTTAAACTTCAAAATCAAGTCCAGAAAAAATAGATCATTTTAAGCCTCATGCTCCAGGCTGTCAAACAGCCTCCAAACACTATGGACTCTCCTTTCTAGTAAGGCCAGGGAAAAGCCTTTTCATAATCTGGGTCATGATGGAGTTTTATGGTTTTGGGAAAAGCATTCCTAGCTTCCAAAACAAAGTGTATCTTTATCTTTAAACTTTCTAAGAATATAACATATGTAAACCAGATATCTTTCTCCAAGCTCTCCACTTTGGTTACATCCTTTTCTTCATGTTTCTTTTCATTAGTTATATATCACTCCATTAGTTTATGTTTTAATTTATGTTACAAAAAGATCTGGGCAATAAAACTATGGTATTCAGTTTTCTTCTACATTCCTTCTGCTTCTGGTTTTGTCTACATTTTTTTCTCTGCTGGAAAAGATAAAGATGAGCAGATCTCCAAAGCCAAGATACATTTATTTTCCTTCATTGTCCTCACTTTTTAAGATACGTAATCAGTAATGGAGGAAGGTGTAGCAGTTGGAATAACAGATGAGGCCCACCTGCCCATGTGGTAGTAGAGGAAGGTATGGAGTGGAAACAATAGGATGATGCCATAAAACCTGTCAGCATGTGGGCTGTAACACAGCAGAGATTGAAGCCTCCCACACTGCAAAGTGGGATCATCCAAGCTGGGATGGACAGTGAAAGAAAAGAGATGAAGCAGGGGGCTTTACTCCAGAAAGAAGGGAAGGGATCACAATAGCAGGGAACGGATCTTGTTGGAAATTTGGGGGACTTTTCTATCAGCTGTTCTACCAACACACTTCCTGCAGAGCCCCAGAGAGGACAGACTAGTTAGTCTGAATAAACAGTGAATATTTTGACAGTTATTTGTTGGCTACTCAGACCAGCTCCACTCAGCTCAATCTTCACAAGTATGGGAAATGTTCAAAACCTCTTTATCTTCTGACATATCCCTTTTCCATCTCAGTCTCTTCTGAACTGTTTCACTCTGTCACATCCCTCCTCTTCTCTCAGAACTGCCCTTTAATCTTCCATTCCTCTTTTATCCTGACTTTTTCTCCTGACAATCTGACTTATCCAGCCTTCATTCAAAAATCTAAGATCCTCTTCATAGAGACACCTTAATGTAAATAATTTGTTTAAGAAGAAAAATCAAGACACAAGTTTGAAAAGGCAGCTGTCGGCACTCCTCCCATTAATCTTGTTGCAGCAATTATAATAGGAGGATGGAGCAGGATGTTTTGTCTGCTGGTTTGGTAGGAACTCGTACAGGATTTTTATTATAATGGTCATCTCTGACCAAGAATCTAGAATCCTCAGATCTTCCCTGGATTATGTTACCCGCACAGAGATACCCCAAGTTTTTGCTTTGTCCTTTTCCTGTCTGTTGCTGTTTGGAGAGTGGGTTTACATCTCTTCTCTTCAAAATAGTGCAGGATTTCCATGGTACCAGTCTAAGTGATGTGATTTTTTTTTTTTCATTTGCAGTGACAGTCCTAGTTTAATTTCAAACCCACAACGTTAAATTGGTTTGATGTTAGGCAGAGAGACTGCTCAGCCAACTGTAAATACATGTAAAATGCTTACACTTATTCCATTACAACACACACTTGTTATTACATTAAACCATTAATAAAGTTACATTAAAAGGCTTGTGAGACAGAAACTTCCCACAGAGGGGAAATATTGAGTAAGTATTTCTGTGTGTTTTTAATTCCTTTTGTCTAGACATCACAACAGTCCTTAGGCTTATCCTGCCAATGTTAATATAGTCTCTTGAGGATACATGGTAAATTAACAAATTTAGCAATAAAAGTAATGGGCTGAGAATTACCTAACTATAGCAATAATAGAGCATATATTAATGACAGATACAGACACACACATGCATACAAACATATGTCCTTACAGGCACATATATGCAGCTGTATTTCTTCTGAGCCAAATTCTCCAACTCATATCACAGCACAGAGAGCCTTTTTTTTCAATGTGCATTTTTAGATGCACAGTTTTCCACTGCAGATGGCAGATGGGTGTGACCATTAAAATTTCTATGTATGAGAATAACAACATAGATGTATAGTGCCAGATCGATGCATATCCATAAAAGTGCCTGCACACACTGCCACAGCCACACCCCTCTGAGGTGAGTGAGCCCAGGCACCTCCTAATTCCCAGTGGGTACCTGTGTGGTGGTACCTCATGTCCATATTTTTGCATGTTGTCTGACCTGTGTCTGAGATCAGATGTGCCACTAATCCCAGATGCCATCCTTGCAGATGCTGAGCCCGCACGGGAGGAGCCCTTTGACACTTTCTCTGCGGGGCTGCCAATGACACAGTAGGACATTCTGATGAGGCCCTGGGCATTTTGTGACCACAGAATCCTGGCTGCTCTGGTGGGGTTACCCAGAACCCCCTCCACATGTGCTGCCACCAGCAGGCAGCAATCAAAGAGTCTCTCTGAATCCTTCAGTACTGTGTGGATGCAGTGAGGGAATTGCATCATTTTAGACTGAGCTTTTTCCTGTTAGAAAGGGGACAGATTCTCTCAGTTCACAGGGAGCTTCCTGGAGAAGATGGGGCTGGGGGGATGGGACAGGACACACAGATTGTTCTGGGAGAGGTTCCATCTTCCATTAGGAATTTTTTTACAGTGAGAACAATTAATCACTGTAACAGCCTCCCCAGGGACATGGTGAAGTACCCATCAGTGGATGTTTTTAACATGCAGTTGGACAGGGTGCCAGGTAATATCATCTGGGCTCCTTCTCTTATGAAAGATTGGACCAGATGATCTTTCAAGATCCCTTCCAGCCTGGGCTGTGCTGTGGTTGTGTGATTCGATGGGAAATCTACTTGAGTTCTCCTGACACTTTCAGGAAGTGCCACTTTCAGCCAGAAAGAGTTTTTTACGAACAACTTTAACTATGACACTCTTCTAAACCAAAGTGCATTAAGAAGAAGAGGAACTCAGTTCTTTCACAGATGTGCAATGAACAGAACTGTAATCACAGATTTTAGCAGTCACTAAAATTGGTGGAAGGATTGAACAAAAAGGCCTGGAGTGAAATCTTTCCCTTAGTTCTTTATTGATCAAACTGAACAAAAAAAAGTGAGGGATGAGAACACAATAACCTCCTCCTGATACACAGATCTCTGCCTTTTCTGTAGGAGCCCTAATTACCTTTTCCCCCAAGCTCCATCTCCTTCAACACAGAGCAGATAACAACTCAGCATCCTTGCAGTAACCTGAGCCACATTTCACACTCATCTCATTGTCACTGGATTGCATCTGCAGACTTAAATATTACCAAGCTCAAAACTGAACAATGGACTTCTAAAACATTTTGTCCTCTTTAAAATGAGAACTCTTCATAGACTGCATCCCACACTATGCCTTTCTTGAAATTGTTAATAAGATCAAATATTAAAGCAATAATGAAGATAGTTACAGCTTTTCTTTTCTGTGAGTTTCCAGGGAGTTTGTATCTCTTCCTTAAAATAATGCAATTTTACATTTATTCTACCTTATTTTTCAAACACTCCCATTGAACAGTGCAGTAGGTTTCAGGTTATAAAGGTATTGCACAGATTTCAGCACTAGATGAACCTTATCCCCACCCACAAGCTCTGTCTTCACATACCTCTCCAAAAGACTGTGGTTCAGTTTGTTATTAGGGAGACAAACTCCAGATTTGCTTGAAATAATGGCTACAAATTACAGTCTTTGTCTCTGTGGTTTCAAAAATTTACTAGATATGTGAAATCAGCATCTCAGAATGAGATATAAATGGCCTTAGGATGATATTACACCTTGAGTCTCCTTCTAAAAGGGGGCAAAACAAGAAAGTTTGACAGTTTTAAGTGTGGATGCTGTCATTAAACTGCTCTGACCAGTCCTGAAAGAGTTCATCATTTTTTTCTGTTTGTTGGTTGCTGTCACCATAGCAACTAACTAGTTCTACATGAAGTTACAGTGCAAGCCAGCGAGGCTGTAATGGAATACATTCCTTAGCATTAGTCAACGCCTGCACAGAAGAGAAAGCACACTGTTTTTGGAAATGGGCTCTAAAATGGTGTGTTCTGCTCAGACTGGAAATAGGAAATCATATTTCTCCCTCTTCCATGCATTTTTAATTAAAAGTACCTTATTTACGCTTTGGGGTGGGTTGGGAATTCTGGTCTTCCAGTGTGACAGCAGCAATGGAGGGGAGGGAGCTGCAGCTGAGGTTGCTTTGTGCCCTGCAGAACACAGGGAGAGATCTCTATCAGTCACAGTGTAGGCTGGCAAATATTTCTTTTGGTGAGGTGGTTTTCACACTGTGACCCACAGACACCTGGGGATTTGTTGACTGCTTCTGAAAGATCATCAACGTGGAACTATAAAATGCAAGACTACCGGTATTATAATTTAAATTCACTATCCTGGTGTCTGTATTTCCCTTGGAAAATTATGAAAGGTCAAAAACTCATAAAAAGTTGAAATTCATGGATATGCATAATGGAATAATACCCATTGTGTGAAGTGAGCTTCATTCTGCCTTCATAAAACCAGCTTCAGTCTGGAGAAATTCTGATTGCACTGAAAATTATACTCATGCAGATGCAGAAGGACAAAACTTTTCACTGGACAAACTACTTGGGTTCATGTTATGTGAAAAACATTGGACATCAATTAGTAATGAGTCAAATATAATATTTCATGTGATTTTCAGTTATGGTTCAGTTTTAAATCATTAATTAAATGGGCAAATTTGATGAAAAGTAAAATCAAAAATACATCCCAAGCAGCAAATCATACTAATGATTAAAATTAAGTAAATTATTAACACAGTGCATTTAATAGGATGCATTTGAGGTTACCAGTCTGTGAAAGGAGTTGCATGAATTTTAGATTTCTATTTTAAAGCAACATTGCATTTTCTAAGTTCAAAAACCAGGAACCAGAGGGAACCTTACATTATTTTTGCACCAGTGTATTCTCTGTGCAACCAAAGCTGCTTTGGACATTTTTTCTTTCTGAACGTATTATGTCATCCTCTTTTAAAAAAATGTACCTACAACTCCAACCACAGGCTGGTAACCCCAAATGTAACCTGTCACATTTGTCTTAATGAATACAACACATTATTAGAAGAATTTTTTTTTTTGTCTTGGAATTCCTGTTTGTAATATGATTTCATGTTGCTTCCACTCAACCTTTCCTAAAGGGCATTTTTATAAATGTCTTAAAATTGAGCCATAACTTCCTTAAAATAAATCCAGATGACAAAATACATCTGTTCTTTTAACAGTCAAACTTATTCAAGGCTTATGTGAGATACCAGAGTTAGAAATAAATTGGTCAGGAAATATATTATTTTTGTTTTCAGTTTAAAGTAACTGCTTGATCTCATTTTCTGACCCCCCCCAAAATTATATTTTCACATATGTCTATAAATCTTAATAGCTGTGAAGCTTATTGTTAGCCTACCACTAATGGTCAAATTGCAAACACAGTAATCTCATGAATATTTTCAAGCAGACTTGCAGGGGCCACCCTAGCAAACTGTGATTCATCAACACTCTCGGATAGAACACCTGCTCAGAAAATGAAATGCAGTAAAGGGCTTCGCCTTCTCTCTTACAACAGACAATACTGTATTGCTAAAGAGTAAAAATAATCTGTAATCTGTTTCTGTCACTTTGATAAATATTAATAATGCTATCAAAATCTGCAATGAAGTTCACAGGAATAGCAGAGTTTGGCCAATAAAATCTTGTACATTCATAGGTTAATAAAGTTATTACACCACCAGACTGATTTCCTGCATAGTGTGGAATGGCATCCAGCGACTCAGATAATGAGTCTAACGACTTGTGCTCAGCTCTGGAAATCATTTCAGACAATTTCAGTTTGAAGATGGAGAGCCCCACACTTGTCTTGGCAATTTATTTGGGTGCCATTATCACCAAGATTAAACACAGGTGATTTTTTTTCCAATAGCACAAATTTTCTGGCCATTCTTTCTTGTTGTGTTGTTTCCCTATGAGATTGCCTGTGGTGAAAGTATCAAGGGTGGCATTTCATGTATGAAAAGCTTATTTTGTGTATATAAACAGGTTGTACTCTTTAAATTTATGACTTAAAGCATTGTATCCATTTTGAGATGCTGTTTGTTTCACTTTACTCTTTCTATAAAAGGGTTTCAGAACAGTACACGGTATTCCAGAATCAACACTATAAACAAAGATAAAATCATTTTCCTGATTCTTCACACTACTTCCCATTTTATACAAGCATGGATTATCATACGTATTTTTTAATACTTACGTGTATTTCCACAGTAATGAAAGAAACCTTTCTCAAGCCTTCAAGGTCATTGCCCCAAAGTACAAAATTTGGAAGAGTAAAATTTCTCACATTACATTAACATTACTTCTGAAGCTTGACATCAGCTTTGCATACTTCTTTGCCTCTAGGAAGTGATTACAAAATCTGGACACAAACTTCTTGATGAACTATGAAATACTAGTTATTCCCATAGTTCTGCTCAAAATAACCCAAGATGATGCTCAAGTCCATTCTGTACCAATTTCTTCAATTTCTCTTACAAAAGGCAGGATGCTCCATGTTCAAAAGGGCAGATGTTTCTTCTGTGTATCAGCTGTGTCCTGAAAGAGAACACTAAACCATAACTAGATGTGAGTCTCCAGTTGTACATCACTTTTTTTTTTTCCTATAAGAACACCAAATATCAGGAGTTCCTTACAGAATGTTATCTTGTGACAATTCACACAAAATTCTGTAGAAGCAGGACTTCTTGTAGGTGTTGATGAAATTCATCCTGTTGCAAATTAGATCACATGACACATGAAAAGCTCCCTCCAAGCCAATGGAGAAGACTGAGCCAATGTAGGATTTTCTTTCATCCTGCCTTTCTCCTCTCCCACAACTGTGCAATCACTAAACAAAGGCTTGGTTTTACTAAACTGAGCAGGCCTGTGATGGAGTCTGCTTTGCTACACATAAAGTAAACTTTTTTAGCCACTGCAAAAGTATTTGCAGGATTGAGGCCAATTTGGCTGGCAAGCTACAGACCTTCACTCCGATTTTCATTATCATCTACCAGAGGCTGGGAATGCAAAGATTTTTAGAAATCCTCAGTAAAAAAATCCTGGTAACATAGAATCATCAAATTGGAAAGCTATGAGTGAGACATATCCTTATCTCTTGCTTATTGGCCCTCCATAACCGGAATGACTTTATTTCATGAAGTACCAGCCTAAGGAACCAGGTCCAGATTCCAAAAAGGACAGTTACTACAATAACAGTGATTCGATTTATTTTGGAGAGGGAAACCTGCGTGTTGTAAAATGTGCTTCAAGAATATCTCTACTGCAAAGTACAAAATAAAAGCAACAAGTCAGAGATAAATATAGACTGTTGCCCTTGGCTAGATGCAAGAGACTGTTTCAAAAGCAAGGCACCTAAGTCCAAGGAACCAAGATTACCTTAGCTCAGCCTTCCCATAGATCTGTTTTCCATTGTTGGCTTGACATGGAGGATAGTTGCAGTAATATTTTTAGTCATAATAAAGAATGAACAAGATTTCCGTATGTCTAACAACCAAACATAACTCCTGTGCAAATTTCAGCCTGTGTAGCATTTGGCAGGGTCAGAGCAGGAAGAGATGGCAAAATCCCCCCTTATTTTAGTATGCATTAAAAAAATCCCCTAGAGGTATCAGCATTATTTCATCACTGACCACACCAAAGGAAAAAAAAATAGAAATCCATTGGGAGTGCAGTTAAAAAGTTGTGGGGTTTGCTTGTTTAATAGGAGCTATGAAAAAGGAAATGAAAATGAGATTTCAGAAACTTTTGGAGGAAGCAAAAGATGGGTATCACTGAATTTCTGGATTAATTTTGTGCTTCTGTTTCTCCTTAAATGGAAAAAAAAAAAAAGAAAGAAAGCAAAAAATATAACATCTTCTGACATTTTAATGGGTACAATTGCACCAATGAACTGAGGGTGGTGAAGCACTGGAACAGATTGCCCAGAGAAGTTATGAAAGCCCCATCTCTGAAAGTGCTCAGAGCCAGGTTGGATGGGGCTTTGAGCATCCTGGTCTAGTGGAAGGTTCCCTGCCCATGGCAAGGAAGGTTGGAACTAGATGATGTCTAAGGTCCCTTCCAACCCAAACCATTCCATGACTGTGCAATTCCCCCTACTAACCTTTCTTTGCTCTGACCTTGCATGTAATCCTAGATGCATAGCAGGCATGCATTGCTTTGAAGTTGTGACACTAAAGATAAGATATTTGTTCTCATGGTTGAGAAGGTCCCTTTAACATTTTGTGGTTTATTCTACTTAGTACAAACTAACATTTAACTCCTGTCTCTTTTTTTCTATCATGATCATGGTACATGTGGTTCTCCTCACTTACATATGGCCATTCCAGATGAGGTTCATATTCTAAGAGAGTCTTTCCCAGAGATCCGTTTATTTTACGGGTGACAATTCTGTAGGATTGTTTACCTCTCTTCAGTGACCATGAAGTCCAGATAATGAGTTCAGACAGCATGACTCACTTCAGTGTCTCACTTCCTATATGGGAAACAATGCAAGACGAACCCACAATTTTTCATTTGGCTCTATAATTCTGATTTCTCATTTGCATGCTTTTTGTTTCTAATCTCAGTTTATTCTCCATAAGTAATTTTGAATTTATTTTATATTTCAGTCCCATTTAAATCTTCTTTCTAGTAAGAACTTTTGCATGAAATCACAGGCCCTTATTGTCCCCAGAGGATGGCTATTGCCACAGAATGACCCCCAAGAAAAGAACATACCATCACTGTTATCCTTTTGTCCTTTGAGGCCTTCTGCAGTTTCATGCACTGTACACCCTGTGCTCTACTGTCTGGCAATGCAACAGCATCTCATGTAGTTGTTTGTTTTGAGGCACATTTTGTATGTGTTTCTAATACTGGCATTATTCCTGCTTTGCATGACTGACACGTATTGGAAACCTATTGTCTCTGTGCCTTCGCTCTGACTTTATGTCTGTGTGGATGGTAACCTGTTCTTACCTCGTTTTGTGTGCATTAGATTCTTGTTTGAGTGAGTTGGCCTACAGAAGGCAGAAAGACCCCATTATTTAATTAATAACATAATGACACCTTCAAACTTCATTTCTCAGAGGGAGATCTATACTGTTTGTACACCATTTTATGTATGCACTCAGTCACACACAAATAAGGCACAGCTGATATGCAAAAATACTCGAGCTAGCTCAAATTGGCAAGATAGGGAACCATTTTATCACTCTGTGGGTTGCTTTTCCATGACAGATCTCTAAAAAATCCATCCAAAATATAGATTTTTCTGAGTTATTCTTAATGGATTTCCATTTGAGGGAACAATATAAATCAAGACATGACAGCACTACCTGAATACAATTTCATAAGACTTATTCCCACCAGAAAAAGTCCAAAAGCATTTTTCTGACATGAGTAACATTTGACAGATGAGAAACTGCTAAGAGAAAGAACATTAAAAAAAGGCAGTAATCTCAAAATCAATTTTCATTAAGATCTGAGTTTCTCCCCACTCTCTGAAATACATGGTTTCAGGTATGCTTCTTTTACTTACCCGTGTTCCTTTCTTCTAGAAATAGTCAAATTAGTATCATTATGGCCTTAATTGCAAAGGGGCTGTTTGCACCCAGATTACTACGCAATTATGGCTTTCTGAAACATGCATGGCCACTTATATATTTCTTTTAATGATGTCAAATTTCAGTTTGACAACATCAAATGTTCAGATTCATTACAGACCTAATCAGTTGGCTGCCGAGAAATTGTTCAAGAAGCCTTCAGGGCAGGCAGGCAGATCCACAGCTTTTCTTGCATGTAAACACCCCACTGATAACAATGCAGCTTTGTACATGCAAAAAGAGGATGCAAGCCTTTGTTTTCAGAATTAATGTGCTTGTAATAATGGTCTGCCAAGAAGTACTGTCAGAAACTCTCATTCTGAGTTCCTTGAGACTCATTATATTCTAAGATTGGTGATCTGGTATTACAAAGAGTTACAATTAACTGCAACTTCCCGTATGCTGAAAGATAGTCTGGTTAACAGAAATCTCTCCTCATTTGCTCAGTTACAGCAGTTTTCCAGCTGTGGAAGGAATAACAGCCTTGCAAAAATGAGGTCTGGGAAGAAATAATGCCAGAGAGTTAACAGTCTAGATCAGAGAAAGCAGCTGACAGCTGGTGGGGTGATTTTACTCAGCCTCTAACAGGTCAGACTTCTCCTACTGTGGTTGCAAATGCTGGGGGCCTTTCTTTGGTAAGTAATAATTCCATCTGAGTTGAGAGAGCAGCACAAAAACGGACAGCAGATATGCCCCAAACTGGCACCTGTCCCACTAAACTGTTAAGTAGTCCTAATCTAAGCAGTAATGAGTCTCAGAGGGTGATAATGTCTCACTCTGGCTTTCATGGAGTTGATATTTTATTTAAAAAAAAAAATCAGAATTTTAATATAAAATGCCACACTAATGGCTAACTGCTCATTTCAGTGTCACTGTGGGGTTCACAGTAATTCTAATTTATTAACAAGAAAATTAATTACACTTATGAGGGCAGGATGGCACCTTTAGTGTAAAACATTTCATCTGATAAGGCATACTGTTTCCTGCAACATGTTTTGGTCTTCCTAGTGATATGTCTTTTGCTGGCACAGGCAACCTGCAACAGAGGCATGGCTGAATCAAAACTACATGTGCTGGGAGAAATGAAGAAGTTATTCCTCTCTACTGTCCAGGAAAATCAATCCAGAAGCAATTTGTTAAGTATTTTATTCCATTGCCTTCCTGGAATAATTTATGCTCTTGAACATTCTTTAATGTATAGCTAACAAGAAGCTTCAGACTACACAAGTCTTTGTAAATATTTCAGTTATGGGTAGGCCAAGTGCAGAATCTAATTACTAAAATCAGCACCATATTAAGGCAAACCAGAAAGAAAATCAGTTGAATACAGAACCCTGAAGGACCACCATTTTATATTTCAAACTCTTCTTCTGCCTTTCTTCTGCTGTACAAGTGGAAAGAAGTATGCAGGATAAATGAGGGAGCTCTTCAGCTGACCAAATGCACGCATTCGAAAAGTTTGGAAAAATAACCGGAAAATTCACACTGATTCAGATTTCCTTTGCTTCTGTTTTCTGATGTGCTCTTTCAGCTAAACTTCTCCTAGAAGAGCTATAAAAAAATCCACACTGGAAATCTACAACATTCATGCCACCTTGGGTCAGCCAGCTGGGTCACTTGCCTCAAACATTTTTCCAGCTGTTGAGAAACGTTCTCTCACAAGTTCTGTTTGTCCACCTTTCCTCATTAGATTTTTAAGTGGTTGGTTGTCACGCTATCATGGCCTCATATACCAAACTTGCTCAGTAGTCTTGTTTTCTCCTGTCCAAGTGAAAAAAAGGTAAAAGCAATGTTCTAATATTGTGCATCCTTTGGTTTCATTGCTGCCAATAGCTTACAGACAGACATGACTACCATCACTGAGTTTCCCTTATTAGAACTCTCTCTGGACAAACATTAGTACTGAAAATTGATGTGTAGTCATAATGGTTCTTGAAAAGGGCTTACCCAATTCTTTTTTCCAGTACAGATCTTCAGATTCTTTAAAGTATTGATCGAGCTGAGTGTATAAATAGCAGACTGTATGTTGCAATTAGAATGGCTTAAAATCTTTTTAGGAGTTAAATTCTGAAGAAGAAAAGAAAACATTTTTTTCAGATTTAAATTTAAGATTGCCATCCAGCAATCTTAAAAACATCTCTTCCAGTCTTTGTGGAAACCAGATACTCTGCTTGTCTACTCTCATTGAAAAGTTGATGACACATTAATAAAAAAACATGAATTAATTTCACAGGAGACTAAAACAAATTGCCATGAATCTTGTTGAAAATTACTGTCAGGGTGCTGTATAAAAATATAACACATGAATTTTCTTTGTCTGTACCAACTCCCTCTAACTCACACAGTTCCCTTCCTCACCACAATGTACTTGCTTTAGGCAAATGTGCAAGTGGAATTTTACAAGTTTATTTTATTTGGCTAATATGTAATTCAAAATAGTTAAATCACTTGAAATATCAGCTTTGTTTGAGGAAAAAAAAAAGCCACCTGTAAAAAAAAAAAAAGCAAATGTTCCAACAAACATAATTTAAAACAAATGAGTGACTGTTGAGGTTTCAAATGGAAAAGAAAATTTGCTGTCAGCAAAGAGAATACTGGAGGATAGCTGGCAAGGACCTGGGAGAACACTGCTTGTCATATGCAACAGGAGGCAGATGCTCCAAGAAAAAGGGATGTGGTACCATGCAGCAAAAAGCTCCAAGGCATAATTGTTGTATGAAGTTTATGGGACTTTAAAGCAGTTGAAGTTAGTCAGACAAAAATAAGCACATTGTGCCTTATGTGGCAGAAACTGTAAAATTAACAAACAAAAATAGTTTCAAATGTGAACTCATGTTTACTCGTTCTTTATGTGCAGCTGAAGTTAATCATGTGCTTCCAAACTCTGAACACAGGACTCACAATTTTCAAATCTTTTAATAATTTGTATGTTTTCTTTCAAAGTATTATAGGCTTGTACATTTGACAGCAAATATACACATATTGATATATTTGAAAGCTAATACACAGCGGGGTTGACTGAAAACATACAGGAATCAATAGGAAGTTTCTCATTGATTTTGATTGGGACTGGAGAAGACCCATAATCTGGAAACCACCATGATAAATCTTGTTCTCAGCAAGATGGTAGATACACAGATAACTCTTTCTAGCCTTCACCAGCTGCCTTCTGAAGAGACATTCTCCTCTTCCTCCCTTTCCTGTGGCTTTACAGCGAGTTACTCTTTAGCAAATATTTTTGCAATCAAGTCTATGTTTGCAGCTGAGATACACAGCTGGAATAAAAAGTCATCTTCATGTAGGGTCAACTAGAACCACGGGCAAAGCTGGGATTTGCTCCTACAAAGCTGTATTTTATCTTAACACCTAGAAACAAAGTAATAATACAGGGTTCACTCTACTCATGCAGGAAGTCACATGCAGATTACCAGAAGAGATTTGACAGTTTGGTGAAAGTTAGCCAAGTTCCCTTAACAAATTCTTGCATTTAAATGTCTTTCAACCATCCTCAAGAAAAGAAAAAACCTGAATGGAGGGTTGTCAGGTTGAAGGGACTACTCTTCCACTCTCTGAAGTCTGTTTTCTTTCTCAATTTACTCCCCACTCCCCATTCTATTTGAATGCATTTAGAGCAGTCTTAGTGCCATAATTAAAGAAAAATTTTAATGTCCTTAATCATGGGTGGAAGAAAAGGATTTCTGAAAGCATAAGATTAAAGATACAAGTTTTATTCCACAAAGGGTAAGAGTGTATTTTAAATTAAAGAACATCCTTAATTCTGTAATTCGATTGATCTGCTTTCATAAGCATTCTCTCCTATAATTATTTGCAGGATTTCTGCACATGGATCCAGATGCACACATGCTAAAGCAAGTGGCATCATATCATCCCAAACCAAAGTAAGGAAGGGATGAACCACAATCTGCTAAGGGTTGTCAGAAACAACGTGGTTTAGTGCAAAATGGCTTCATATCATAAGAGCTTGGTATCAAATGGTCATGACACATCCCTCAGGACTGTTTACTTTGTGATACATGACCCCTTCTGTATCCCATAGGACTGGCTTGGACTTTGCAGAGGTTCAGAAAACTTTGCAACCAGTTGACAGCTGTGTTTCTCTGGTGTGGGGAGGAGGGCTGCATGAATTCGATTCTGCTCAAGTGCATGAGCTTCATTCAAACCAGATAAACATCAAGATTACTGAAGGACAAATCTGGACTAGGCACTCCTTCCCCTGAGGGAGCCAGGGGACTGGGGGCAATGACAACAAATTGGGTACTGAAACATCCCCTTCTTGTTCTCAGGGAAAGGAAATAAACACTACAGACAAAACTGGGCAAGCAATACCAAGTGGTCACACCCTTTCTAGTGTAACCAGTTTATTTTCAGTTTGTTCCCTTAATGTTATCCTAACATGACTTTCCCAAGTAACTAGGCAACCTTCAGTGCCCCACTGCCGCAATAGTTCACTATCGGCTACAGGGGAAAGTGCAGAGGCGCTTCCATGCCTGGGCTACACTGCCGCCTCACGGCACTCCTGCTACACAGCTCTCGGTTTTTCCCCTCTGAAATTCCAAAAAGTCGATAATAAAAGAATAGTTAATCTATGATTCTGCTGGTAACACCATTCTGGAAAACTCTTTCCTTGTGCCTGTACTATTCAATTGCATCATTAGCAGGGATAAGGAAGAATGGAATCTCCCATTTAGTTTTGGAGAGATGTAAACTGGAGAGGGGCAAAGGATCAGAATTCAGTTCTTTGTAAAAGTGGAAGAGTGGTCTGAATGTCAGGATGTAAATCAGTGGTTTATACCTGGAAGCAGAGAGCAGGAGCCAGCAAAGAAAAGGCAGGCAGGGAGCACTGGGGCTGGCAATAATCCCTCAGGAAAGAATTCGGCACTCACAAGTGAGTGTTGTTCAAAAATGTTCTACCACTGTGAAAAGGGCAGGTGTTACACAGAGCTTTATCAAGAGGAATGTTATCTGTAAGGTGCTGGGAAATAGAATACAGGAGAAGAAGGATGCCTCTGTAAAAATCACAAAGTACAAATAGTTGGTTTCTTCACAGAGCTTTCCATGAATTTATTTCACAAAATGTTTTTTTGGAGCATTTGCCTGAGCTTCACAGACACAAAGTCTAAGATCTTGATTTTGAATAAAACTATACCTTGGTATATACCTGAAAGACATGTATGATTTCAAAATGTAGAAGGACTGAACTGAGCCCCAAGCACAATTTCTCAGTGAGATACAGCAACAACAGAAAATATATCTGTTTTCTTTTCCTCACAGTTTTCAAGCTGATCAATGTTACATTCACATATCTCTACCATAGTTGGGCTTACCCAGAAGAGTAAAGTAACACCTCTTTTCCCATGGGACTTTACTATGCAAATGGATAGAACGTTTTATACAGCAGTGTTTCTCTGTATGTTTTAATACTAATTGCTTCTGGGACTAAAAAAAATATAAGTTAACATAATGGGAAGCACAGAAGCATAAAAAGATAAATAATTCAAGCATGAAAAATTACATTATAACTTTATTGGCGTGTTGCTTCTTCAAGATGTTGGTACTTTCCAAATAATAATGCAGAAAAGCAACCAGAATGATGAACAAAAATGATACTTTCTTAATCCATTTTTCTATCACCACTAGAAGCAGAACATCTGGAAGATCCTAGAAAACTGCTTCTCTTCCAAACTCCTATGAGTCCAAAGGAAACAAATAATCTGAAAGATTTTGACAGTATAATTAATTGTTCTAATTCTCCCATCTATGTTGCTGTCTAAAGCAGGAACTACTAGGAAATGTAGAACAGAATGGGAATTAGTCAGAAGGGATGGGAGACAAAACAGCAAAATAAAGATATTTTCTGTGAGAAAGGGGAGAGAAACAATGTGGACCTGAGAAAAGGAAGAGAGGAATACTGATAAAAGAAATGTTTCGGCAAGAAAATCAAATGATAGTGGAGAGTACAGGAAGAAAAATGGGAGGAGATAAAACAAATGGAAACTCAAAGAATAATGAGAGAAAAAGAATTGTTCCCACTGAGCAGTTTGCAGCAGAGTGTAGTATATCTACAATAGGAGGATGCATCTGGAGTGAAGCTGGTAATACAGGTTTTAAACATGGAAAAGGAACTAAGATTACATCTGTTCTGTTTGATAATTTAATTCTTCAGTTCAGTCCCAGGACCTGGTTCCCTGTCATTCACATCTGAATATGCTCATCCACTTGTGTGCTCTCTCTTGGAGTTAATTGACTGCTTCCCACGAGGAAGAAGCCGGGGCAGGGTTCTGGAAGCTGCTGCGTGACCAGCATAGATAAGACAATGCCACCATCCTTCCCAGCCTGTCCTCCAAGGCAGAGCCAGCTCACCGTGCCACACAGACCCACACGCCACCGAGCACAGAGCAGAGTCACGCTGCGCAGTGCCATCCAAGTGCCACTCAGGAGGGCTGCTGCACGGCCTCCTGCTGCCTCGAGCGTTTGGAATTAAATGAACATGGAGAACAGATATTACGACTTCAGGCGCCACCACACGGTGCTACTCAGGAGACCTGGGCAAGCATATCCCAGTGCGGATTCTCCCACGGAGGAAGTGAGGCTGGAGCGGTGTGGCCACAAGCTGTTCCATGGCAGCCGTCCTGGCTGCCTGCTGTGACTGAGATCTGCAGTGGCAGGGGGGGAAGAAAAATCAGGCAGCAATCTTCGGGATGCTGGAATGAGGCGGGGATTGCTTCCTCCTGGATGCAGAAAGGCAGGGAGCTGGGGCGAGTCCTGAATGCCGGACGCTCCCCTCTGCCAACGGCAGCCATCTGTAACAGCAGCTGCAATCCGAAAAATGATAACATTTTAGGATCACACCCAGAACAATAGAAAACAAAAAGTTTTGGCCAACTGCCACGCAACACACCCTTGATGTAATACTAGAGTCACACATGGCAAGGTACTCCATTATGAAATATTACACAATCACCTTTCATTAAATAATTTTCTAGTGTCATTCTCTGCTTATGATTTTATTATGTTGCCCTTTTTGTTGTTTACATCATTAATAAATTAGCTTTCTGCATTATTTTTCTGTAGGACAATTTAATAATTTCAGGATGTTTTAAGAGTTTTTAATACAGAAACTATATGAATATTAATGAAATACCATGAAAAACAAAGAAATTGGCAGAGGTAATATAAATCAGTGTTTTACTGTATTTCCAGAGAGGACAAAAATGGGTCCTTTCCCATCAAAAATAACTATTTTCCATGACTATTAGAAGTGTTAATAACATATCAGTCTATAATTGTGTAACTATACAAATTTCTTTGCTTTTTTTCTTTCATTAGGAGAAGAAACATGTAATGGACACTGAACATGAAATAAGCTTAACTGTATTCTTTTGTAATAATAACAGTAATAATAATTCTTCCTTTGAGCAGGAGCATGTCCACAGTTAACAATTGTTCATAAGATCTCTTGAAACCTTTACTTCACAATGTTGCTTGGTGCAGTTGGCACATGAGTTTGCCAGAAGCTTTCTGTCTCATGTACAGATACCAGAACACTTCATTCTCTTAAGGAACCTCACTTCTAGAATGTGAAAACTATTAAAACTGGTGAATCCTTGTTCTGACATGTACTGCAGGAAATTCTGACAGCTTCAGAATCCTCAGAGCAAGTCATCCCAGTCCAGGTGCCACTTGGCTTTGCTATAAACCTGAGTGGGGCAGGAGTACACTCTTATTTGTGTTCCATGAGTCTCACTGAGGTAACTGGTGTGTGCATGAATCCATCAGGAATCTCTCCAGGACTGTGCAGACTGATTGAAAAAATGCAGCTTGCAAAATTCCAGACAGAGATGGCTATGCTTCACAAATGGCCTGGGACCTCTGGATCTGTCACAGCACCTTGGAAGCCCTGGGGAAAATCTTACATAGACCTTTGGGATAATGTTTTCTCCAGCAGAGGAGCCACTCCCTGCCTGCAGAACAACATCTGCAGCAAGTCCATGCTCGCTTTCCAAGTGGTGAAGTGCTACAGACTGAAGACACCCTTCTGAAGCAACAGATCAACCTGTTCACTTTGCTTTTTATTCTCTTGGAGGCCAGCTGCTGTTGTTCCTCTGGTTGCTTCATCAACATCGTCTAAATTTGCTTAGCAGTGCAGAGCAGACTTACAAAATTCAAACTTCCAAAAATTTGCATGCCAGAAATGACTCCTCAAGAAGCCCCTGTAGAGACATGCCTTTACCAGTGTGGTAGCAAGAACTGCTTCATCCCTAGGGACAATCAAAACCAGCATTATCTGGCTACCCACAGGTAGATTTCATTACTGCAAAAGTGATACTATTTTCAGATTTTGTTCTTAGATCTGAAAAGTGCTTCTTTTATATATCCCAGCCTATGTAAAGGCACAGCACACATACCTTTAGGGAGCCTGCAGGGCAGCAGCACAAAGGTAGGATGCTGAGCACTGCCAATGCTCTGCACTGTCACCAGTGCTTAAAGCTGAAGAAAGTTTGGTAATTTTCAGTCCACCGGCAATGAGATGGCTACCTCTCTTCCTACTCTGCATTACAGAGAAGGTGAGGAAGAAATCACATTAGCCACTGGTGTCCTGATTAATGGAACAGGTGGGGAGACAAGGAGGGAGTTGAACAGTACAGTGGGGATCCAGATGAGGCTGTATTTTGGAAACAGACATCACTTTCTGTCCTCTCTGATACAGGCTGAGGGTGTAGCTTGAGGAACACATTTTCAGTGCCAATTACACCTTAAGCATTTAGCACTTGTGCTGCAAATGTGCTGAGCTCTGTGCAACCCTCAGGACTCAGCAGACGTATTTGTGATGCCCACAGGTGAAGAGAATTTACTTTCTATTGTTTTGTTGGTTTTGTGTTTTTTTCTTTCAGTGTTTTTTGGGTGTAGGGTGGGGCAGAGGAGGGTGCATTATCTATCAGCTGTATCTGTTCAGTGTTCAGCTGCAGGGTTATGCTAATGCTGCTGGCAGCACTGTTCAGGGAAGCAGAGCAGAGGTGGGAGCCAGGACAGCAGTGCCAGTGGGTAACCTGGCTTGGACACTCTGCAGCAAACCCGCATCCAATCTCAGAGTGTGCCCAGGGCTGGCAGCAGGAAAAGGGGAGGCTGTTCTGGAGCGATCAGCAGGTGTGGTGTGATGAGAGGACACTAGAACACTAACTTAAATATTAACTTTGCTGTGTATTTTCCAGGGGATGGATGCTTGTGACATTACAGGAACCACTTCAACAGTCACTGTATCCATTTACAAATGCGGGAACGTGCGGGCACCGAGCAGCTCGCACGGAGCAGCACAGCAAAGTCAGCCCTGAGGCGCAGCCCCCACCGACGGTGTCTGAGGACAGCGGCGGGGACGTGCCCTAACCCCACCTGTCCGCACCAAAATCACAGGATCAGTTGGGTTGGAAAAGACCTCTGAAATCATCCTGTCCAACCCATGACCGAACATCACCACATCAACCACACCAGGGCACCGAGTGCCACGTCCAGTCCGTCCTTCAACACCCCCAGGGACGGCGACCCCACCGCCTCCCCGGGCAGCCCATCCCAGCGGCAAATCACCCTTTATGTGAAGAAATCCTCCCTAACGCCCAAAACTCCTCCTGACGCCCATGCCGGAGCAGGTCCGTGGCAATCCCGACGCCAACAAACCGGGCCCTTCCCACATTTAATGACCTTTAATGACCTTTAGCGGCTGCGGGAGCCCGGCAGGCGGCGCTGCCCCTCCGCAGCGCCGCACCCCTCCGCGCATGCGCGGGCACGCAGCGAGAGGCGGCGGTCGCGGCCCGGGCGGCGGCGGCTGCTGAAGGAGATCCGAGGTCGGGGGTCCGCGCCAGGCGCTGCCGCCCCGCGCCGCCCCTGCCCGCCCCATGCGCAAGATGCTGCTGGCCGCGCTCTCCCGGGTGCTGCAGGGCCCGGCGGCCGCCGGGAGGACGGTGAGTGCGGCCGGTGCCGGCCCGGACGGGGAGCGGCTGCCCGCGGGGGAAGGGGGGCGGAGGCGGCCGCGCGGGAGCGCTGCGGGAACCGCCCCGCGCGGGAGGGGGACGGGCGGGAACGGCCCGGGGAGTTGGTGCCGGCGGACCGAAAAAAGAAATAAAAAAAAAAGGAAAAATTAAAGAATAACCAAAAAAAGGGATTTTTTTGTGGCGTTTTTTTCCTTTCTGAAGACCGTGAGGCTCCTCAGTGACAGTAACATGGTCGCCGCGCGCAGGAGCTCGCTCTGTAAGGGCCTGGTGGCGCAGCGCTTTAATTTATGCCGTTCCGTGTATATTTTGACAGCGCAGATCAGATCCCTCTCAGGGGTAATGAACGCGCTGCTGGGCCCGTTTGGAGTTGAGGGCCTGGCTGAGCTGCACCACTGCCCCGGCCCAGCCAACAGCCCCGTGCGATCTCTGCATGCGTTTTTCTTTCAGAGTTTGCTGGTTTTGTGTCATCTGCTGTGTTTTATCTCCTTCGTGTGAAAAATCATGCTTTTACCTCTTTGTTCTCCTTATTCCACTGTAATGACTGTGGCCATAAAGGGAAAAATTAACCCTGCTGAGGAAAAAATTGTTGGCGAGATCAGAGTTAAAGAGGTGCTTCCTGGTTGCTGGAAGCTGCCTTTTTGCCATGGAGAGCAGATCCGTGTCTGTACCCCTGTTCTAAGGCAGGTCTCTTACCCAGGCATTCACTGCTTATGAGTGATTGGATTTGTGAGAATCACGCAAGGGAGCACATTTACTGGGAGATCTTCCTATGTGTGTTGGGGCTTCATATCTGAAAAGTATTTCCTAGTTCACAAGTAAAATATCTGGAATTTTGCAGATTAAATTAAATTTTGCAAATACGGGTGCCTAAAATTAGTCCTTTACTACAAGTACTCAGCCTGCTCCTGAGATACTGCATTTTCCTGGAATGCCAAACTTGGATATCTTAGTATAATTGATTTTTGGATCCTAGTGCTTAACCAATACGGTAAATACTTACCTTGAATTGCTCCTAGGCACTTGTAGTGAAGGCATAAATTACCAAATAAATAGAAGTAGACTTAATCCACAAAGCATTGTTTCATATATGCTTTGAGCACTTTCCAGACTTTACATGTGGATTTCCATGTATGGAAAGTACCACTTGCAGTGTTGTGTTCTAGTTGGCTGATAATTTGCTGACTTCTCCTGCCCTAATTGTTTGGTACAACTACTTACTCTTTTTTTTTTCTTCCCTCTTTTTTCCTTCCAAATGCTGCTAACCTAGGGAGCTGTTAGTGAGGTAAGGCCTCTATCAGTCTTGTCAAGGTTTGCTTTTGATACCTGTACTGGCCATGTGTCAGAACTTTTGTACAGACTCCTCAGTGTTGCTTTTATGCCCCGTGTTCAGGGCAGGGGTTTAACCAGGTGGCCTAAAGACCCCCCTCCCAAGCCCAGCCATTCCATGATTCTGCAGATCCCGGACTGTTGATTTACTTCCAGCTCTAGAAGTGAAATAGCTTTTCTTCACCAGTAATACTGATGCACTGTGGTAACAGTGTAGAAACCTGGTTTAAATTAAAACCTTACATAAATCTGATAATAGGGCAGGGGGAGGGGGGAATGTTACTGCTAAATCAAATCTGCAACAGAGTAGGTAACCAAGATGGATTGAGAAACGTCTCCTGAGGTTTTTTTTTTCCAAGCTTCATACCTGTCAATCAGACCTTTGTTTGGAAACAGTGACATTCTCAAAATTTTGAAATAATTAACCTTGAGCTAAATTTAGGTGAATTTCCTGATTTAATGAAATTGTTGTGTAACTTAATTAAGCAATACAATTTGCCACTGCAGACGTGGTGTGTTCCTTGTCTGTGGCCACAGTGCATACATGGACACATGCCCATCCTGTCAGGTGCTGCAGTGAAACACCAGTGTTCATTAGTTAATAGCCTGTGTTCGTTCTTCAAACAGACCAGTAATGTATTTTCAAACATCTTTCTTATCTCTCCCCTGCCATGCCCCTTTTTTGTTCTGTGTTTCACATATCCTCAGGTACATTCTGTGTTTCCATATCATTTTTAAGGAGTGGCCATGCTGTTGCTCACTGAAATACTCTCTCTCTTCATTGTCACTGCCTTGAATCCCTCCAGCTTCTCTTCCTATTGAAAAGAAAGAGTGGAGAACCCAGAAATCTGCTGGGTTCTTTTTGTTTCTTTGGGGTTGGGGGAGGGTTGTTTGTTTTGGGATTTTTTGTTACGTTTGTGTTTTGGTTTTGGTTTTGGGGGTGTTTTTTTGTTCTATCAAGGCAAAATTCCAGTCAGCCCAGAGAGCCATTAAAATCTGCATTGGTCTGTCCATCCTTGCATAGGCAATCTGGCACGTGAGGGGAAAAACAATTATTTCTGTGGTTTTGATGATCTTCACAATCTCTTGAAACTTACTGGGTTTATTTTAGGTAATCAAGGATATTACAGATTTGAATTATTTTTTTTTAATCTTAATTTTAATTACTAGATTTTAAAGGACTTAAACACATTTATACAGAATAAATGTTCTTCAGCCTTACAGGGATATGCCACTGGTGAGTTTAATTTGTACATTGTTTCAGTTTGGGGAGTACTCTGAAAAATTATTTGAAAATTTGCCTACTTGTGCTTGATAATTAAATATTGCTCATGCTTTGGTTGTGTCTTTTTCTTAAGGCCTCTCGAGTGATGGTGGCATCACGTAACTATGGGGACTTTGCAAGTGAAGCTTCCTTTGAGATTAAGGTAAAGAACACTTAATACTGGCATTCTCTGTTAGCGTTTGTTGCACATCTTGACATGATGGACTTGCTCCCATATTTTTTTTCAATTGGGAGAATACTGTTTGAATTTCCAGAACCAAAGCCCTCACTCTCTGACCGGACTACTCAGTGCAGCTGGAAGTAACTGTGCTTGGCAGTGTTTCTTAAGAACGTGAAGTTGTGATTCTTTGCCGCTGTGATGCTGCAGTGTATCTGTGAGAACAGAGTGGGAAGGGAGCTAAGGAACCTTTTCTGTTCTGAGGGAAGCATATTAATGTTTCCTTAATGCTCTTAAAACAATTAGCTGGTATTTGCAGCCTATCCCAAATGTGCAGCTGATTGAGGTCTCTATGGGGTTTTGAGGAAAAAGTATGGCATCCTTTTAATGCTTGATTTGGTGCTGCTCAAAAAACTTGTGTTATATTCTGTCAGCTTTTCCCTGTGCCTGGGTCTTAGGAAAAAGTGATGCTTCCATTGGCTGTAGCTTTTGTGCTGGCATTTCATTCAGAAACTGATGAGAGAAAATCTGAAAGAAATCACTTAGTTTTTCTTCCAGCCTTTTGCTGTTTATCTGTGCCTGTAAAGTATTAAAATTGTTTCACAGGTGGAAGGGAAGGAACATATATTTATATGACAAGTCCTTTCTGGACGGATACGGATTTAACATTTGGTCCTGTGTTGGTGACAAAACTGCAAAGTTTCTATTTTTATGTGAACTTGGAAGCAGAGTTGTCTTAGAGTAGTGTGCCCATGTGTTATACCCAGTTCATCTAAGGTGTCACTGGATTTGCTCTGAAGAGACTTTTGCTGCAATAAAAACTGTCTTTAACCTGTATAGAAGTGTTTTGGCCATTTAATCTGCACTGACAGAGTAACTTGTTTGGTCTCTTCCACTGAACTTAGCTGTTTATTTATTATTATTATTTTATTTTAAATTTTTTAATTTATTTTGCATGGGTGCCTAGAATTAGCCCTCCATCAGTAGAGTCCATGGTTTGGGGAGGAAATTGTGCTGCACACGTGGTGGTTGAACTGGCAGCATGGCTGGTGCAGCAATGCTTTATTAATGCTTATGGTAGCAGAGGGGAGGTCCAGTGTCTTAGGGCCAGAAACTGTTTTACAAAGGAAAGTCTCTGTCTCTCTTTTCACTTCATAAAACCTCTGTAGCTCTTACCAAGTATTTGGCCTGTAACAACCATGTAAGTGTTCCTTTTTTCCTTATTTTCTGAGGGCTGTAGTTCATCTACTCCTTGTAGATACAACAAGGCTTCATTTTGTGAGTGTAAATCTGTATTAAAAGTAAGGCTTTTATTTCCCTGAATTTGGAAACAGTGCCCAAACCTTGCAGTTATTTTGACCTATGAATTTAGGTTTGACTGGCTTTTTTTTTAAAAAAAGTATTATTACACTCTGTATTCTGAATTTGAAAATGGTACATCATAAACAATAATCAAATAATATTCCTAAATAGGATGAATTATTTTCAGGAAATAACTATTTGTTTAACCTTGCAGAAATGTGACCTCCATCGCCTGGAAGAAGGCCCCAGTACCACGGCAGTGATGACTCGAGAGGAGGGGCTCCATTACTACAAGACCATGCAGACCATACGGCGCATGGAGCTCAAGTCTGACCAGCTCTACAAGCAGAAGATTATTCGTGGCTTCTGCCACTTATATGATGGTCAGGTAAGATTTTTTTCTTTCTGGAGATTTTATGTTGTTTTAGCTTACTTAGCATCCTACATGCTCTTCAGAAGAGACAGGTGAGGTAGGAGAGGTGGAGGGGTGGCTCTGTGTTAGGGAGTTTCTTGACTCTGTAGAACTTGAGGTCAGTGACAGTAAGGTTGAGTGCCTGTGGGTAGGAATCAGGGGGAAGGCTGACAAGGCTGATATCCTGGTGGGAGTCTGTTGTAGACCACCCAGTCAGGATGAAGAGGTGGATAAATTATTCCACAAGCAGCTGGCAGATGCTTCAAGATCTCCAGCCCTTGTTCTTGTAGGAGACTTTAACCTGCCAGATGTCTGCTGGGAACTCAACAGAGTGAAGGAGAGGCAGTCCAGGAGATTGCTGGAGTGTATGGAGGACAAGTTTTGTCTCAGCTCGTGAGTGAGCCTACCAGGGGCCTTGCTAGACCTGCTGTTTACAAACAGAGAGGGGCTGGTGGGAGATAGGGTGGTCGGAGGCTGTCTGGGGCACAGTGTCCATGAAATGTGAGGGACTTTTCAATGCTTGGTGATAAAAGGAGGAGCATCAATAAAACCTCTGCCCTGGACTTCTGGAGGGCAGATTTTGGCCTATTCCAAATGCTGATTCGGAGAGTACCTTGGGAAACAGCCCTTAAAAACAAAGGGGTCCAGGAAGGATGGACATACTTGAAGAAATAAATCTTGAAAGTGTGGAAGCGAGCTGTCCCTGTGTGCTGAAATGTGAGCTGGTGGGAAAGATGACCAGACTGGCTGGCCAGGGAGCTTTTGCAGGAACTCAGGTGAAAAGAAGAAAGGGTTTATCATCTTTGGGAAGAGGGGTAGGCAACTTAGGAAGGTTTTAAGGATGTCCTTGGGTCATGCAGAAAGAATTAGAACAGCAGAAGCACAATTAGAACTTAATCTGGCCACTTCTATAAAGGATAATAAAAAGTGTTTTATAAATACATTAGTAGCAAAAGGAGGGGCAAGGAAAACCTCCATTCTTTGTTGGACATGGCGGGGGGACACAACAACAGCATAGTTACCAAAAATGAGGAAAAGGCTGAGGTCCCAGGGACTGGGAGCTGAATAGCCTCCCTGTAATCCAGGAGGAAGCAGTTAGTGACCTGTCGAGCCACTTAGATCCTCAGGTCTATGGGACCAGATGGGATCCATCCTAGGCTGATGAGGGAGCTGGCAGAAGAGCTTGCCGAGCCACTCTCCATCATTTAGCAACAGTCAGGGTTCATTGGGGTGGTCTCAAATGATTGGAAGTTGGCCAGCGTGATGTCCATCCACAAGAAGGACCAAAAGGAGCATCCAGGGAACTCCAGGCCTGTCAGCCTGACCTCAGTGCCTGGCAGGGTTATGGAGCAGATCATCCTAAGTGCAATCACATGGCACTTACAGGACAGTCCAGGGATCAGACCCAGCCAGCACAGATTTAAGAGGGACAGGTCCTGTCTGAGCAACCTGATCTCCTTTTATGACCTGGGGACCCACCTGGTGGATGAGGGGAAGGCTGTGAGGCTGTGTCTGTGTCTACCTGGGCCTCAGCAAAGCCTTTGACACGGTCTCCCATAGCACTGAAAAAGCTGTCAGGCCATGGCTTGGACAGGGGCACTCTGTGCTGGGTCAGGAACCGGCTGGAGGGCCGGGCCCAGAGAGTGTTGGTGAACGGGGCTGCATCCAGCTGGTGGCCGGTCACCAGTGGTGTCCCCCAGGGATCAGTGCTGGGCCCAGTCCTGTTTAACATCTTTATTGATCATTTAGATGAGGGGACTGAGTTTACCATTAACAAATATGCAGAGGATGCCAAGTTGGGAGGGAGTGTTGATCAGCTGGAAGGCAGGAGGGCTCTGCAGAGGCACCTGGACAAACTGGAGAGATGGTCTGATTCCAATGGGATGAGGTTCAGCAGGGCCAAGTGCTGGGTCCTGCACTTTGGCCACAACAACCCCTACAGTGCTACAGGCTGGGGACAGAGTGGCTGGAGAGCAGCCAGGCAGAAAGGGACCTGGGAGTTTGGATTGACAGGAAGCTGAACATGAGCCAGCAGTGTGCCCAGGTGGCCAAGAAGGCCAATGGCATCCTGGCCTGTATCAGGAACAGTGTGGCCAGCAGGAACAGGGAAGTGATCCTTGCCCTGTACTCAGCACTGGTGAGGCCACACCTGGAGTGCTGTGTCCAGTTCTGGGCCCCTCAGTTCAGGAAGGACTTTGAGGGGCTGAGTGTGTCCAAAGAAGGGCAATGAGGCTGGTGAAGGGACTGGAGCACAAGCCCTATGAGGAGAGGCTGAGGGAGCTGGGGCTGTTTAGCCTGGAGAGGAGGAGACTCAGGGAAGACCTTATCACTCTCTACAACTACCTGAAAGGAGGTTGTAGCCAGATGGGCATCAGTCTCTTCTCCCAGACAATCAGCAACCCAACAAGAGGGCATGGTCTTAAGCTGTGCCAGGGGAGGTTTAGGTTGGACATTAAGAAGAAGCTCAAACAGAATGACTGGGCATTGGAATGGGCTGCTGAGGGAGGTGCTGGAGTCACTGCCCCTGCAGGTGTTTCAGAAAGGACTGGATGTGGCACTGAGTGGCTTGATCTGGTTGACATGGTGGTGTGTTGGGTCATAGGTTGGACTTAATGATCTCAGAGGTCTTTTCCAATCTAACTGATTCTGTGATTGTAGGGATTTTAATAGAGTGCAGAATAAATGTAGAACTGAATATCTGTACAATGTCTGAAGTTGTAGCTGGAACTATAATTTAGTTCATGACTCTTTTACAAAACAATGTCTTAGCACAAAAGGGAATCCTTGAGATCTTGGGAGGGAGAGAGAGAGAGAAGGCACAGTGCAGCTGAAGATCAGCTGAATGTGAGAAATGAGCAACTGCAGCATATTTAATTCAATTGAAGGCCTGCATCTTCCTCCTCAAGCTTAATTGATGGGTTTTGTTTCCATGTCTCATGGATCATGTGCCCACTAAAAAGCAAGCATCCAGGAGAAGGAACTTTATGACCTTACTGAAATTTTGCTGTCTGTCCATTATCCCCTGAGGTTTTTGAGTTTTGGTAGTTGAAATGCTTCATTTGGGAGAAAAAACCTTAAGATTTTTGCAGGTTCTGGTTCCCTTCCCATGTGCCTTTGCTAGTCATTCAGGTTGCAATTTGGAGCCCAAGGCTGTTGTAGCTCCAGGCCTGCCAGCGACCCTTGGGATTTACGTCAGTCTCCTGTATCTGTTACCTGCTGATACTGGATGTATGTGGGATCAGAGCTCTTGCCACACTGCTGGCTGTGGAAGCTGTGTGTTTTTCCTAATTGCTAAGCTTACTTTTCCTTTATAACAGGAGGCCTGCTGTGTAGGGATTGAAGCTGCCATAAAGCCTACAGACCATGTGATAACAGCCTACAGAGCTCACGGCTTTACCTACACCCGGGGAGTGCCTGTTCGAGAAATCCTCGCTGAACTTACAGGTGTGTGCTCAGGAAAACGAGGGTTCACATGCTGCTGAACTTGTCAGAGGTTTTTATTCAAATTATTATGTAGATGCACAAAGTATACTGGGGCTGCAGAAGCAGTTTAGTGACACAGCAGAATAAATCAGTGTTTTAATTTTATGATGCAACCACTTTTAACTACAAAAAGCAATGAATAAAAAAATAATAAAAAAGCACAAATTCACAAGATTTTTCTCAATACCGTATGTTGTATTTGTTGTGCTGCAGCACAGTTTGGAAGTTGCTGGTGGTAGGCATTTGATCTCTGTGGGACAGGGTGTTACCTTCCCTAGGAGATTTGGATTTTCAGAATTATGCTACTGAAGTCTTAGGAAGACTCGTAAACACTGCCTGTAATGATCAACTTATTTGTTTGGGAAAATTTGACTGTAAGAAGAATATTAAATTATAATCTAGATTTGAGATTTTGCAGAAAGGAGAGATGGCTATTCACAGTATGGTTGAGGATGGAGCAGGGAAGAGAGGAGAGGATCAGCCTGCTGAACTCCTGTGAGATCTGTGAACAGATGCCAGAAGTGAAAAATTAATAAGGAGCTTGAAAGCCTTTAGAATCATGGGTATAATAAAGACTTGATCTGAGAATCTGCATGCTTGAAATGTTAATACAGGAAAGCATGTTTTGGGGCAGAGAAGAGGTATGATTTTGTATACAAAGAGCATATGTGTGTGCTAAGAATGCATATTAATAATGTGCACAAAAACCCAGAATCTAGTGGATGATCGATTTGCCAAGAGTCACTGGATACTGATAAGACAGGAAGTAAATGAGGATATTGTCATGACTTGAAGCCTTCTGTTGGCCCTGAAACTAAAAATACAAGTGATCATGTGGTGGGGGTTTTTCTTTATTTCATTTCATGACACACATCATTTTCTGTAGCATTATGCTTGACTTTAGTGGGGCTCCTTTAATTGGGAAAGAGCAGCTGCAGTACAGAGACTGTTGTTCTAAGAAATGACACTTGGGGAAAGTTCCTGGAGAGGAGTGCTGCTAGAGCCCTTTCCTGGAAAGAAAGACCTTGACTAAAAATGCCAAACTGAAGACAGCTTGAGTTACAGTGACCAAGAAATAACAGAATCAAAAGGTCTTTGAAGGAGAAGGAAGCAGAGTAACCCAAAACAAGAGTAGTAGGTAAGATCCTATAGGAAACAAGTTATAGATAAAGGACTTCTCAGGAGAATTGACAATTACATGAGAAACGGGTTTGTATTCTAAGTAGAAAGTGTAGCAAAAAGTGACATTGGTTAATCAGGAGTTCGTAAATACATTCTCAAATACAAGAGAGGATTGTACAAAAAGTGGAGGGGACTTATTAAAGTTAAATTACACTTAATCAGAAAACTTTTTCTTAAGATCAGACTTTTCTTTTTTCCTTTGGCCCTAGCTGTCAGAATCCATAACAGTTCACGTGAAACATATGAAAGATATGCGAAAGACCAATAATAAAAATGATCCACCATTAAGTAAGAAAGAGGAGAGGTGCCATTGTGTCTTTACTCCACATGACAACAATGACATGGTCTTGGTGTTACTGCCTTTAGGAATTGCATTAGATGTTCCCATTTGTACAGTATTTTTCCTTTGAAAAATAAATCACTTGTTATTCATGTTTCAGGTCGAAAAGGAGGATGTGCAAAGGGAAAAGGAGGATCAATGCACATGTATACCAAAAACTTCTATGGTGGCAATGGTATTGTTGGTGCTCAGGTATGTACATGACTTCAAAGTACAAGTTGAATTTGGCTCATGTCCTTTTGCCAGTGTTTCCTCTCAGTTTTTGTGGTGTGACCTTGATACAGATACCATTGCTCTGTGGCTCTGTCTTATTCTGGTTTGCTCACCATTTTGTAAACTGTAGCAAAAATGACTCAAACTAAGAGTACAGTTCTTGTTTGTATTTTGGCTGTAACACCAATTGGAACAAATGGAAGTGGATGGGTAAGAACTTGTTTGTTGAGCAGGTCCCTAACAGCATAAATGTCTCCTAACAGTTCACAAGGTGCCTGTCTTCAGCTCCTGTAACATTGTTCTACACTTCTGGTTTGTGCTGTACTCTGTGACAGGTTCCCCTTGGAGCCGGGATCGCGCTGGCCTGTAAATACTTCGGTAAAAACGAAATCTGCCTGGCGTTATACGGGGACGGTGCCGCCAATCAGGTAAAGGAGCGTTGTCTGGGGTGGCTCTGAGCGGTGTGCCTGGGGGTAACCAATTTTCCTTCTGGGAACTGTGAGCTCTGCCATTCCTGTGAGGAGTGGGAGAGCACCTTCTGCCCTGCCTGTGTAGTACCTGCAATGCAGGCAACGTCTACCTCGGAACTTATGCCAAGATCGTTGTGTTGGGCTTCCTGCTACAAGAACACTTTATTAAAGGAGTCCACTGATACTGAAAAGGCAGATCCTGGAGAGAAGGGGAACAATGCACACCCTCAGTCCTACAGCTCACTGCAGTTTTTCTCCAGGCTTTTGTTGTGCTGTTCACTGAGTTGAACTTCATGTAGGTAGCTGGGCATTGAGTTGTCTTAGGCATTTGAGTAGGGATGTGTTTCAAGAACTGTACAGGCCTCAGAGGGGTGATTCAGGTGAACAGTTAATTGGTAGGTGCTCTTTACACATCAGGAATGTAGCATATTTTTTTGTCATACTTTGGACCTGTGCAAACATCTGTTCTTCTCCATCCCCATTTTGAACTTGGCCCTTGTCCCTGGAGTGGAGGGAAAGTTTTTTAGCTCCTTCCCTTCTGCAGTGCTCTAGATACTCAGGCAGTGAGCAAGGCTAGTTGGTTAATTGCATGAACATTACACCAGTCATGGGAAGAGGGATTTCCAGGCACTCTTTTTACCCCCTTTCCAGTTGCCTACAGTTCACCTAAGTGTGACAGCCTGAAGTGCCTGTGCTGTCAGGAGAGCTCTGAATGATGGCAGTGAAGATGACAGTGCTGCTGAAGAGGGAGAAACATGTCACTTAGGTTTCTGAAGACAGAGGACAGAGCATTCTCACAGAGCTGCTTACTGTTGATATTCCAGCCAGTGTCTTCATGTTACCAGCTGAGACATTAGGCCAGATAAGCAGTTGGTGGTTTAGAGTATACTGAGTGAGTTTCCCACTTTGAAAGCATAGGTGGAGATCTCAGTTCTTGATTTTCCCTGTCTTTGATTTCACAGTAGTAAGGCTGATGCAGTCCCTGTGGTCAAACTTTGCTGTAGCAGCATCCTGCCAGGTTAATCAGTTGCCAAGTTTTTTATGACTGTTGCTGAAATACAGCAGTTAAATTTGAAGGATTTGTGCTACCCTAACACAGATACTGATAAAGGTTTAAAAATTAAGTTCTATAAACCACTAGTTGAAAGTTACCTTATGCAGTGTATTTTCTCTTTTATTCCTTCTGAGCTGCAGCAAGGTACTGGTTTCTGATCACTTTTAGTATTAAAATTTCTCCTAGTTAGACCTCTGCAACTGAAGGATTTTCAGTAGAGCCTGATGCTTGAAGGCTGAGCTCCCTGACCACATGTAACTTACTCTTTTGCTTTCAGGGCCAGATATTTGAAACGTACAACATGGCTGCCTTATGGAAGTTGCCTTGTATTTTTATCTGTGAGAACAATCGGTATGGAATGGGAACATCAGTTGAAAGAGCTGCAGCCAGTACTGACTACTACAAAAGAGGGTACTTCATTCCAGGGCTCAGGGTGAGTATTCACAGGTTTTTTTTGGGGGGGGGGATGTTGTGCACACACCTGCACAATACATACATATGTATTTCTTTTATATCTACATATATTTGCTTGAAGCTGAATTCTTGTTGCGCTGGTGGAAGTACTGAAATTGGAAGTTTGTAGGCTGTCATTTTTTATGCCTTAACGTGTAGTTTCTCTTTGTCAGGTGGATGGCATGGATGTTCTCTGTGTTAGAGAAGCAGCAAAGTTTGCAGCTGAGTACTGTAGATCTGGAAAAGTAAGTCCGTAATTGTTGTTCTTTCTCCATAGGTGAAACTCTTAGCCAAGTTATTGCTGCATGAGAAGTTCCTCATCTAGCCCATTTTCTCCAGTTGCTGTTGAACTTTATTTGACCTTTATGTCCCCTTTTCTCCACAGTATTGAGCCCATATGCAATTGAGTGGTTTTCTAATTTTTGTTAGAATTTATTAACATGCAGTTTATTAACAAACACTTATTATATGTATTATTTATACTGTCATCTTTTTCCCCATTTCTATCTCAGTGAAATTGTGTTGTGAAAGGTGTCAAGACTGCCAGGCAGTTGTGCTTTTTGTGAAGTGATTAGTTTGGGGAAGCATTAAGTAAAGTAATAATCATTCAATATTTGTAAGAAATGGAAAGTAAAGTAAAAGTTTTGTGAGTCAGTGTTAGTGTCTGTCACCCAAATATGGTTTTGAAGATTTTTAATACTCAGTGAAGTAATGAAGGTTCTGTAAGTTAGAGTCTTACACTGAAACAACAGGTAATTTGAAATATTCTGAATAATGGTGGAATGACATTGGGAGGCAATTGTTTAATGCTGCTTAGTAAAAATATGAGAATAAATCTTACAATATCAATATAAGGTTCAGTTTGAAAAAATTAGGTTTCATTTTAGTGAATGAATCTGTATGTACCAATGTTACATAAATTGAGATGAAAGCACTGAATTAAACTAATTGATCGCTGGTGCAATTCACCTGTAGCCGATGATTGCTGCTGTAACAAGTTGGTCACCTGTGGTAACACTCTCTATATTGTTTTTTCATTTTAAGGGCCCTCTTGTGATGGAGTTACAGACATATCGTTACCATGGCCACAGTATGAGTGACCCTGGAATAAGGTACTGTCACATTCTTTCTTAGCACTTACTGAAAACAAGTAAGTATTGATGGTCAAATTCTAAGAGATGAAACTCTTAAATTCAGTGTTTAAATCAGCATTTAAACATTATGATGAAATTGCTATGATCACTCATCTCATTGCTCAGTTGATATCTGGTGGCCATGTAACATACCATTACTTTCAGAACTGAGAAATTTGGTTTTAGAACAAGCACAGAGTCAGTTAAACTTCTGTGCTTTCTATTAATAAATTCTGCTTTCAGTGTGACTTTATGGTGTGTACTAATTAAGCTTTGACTAAAAAGCAGCATGCTTTTATGGGGTTTTTAGGGTATTTAAAGTTCTGTAAGGTAAAATTATAGGAACAGTTTGGACTGTCCAGTCAGGTAGAACACTTCCTAAAAATACAAGCATACATTGGCATTGCACCAACTGACAAATCTGAATTTGTCTCTATGAAGTAGAGCTGTATCCCAGCATTTTGTTGGAAACTTGCAGTGAATTGGAAGCATGCTTCCTAAAGGGGGATGGGAAGGACAAAACATGGTCCCTCATGGTGACTGTCCCAGACTGGGATTGCTCCCCTTTCCCTTGGAGCTACTTCAGCTCAGTTGGCATTCATAGATCTATGGGGGGTGGTTCTAGGTATTGCTGTACCATCCTTGGCGTGATTACTGTTCTGTATTTTCATTGCATCCCTGACTATGTGGACACACCTTTCTCTGAAAGGGAGCTGTGTCCAGAACCTGCCCTCTCTTCAAGGGCACCCCTGAAGAACGTTCATGTCTTTGCCTATCTTGCTCCTAGCTATCGTACTAGAGAGGAAATCCAAGAAGTGAGAAGCAAAAGTGATCCCATCACTTTGCTGAAGGACAGAATGGTCAACAACAACCTTGCTAGTGTTGAAGAACTAAAGGTATGGCTTCTGGTTGCTATATAAGAAAGCTCTTGAGCAGTCACATGCTGGTGATCTCTGAAAAGCACATCACGGGCAGCGTCCATTGCTCGTTCTTTGTTCTTTAGAGTTTGCTTTAACACCACTTCTGTCAGTGAGGTTGAAGCTTTGTTGCACCCCAGCTAATGAAGTTGTGTTCTGCTGGAAAGGCCTTTTGCTTTTGGGTGCTGAGTAAGACTTTGGGTGTCCTTTACTAAGAGAGAGAAATCAAAATTATCCTGGCTTGCTTGACTCCCTAGGAAGGGGTAAGTCTCAGAAAGGGAAATTATGAATAGGAAAAATCATAGTGAAGGAGTCAGGAATCCTCTAAGCAAATGTAATTCCTTTAGTCAACTCTGTCTAAAAAATAATGGTATGGACACACTGAGTATTCTATGGAATCAGAACAGAGTATGTAGAGGCTCAGTGGGGTCAGTAAGTTACTGGTACTACCCAAAATGGTACAGCTTAGTAGGGAGGGAATTTTTATAGGTTTTTAATTTTACGTTTCTAGACAGAGTTAACTAATTCTGGCCAATACAATCATAGCATTTAAATTCAAAATTATGATGCTTTTTTTCCTGAGCTGTCTTCTAATAAGCATCCATTCTTGCTTTAGGAAATTGATGTGGCAGTAAGGAAGGAGATTGAGGAAGCTGCTCAGTTTGCTACCACTGACCCAGAGCCTCCCCTGGAAGAACTAGGTCACCACATCTACTTCAATGAGCCACCCTTTGAAGTGCGTGGCCCAAACCAGTGGATAAAGTACAAGTCTGTCAGCTAAAGGCCTTCTTGTTGATGTAACTTATTCATAAGAATAAGTGAATGCTTTTACAGGAACTATAATGACTCAGAAACAACCTTAAGCTTATTTAAAAGCTCTTTCAAAAGAGGAAATGTGTAAGGAAATCCATCTACATGTGGATTTCCTTAAACATGCTGAATGTTGTTTCAGAAGAAGCTAAGTTAAGAGAAAGCAGTGATTTATTTAAAGTACTATATATTTGCTTTACTGACTTTCTTTGGATTGCTGTATGTGTTATGTACAGTGTAAAAAAAATAATTAAACTTTAACAACCTTTATGTAGTGGTCTGTGTGCTTTGTTTCTTCATGAACTGCTTTCCCAGAAAACCCACCAAAGGCACCATTATATGCTCTGGTTTTGCTGCAGCAAAGTCACTAATTGAAAACACAACACCAGACTTTTTTCAGTATTTCAGCTTTAATACAAAAAGCTGTATAAATTCACCTGCAAAGAGGTGACATGCTCTAGCATATCCCCTCCCTGCTCAAACCAGCAGCTGGCAGAACTGTAACACACTTTTAGTTCACAGTTTTCACAATGCTGAAACCAATTCAGGTGTGTGGTACCTGGTTTGCAGACAAGGTTGGGTTTAGCTCAGCTAATGCTTTGTATTACATTGATAGGCATTGTGGGCATTACTCTGTCATAAATAATTTAAGTGCATTGACACAGACTTGAAAGCTGTTCAAACAAACTACACAATTGTGCAAAACCTGCAAGGCCACTGTACATATAAATATATACATCTAATAACTTAAGTGTTGGGAATGTACTTCATTTGCTTATTCCCATTTCCTGTTCTTCCACCGCATTCGCCTTCTGCACTGAGGTCTTTCTGGAGGCTTGGCGGTGGTTTAGTATTGCATTCCAGATTCTGCAGCGAAGGCCACCCCTGTAGGAAGGAAAACAGAGAACAGTTGGGGAAAACTCCCTCATGTCCATTGCTTTGAAGTGAGCAAGAAGTACAACTGGAAATCCCAAGGATAGATCATTTATGATCTATCAGTACACAGTCTACAGTACACAGCAAACTTTTCTAATGGTTACAGCTAAAACTTCCAGGTCAGCCAGGGGTTAACAGAACGTGATAAAAGGTCTCGAATCAATGGGCAAAGTTCTTTATGCCTAGTTTCCATATGATTACATTGTCTTGAAGGGTGCAGAAACAGCTCCCAAGCTTGATAAATGCTGAAAGTCTGATGGCTTGAAGCACCTTCTGCAATTCTATCAGTTAAGATGTGAAAAACTAACAGAAAATCCAGGATGAAATTGGGAGAAGTTGCCTCTGAACTATCATTGGCCTATTTGAATAACCGAACTTGAGAAAGTTTTTTGCGAAATACATTAATTAAGCTCTGAACAATCACCTAACAAGTACTTGCTTACCGCAGTTGAAGATACTGCAAATCATCTTTGGTGATATCATTGAGGACAGTACTTAGTGTATAATCTTCTTCAGCAAACTAAAAGGCAAATTTATTCATAAATTATTACTTCTTCTTTGAAACCAAACTGCTAATTATGACTACAGTGACCTTTTCTAAAAGGTGGGGTTTATTTTTACCCTCTTAATGGCATCCAAGTCTGCTCCTTGTTGTTTCAGCCACTTCATGAGCTCAGGGTCTGCATTTTCTCTTAAAGTCACTGCAGACCCTTGGGAGTCTTTAACATAAAACAAACATAAAGGTTAATATACCTCAAAACTAGGGCAAAAGTGGCAGTTCTCAGTTTACTGAAGCTTGAACTATGTGGTTTTTCACCCTTTTGACAAACGTGATTCCCATGTATTTGTGTGCAACTGTCAAAACATGCAGTATCTCCGCATACCTTTGGGTTTAAGTTTTGATTGAAGCAAGTGTAATTCCTGAGTCTTCTGCTCCAAAGACTGTCGTAAGAGGGTCTGATACTCTTTCTCCTTCTGAACAAGGTGTTCCAAAAGCCTGGCAGCATATGAGAGAGAGCAAACACCACCACACTAAGTCTGGCTGAAAAGAATACTTACCATTTTTAATGACTACCACAGGACAGAGACACCTGAGAGATACTGTTGTAAGTAACATCTTTTATGGCTTATGGATTTCATTTCAGTTGTCTGAGACTCACTTAGGGGTGGCACTTGAAGGCTTTCACCTGCAGAATTTAATAAATAGCTTGTAAATTCTGTTCCTGCTGTTTTGCAGCCTCCCTGGGCAGAGTTGCTGCCTTTATACTGTAATTTACTACTGAATGGTGTGACACTGATGTTTTACCAGGGATTTTCTGATCACAGATGCACATCACATCCACAGAGAAGAATGGGACCTTCAGCTGTTAACACACCAGCAGCAGCTAGACATGTAACCCCTGAGAAACAGGGCAGGGGCTCTGCTGAGCTCTGCTTGTGCTCATCAGTGGCCAGTCTGTCCCGTGAGCCAGGACAGAGCTGCTCGGGCCTTTCCTTGCAGGAACAGCCTTAAGGCACTGACACCAAGTCAGGTGGCATCCAAGGAAGTAGGTAGGAAACTGGCACAGTTGCACAAACCTAATTACTTCACAGTAGAAATCCAACGTGACATTCTGCAATTTAAAAATTAATTACACAGAAATAAAAATTGTACTGCAGGGTGTTGAGCTGTCATACTGGTACTGCCAGCGCACTGCAAATCCATTTGTGTTCTTGGAAGGTCTCCTTTATCAGGAGGCAATAGGTGAGCAGTACTTACGTTAAGTAAGTACATGTCAATGTAGAAAGCGAAGTCTGAGAGCTTTTCAGACTGCCTGAAAATGCCTGCACAGTCTTTTGTAGGAGGGTTACCTTAAGGTCTCGTGTTTAAGTCTGCCCAGCTCCTGGCTGAGCTGCTGCTGAGCCTCATGAGACACCACAGAGCTAAGGGTGCTGACTCCCGATGTGACGGCGGGATCCTCAGCCCCGTTTTGTTCAGAGGGCTGGAAACTGTCCTCCACTTCCTCACCTTCCTTGTCCCCACCTTCCGTTTCTGATGCTGGCTCGAAGTGAGCGCGAAGCTCTGGTAAAAGGAAAGAGGGAAGGACAAGATTTTTTTGACAAGTCTTCTCCAGAAGTATTGCAGTTTGCTCTTTATTATGGGGGGGGGGAGCTTCAGCTGAGGCAGTGGCTGTTTTTGCACAATGTGCTTTATTGCAATAGTGAGCAGGGAGGCAGCAAAGACTTATGTGAGCTGGACCACAGATTCTCTGGCATCAGCTCTGTCTGAAATGAGTGGTGCTGCAGTGCAGCAGTAGAGGTAGGTAGCTGTAGATCACAGTCACAGAGGGGACAAATATAATGATTTGAATAATAAGACCGTTAATAAAATATCCTAATGAAAAGAAAAAAAAAAAAAAAGATGTTTTCCCCTAATGCCTTGGACCAAAGACTTTATAAAGCTTTCTTCTCCTTCAGGTAGCATTTTAACCCCAGTTCTCAAAACTTGCTGCAGGTGGCTACCCTTCTCATCAAAGAATAGCTGCCATTTTTCTGGTACAAACAAGTCTCAAAAGATTTGGCCAATTTGGCTTTAAAAGCCATGGCAACTTTGGACTGAAAGGGTTCAGCTCACTAAGGTGCTGTCAGAACATTCTTATACAGGAAGGGGTGCTCAGCACTTCAGGGAGTTACAGAACTACTTGCAAATTTCCCACTTATTCCTAGACAGTTCTTAGTAATGTATCCTCCTCCTGGCAATTTTTCCTACAGTCCATCTATGGACCAGAATCCTCCTCCTCAACCTCCTATTAATGTACTCCCTTCTACATGTCTGTTCCACTCCTCAGTATAATTTTTCAGAACATATAACCAAATCTTTGCAGTGATACCCACCCTTTATGTCATTTACACGTGGTAGAAAGTCATCTTCTTTCTTACTAGAAGATCTTCAGCTGAATTTAATTTGCCTTTTTTGGTAATGGCTGGAGCACACTGGGGGTGCAGAACCACTGTGGTTCTCTCCTCATTATGTGCTTTTGTACTGCAAGTACAGCATTAATCCTCCAGATCAACACTTCTTTCTCTGCAACACTCTGACCCTGTGCCTTTGATGAGTGGCACCTGGGATGCAGTTAATGGCATGCTGACAGATTAAACATCTAAACTGTTCCATTTGCTACAACTCTTTGATATGTAAAAAACATTTTTTTGAAAAAAGGATTACTTTCAGCTGCTTTGATTTACCTGGAATAAGAATAGTGACTGCTGCTTGGACTGCACGGCGGATTATGTTATCCATTGCAAACATCCAGTGGGGTCTTATTAAGTGATTTCTTAATACCTTGTTCACCTGTCAATGTAGCAGCAAACAACATTTGCTCACACCTTAGGAGAGAGAACCTTGTTTTTCAATAGTCATAGTAAGCTTTATAAGGTAATAACTGCATACAGCACTGAAACTCTCCCACCTTTCAAAATCTGAACAACAGATTTGACAGTTTTAGGCTACAGCTTTCAAACATTTCAAACCAGACTGTGACATTCAAATCCTTCTAGAGGAAGGAAGAGGAGTGAGGAACAGTGTGGAAGCTGAGAACCAACCCGTAGGGTAAGCTCTGTCCAGAAGCAACCTGATGTAGTGGAAGTTGTCCCTGCCCATGGCAGGGGATTTGCAAATAGATGATCTTTAAGGTCTCTTCCAACCCAAACCTTTTCTGTGATTCTATGAAGAATTCCTCTCCCCCAGCACTAGGAAAGGAACTCACCGCATCCTGGAATCCAAACAGCACCAGATGAATCTGATTGATGGAAGTGCTGTCAAAGTCCAAATCCATTTTCAACTTGGATATGGTAGAAGCCATCACTCTCTGCTCAGGAGAGTGTATGAAGTCCCTTAAAATCCCAATAATCTGCTTGATGTGGACCACTGAAAGTTGCAGTTCTTCAGAGCTCTGGAGAAAAGATAATGAATGTGTATCAAGTAAACATCTAATTACCAGCATTAATATTTTTAGGGTAACATAGTTTTGCTTATGCTTACTTGTCACTGATGCACAGAAAACACAGAACTTTTGTTTCTGCAAAGTCTCTAGTTTTTACCTTTTCCTAACAAGGAAATTTTTGAATAGTAATTTATATTCCAAAAATGAAATTAAGTCTACTGCTACTGTGGCTGTCACAAAGGGAAGAGGCTGCAGATTGTACCTACACCTTTCTGCAATGTACTGCAGAGGGCAGCTCTCCTCCACAAAAACAGCAGAGTGAGTCACTAAGAGGCCCAATTTTTTTAGATGCTATCCTTTCAAAAGGATGAATCTGACTTACATCTAATTATTTCATTTCCTTAGGCAAAAAAAGTATGTTTATGTATGCATTTATCCCAAGTTAGAGAAAGGTCTAAAATGGCACAGTGATTCACAAGTGTTCATTCTATGATTTGCAGTCCATAACCCCCACAGTTAAAGCCATTCATCCAAGTGTCTGTAAGAACAACCACCCGTATAATTAAAAGGTAAAGGGAGAAGTATCACATCAGTTATGGAAAAGAGAGGATTACCGTGCCACAAAACAGCTGGAGACTGAAGTAGGACTTGCTGTTACTAAATAATCATTTACTGTGGAAAAAATTTAGAGTCCTGGTTATTTCTGACTAAGATCTCACATACAAATTTTAGTCCTCTGTAAGGCTCTCAGCTATCTGGTAGTTTAAGCAGGCTCCCCTTTATCTGAGTGCAGTCCATGTGAAAAAACACACCTTTGGTAAGAATAAATGATGTCAGAGGCACATCAGAAGCAGACATTAAGAAAAGGTCAAGCCACAGCTCTGTTATAGGTACGTGTGCCAATGCTTGGCTATGTGTTAACCAAACATGATTTTTCTTGCTTACAGTCATGAAGAATTCCCACTCAGCCTTTCCTTCTACAGGAAATCTACTTTAGCTTTTTTAATGCGAAATATATGTATTACTATGTGGTGTTCTAGTTCCATGTCCTTAAAAGCCAAAAAAACCCACAACATCAAAACTACCCAACCCACCAACCTCAGCCCCCCCCAGCCCCACATCAAATACCCCAACCTCTCCTTCAGATAAAACCAGCCAAAAGCAGCAGCCAAAAGGTGGTGTTTGCTATCCCTTCAGACAACAGCAAACAGCTCACACAGTTACAGGTCTCAGAGATTAAAGATACTCAGAAGGAGCAATCCAAGCACCCTCATCTATTAGTACTACTACCTGTTATTTTTCTTTGACATGGAAAAAAGGAGAGCTTAAGTGAAATTACCTGTGCAATACACTCCTGCAAATTGGAAGCAACTTTATCCTGTTCTTCCTTAAGGATTTTATATAGGATTGCTCGGCGTTCGCTGTCCTTCCGCAGCAGGAACAGTCCAGAATCCTTATCCTCCACTGAAGGAGAGGCACTCCTGTCCTCCGAGGCCGAGCCCTCATCAGGAACACTGTGTCACCACCAGGCCACATGCACAAGAGACCTCAGCATTAGTAATGCAGCAGTACTGTCAGAAGTGAGGAGGGATACTTCTGAGGTTAAAAAGGGAATTAAAACTACAGCAGCAGATTGATCAGACTGTTAAACACTAATTCTGAGAGAGAAGGTGGCTCAGATCCTGTGCTGGACCAATACTGCAACATACTAATTTGAAGGTATTGCTTTGTACTTTCTGAGCTGTAGAACTGTATTTTTGCTTCCCCTTTCCCACGTTTTTTTCATGAGTACATGGAAGGGTCAGATTTTGACACCTGAATCCATATCCACTTGGTCAATGAGATGACTGACATTTATTCATTGGAGGGAGTAAAGTATATAAGTACATGGAAACCTTAAAGGAGAAGAATCATTGATCATTATTAAATATAGACAATATTTACATTAACTGGTAACCTACCTTTGCTACCTTTTAACACACTTACTAATCTAGCCATTATGTGAAAAAAATGCCCTCAGATAAAATATAATGTGAATTAAATCCACATAATCACTAAAGGGTATCAAGCAACAAGCAAATGCTTTACCTTAGTAAATGGGAAAAGGGATGCTTTGTCTGAATCTCTGAAATGGATCTTTTTGTCCTTTCGAAAAACACATCATGCTGTACATCAGAGTCTGGTGAAACAGAGCCATGCTCACTGCTGCTACTGCCAGCCTGTTCTCCATGGATTGGCAGTGGGAGGGATGTAGTACGATTATAATCTACAAACAGACATTGTACAATGTGAAACAAAATTAGGCCAAAAAGGGCAACACGCTTGAAACAGCTGTGATCACCTTCAGTGATATCAAGACCTCACTTTGCAAAATGGCTGAGGGAGAGGTAACCTTGCTGACAAAAAGCAGCAATACATTCAAAATCATTATATGCATAAGCAATAAAAAGTACAAACACGTAACTGCTCAACCCAAAGACAGCACAGTACTCACCTGAAATGCCATTTTGTTACCCTCACACACACACACACACACACACACACACACACAGAGTCCCCCTTGGTGCTGTCCCACAAAGTGGTACAACTGGATATACAGCTGTTTAAAGAGCCTGAATCAAACCAATAGATCCACTGGCTGCTCCACCACAGCCATCTCTCTAACCAGAGAGCACTCTACTACCTGCCCTCCTCACCTCTGCCTGTGCTAATGGGCATGTAATTCCCTCACTCACATGTCCCCCTGCCCTCAGTAAGGACTCTCTCAGCACTAGCCAGAAGGAAATCTCTTGTCCCTTTCCAATTCATCTTGAAAGTAAGAAGAAATAAAAACTCCCAGATATTGAGAGCTTACTGTAATCCTGACTGCCAGTTTGCAGTTGTGTGGTAGGAAAGGTAAGGAAGTTCTATCAACTCAGGGTGCACACATCCATGGAGCTAAAATATCACAAAAGGTTTTGACACTTGTGGTTGTGAAATTGTGTGGAGACCTGATTTTTGACAAAGAGCTCCCAGGGCAGCAAACAAGGCAAGCTCTACCCTTTCTAATGCCACACAATTTTCCAGGAAGATATCTTCAAGGAAGAGCTTGAGGAGAGAAAATGACTGCAGTGGGGCAGAAGGGCACAGCCTGGCAACAGCTCCTGAGTGGCACTGCCCTGGCTGAGCAGTGGGAGCTGTCCCATGACCCCAGGGTAACTGCAGGGACTGGAGTTCTCAGTGTCCCTCAGGACAAGAGATGAGGCCCATGTCCTTGCTGAAGCCAATTCAGCTACGTGTTATAAATTCCTTGCTGTGTTTTTCTCCTTACAATTCCATTATTTCAAAAGTTCCTTGTTGAGAGGGAAAAAGCTCCGAAAGGGAAGCAATTAAATTTGCATTGGGAATGTGAGTGTGTATGTGCAGACAGGGGAAAGAAGCAGCAAAATCAGTGGCTCTGCCTGTTTTTAAATGACCAGTTCCTCCAAATGCTAATGATTTATTTGGCAGGTCTATATTAAGGTTCATTATCTTATCACTCAAAAAGTGGCTGCTATATTTGGGGGGAGAGGGGAGAAGAAACACGCTATGCAGATAAAACAAAACAACCCACTAGACAGCTACTTCAGGACCTTTGTGCCAAATTTCCATGCTATGTATCAAGTTTGAAAATGCTGACCCAAACAGACCTAATATGCTAACCTAACAGACCCACATTTTCAGGTGTCAAACATCTACTCTATAAAACTCAGACCTCTGAAGAGTATATAACAGTGAATCTAAAATGTAGAATTGCTTTAGCAAGTCCTCACCAAATGTCATTTTTCTAATTTTAATTTCATACAAAAGAGGCATTTATTTCTGGGGAGAGGAAAAATGGCCTTGAGAGGTTTCAGCAAGCAAAACACAAAATAAGCAAGACACCATATTTTCTTGGCATTATTAAATTTAAATATGTGTAATTACAAATCACAGGCACTTTCAACAGCTGAGTTCCTCCTGCTTTCCTGGCCCAAGCAATGTCCTTTGTAAAAGGGAACGCTTAATGATTCCAATCTTTTATGTAACACTTGATGATGATGTTGACTTGAATTTGGCTGATAATTCCTTACCTGAAGGCTTGAATGCAATTCTTCCTTTCTTGCCCTTGTTTACTTGTTTCAGGAAGGAATCTCTGAGCAAATCAGATGCTGTGACACGTTTACTAGGATCAGGTTCAAAACAGAGCAAAATAAAGGCCCTTGTTTCAGCAGACACTGATTCTGGAATTTCAGGATGAATCTTAAACATCCCAACCTGCAAGTAAAACAGAAGTACTAATTATTTTTCCTAAAATGCAAGTAGACCATAGGCCAAAGCTTTCCTATATCAACTCTCTCACTCTTCCTGGCTCTTGTGGAAAAGGAGTGATCCAGGTACCCACATAGAGCAGTGAAGTGACAACAAGGTTCTAATCCTGGTTTACTTCATTACAAACATGGTGTGAATATCCATGAGATATTACACAAATGTCAAGGTATGGATGTATCTAACCATGTGCTTTCAAGCAATCTTGGGATCTGGGCATTATCCACACCAAGTGCTTCAAACACCACTTCTCTTACCAGCCACAAATCCCTCCAGTTATTGCACAGGCTTCCCATCACCCCTGCCCAGGACTGTGCCTCTCAACTGCTGCCTCCTCCAGCACATTTGTGCCCAGGAACAGGAATAATTTCCTCCTCTAGCACTGACTGCCTGGGGCTGCACCTGTTCTGCTCCCACTGCCGCCAAATTTCCTTGCACAAATACGCACAATGACCTTGCCAGACCTTGTCACCACCCCTGCACTAGGGCCAGATGTCTTCCCTAGTCTTTCAGTGTTGTTTAACTGAAAATCACACGATGTCCAAAGGTTTACCAAGACCCTTGTTAAACCTTTCTTTAAGTAAGGTCTCTTTAAAGTCATTACTTAAAAAAGAGTCTCTTTTAAGACTCTTTGTTTGAGTGATGAAAAATGCTCTTCTACAGGTTGCTCTCTAGTGATCTTTCCAGCTCCATCTCTGCCTTCTTATTTTCTAATGTCAATCTGCCATAACTGTTTTGAAGCAAGAGCTGTGTAACCCTTGTGCACTGTATGGCACGTGTCTGGTGTGATTACAGCTTGTAGCCTCAGCATCTTTACACAAAACACACTCTGGAGAAAAAGCACAAAGATAGTGGCCACAAGGGAGACAGCTGCCCAGCAGTTAAACAAGTGCCAGCTGCTTTCAAATAATCTCATTATACAGCTGCATTAACACACTGTGGCACCATTAGGCACTCACAATAGTTGTTCAGCTTTGATGCAAGCTGAAGCAAGAACTGCTGAGCAGTCATGCTTCTGTTTGAATGACAGTGCAAAAATAAAGTGCTAATGGTGCATTAAGGCCTTCTGAGCCATGACTCTGAGCACATTCAAGACTCAGGATTTCCTGTGTGTAACGTTTTTAATATACACAACTCGATAACCTCTACAATTAAATCGATGTATTGAATAAGGAACTGAATAAATAAATAAATAGATATTGCATGCTGTTGGCAAGGTATCACTTCTATACATTCACCTTGTCTGATGGAGCATCTTTATCTGATTCTTAAAACCACAGGACCATTTTGGAGGGTGCTTTATAAATGGGGTAGGTACAGTGTTACCACTTTAAAAAATGTCAGCCCAAGCAGGATTTTGGCTTTGGAGCAGAGAGAGAAGATATCCACCAGCTTGCTGTGCTCTGACAACTGCTTTTGACCAGTCTGTCCCTTGTGGCCAGCCCACTCCTCTGTGTGCACTGTGGGGACAGGCTCACACAACCAGCTTCAGCTGGGGCAGTGTCAGACACTGGGAGCACCCTGGTAGTTCCCTAATGCACTTCACAAAAATCTAGGAAAGCCCAAACCAGGACCAGGAAATCTGAACGCTTGTCTCTGATCTTAATCTCTGTGGCCCAAGAGGATTAAGTTTTGTCACAAGCACTGAGAAATTCTGTGGCAGCATTAGTTTACTTTGTCTCCACTGAATGCCATTAGTTTGTGCTCCTTTCACCAGACGCAGATGCACGGGTTCTATGCTCATAGATGAAATACCACACAACACACACCCAGCCAGGAATCTTTCCAGTTCTTGGTTTACTCTGGCCCCTTTTCTCTTCTTTGTCCAACTGTTTGGTCATTTGCAATTTCTATAGTGACTGCACAGCCACAGACCCTCCACCTCCTCACCTGCCCTGTGCACAACAGAGCATGCATGTGTGGAGGTGGGGACCTCAAAGGTTTGATATCCCAAATTTTTCCAGACTTCCGCTCTTTTTACATGCTTGCCCAGCCAGCCTGTTTCATTCCTGACTTCCAGCCTAGCTTCCAGCTTGCTTACTTTTACTACACAGAAAAAGAAAACATGGTTTGCAATTTATGGTGCCTAGCCAGACACAGTGCCAAACAGGTCCCAGCAGAGCCAAGAAACAGAAAACAAAAACAAATGTCTGACTGTAGCACATTAACACAGCCTGCAATAAGAATCCTAGAAAGTTTGCCACATCCTTGAAGAAAAAAAGGCATGAAATGTATTTTAAAAATGCCAATTCTGAAACTTCAGAACACAGCTCTGTAGTCTGGAAGTAGGGACAGGCTGCCAGAGCTCACCTTGTGAACCTGCAAAGAGCTCAACAAGCCCCCGGAACTGAACCAGCACTTCCTGACAGGTCAATAAACTCTGCTGAAAAATAAGATGTGTAACTCACTAAGCAGTTCAGCTACGTGCCAGGTACATAAGATGAAAAGGCATCTGCCAACACAATTGTACCTGACATTTACAGCGACGTGGAAAAAAGTCTCTTTCCACGGCTCCCTCAGGAAAGCTTTAGAGAGCCAAACCACATCCACCCAGGCAGCTTCTTTATAGGTATGGCACCAGTTGACAGCACCCAGGTGACATATTTTACCATTGAAATAAGTACATCAAAACCCACAATTACCCCTTTCTTTGCCTTTTAGCTGCAGTGCATGGGAAAACACATAGGGCTATTATGATGTATGGCATTACATGTCATGCTGACCCACAGCCCAGATCACTACAACTATTGATAAAGATCTGATTTTGCCACCATGGTTCCATAAATTATTATACTAATGCTCAAATAGTAAATTTCAACAACATATACACAAAAGAATTACAACATTGGTAATTTAAAGCAGTTTGCTGGGTTATGGATGGGATATTTTCCCCATTATAGCAATAAGGATTCTGAAGCAAAAGTGAAAACTTAAGTACTTTGGTAAAGGTCTGCTGCAAGCCAGTGGAAGAGCCAAAAATTCTTAGTCTGCATATTTGACACGTAATCACATCATAGCTTTTACACTACTGTTAGTTTTAGAGTCAGAACAAGTAATTTTTTTTCAAACATTTATTATCACAATTATCTGAAGAATTCTCAAGTGTTAATTTTTGCGTTTGAAAACAGATATACTAAGAGAAACCAAGTACTAAAGACAACAGCTTACTGAGAAGGAAGCTCTGATCTGAAGGACTCAGAATGAACAATACAGAGTATTCTACTCCTTCAGTACACACTGGAAATCCTGAAAAGCTACCCTCCCACTGCCCTCATCCATCCATTCTTCCTAACATAAGAATGTTGCATGGACTGGGCCTTTGAAAGACAAGGTGAGCAGATACTCTGGGAGGGAAGCTTACAAAAAAAGGCTTAAAGAAATAACTTGTTTGCCATTATTGGAGAGACTGGTTACAAGAAGGAAATCATAAACCAAGAGCAGGAGATGACAGAAGTAAGACAGCAGAGAATATTAGTTTTCGTAAGTCTTCACTCATTTTTCAGATTGCTGCTCTGAGTCATGACCTAGTTTCAGCACAAAAATAACTGATCAACCCTAGAGTAATACAGCTTAGAGCAGAGAACAATAATTCAGTGAGAGTCAAAAACACAGGTCAGACTGTGGCTTTGTGCGAAATAACCCATGTCACAAAATATTACTACAAATTAATACGATAAAATTAGTATTTGAATTTTTTTTTTATTGCTCTAAAGCAACAAAGCTGTATTTACTTTGAACATTGCAGCTTGAGGCTCCCCTAGTTCATGGAATGGAGGTTTGCCTGTTGCCATTTCAATGATGGTGCAGCCCAGTGACCAGATATCAGCTGGTGCACCGTATCCTCGTGGTCCTTTATCGATGATTTCTGGAGCCATGTACTGCAACGTTCCTAGGCAGGACAAAAAGAACAGTCAAGTGTATAGTCTTCATTCTTATGGAAGAGAATTACCACACTACTCAGCAAGACAAAAATTGTCAAATGCCACCTGTATTGCATAAATACTCCATTTCCCAAATCAGCACTGAAAACCTGACATAAACTTGTGTTTTAACATCTTTTGTAAACTACCTGTTTGCCCCTCCTTTCTAACACAAGGTTTCAAACTGCTAAAAGTATATTCACCACATATTCCAAAAGCTTCCTCAGAACACAAAATCACATCAGTAATTTTTGCAGATACCAAATTTTAAGGATTATGCATGTAAGAGATAATGAAAATCTGCAGTGACAGATAGTTCTTCATGAGAATAATTTTTCCTATTTGTATGCCAATAATGAGAACACTAGTGACAGAGAATCTCAAACAGTTAGTTTGAAAAGAAGTTATTTTTGTAAATATAAGACAATTAGGGAACCCATCGTAATTTATTTGGAATTCCAGGAAGTCTTGCGTGTGCTTGGGATTTCTGACATCCAAGGTTAGCCAAAAGAAACAACACCAAACCTTCTGGAACTTCTAAAGCTAAATAAATCTGTTGGAACTTTTAAAACTATACATGGAGAAAAAGTAAGATCCTGCCTGTAGACAATCTGACTGTAATACTAGTTATAATAATGATAAATAAAAAATACAGTAAAATAAATAAATAAAAATGGTCAATTCGAAATAACTGATACTGAACCACATGCTAACACAGCTCATGAGGTCTTTACAGGAAGGGTTCACACCACCAACAGAAACATCTGGATGTTCTGTGTGTTCTGAACACTACAGTATTTTCTCCACCTGAATTTCTATCAGCTCTGTTATGACATCTTTAAATTATTTTCTTTCTTAAGGATGCAATAACACTACACTGTGGTAAAGCTATGAACTCTTAAGTAAAGGACATCTGGTGAAGATAAATGGGTATCACTATGTTCATTGAATGTGACTGCTGCAGAATGAAAGTTAAAGCCACAGCTTTGCCCTCAGGCTGTGTGTCCTGAATGGAGGGATATAATGTTTAAACCACTAGAAGTCTGATTCTTCCCATCATGTGATTTTATTACATAATGCATAAAAAACAGGGTTTATGTACTGAGTTATGGAACAAAACAAATTGCAAGAGACCTTTTAAGACCCTCTGGGCTATAGCTACCTGCTTAGAGATTTTAAATGATAATTTAAGTAAAATATTTATTCTCATGGTAAATTACATCTCAAAGGCACAAACAGGGCTGCAAACATGCAAGAGAACAAAGAAGGGCACAAGGAAAGATTTACCTCCTTTTATTACAGTATGGTGATTTTTCTTTAGATACTATTTCTCCATATATCATCTCTAATAATAATTATTTGCTAAAAAGGCACTAAGGAGTATGCAAAATACAGGCAAAGACAGAATGATATTTCCTTAGTACCTGCTTTAACCTTAATAGCAATCAGCCATAACAATGGTTTCCTGGGCAAAAATTAAATTTTGGACTATGACTTCTAATAGCCACAAAAGCATCTTCCACCATGACTTCAACTTTTACCTTATGGAACCCCTTCATATATTTAAAGTCTTCAGAATAACCTGCAGAAATGAGCAGCTACACATCTCACCACATGGTAGCGCAACTCCTTTCCATGCAACGTAACCGTACTGAACCAGCCTAACAAAAATGGCAAGGACAAACATGGCAGGCAAAACCTGGAAATATTTTTCAAACACCACAAGAGACTTGTATGTATTAGAGAATTATCAATCCAGCTGCATAAGCAGGAGGATTGACAAGAAAATTATTTTTTGAATCATTTGTTTGTAAAACACTTACAGGAATGCTTCAACAGCCAGCATCTAACCAGCTCTGTTCAGACATACAGTCATCTATGTATCTGTTGTGGCATCTCTAAACAGAAGAGATTGCTTCTTATAGCTCTTAATTTCTTAACAAAATATTTAAATTTGTGATTATCATTAGAACAATTTTTTTTTCTTCTCTTTAAGGAGCCTCTAACTTAATTTGATTTTAACTACAATCTTTACAGCTTTGAAGGGAACAGATTTGTTTAAAATGCCTGCACATGGTATTAAGTTGATCTCATAACATACTGATGCAGATATCATATGTTGTGTTCAGATCATGGTGTAATATAGGCCTAGTTTCCAATTCACGTGTTTTGCTAACAATGAGTAAAAAAAGCTTAGAAAGGCAAGTTACTTCAGAACCCTAAGAATTTAACTTTCATTTTTACCATTTATTTAAACTGCAGGCCAGTAGAAGGCTTGTCCTATCAGCCTTTGCATAAGGCCATGTAACAAGTAAAACTGTCATGCTACCCTGTATCTTCAGTGATCACAAACTGAGCAATTATGTGACCATTTATTCATTTTTCAACATTGAGTTTCACCTGGTGCTCGGCAATTTTTGTTTTCTCCAAATATTACAAGTCTTTACAACCTTGCTGTATTGAAAGCTTTTCTGTAACACATCAGCCTAACATTTTCATGCAAACTTTTTACTTTTGTTGCCATAACACTCGAGTTAGCCAGTTGGTTGGGTTTTATAATTAATGTCTCAAAACTGAAAAGTATTTACAAGTTTGAATTTGGTTTTCTGTATCTCTAAACATACATCTAGACAGTGTGTATGTATGAGTTACTAATGTCAAGATTATTAAACGAAAAAGTTGCTGTATTCAAGTGTTTCCAGATGTAACTGCAACATATCAATTGTCAGTTAATGAAAAACATTTTGAAGAAAAACTATTACCCCATCACACTTAAAAAGTGGAGGGGGAAAGAAAAGTAAACCTGAAAGAAATTACATTAAAAAAATAGAAGGATATCAACTATGTGTTTATGGTGATCACGTTCCCATTTAATCTTCCCTGAAAACAGAGACCTAATAGCATTTTCATCACAAATCCAAAGAGCCTCTTGGTTCTAATGCAGAATCTATCACAACCCCCTTATAAACTCCGCTAAATTCACCTTACCTGTAAATGTTTCAGTGCATGGATTGATTCCTGCCAGGCGTTTGGAAGTACCAAAATCAGATATCTTAACCACGCCACTGTAGGTGTTCACCAGAACATTATCCCCCTGTGGTTTGTATATGAGAGAGAGAGAGAGAGAGGGCAGGGAGGAAGGGGAAACAGATGAATATAGATTCTAAATCTCAATAAAACTCCTTCAAGTTTGCAGTTATCTTTGTAATATACCTTTCTAAAAAGGAATTTTCCAGGAGCACCAGGGAGAAGGGGTTGGTTTATGCTTTCCTTTTGTTTTAAGCTTCCATGAAATCCTATTAAAAATTCTACTTCAGATCAGAGTAAAACTAATTGAAGTAAATAAGATAAAAAGTAAATCAAACAAGACACACCAAAGGAAAATTTACCTTTATATCTCTGTGTACAATCTGGTTCTCATGGAGATACTTAAGGCCTTCCAGAATCTGCTTGGTGTAAAATTTAATTGTAGGTTCTTTCATTGGGCCCCACTTAGATCTTAAGAGAGCTGAGAGGCTGCCTACAAGAGATTAAGAACACAGTGTACCAAGATAGCAAAATCCCCAAATTAGCATGAAACATTTAAGTCTGGATGAAGCCTTCGCTCACCATCCTAATACAAGAGAAAAGCAACTCCTATAATTAAGGCAAATTCTTCCTCAGTGCCTCAAAGCAAATATTTAGCTTCTGCTCTTGACTGGTTATTTCTTTTTTGCCAGCTCAGATTCCACCTCCATAACAAGAATAACTGTTATGACAGCACTGGATCCATCTCCCTCACTTCATTCTAAAAACTCTTGAGACTGGCACCCATTTAACCCCTAATGAAATAAAGACTAAAGGTAACACTCTATCATGTTATAAACTACACTTCATGAACTACATGCATGGGCAAAGAGCAGCTCATTTTCTCAAGGAGGGGAAGGGAGAAGGAAAAAAAAAAAGAGCCTTTTCCTTGCAAACATGGGATTAACTTCTGGAAATATTCAGAGACAGGAGAGAAAGCTCCTGAAAAGCCCTCTGGAATGGATGTTGAGAGTAGGAGGTAGGTCATCCACCCTTCCCCTTCTTCTAATAATACTAATCTTTAAATAACTCAAATATTTTAATCATTAAGCAAAAAAAGAACAGTTTTGCTTATTCTGCATAAAATAATGTAAGTGCAGTGGGTCTACTTAATGCCAGACAAATTTGCCTAAAGGAATTTTCAGTCCACACCAAGAGCTTTCTCAAGTTAAGTTTCCTCAAAGAATCTTGCATATTCTGAACAGCTGGTTCCTTTTTAAAACTGTTTAAAGTATCTGAATTGTTTCAATAATATCTTGACATTAGCAACTAATCACAGCCCACTCTACTGTGCATATATGAACTGGAAATAACACCAGTTGATATTGTTAACAAGTATGGGAAAACAATTGGAAGTGTTGGTATAAACTCATCACATCTGCATGCATCGTGCAGGTCATAGTGTCTCAGCTTTCAGCTGAGAAGATCACAGGAATTAAAAAATTAAACAACTTGCCTATATTAAATGCCCCAGATCTATTTAATTACACTTTGACTGTGTCTGGATCTTAGAAAACTTGACCTTTCTTCCTGCTTGGAAAAAATTTTATTTCTGCCTTTATTTTGCAAATTATATTCATATAATAATTTAACACTTATTCTGACACATCCTTGACACTGAAGAGAAAACAGCAAACAGAAGATGTAAACATAAACTAGGGATGATATAGAGGGACTTCACATCCTAAAATGTAGAAAGGCTGGAGAAGTGAAACTGGAAATTATGAGCAAGGAGCACATACCACTTTTACCTCCAATCTACGTAGGAAATAGCAGTGCTTTGTATATAGCAGTTATTGCTCTATCAGTGTTACTGCTCATCATTCAGATGACTATACAGCTCTTAACTCCATTATTTTATAACAATCAAGTATTCGACACCAAATACTTTCAATGACTTTTCTCCAGGTTTAGAATTATTACAGAAAGGGGAAAGGCTACTGGGATCTTCAAATCTACTCTTTATATGAGAAGAATGACACCTAGAGTTGAGGTCCCACCAGAAAAGCTGTATACAGTGCACAAGCATTAAGGGCATATCTACTGACATTCAGTAAGTTTAGAGTCCCAGCTGCTTTTGATTACTTTGAGAGACTAAGCTCAGAATGATACAAACCTCCTGGCACCTGCTCCATAAAAATCTTAATGTATCCATTTTCTGAAACAGATCCAAGATACTGGACAATGTTCCGATGCTTTAAATATTTATGCAGTGCTATCTCTTCATGAAGAGGTTGAGAATATCTAATTAAAAAAGAAAAGAACCAATGAGTATTTCACCAGGTAGGAAAAGGTTCTCCACTACATTTAGATGCTAGTTTGACAACAGAATGGATTTTAGGGATACCCAACCAATTCTCAGCAAACATCTTGTCCATGACCTTCAAACTGCAGTGTGATTCACTGCCTAGTCAGAAAAAGTACAGAAACAGATCTCAGAGGAACCCTGATGGAGAAACATGCCCTCAAACAATTTATATGTGTGTACTCCCTTTGCCACCAAAGCTCCTATTATGCTTTCCCCCTCTCCAAAAAGAATACAAAGGAGATAAAACTGCAACTTGATATGCATATATATTATCAAACTGTAATATTTATGACATATATCATAACTCTTTAAAAAATTCAAAGTTTTTATTCTCAAAAGAGTACAGTTGAATATCAGGAGGAAATAATAGCTGATTTTAGTATATTTGGATTTCATAAACTAAACAAACATACTAAGAAGAGCAAGTTTTCAGCAAACAAGAGCAGTTTTATTACAAGTATGTATATAATAATAAATTAGGTCTTACCTGCTGTCTCTCTCAGGTATTTCTTTGATGGCTATTCGGACTTGGTTGCTAAGGTCTCTTCCAGCATAAACGATTCCATAAGTACCTTTCCCTAGAACCACCCTCTCACCATTCTCATCATAATCATATTCATACTGCAAGCAGAGGAGATAAACAAAGCAGCACGGAAATTGTTATCACTAACATCTGATATTACAGAGAGCCTTAACAACAGTTATGTACTAAGAACAGCACGGAGGGGTTACTGCAGCACAGCTGTAGGACAGGTTATCTGCCAGCCCAGTGCATTATACAACTTGTAAAATTTCCATCTTACTTGCTTTGTAAAACAATCATCCCTAACCAACTTCGAGATGCATTCATCCAAACAAAGAATGCAACATTAAACCAAATTCAATAGAACAGTGCTGTCAAAAAGTATCATCTCTAAGAACTGCTGACAGAGCCTTCAGAATATATAAATATATGGAACATAACCTATAATTTTGAAACCAATGGTTTAATAAATTATATTCTCACTATAGTGGATAGACATTAAGACCCTAGACTCTAATTTGAGCTTAGCCACAGTAAAATTAATTTCTTACATACTCCCCCACTCATTACGAGCTTTTCCAGAAGGCAACAAAAAAAAAAAAAAAGTCCATCTTCTCAAAAAATGATTAACTATACGAAGTGGTGGTTTCCACTGCTGCAGAAACATGCTGGGTCATATTTCCAGCTGAGTAACTCAATGCTGGTTCACTGACTGCAGCAAAGCTACACTAATTTACACCATCTCATGGTCTTGTCCCATATAGTGATCTTGTCACAGAGCTCTCCTACTATAAAGGTCAGAGAATGTTGCTCAATGAAAGTACACTCCAGACACTACATAAAACCAAATGTCTTATGGAAGCTGGGTTAAGCAGCACACCTGTGATTCAAATCAGGGAACTGATGAAGGATATTGAAAAAGCACTTTTGCAAAGAGTTAAGAAAGGAATCAGACAGTTTCATAGCCTCAGATATGATCAGGAGTAAACAGACCTCCACTAATATCTTTCCACATCCAAGAGAATGTCCCGTATGGGAAAACTGCAAGGTATTCTCTCTGGCTTCTTATAAATTCTCTATTAAAAAACCCAAACAACAAACCTTTTCTACAATGGCCATAATTATTGAAATTTCTGTCAATGACCACTTTTTTCTGCTTTGTCCAGTAAGACTCTCTGATAGAGAATATAGCCTTGGGATCTATCTCCTTGAAGTGTCTTCTCAGTCCATATTGCAGCTCTGTTATTGCAATGTCCATTTCTCACTGACATCCCCCCTCTTCACCTCAGCAAAGATGTCAAGTTTCACGCTGCTGTACGGAATGTGCTAAAGGAAACCTGTCTGTCGTTTATCCTAACAGCATACTCCTCTCAGTGGAACCAAACTCGAGCTAGCACAGCTTTAGTGGGGTTCCATTTACCACATTTCAGCACTTCACAGTTCATAACATAATCTTGTTACACGATAGGCATAACTGACCCAAAATGCCATATGCGAAACTTGCCGGGTTCTTTGATAGGAGCATATCCAGCTTTCACAGCTATCAAATGACATAAAACTGTGCAGAAAAAAGGCAGCAGTCCCATTGCAGAATCTAAGACTGACAGCAACCCCATCTGCAACAGACTGGTCCTAAGCCAACTCTGTAATTACTGTGGAGAAAGCTATGTTCTCCAGTCTGGGTCCCATGATACATGAAAATCATTGGGATTTATAATTCAGTGCTAATTAGTAGACAGTTTAATAGACTTGTTTAATAGACCTGATGCCACTTTACATTTGTCTCTTCTTGTTCAACAACTACAAAGATTGAATAAATCACTGTTGTTTGCCCAAAGTCTGAATATGTGATCCACTGGATGTGCAATCCAACCACTGGGTACAAGTAAACAAGTGTTCATAGCTGACCTTCTGCACAAATGTGGAAGGGCAGAGTGATCTCCAGGATATCCTATTTGGGCTACAGCAGGTACTCTTAAAGTGACAGGAACTTCTTCAGTATCAATATGCAGAAGTGAATACCCTAAGGTAGACAGGACTCCCACATTCATTCTTCAAAATACTTGTTAGCTGTAGGACTAGACTATACACAAAACACACAATGCCTTGCAACAACATTCTCATAAGGATTCTGACTGAGATCTGATTTTCTTTTCCCAGACTGTGCTGGATGTTATTTCTTCCTCTTCCCCAAATATAAACAGTTGTTTTATTAACAGTAAGAACTCCAGCTTTCTCTGTGCTGGTTAAGCCCATCAAGACCATACAAAGCTGCATCTTCCATACTGTCTCCTCTAAAACGTAAGATCTCAGGTTGCAGGAAGACGTTAAGTGTTTTACCTCATTTATACATGAAACTGATTAATTCTCCCCTTCTATATCTCAATTTCTGTTTTAATGTCCTAAGCTGAGACAGTAAGTACATGGTACAACTGTGAAAACTTCAAGATATGTAGAATGATATAGCCTAAATATTTAAAATTAATTTCTGTAGTCGTATCTCCATGTGCCATTCATTCATGCAGAACTGGTTCCTGCTGTGCATTGTCAAGTGATTTTTTCAGTTCTGTTTTTAAAAGGCTCAAGCCATGGTGAACTCACTTCCTCTGAGAGACTATTATACAGCTGAACAGACTGTGTTGTTTGGAGACTGTCCTGGTATTAGCTATGTACATAAGTATGCAATATAAAATCTGCAGCTATAGAGAATATCCTGTCTTTACCAAGGCAGAGCCCCAATCCTATGTCAGACCACAAATGTATTTATTAAGCTGGGCTTAACAGATATGAATATTTGTCCTTTCCACTTGAGCGAAAATTCTGTGGCCACTACGCAGAAACTCCAGTGCAAAATCTCATCTTCCCCACCACATGCAATTACATTCAACAGTATAGTAGAGAGTTTTCTACTTTCTTAAACCTCTTCTGAAGCCTCAGGTACTACAAAAGGTTCACTACCATGAAAAGCTGCTCTGATTCATAAGCCTGAGAGAGTTGCTGGAATGAGACACAATCAGAGCGATACTCAGCTCAAACAAACCACAATAGGGTTTTCACACTTATTAATCAGATTGACTAAATTTGCTTGACCACAAATAAAACTTACAACCCAGTTTTTATGGTTGGCTTTTCAGATTTCAAAACAAATAAAAAGAAGCACAGGATATGTACTTAGTGCTACAAATCTGGACATCTGCTATGAAGTACTGTCTTACGAAAACATGGATTCATCTACCCTAACCTGAGCCCACATAAACGTGAATAACCCTTTCCAAGTTGGTTGGGGTTTTTTTTCCCTCTCCATATTGATTATAAAGAAAGCCTAGAGCTGCTGGGATCCTAAAATGAATGTTACAGTGATAAGAAAAAAGCATAATGTATTAATCTGATCCTTAACTATCTGCAAATCTCTGGGACTGAAGCCTGTCAGATGAAATTACCTGGAGCAGTAATGGTATCAGGTAATAGCTAGAAAAACTGGAATACGTTTGTAAATGACTATTTCCTAGAATTTATTTGGTATTTTATATTTTTTTTTTAAGCCAACCGATATCAGTTGATTCTCATCTATAGATTGATTGCAACAAAATACATGCTCAGTAACACTTCATTAGGGATTTATACATTTTACAGTAGTAACAGACCCACTTCATTAAAAATGTAGGTTTTTTTAAATGAATGCAAATTTCATATGCAAGTAATTTTGTAAAAGTTTAAGTTTCATATGCAATTAAGGAGTTTAAATGCTATTTTTTATCTTTCTAGTATACTGATATGAAAGTACAGGGAAGACTGAGAACAAGTTCTTAGATCTTTTATCCTTGACATACCTCCAATGTGTCTCCATCTATTTCTCCTTCTAGTTCCAAAGTACTGCCAACTCCATCAGACAAAATTTCTTTCACCAAACCACAGAATCTAAAAAAGCAATAAACAGCACAGGATCAAAGAAGAATATCCTTTTGGAAGATTAAACAGATTCTTCACAAGGTGGGTTTTGCTTTCAAGCTAATAAACTGGCTAGCATGTTCACAGGTTTCTTTCATTACTTTCTCCATATTTATCCCATTTTAAATGAGGAAGAACATCAAAAAAACACTGAAACCCGTCAGTATTCATCAAATTGTTTTATTTGCTGTAGCAGAACTCAACAGTTGCTTGTTATTGTAATTGCATAGTAAAATCTTGGTAGATCCAATACTCAACTACTCAGATACTTTTGCTGTACACTTTTTGTTGCAAGTGTGATTACTCAGCATTTCTGAAAATCAGATGTTGTGGTTTCTTATCAGACATTCAGAAAGCCAAAAGTATAAAAGTAGTAACATGTTTAGAAGAATAGAGTTTTAACTAGTTTCTAGTTCTCTGGGGTGGAGATCCTTAAGTACATGAACGTTTTTCCTCTAGTTCCCTGCCTGAGCCACTAGCTGTTTTCCAAATTCTATAACAAATGGTACAATTATTAAAAATTATTATAAAACACATCTCTTTTACTGACTAACAGATTCATCTCTGAAACAGACTCCTGTAGTGCACTGAATAAGGCATAAAAAAATGCAACCATGTTTTGTAACACAAATTGCAATGCCAAATTAAGGCGGAGGAGGTAACATTATTTTAGTGTTTCCTATCTTTTATGCAACACACTGTACAAAGCTAGTAATTTTTTTAATCTGAGTTTGTTCCATGTAATACATAAATAGTAATTACTGCAGTAAACGTGAATACACCATTCAACTCCAAATATTAAGTGCATTAACAACTCACTCTTACATCATTCAGAAGGTTTATATGCAAATATCAGTTATAAGGAAGAATTTGGTCTGTAAAGATTTAGGCCTGAAATTCAACTAGCCTGCTTACTGTTTAGAGACAACATATGATCAGTAAATACTTGACTACAGGTGCAACAGTAACACAGATCTGTGATACAATATAAGTTAGAATTTTTTATTATATTTAGTTGCTCTTAAATCAAACTGAACAGGCACTTAAGGGAACATAAAACAAAGCAGAACTTCACATGATACGGCCAAGATACACAAAAATAAGATAACAGTTATAAATTAGAATAAGTTAGGTAAGCCTTTACTCAGACCTAATGACTTGTAGATAAACTAATCAGAATCAGACAAGTGTAATGGGACATTGTTCTCATCACTTTAAACATCACTGAGTTTAGCTCAGTGATGCTTCCTCACTGAGAGAAAATAAGTGAAGAAATAAATAATTATTTTGTCAAGCAAAAATGTCATCTTTCAATCTTTACTAAATCAGTTCTACTTAGAACATAGATCAGGCATGCAACACACACAAACTGAACTCACCTATTACACTGGATCTCTGTAGAAAAGTAGATCTGGAAGTCATCAGAGTTGTCATGGACATATAGAAAACAACATCGTTCATCAAACTTGGAAATGCTGTAAAATTCATGTTAAAAAAGTATTATTTTTGGATGTAACTGTTAGAATAAGTAAGTTAACTTTTTTGAATTACAAACGACTTAAGAAACATCTTTTTCACAGTTAATTACCTCAGAGAGGTAGCATGCAATTATATGTATTTTCCTTATAACTAGGAGTTTTGAGTTGTTTACATATTCTGTAATCCTACGTCCATATATTGATAAATAAACTACTGTTCACTTCAGTAAAATACTGGTTTATCTGAAGTGTATTGAGGTCAGTTTGTTGTTCACCTCCACTTCCATTTTTCCGCAGTTCTGTCAGATTTCTTGGTGTTTGATGACACCTCAATAGAAAGCGAATTGTTTTGACATTAATTTAGCTATCCAGAAAGCCTTTCTTTTAAGCTTTTTATTCCATTGCTCCTACATTAAAACTGAACTGGGAAATACCTACAGGTAGCAGATCTTCCTCAGTGTATACTTTTTATGGCCTTACTACTGATAAACAGTAAGTCGGGATGACCAATATTTACTCCAAACTGCAGCAATAATTCTGAAAAGGGAATTATTGTATATCCTGTCTTGCCAGTGTTACGTATATCCTATCTGAATGTACTGAAAAGTGAAGTGTCAAAACACAATACCAATCTGAAAGAAAATCTACAAATCAATCTCTTATTCCAAACCCTTGCACTTCAGTATTATGCTACATCATGCCAAGTCAGTTACGCTTGTTAAAGGTATTTTTTTCCATCAAATTAATAAAATTTCTTGGATTCTTGCATAATCTGTTAAGTCAAACTTTGATTTTGCTTATCCTGTGTTGAGACAGTTAGGTGAAACGACAGTAGACTATAGTAAAGTTGCTGCATGTTACGTGACCAACTTGTTGAGGCATCATTAAGGGCTACATGGAAAATGTCCCAAAACATGAGAATTTTGCCAGAAGACTTTTTTAGAAACATGTGAAAATACACTGTGCCATTCTGTAGTTTCATTCTGGTATAGTGGTTTCTAGTCTAACAAGATACATACCTGACATGAGAACTAAGTGTCAAAGCAAGATGATTCTTCCAAGGCCAAATACAGAATAGATGAGACACTAAGTAACAATACTGCATTACAAACAGCACCATGTATGTGGTATGTAAGATGAGCTGTTTAGCATAAATACAATTTAAGGGTTTTGATAGAGCATATGTGAACATTTTTTTTTCCCTAAAACTAATGCAATTTCAGAAGTATAGAAGTTTTAAGTTGTCACATACAAAGCAAACATCCAATTCCGCTAAGTTTAAAACAGACTGCCTCTTTGAGCTTTGTAATCCCCAGAAGTGATTAAAAATCAAAGCAAATGAAATGAGTTGCTTGCTTCCATTTGATTAAAATTATCTTTCTCAAAGATTAATTTCTGTACATTGTGTTGACTGAAGGTAATTAATATGGCACAGAAACTTCATACTGAGTTATGCTTAATCAGCTCCACAGACTTCAGTAATGACAACTTCCCATCCACTTGCATTGAAGTAGTAGAATAAAATATCACATAAAATTCATTTAAACCTAATCCTATTTCTTTTAAGAAGAAAATACTGGAGTAATGGTAGAACCTATATCCAAATCCACAACTGTAGGCTTTCACAGCAACTACCACTCACATTATGCAGAGAAATACTTCTTCATTAACTTTATTTGCTTAGGCAAATTATACAATTTCAGGGAAGACAAACCTGGGACCTAAAACTCAGGTGTTCTGGGTAAAGATTATAGCCTAGAAGTCCTTTACTTTCAGAAAGACAGAACTCATTAGCTATCTGAATTTATGCCTGTACTTGAATCAGAAACTTTTTCAGGCACTTAGGCTTATGCACTCACACAAGTTGCCCCAGGCAACAGCCATTTATGTCCCAAGAAAGGCCAGATCCACCAATGTGGACTCAGGAACTCAGAGAGAAGGCAAAAGCCCACTTTGTGTTCCCTGTACTTACAGCTCCTCTGGTCCTTAGCTGCAGCCTGCATAACTCAGACAGAGAACAAACAGGTTTCATTTTGTTTTCTCTCTTGTCTGTCTCTCACCTTTCTGGCAGCAAAGTGGCCCAACTTAAGATATATACGGCAGCTTCTAAGTGTAGTCAGGTATTTTGTAGTTGTTAATACCAAATGCAAACATTTTCTATCTTCTCAGAACAATCCTGATTTTCTAGGTGATATTCTGCTGTACTTAATCTTCTTTGGCACTAATATTTTGACCCATTTACTTGTGCCTATTGTTTCCATTAATCTAGGCATCACAAAATGGAACTATTTTAACTATTTAAAGGCGAGTCCTTGAGAAACTCAACTAGTAGTCTCCTTCCAGCTCAAGAACTCTTTTCTTTCCTTAGCACAAACTACGTCCGTGCCTCATTTAATATTTCTCTAACAATCCAAATTTTGGCTAGAATGAGATAAAGCCATATCAAAAGCATTTCTGAATTCCAAACAGAAAATAGATAACATGGTTTCCTTTCCTTAAAGGAAAACAAACAAAATCTTTCACTTATGGAAGGAAGTGAGAAGAGCTAAGGGTTTCTCTTTCCTTCTGTCCTCCAAGTTTTTAAATGCAGAAATGGCAGTAAATTCACTGAAAAGTTTAGAAAAAATATATAAAAAACAGTTACATGATTGAAAACAGGGAAGTCTACCAGAGAATACACATGTCTGCACCCTCCTCTTAGATGAGTATTCCTGGAGAAACGTACAGCTCTGCCCTTGCATAGAAACTCTTCTGTGTTGACATTTCAAGGCATGTTGGACAGAACAATGGCAATGCAAAGCAGAGATTTAAGGTAGAATCCAGATTTCCCACTTAGGGAAATACAAAATATATACAAAAAGACACAACTGTTTTCTGACATACCAACCTTATTCCTCTAATGGAAGCAGCTGTAAAATTCCATTCATGAATCTGTTTCTGTAAAGAACAAAGAGCTACAATCAAATACAGTTTAACCTTGATTTAGTACTGAAAACAAAGTCACAGCATGGTACGCAAAAGAAAGTTCTTCCAACACGTTCTCTTTTTCTTTCTTTCTTCTCCCCCCACTTTGAAATAAGATTGATCTATGGGTAAAGAAATAATACATACATTGCTGTTTTACTCACTTGAGAAAAAAATTAATATAAAGAGCACAGGGTGGAAATAATGCCTGTATTTCCTCATGTAAAATTAAATTTGAAGAATAAATTGCAAAGTACAATTTACCAAACATTGTGTTTTGACTTAATACATCAATATTTCACATTAAACATGGAGTAGACTATGCCCTACTCTTATCTAGGCTCAAAGGGAAAAGCATACTCATACACCTCCCTAGGAGGTCTCAAGCCAGCAGCTCTGGCCCAGGGAGCACACTGGAGGGCAAAACAGAGGAAGGACAGCCCATGTCTAAGATTGTAGCCCTCCACAAAACCATAGCTAACAGCTGCATTTTATTAAGCAATGCCAGATATGCACTAAAAATTTGTTCCATAAAGCAAAGGTGCGTCAGACACATTCACTCGAAACAATGAAGTAGAACAGTGTAGTGGAAAAACTGTTCACAGACCCAGGTAATTATGTGCTCTCATCTTACTCCAACATGCTTCTTTTCCACACTTTGCCTCTCTACGTTTTCAATCTATTCTTCATCTGTGTTGCTCTGATATTAAGAAAGGGCAGCAAAATACATTGCAGATTTCAAGTCTTTCAATTTAAACTGAAATTATTTCTCATTTTTAAGAGCTTACACTGTCCATAACTGTGCCTACTCCTTTCCTAATTCCCTGTGCCTTATCCAATAATCCAAGACACCAAATATTTTATTTCTTGACACTTACTTGTCACAGGCTGACATTTTTTCTAGTTTCCAATACTATAACTGTAAAAGTTTAAAATGTCTAAAATATTAAACACAATACTGGGCTTTATCTATACTTTTAATCTAACTTTGAGCTGCATCTTAATAAAAATCACACAACTTTAATAAGAAATATTATGAGCAGACTGAATAACCCAAGCAATTCTAAGAGACATGGTCAAGAGAAGTTAAATCTGAACCAGAGGTCAAAATCACCCGAGTTCTAATCATATTCCCTCCTTTTAATTTGTCTGTAAAATGTCAACTTTCATAGCTGCACAAATGATATACTGAGGCTTGTGCTTCACAGAAATGTAGCAAACTTTAAATTATTGTAAAGTACTCCAAAATCTAGATGTAAAAAAGTAACTTTAAGCACAGTGAATCACAGTACACTGAAGACATCTGCTGGCAGTTTTACCATTTCGGGGGGAGAGACATGCCACAAAGACAGAGATCTCTCATCTGCTTCATTGTTGATTGAAACATAGGCAGGCTGGTAGACTTTAGTTGGTTCTATCACCAAAACCTGAAGGAGAGAGCATTTTTCCTTAATAAACCAGCAGCTAATATGCTACAGTAGCTTCAGATGCTCTGATGTAGGCAATGTGTAATCTTGATGTCAGGCCTAAAAAATTTTCAAGGGAGACAGAAGGGCAAGACAAGGCAGGAAAAGTCTGTGTTCTTATGTACAACAGAACAGTATTATCACAATTTGTTATAGAAGACTTAAAAGTATTTCTTAGAATATTTTAAGGGTGTTAAATTTTTTTATAGCATAAAGATTAGTAGGATATAGGGTTTTGGTTCATGCAATAAAATAAGAGGTATTTAAGTTTTTAAGCATTGTGTTTAGAGTCTTCCAGTTCTTGTAATATCCTATCCAGAAACATAAAACATACAATACTTCTTTGGACATAACATCTTACTGGAAATCTCAGTCCATTAGTTGTTTCTTTCGTTGCCTCAAAAATTATATCTAGCCAGAAAGTCAATCTTTCTTGTCTGGGAGAATGTTCTATGGTGAGTTTCTTGAAACGCTGAATTAACATCAGATTCTGAACTAATGATTTCAAGTACCTAGAACATATTGAATTAGTGAGTTAACAGAGAGAAGACAAAATTTGACCAGATTCTAAATTCTTAACTGACTTAGACATCAAAAATATTAACTGCAAAATTAAATGTACTTTAAAAGCTATCATAATGGAAATGATAGTGTTGATTTTTACAGATTTCTGGAAAGAATAGCAAAACCTTAAGTCATAAGCTCACGTGGATGTTCACCAACAATAGCTTTTTACAAAAGGGTGTAGTTATGTGAGTAGTTACATGGTGATTAGGATATGATAAGCTAGAAGATGGTGAGGGAAGGAAGCAGCAGCTAGTTAAATTCTGAAAACAATTTTTTCACAATTGCTTCACAGGAATCATTACTAATTTCCAAACTCTTTCTTATAAAAGATGTTCCTCAATGGGATATAAATCCAATAATGATGGGCAACTTAATTTCTTACCTTCCCCCTTCCTTCCCATAATAAAAGAACAGAGTATGAAGTAAGAGTTACAAACCATCTATGATGGAAAAATCCAGTTATCTATGTGACAATGTTTTTCAATTTTGTGTATTTCCCCACAGTTGTGTACTTGAGCTACAGCCTTCTACCACATACCACACTGGAGGTTTCAGCTTAAAAAGTTTCTCTGCTGCTTGTACTGCTTTACCAACATCATTAGCCAGCATGCTCACACTGAAGAACTGTCCCACATCCCAGTAATTGTTCATTTTTTCTAGGCTTCCTTTTCTTCCCAATAAACTGTTTAACCGTACACCTGTAAAATTTCAATTAAAAACCATATTTTTCTATCAGTAAAACACTAAATAGTGTTTTTACTGATGTCTATCAGTAAAAGACTATTTTAAGACTTAATTAAGCATTACTGATGAAAATAAAATGGAGTGAGCTTTCCCCAGAAAACAACATTGGCCAACACAGAGGCTGGATCTGCAAACAACACCCCCAGTACAGTTCAGACAGTCAGAACTCCTCCCACACACAGTGTTAAAAAACATCTTGTGCTATCTGTCTGGGCTTATCTGCCTCCTGATTCTCAGTGTAAGATGCATAAATATGTCATCAAGATCTGCATTTTCTGCAAGAGATCCATGGCTAGAGGATCCACCCCCAGAGTAAGGTCAGGGAAATGATTTAAAGCCACCTTTGCATTTTTAACCTTTAAGGTTCAAACATGCATTTCAGACAGGATCTGATTCCAAATATAAAGTTCAAATATTATCTTCCTCAGAAGAACTGCATATCTGTTTCTATCATGTGATTTCTTTATAGATCTACAGCGGTGTGTTTTAGTGGAAGATGTGACTACAGGCAGACAATCAGTACCTGTCCTAGCAGATCCTTCCAGGTGTTACTTCCTGTGGATCTCTCAATTCAATGACAACAGAAACTCTGTGGATCCTTCCCTGGCATCCCTGAGGAGAACTGGGCCACATTGTCTCTTCCTGTGTTTGCCCCCTGTTGGCTGTGCAATGGGATAATCTCTGTGGTGCAGTAAAGGCAGTTCACAGACAGCACTGAAGTTGGTCCTTCTCTGTTCTTTTCCAGTCTCTGGGTCCCTTTAGATGGGCCACGTTACTAGAAAGCTGCTCCAAGGCAGCAAGAAGGAAAATGGTCCTTCAGGATCCCTGTGTTTTAGACTGCCTTCCAGGACACACCACTAAAAAGCCTGAACCTCCTTTTTCTCTCTGCAACCCGTCACTATAAGTATCTTGTTTTCTTCACAGGAGAGAGGTAGAAAACTTGTCTGTGGCACTGTGTGGATATTTACCTATTTTTCTCAGTTCCATTGAGCTTTCAAACTGCTGCCCTGCAACAAGCAGTAGAACTGCGAGGTTAATTCCAGAATACAGAGTTGACTGGAGTTCAAATCCTTTGCGATACCTGCAGAGAAGAGTCAAGAACTCACATCTCACTGTTTAGAAGAACTGAAATAGTGCTAAGTTTTGGTAGGTATTTTAAGCTATTAATTTACTGTAAGGAGTATATGGCTAGTTGGCACCAATGGTATTCTGCAAAGAGCACTTGAAAGAAAGCAGCTTTTCACCTTAGGGTGAGAAAGAAAAACTTCTGCTTAGCTTTATGTCCTGTCAGCTTGGGTACTTTTGTGAAAGTAAAGTGAATTGGTTACTACAAAAGTCTTGAATGCAATAGAACCTAATTATATTACTTTATATTACTGATATAAGAAAAGCTGTGAAAATATTATTCTTCAGTGCAACTTTTAAAAAAAGGCTGCAATTTGTTTTGAAGTTTCATATTCCTTAAAGGTAACTGAGACACAGCTGACCAAGGTTGAATGTATGGCACCAGCTGGTGCAGGATGAAGAGACCCCCCTGAAGCTTGTATGGGGGAGAAGAGAGAGAGGGGGGAATATTTCACAGTTACAGTACAAACCCACGTTGTTAACATTCTTGTACTCAGCAGCAGTTTGTATGATGACATATACACACCTAAATGCACACACTGAGTGCATATTTATGCCTTATTGTCTTAAGAAGATTCATATTACAGTTTATCAATCAATATTTTTCCTTACATACAGATCATTGCATTTCCTGGGGATACAGAATGGAAAACATCCTTGCACAGAGGACCAATGTAGATCCCATGATCTCACTCATACTTAATTTTGGCCTTGAAGCAGATTAATTCTATATATTCTCTACAAAGAAATAGGTGAATCATCATCACCCCAATAAATTAAGTGCATCATTCTATATCCATGATAGTTTATAAAGAGAAGCAGGGAAACACGTATCCAAAGATCTGGCAGTCAGGACCCTGAAAAAAAGACATAAGTAGAACAACTGATCTTCTAACAGCCCTGCTTTTCAAAACCATTTATAAAAGTCTGAAACTGTTTTAAAATAGATTTTTTTTTGGGGGGGGCGGTTCTGTTACCATTCAATGGCACGATCTCGACTACTGGTATCTTTACAATCAGAATCAAGAAACATATCCTTGTAGATCCTCCCACATAAGCAAAACATATCTGGAGCAGGGTGATCACATGTCTGCAGAACTTGAAGCATAACTTGCAGTGCCTTCTCTCTGTCACCTGCATTATTTCTTCTGAAATCAAACACAGAGAATAAAATAAATGAGTTCAGATCTGAAACAGTAACTGCAAGATGGGGGAATAACATTATCCCACATCTATCCCACAACCAATCCATCATTACTACATACAGACTTGACTATATATAGAGATGACTTTATTTAGACTGATGTGTGATAGTTGGTTGACTGATAAAACCAAATGTATTCTTCTATCATGGGGCTCTACTTCTAGCTTACATAAGAACTGATTTAAGCTCAGAACTCCTCTGAGATAAAAATCTGCCATCTACTTGATTCCTTTTCACACAAGCAGACAGACCCCACACATCCTGCAATGATAAAATGTTTGTTCCTGACAATATACTTAGCAAAAATGGCCATATTAAGCATTCAACCTGACAGATCATTCAGCTATGTCCAAGATTTGTAATCTTGATCCAGAAACAATACCAGGAAATACCAACTAAGTCCAGAAGAAGCCCATTTAATCTAATTTTAGTCAAAAGAATGATGCAGTTCAATATGGAGCCTTCGAACTACAACAAGAATAAAAGAGTGAAACAGAACCATATTTCTTTCTTCATCAAAAATTATTCAGAGTAAAAAAGATTAGGAAAACAAACAGCTGTTCTACAGCTTCTTTTGAAAAATATTTAACAACGGTATCAGTAAGAAAACAGTGATTAAATAACATTTCCATTCCTTATTATTATTAAATAATCAGACTATTTGCCTCCATTTACCTTGCTGTTTTTCTAAGTTAGAATTCAATATTTACTGCAAAAAGTCACTTAGAACAAACAAAAATGTCTATTTGCAAGAGTAATGCAAACACAGCTTAAGAGTTTAATAGCCTCTTCAAGACTTTTTTTAATCACTAGAGAGATTTAAAATATTTACCAACCCCTTTTCAGAGTTGTTTACAATTTTCCAGTCCCTACCTAGGTATCCATGACCAGGCTTACAAGGACTATGGCTACTTTGTCAGCAATAGCAGTAGCAGATAAAGGCTTCTGGTAAATTTATTACTCGCATGCCCCAAAAGGATTAATATTTACTGTGAAGTAGCTCAGTTCCTTAGGTAACCAGCTGATGCAGTAATACCAGTAACAACACATCTGTAACAAAATCCAGGCTTCTGTGCACGTTATGTGACAGAGAACATCTAATACGATTAAACAGATTTGTTGCTAGTTGTGCAGGCTTTATCCTGCCTTTGATGTCAGTGGCAGAATATAAACTTTCACAGCAACTACTTGAATATTTTTTAAAGTATTTTTTCTTCAGATTAAGTGTTCTGAACTTAATACCAGTCTTCCCTAATGAGCACTCAAGGAGAAAGTATCTTTTCTTCAGTTTTACAAGAAATAAAGTTAAAAAGTGTGGCGGTAAATCCATCACACAGGTCAGTGTGCTCTAACAAAACCTGTTCTGAACGAAGTAGATTCTTTCACTAAGAGTACAGAAGTTTTACTATTGTTAATATAAAGACAGTGAAATTTGAGTAAACAGAGCTTAGAACAAAATTAGGACCTAAAATGAAAGTTTAGCAGCTCCCTGGTCTTGTGTAACGTGGTCACAGAAGCTGGCATGTGTTCAAGACTTTGCTGAAAACAAGAAATGCACAACTAATACCTAACTTAGAGCACTTCAACACAGAAAATCTTAAAATCACTGCTTTACATCCAAGACAAATTTTGACTCAACTTGCCTTGTAGGAGAACAGGATAATTATTAATGTTAATATAAAGAGATGTTATGTACTCACTGAGAAAAGCATAACTTTAAAGGTAAATACAACACACAAAGCAAGACTGCTTAAAATGGGACACTGTGAAGACTAACATTTCTGGTCAAAGGATGAACCTGTACACACCAAACACAATAGTAGCAGCATTTCAAAAGACCATGTCCTAAACAACCACTGTGCTGGAGGAGTCAAAATGCAAAACTTCTATCTCTCATAAGATAAGGAAAAAAATTATCATTAAAAATAATTAAATTCAATAAAATTTAGCACATGATAAGTATACACTCATCTAATAGGATATTACTAAACAAAAAACAGTTTAGGTATCTTTATATTAAACTCTTGTTTTTCACAGCAGCAGAATTTGATGCCCATTGGGCAATACAAGCCCAGTATACCAATTACAGTAATTTACAAATGTAGGAACAGTTATCACTTTCTAAATCCCAACAAGAGAGCCAAACCAAGGGGAAAAATCCAACAGAAAGACCACATATTTTAGGCTACAAGCAAACTCTCTAAGTTGCTATGAAAATGTACTGTTGGATTATATGCAGAGCATGTTATGCTCGACCAAGACAGATTTTCATTTCTTATTTCAGACCCCACACTTTGTCAGATCTGTATGCCTGACAGCTTATAATTTGTTTCAAGGTGACTTGGAACAGGTCTGTGTATTATCAATAGAGTAGAAGAGATTACCTTAAACCCTCACAGCTGTAGCACTGTCTTCTATTTTTTTTTACCCAATTTCAACTATATTAACTTTCCCCTGCTCCCCAGCTCCCATTTAAAACCACACTAGAGCAAATCACTAAAATGCATGTTGGAAGACACTTCTGGAGGTCATCTAATAGAATCTCCTTCTCAGAGCAGGTCCATCTCCCAGACCTAGAACATGGCAGCCTTGGCTTTGTCTGAAAAGCTGAATCTATTAAACCTCCAAGGATGGAGATGCTACAGCTCCTCTGAACAGAGAAAGCTGAATTACTGTATGTGATGATGTACAGGCATGAGAAGGAAGGCAGAAAACATTCTCTTTACGGAGTAAGTTGGTCCATCAGGAGAGACTGATTCTGCAAAGCAAATTCTCTAACTGTGAAGTTTTATAAGCCAGAGCAGAATCCCAAAAGAACAATATAGAAAGGACCCCGCCAGTTTGTTTTACTGCTGTTTAGTTACAGGCCAGCTTACACTGAAGTACAAATATCCCTCATAATATGACACAAACACTTCACTTTAGGAATGAAATATCATTTCTAAATAGGCATTTTTCAATGGTGCTCTTTAACACACAATCTGTTAGCCTCTCTACATCTGGGATAAGATGCATCTTACCTTAAAGAAGTCTGCATACACACCCAGAGAAAATATGAGCTACATTTCATAATTTATCTGGTTTTGGGGGAAGTTCGCTTTTTAAAATCATTAATCACAATCTGAGAATTCTTTCAAAATACAGTTTTACCTTTAAAAATATATTTTTATTGTCAAAGACCTAGGAAAAGAAAAAGACTACTACTTCAATTTATTTAGCAACTGTATTAAAACAAAGCACATGCCTTTGGAGAATTGCTCATAATACTATTTTTCCTCACTGTTTTCTTTGTTAGCACATTTTTAGTTCTCTCCCTACAAACCTTGCCTTGTGAAAACTTGCACAGAAACCAAACAGAGAAAAATCAGTCTAAATTATCTGAACATGATAACTGCAAAAGCTACTGCCAGTGAAGAAAGAGATCTGCAAGTAACTTCTAAAACTAGGGCAATTAAGAAAATATCCTAGTGCTCAATTAAATATTGCCAACATTCCCCCAGGGAAAATGACAGGAATTACAAGGAAACGAACAAAGAGTCAAAATTAAAACCACCATGATGTCTTTTGCAAATAGCCAGCACACTTATCTTCGGTACTCTGTGCAGTTTTAAGCTGTATTTAAAAAGAAACTATTAGGAGAAAAAATTCAAATGAAGATTTTTCAGACAGAAATCACTATGTAGAGATTTTTTTTCCTAAAAAAAACTTGTCCCTTTAAAGGCACCTTTATAGCCTCCATTCACTTCCTCTACATTAGTCCCAGTGTTCTGCTGCCAGTTTAGTTTTGCCTGAGAACTTGTATCCTCCAGAAAGTGTTCACTGGTTTGCTTGCCCATTTGCTAGTTTGCTCACTGCAGTGTTGCCACATGATTTATCTGTTTGCTTAACTTTACCATGTTTCTTCAACCACAGAAAATCTTCTCACCCTGGTCTACACAAGCCACTTGTATCTCTCTCCCTGTTCTGCCCAATTATCCTCCTCTCCTTTACTTCTCTGTATCACTCTGTAGGGCTGCAAACCTGATGAAAACAGCGTAGCACACAATAAATATACATTTTTAAGCATATGCATATAAATACAAATACTGAACAAGCAGAACTGAGGTGTGATCAAGTTAACCTGCAACTTCAGTTTTGTATCACGTGTTCTGATTTGCTGCTCTCCAACCCCATCCTGCTGCCATATTTTGTCCTAGCCTAAGGCTGGAGTCAAACATTCTTATTCATAATGAGAGGTATACTACTCTAACACTTTCCTCTGAAGCAAAGGGGAAGTTGTAAAATGAAGAAATATCACTTCTTCCAAAAAAACTCATTACATTTTTAAAAACTTTCTACCTCTCAGTTATGATACAATTTTTTCTGTCTCTTCCTGCCCCATCCCCACATCTCCACGCTCTGCTCCCTCCCTCAGAAAGCTACTGCTGTTCTGTAACTTGGCAACTTCAGTCACCAGAACTGTGGCTTAGATGTAGAATCCAGAGGCACTCTCTGCTGCTGAGACATGTCTGCTTGTTTCCATGGGGAACAAATGCACCACCAAGCACTAAGTCCTAAAGGATGTGCTCATACTCTTCTCTTGTGTTATACTTACAGCATTCTCTATAGCTATTGATATTACAGAGCTGTCCTCTTTTTCTCTTCCCAGATTTTCTTGACAAGCACAAAAACTACCAGAAAGCTGCTGAGCCACAAGTGGATGGAAGTAGTTGGAATATTTAGGCAGATTTGCCACAATGCCTCTTCCTGTCTTCATACTCTTCCCAAATATGTGCTATTGACCACTCTCAGAGATAAGAATCTAGCTAGAAAGAACTATGGCCATCCTTGCACTGTTTCTCTCACCCAGCTCTCAAACGTCATCCAGACATCATAGTTATATCACAGCCTATCACCTAGAATAACACCTGGAGCACATAGTAAATCCCAAATTCTCTTTTTTCTTTTTCTTTCTTTCTTTTTTTTTTTTTAAATTTATTTCATGGCTTCTTTCTTCCCCCTCAAATCCATTTTCTTCTCTTGAGTCCTTCTCTCCACTCCAGTCATTATAAGGAAGCCTCATTTTAAACATCCCTAAAACAAAAAATCTTCCTTCTTCACAGGCTGCTTTTAGCAGCTTTAAAGAATTGGCATGGTTAAGGAACCAAAACTACACTCAGTGAACCAAACCTTTGTCCAACAAAGTTAGTAGGAATGGATTTCATGGATTTCAACCAGGACAACAATTAGCTCACTCTGTAGGTAACAGGTGGTATAATCTTTCCTTTATCAGCTTTTTGCTCACATGTTCCCCTGTATGGTTTGTTTCCATCCATCTATCTGGAGAAGACTATATACTATAGAAAACTCTTATATCAATGAAAAGTATTCACTGAAGGGAATCCACCTTTGTTTCCTTTATATTTCATGTTGACTTATTGATCTGATTATTTTTAGGTCCTCTATAAGCAAACAGATTTCTTGAAGGGCAATGCACAGGGGAAGAAATCAAAGCAAAACAAGCAATTGTGACAATGTTTCCCATACAAATACTCAAAAACAATAATCTGGGGTTTTTTCCCACTCTGTTTCTATATGAACCTTGTTTATCTTCTAATTTTAGCCTTGAAGAAGCTATCAATAATTTAAAAAACCCCTAATCTCACTGTCACATTGCAGAATTGTCAGTGAGACAACTTACTCTGTTAGTATAAATACCACCTTTCATAAAGTGACTGGTCTTCACATATGCTATTGTGTTTAATTATCATAATGTACAATTTCTTTGTTTACATTAATGAGATATAATTAATAAATTAATAATAAACTAATTTTATTAGTTATTGCACTTGCATTCTGATTTAAAACCTGAAACTAACTTTTGAGTTAAGATACATTTCCCTGAGGATGCAATTTGACTGCAGAACTTTCAACATTTGAAACACTGAATGGGAAAAACAAGACCTTAAATTGAGCTTTGAGGCAAGAACAAAATTTGCACCCCTGCAAATATATATGACAGTGAAGAAAAACAAGCTTTTTTGCTTTTTTTTCCTCCTCATATACACTTCAAGTGCTTCATGCAAGCCAATCATATAAAATGAGGAGCCCCACAATGTGTTTTTCACTAAATCTGAGTAATCACAGAACAGAACATTTTAAATACCCCAGTGTTTATCAATGGGAATAATTTCCTATGGCTGCTATTATTCAAAATTACCAGTGATTTTCTACTTGCACCCTGTTATGCCCTTCACTTGCTAATTGCCTTTTTTTATTATTGCATTGGAATATGTTGCTTGTTAAAACACAGCATGCTGAGTTAAGTAATAGGGACTGCAGCTGTCCTCATCTTTAATATAAGAGAAGATAGAAGTGCCTTGGAAAGAGACTGAAGTTTTCACAGCTCTGGCCTCACAATATGGCTGGGTTTGGGTTTAAAATCTACTGTTTTGAACAGAATTTGGCATACCCTTTGGTTTCTTTGTAAGTTTCCAGAACTTGGAAACTGCAGTCATGGTAAATAAGGCCAATTAGAAGATAGTCCTCACACAGTGCTTGCTTCCCAGTCGAGGTGTTCCCATGGACAAAAGCAAACAGCCATCAACATCTGAAACACCCAGTCCTCAATTACACAGCATACCAAAACTGTGAATACAAATATTGAAAATATTCATGTTGCACAATTGGGCTTACACACTTATACCTAAAGATGTGTTCCATTCTGTGCCTAAATTAAGATACAATCAGACCTAAATCTCAGCTAGGAGGTAACAAGGAACAATGTCTTAAACCAGCCCATGTCTGTATAGAAGAGAGCACTCTCTGCTTTGTTTGTGTGTCACATCCAAAGATGAAGACACTTGAACAGGAATGGTCTTTTGCTCCCTAGGACTCCTAAACAAGCATCCAGGAGGATGATGTAGTCAGACAGCCCAAGCCTGGAAGCAAGCACAAGCCTGTCATTGTAAACATCCATTATTAGCCTCTGATAAGAGACATGAGAGATGACAAATTAAAAACTTACCATGTGAATCCGGGTACAGAAATCAGCATGAAAATGTCTACCTTCCCTACATATGATAATAGGAAGTGCTTCAGTACATCTCTAGTACTCAGCAGGCAGGCCCAGGCTTGCTTTGCTTATGACCCAAGCCAGATCAGACCTAGGCTGGTTCTGAGCCAGATGTCATACAGCAAGGCTGGAACAGTGCTGAGTCTAAAGTAAAACATCCCTGTCCCTTACCTTAGCACAACTTCTTAACCCAGACCTAAACACAACTGCTGTTCAGATTGGCCTTGTACCAGACTGACCTGATGTACCAGCCTGGCCTCAAGGCACCCAGAAGCCTCAATCCTGTGCCCCTTGTCTGCCATATCACTGGCTCTGTGCAGCACTGAAGTAACTCTGACTTGACAATGCCAAGTGAGATTCACTGCCAACAGAACTCAGTTACAGAGTCCAAGAGGAGATAAATTAATTACTTTCTCTCTTAATTACTTTCTCTGTTGATTATGATCACTGTTCTAGTATACTTCTTAATGAAATTAAGCACACATTAACATTCTGCAGGGTCAGATACAGCTGCTAATTCTGTTTTGCACAAAATGTGTTTTGTTCCTGGTAGGCTCAATCAGTCATACTGAGCAACATTAATGCTGTTCTGTATGCTGAAATTGATAGACTATTAATAATAGAATATTAAATGTAAACACAGTTCTTTCTTTTTAAAGATCAAGCTCAATCAATGATCCTTACCGATTCAATGCAAAAGCATAATGAAATTTAATGTTGTGTTGATCAGCCAGATCACAGGTAGGAAGCATTTCCAGTGTTTCTACCAGCTTCACCATAGCATCATAGTCCTGAAATTAAAAAAAAAAAAAAAGAATGAAAGTAGAAGACATTGAAAGCAGAGGAAAGCACCACAAAGCTAAAATGTATCATTGTTAAAAGACAGTTTCTCAGATGACTGTTCTGTCCCTTGCCTCTTCCCCACCACAACACCACTGCCCAGATTACTGAATGCCTCTAGCCAGTTTGATTGACTGCACTCCCAGCACCAGGAAGCAGAGGGGATGAGTCTGGCTCTTTCAGGCCTCATTAAGAACTTTTGATGAACGACATTTCATCAGGTCACTGCAGACTCGAGCACAGTTCACTCTGTGATATGTCACCCCATTGTACGTCACTGTGGCTTCTCAGAGGTTGTTGAGGAGGCCAGTTTACTGACATCTCAAATGGCCTCACCTTACTTAATCTGTTTGTTCAAAACGTGTTTTGAGATGAGTATGTTTCTCAAGGCAGACCTTTCAACAGAACGTAAATGATCACCAGAGACAATCAAAGTGAAGTTGGATAAAGAGCTGCAGGAAAATGCACATCTCAGAAGGCAAAGTTGGGTAATGCTGGATGATGTGGTCACCCACTGCTCTCACAGTACATTTATACTTATGAAATAACCAATCTAACTCCTGATGGAATAAAAAAACTCTTTAGAATGGTTGGAACTGTATTTTTAAAGGGATGACAAACACACAGTCTGTCAGTTTGGAAAGACAGTATGCACGTTTATTTTAAAAACTTACTTAAAAAATAAATACGAGAAAAAAAAAGATGTAGTTATATTTTAAAAACAAATTAGTGTTTTTTTAAATGATAGTTCTCCATTTGGGTATCTCTGACAGTGACAGTGGTCACAACAAAGGCATTTTCTTAATTTCTAAATACATCTGACTTTGGCAGGGAGGGAGGCAAGGGAAGGAAGGGCAAAGAAAGAGCCTTGCTTTGGTAGGGAATTTTTTCTTTTTCTTTTTTTTTTTTTTTTAAGGAAGTTAAACATTAATAAAAACAATGGAAGAGACCTTGGGAAGTCACCCAATCTGTGTCTTTTCTTCATAGGCAAAATAAATAAGAGTCTCTAGGCCCTTATGTTGCTCAACAGACAAGTCAAACTGTGAAATAATGTAACAATTGTGCCGATTTAGTGTCAGCTTTGAATCACTGTTCAACAAACAATGATGTACAGAAGAACAAACAAGAGACAAAGTCCCATGGTGAAATAATCTTCCTTAGTCTTTTGGTACATACCTGAATATCTCTGTATGAAAGCAGCAGGTTTATGATGATGTCAGAAGTCAGCACTTCAGTATTATCCATACGAAGTTTAATTCTGGCCAGCTCCTTAGCCAGTTCATCTCCCTGGTACTTCTCTCTAGCTTTTCTAATGTCATTTAGCAGTGTTTCTTTATAATAGGTACTAAAGAAATGAAAGGCAGACATATGGGAAGAAGACTGTTGGATATTTCTTATGAAATCTGACTATATTTCTAATAAAAAGTACCATTTCCTCAGAGTAAGGTACACATCAAATGTCTCCAGATTTTTCATTAACTACTTATAAATATTCCATCTTGCCTCACCTCAGACTGTGGGGCACTCTATCAATATCTTTAGAACCAGGATTGTGGGGGAATTTTATCAGCACAGGAAAACTAGGGCATTTCTTTGCCCCATTACTGACCTTGACAGACATGGCACTTTGCCTCTATACCATAAAGGAGGCAGCAACTGGGATAATAAAGAGACACAGAAAGACCAGTGTGATGTAAATAGGAGGTATGTTATTTTATCCTGAAAGGAGGAAAGAGGCTTGCAAACAAAGAAACTAAACCAAAACCAAAAGCCACCATAAGCCAATTTAGTCGCAATCTCTTTGATGAACATAATACATAATGTGGGCAGGATCTATCTAAAAGCCTCCAGTAAGTGCATCTTATTTACATAAACATCAGTGTGCAATGCAACACCAGAGCTTTTGTAGAATAAAAAATCATATTTCTATTACCAGTATGGCAGGTAGAAATGGCCTGGACAAACTACTCAGGGGTAAGTTTATCTGGAGTAGGTTATGGAGTCTGTAGTTCAGAGGTCAGCAGATGTCATCTGACAGATGCTCAAGTGCATACAATCCCTTTCTTTACAAATTACTTTTGCAAAGCATTCTACCTTGCTTAGCATAAACCCTACACCTAAGCCTGACATATATAAGACGTGTTTATAATCAGAGCAGCAAAGTCACAACAAGCACTACAGGAAAGCTTTCAAGAGTTGCTTTACTGTCACTGGAGGTTAAGCCTAATTCACTATGGATTATCCAATGTCAGGTTTCTATCCAGCATTGCCTTCTACCAGGCTAATGATAATTAGTCCTTCTTGTGCTACCCAAACCAAATGGTGATACTGGCTAATAGTTTTCAGAAGTAACCAAACGACTTAGGAATGAGAGCCTCACTTTCAAGAATGACAGAACGTTTCACCTCTTCAAATTTACTCAAGCTTTTGGCAGGAATGGGGTATTATCTAACTACATCTACCTCTTCACAGGGATCTACTACAACAGTGTCTAATTCTGCAGCTGTACGAAAGCCTCTTTCAGGCACTTCAGCCTGAAAATGGGAAAGAGAAAAGAGGTTTTACTGTAGGATTTCACAATGCAATTATCAAACCCAAAATAACCCACAGCCCTGGCTGTAACTGTCAGAGACAAAGCAGCTTTGGACAGCTGGTGCTCAGAGCATCATTTCACAGTGACACAAACACTAAATGGTTCCAAAATTTATTACTACCAGGGCCAACCATAATTTTCTATAAAAATAAACTTATCTATAAAAAGGTTCCCCAACAAAGTCCAGGGTGCTTGCTCTGCATGTGTACCCCAGGACTGTGGACACCACAGCTGGACTGACACTGGAGCAGGGATAGGTGATCTTTTTCTTTCTAGTTGCAGAGTACAGGGTGAGCAGTGGAGAGAGACCTTCTTCTTCAGCCCCAATTCTCAAAACTCCAACAGTCCCTTGTAAAAGCAGCTAAACAATATCCCATTTATTAGGTGATATGAAAAGGTTACTACTTAAAAATAAAAGTAAGCCATGAAAGTTATATTTGATTGCCCATTGCTACCATATATATATATTTTATTTAGTGACAGAAAGAGACAGTGTTTGGCTTTGAGCTCTATAAAGAAGCTATGAACTTATCTCCTATTACAACCTTATGCACTGTAATTTAAACTTAAGCACTTTATCTTATCCATGGACTGCCTGTGCTTATTGGAAAGTAACCATAAATCAAATTCTAGCATAACATGGTTAGTTAACTGCAACAGCTGCAGGACAGGAATACAGAAAGCAGTAAAGTTAGCAGCTTCCTTTACCACTATATTAAGCACAGTGAAAAAAAAAAAAATCAGTACTACTAGAAATTCTGTATCTTTTTCCATAACATTAAAAAGAGACTATCAAAGGTTCCTGAAATGTATGTGTTGCAACATTACCATGATGTAACATGAACATCCTTGAGAAGGCTGAGAAACTTGTCCACCAGTGGGACACAAAGTGGCCCCAGGATATTGTCCCAGCTGGGCTGCATGTACTCAGAAGCTCTTCGTTGGGCATCACTTTCACAGCAAAAATAGTCAGCACAAGGTGTGACAATGTACGGAATAAAATAATAGTTGCCACTGGAAGCCTAAAATAAAAACAGGCAGAGTTTAGAAAACAAATGGAAGTGGAAATATACTTGTGTGTACATAGCATCTTTTGCTGTCAGAAAAACCAACCATAGTGTTGTTGCACTATGAAGTTTTAATGCACTGTTTAACACAAGATTTGCAAGCATTGAAAGGAAATTTTTTTTTTATGTGATGTACAAATCCTAATAGGGTCTGTTACCAGCTAACCTTCTGTTTCCAAATTTTTTGGGTCAGAGATGTACTTGCATCCTCTAGGCTCACTCTGTGCTAAGAAAGATACAATGCAGAGCTCCCCAGAAAGAGAGAAACAGCGAAACACAGGCACTGGAAGGACTTTATAGAGATGTTTAATCCAGAAAAGCCTACAAAATGTCTGCTGCATGCTACATCAAACACCAAACCAAACAGAACCCAAAAGTTGGAAATATTTTGTAATACATGAAGTACTTGTAGCACAAAAATCTAGAATTAAAACACAAAAAACCTTAATACACCACATAGAACGTGTAAATGTGGTCAAGGGGCTGAAATGGTAGAGGACACAGGAAATGCCCTTCAGAGCCCAAAACCAGCAAGTTCAGAGTCTTCAGCCCTTAAGAAAGACCCCAAAAACCAGACCTCTGTGAAGTTTTCCACAGTGAGTAGAAGCACCTGTATCCCATTTGAGCTATGAGAACTCTCTGCTGTTTAGAAGAATTTACATTTCAGAGTAACTAGACAGGAGCATTGCAGCATGGATCAGTATGATACATCTACCACAACCACCTACCACTAAATGCCCTTCCACCACCACCTTGGAGAGACCAAGGCACTGAACATGGACAGCAAAACCATACCTTTCATTTTTTCATATTGTCTAAGCCTGTAGAAAAGCCATAGTCATTTAAAGTCACCTTGAACAACTGGAGAATGCTGAGATGATGAAAAGAATGGATATGAAGATGGCACATTTTTATTTGTATTAATAAACTAGACAACAGAAGTAAATTGTTTACAGGAACTTAAAAATGGAGGCCGTGCAGTTACTAAAAATACAGGTAAAAAACATGTATCAGTGCATCCTGTTGCTGATCTGCATTTGTGTCGAGTCACATTTCTTCCTTACAAACCCAATAGTATATTCTATATACTACATATTTGTACAACATTATAGTACCAATATAAATAAATATATGTTGGAGTGTTATCTTTATTTCCTGCTAAAAAAGTCAGAAAAAGTGCAACCCAAACTACCATTATGTTGAAACAATTTAGTCCCAGGTTTATTTAAATAAACACTAACTTCAGTGCAACACAAAAGCTGCTTGAGTATAAACTCTATTCTTAAACATGCAACAACAAATTAGCTCTTTCTGAAATAAAAAAAAAAACCAAACATGCAATCTGAAAGTGTGATGTATCCTGCGAGGTAAAGAGAGTTGCAGTTATCTACTGAAAAAGCATAGCAATTTTCAAACAGAAATTAAATGACACACATGAAATTAATCTTATCCAGCCAACATATCATCTACTTGACTTAGATTTCTTGTCTCTCTGCACAGTGGAATCTCTGCAACTAAATCCACATTTTTATACATAACAAACACATTTTTGTGTGCAGAAGTCAGGAACCCTGCAAATATTTGAGCACATCACCTTGTCTGAAAAGCAATCAGCTCCAATTTTTAAGTTAAAAATTACAGCCAAGCAGACTAAATTAAAAAAAACAAACAACCTCTCAACAGTTCATCTTTCAGCAACTGATGTATGCCCAGTATGCTAGCAATGAAACTTCTGTATTCAATCACAACATTTTGTACCACAAAATGAGACAAAAGTTTAAGAACATTAAAAAAACCAACCCAGGAAACAACTGTAAGTAAGTTGAGAGAGGGACCTGTTCTTCAGCATAAATGGTTAAAGGAATTAAGCAGAGATCCATGAAGGGTTGAAAGAGGCCCACATAAGCCATTTTTAGGCTCTAGGCAACACAGACCAAATATAAAGTGATTTTTGTCTTAAAATACTCTTCTAAACATTTTGCTAATGCTGTTAAAAGTGAACTGTTGACGTCAATAACATAACCAGTTTTTTTTAAATTGTATTGGTACAGTTATTCCAGTGCAACTGTCACTTTGTGACAGAGGTGCTACACTAGAATTAAAGGTGTTTTTTCCAAATAAATAATTTTGAGGAAAATTTGCAGAGCCTAGCTAATTGAACAATTATTTTTCTTAAGCCATGCTATTTGCTTTGTCACTCATTCAGGAGTATTAAGAGTGCTTACCCTGTCTTACAGAGCAGTTAGAAGGAAAACACAGGGGAACAGAAAATGAACGGCAATCACTCAAGTCACAAACTCCTGAGTGTTCAGGGAGTTTCATTCACCATTGTCTCCAGTATTATGGTTTTCACCATTGTTTTCTGTGACATCTTGCAATACAAATGACTAAGATATTATAAACTTCTAAAAAATACTTCCTCTTTTAAAGTTGAATATATGCCCTATTTTTATGTAAAGAGAGATTTTCACAGGACAAACACTCTAAATGCCTGGGATCTAGCTTGGCAAGGACCACGTACTCCAATCACCATGAAGACAAAGACCCTGCCAAGCTCTATCCTTAAATTATCCTTATACATTTTTACAAGTACAGAAATAAAGTAAAAACATGGTATATCTATTCAACAGAAAACAGATTTTAAGTGATACATACTTTGCCTATTAGATTACCACTGTGGTACTCGGGAGGTACTTGAACCCGAAGAAAAGCTTTGAGGTTGGCAACCTACTCCAAATTGAAATAAAACAACACAGAGGAAAACACCACCACAAAACACCATAAGAATCAAAGACAGACATGACACATGAATAAAGAAATAATTAAAGAAAGAAGCAACAGAAAATGAATACAGATATTTACAGCAAGACTGTATTTACAAGGCCGAGAAAACAGGTCAATACTTTTATCACCCAGAATGTAAGATTTCTCCTATCTATCTACATGACATGTCTATACATCTCCCTGTGTCATCATTAAGATGCTTTCAAGTCTTCCTTTTATAACCTGTCAGACTCATTACCTGCTTAATTAGCTATATTCCAACCACTATGGATCGCTTGAGATAGCAACATTTCTATAAAAACTAACTTTCATAAATAAATTTAAAAGCCTTTGTTTTCATTATCAAAAGTAACAGTGGTATAATTTGAGATTAGAAGCATTAAAAGTAACATTTGCTGGGTTACTCATTGCCTTAGTGCTACTGTATACCCAAAAGAAAAAAATATTGTATTTAAGATGTTCCTACTCTTTCATTCTGTGCCCTTTTACAATCTTTTAACACTTCTGCTACCTCAGGCCTTTTTAGAAATATATCATTAAAAGACTGTATCATATAAACTTTTACACATTGTAAAAATAATCAGAAAATAAAAAATATTATTACTGCTTTGTAATAATACCTCTTTGGATTACTAAATTCATATAATGTAATCATACTTCAGAGTCTTGGCTCTCATTACAATCCACTGGGGCTACTTAACTGGAGAATATGAATCCAAGTGCCAAAACCTTTCTATTTAGTTTTCTTCAGTGTTCATTGCCTTGAAACAGTATATACAGTCTAATTTATACAGCTACTGAAACTCTGAAGAGACTTTCTGCCAATTACAATAAAAAGTGATTTTTCAACATAAAAACTCCTTGTGGCAAGGATAAATTGCAATCCAGTTCCCTTCAGATCAGGAAGAATTTTTGCTAATGATTCCTCCATGGCCCAGACATTATTCTCTGCTTCCTATACAGGATTTAATGAAAAATAACCATTTAAATCTCTGAAAATACTTCATCAGGCCCACAGGCCTAAGTATACCATAATAAACCTTTTGGTTTAATAGCCAGCCTACTTTCTTTAAATACCTTCCCTGAACACCATTAACAGAGTTATTCAAATTTCTTCAGGCATACCATCAGCTAAAGAAAAAATTAACTATTAAATCTTTCTCCTTATTGTTCTGTACTTGCCAAAATTATTTTTCCGGAGTGGAAAGTTCTAGTTTGTATTTTCAATGCCTCATTCAAACAAACTGAATGGATCAAAAATGTATCTGAAACTATGTGCAACCAATGCTAGAGCTATTGCCAGAAGGACTGTATACATTTTGCTTCCTGACTCCACCAATTTTTTAAAAGCCCCTTGTGCACTTTCTTCTCCACTCAATCTTGAACCTTTTATATTCATCATTCCTTAAAATCCTATAGAAGGAGATGAAATTTCCTTTCTAAAAAAATATAAAGTATCAAAGTTGGTAACAAAATGTTTCATCAAAATAGGACAGCTTTCGCATGGATTTTATCTATGACAACGGGATTGGGGAAAATAATTTTTTTAACCTTTCGCATTTGCAAATTCTTGAAATTTCATTTCTCCAGTAAACAAATGTTTGTCTCTAACAAGACTCCAAAGCACAAGCCCATTTTCCACAGAAAATTTTTTTCCTCTACCCTTTAGTCCATTTTCCCATAATGGCACAGGAATAATCATATTCTGCAAGACTGCAAATTTGCCATTATTTTATTGATAATAATTTTGACAGAAAATAGGAAGGTGTGCAATTCTTAGTAAAATTAACAGAAAATAGTCCTCAAAGCTCAGATAAGGTCTACAGAAGGAAATCCAGTAGATGGGACACAGAATCTTGACCTTGAATTTCATGCCAGGGCAATTCTTTCTTGGGAACTGAACTCCCACAGCCAATAATTCTTTCCTTTTGCATCCAAGTATGCAATAAATTATCAATACAAAATTTTAATTGCTTGTTTAGGGGAGTCAAGTAGAACTGAATCATATTACTCATCCCTGAAATCTTCATTCCTGCATGGTGGAAGGAAGGAAGCTCTCCTACTCACACACTTTTCTTTCAGACAGTAAGCTATTAAAGCTCTCAGACTCACACCACTGCAGCATGCTGCTGCATAATTTTCACTGTCAAGTCAGTTGTACTCAGGCCAAATCTCAAATGAATTGCTGACCCTTTTTTTCTATGCATTGTTTTCAGCTTTAGGTACAGTTTCCTTGCTCTTGCCTCCTCCTCAACGCTGAATTAGAATATTGTTTTCTTTACAAGGAAAACATCCATTCTCTTCAAGGCTTACTTGTACTACACAAAAGTGAACAGCCCCAGATGACACACTAGACATTCACCTTCTCTGCATCCTTAGCATGGATCCACATCTGTTCTAGGCTAAGATTTTTTTGCACCTTTGTAGAAGACTTGACATTTGCAGGATAAATAGCACAGGTGAGGGCAGGGAAACCTCAGAGAAAGCTCCAAGCTACAGCAGCCTGCACGGAAAGTTTCACTCTTGCTGCTGGAACAAAGGTATGCTGTGCCTGGTAACAATCCCAGTTGTTCCCCTTTTTCCTACATAACGTGCAGATGCACGGACACAGAGCTTGTCAAACACGGAGGGGACTTCTCCAGGAAGGACATTCCTGTGGCTACCACTGCAAGGCTTAGCAGATTGAGTATCTATCCCCTTTCCAGCATGCCTCCAGCCCCTGAGGAGGAGTGCATTTAAGCTCTGTCTGCTGTTCCACAGTTACAGCAGAGGCATATCCATACTTTTCAATCAGGAAAAGTGACAGGAAAGCACAAAGCCCTAGTACAAGGGTATTAACTACTGTATCTAATATTCAGCAATTAAACTGAAATGGTTATCTAACTACATACTTGACTGGACCCAATAAATTCATGCCAATTCTGTGCCTCCTTGATAAGCAAATCAACCCTCACTTGCAATTAACTTCAAACAAGACATTGCCCACAGGGTTGTCGAATATTTAGCTGAACAATGAAGCAGTGGCACCACACTGGGTCAGCAGTAAACTGCAAACCTCTCGTGACAACTCACTGGATTGGAAGGGAGGGAAAAGCAACTGTCTGTTTGAAGTCAACTTCAACTTAGAAAAACAACATTTTAACCTATTAACTATTCAGCTTGCTAACGAGTTTGTTCCAATTTCTGATTAAAAAAACTGATGAAAGAATGAAATATGGGAGCACATTTATCTAATAAAAGAAAATATGAACAAATAACACAAACGGGTCAAGAATCCATACTTGATACTAAAAGTCACTAATTTTTTTCCTCACTGTATTTTACTCACAACTGTTTTCTTAATTTAAGCACTTGAAGAAAGTAGCTTAGGCAATCTCTCCTTTTTAAAGGAGGGATCAGGATCCTAGTTTAGGGATATCTCCCTGTCCCTTTTGCTAGCCACATGGTGTTTACAGGCCCAACACCAGGCCCTGCTGTAGAAACCACGTCACTAAAACCAACAGCATAAAGCTGTTGGGAGGTCTAGGCTGGATATCAGGAAAAAGTTTTTCACCCAGAGGGTGGCTGGGCACTGGAACAGGCTCCCCAGGGAACTGGTCACAGCACCAAGCCTGTTTGAGTCCAAGAAGTGTTTGGACAATGCTCTAAGGCACATGGTGTGATTCTTGGGAATGTCCTGTGCAGGGCCAGGAGTTGGTCTCGATGATCCTCATGGATCTCTTCCAACTCAGTATATTCTGTGATTCTATCTTTTCTTGTATTCAGTGTGAAGGTAAATGCCTCCTTTTTTGGAGAAAGCATCTACCAAAGGAGAAGACTGCAGGCTGCTAATCTGATTGCACTAGGCTGAACTTGCCACTGCCCCCTTTGCCTTTACTCCATTTCTGGAATTCCCACCAAATAGCTCAGGCACAATTCTCTCTCTTGCTCTAGAGGGAAGAACATGGAGAGGAAATTCTGGTCATCCATCAGTGATGGACAGTAGCATTTACAAGCAAATCTGCCTCATTCTGAGTCCCCCTTCACAGAGATACAAGACCAGTAAAAGCAGTTCCCACCACACAGGTTCAAAGATCACCAGACAACCAGGAAGGATGACCTGCATTTACATGTGCTAAACCTGATCTATCTTTAGCCTTCATGCAGCGCTGTGGGCCAAGTATAAACAGCAGCTCAAAATAAACTGCTGTGACTAATGCATTATTTCTTCTAGTTCTCTCTTAAATTATTATCAAACTCTAAGACCATTTTATTGTTTTATTCCTACTCAATATTGTTCAGAAGAAAATAAAAGTATACGGTGAATGGGGGTAAAAAAGAAAGGATAAATGGAAGTTTAAGAGTTTTGCAAATTCAGTCAGTCCTCAAAAGAAAGTGCGGAGGATTTAATGAAAATAACCACTGACAGGATGGGAAGTATGACAAAAATATACAACTGTATAAGATATTGTGGCATATTTCAAAAAGCTTAAAATAACACCAGCATTTTATCTTAACTCAGACTTACTTGTTTGGTTTTACTTGCATTAACTGTAAGAATATTTTTACTTGGGAAATAAGCTTTTTTTACATTTCTAAGTAAATCTGTGAATTTGTAAGGAAGAGGATGGGTAGACAGTACCCAAGCTGTCTGAGATACAAGAGTAAGCCCCATTAAGGCATCACATACACATATACATTTGCACAAATGGCTGAAAGTGCTAGAGGGATAAGGAGATTTTAAATTTCTGAGTTTGTATTTTGATCTGTCAACCTATATATAAAACCTACTGGCACCTGTCTAGAACTTAAGAAAGTAAAGAAAAGCAATTTTTACTTCTAGCTTTACTTTGGAAAGGAAGTCAACAAGATTTCCATTAGTTTGAATAGTATAGAGGTAAAACAACTTCCTTCAGTCATGCAGAGCTTTTTTATTTATTACAGTTGCTTCAAATGTTGTATTTTCATTTTGTGTTTTAAAATGAATGTGGATTTAATACTTACTGTGTTTTTCTGAGACACCATATCCTGTGGGGAAAAAAAAGAGATAATAGAGATGTTTAATTGTTTTTACTGGGAATTATTATTTCCAATAAAAATCACTGCTATACATATATATACGCAGATGTTTTCTTCATAGCATAATTCAGATTTCCTGCCACAGTTAACTCCCAGTAAAGGGACAGAACATCAAAAAAAAAAGTAATAAAAATTAACAATTCAGCAAAGAAACCTATTTAACGAAGTGCTCAGAATATAAAGAAAGTTGTACTTGCCAGTAACTGGAGTTTCTCAGACTGGGCACACCCAGACACACTCTGGGCATTTGTGAGACAAAAGCATTCAAAGCTGGAGGGTTTTCTCTCTGAAAGGGTATCCTTCAGATACCTAAGCCCCTTTCCTACCAGATTGGCACAGACCAACACATTCCTCCTATACCCTAACTCTTCTCACCCTAGAATCTAAAGAGAGATATCAAAACTGTGAAGCAGATGATAAACTAACAGGCATGTAAACCAGACCTCAAAGATTTCAGCTGCCAGGAAGTAACCTTCTCTTCTTTTTAGTGGTAGACTACATGCCCAGTGAACACTGCTTGGTCAAACTAAAGAGATCAGTCAGGGAATCCATGCTATAAAATATTAGACACAGACTTGTTTCTAAACAAGGTTATCAATATAACTTAGTGGAATGTGCTCTGAAAACCTAAGGTGATTCTGCTTAGCAGCTTCTCATCTGAAAGCCTGAAATCCACTTGGACTGCACAGAAATGATCATGCCCATGCACCTTTTTCCTCAACAAAAAAAATAACAGGGGTCATCTCAGAGATTTAGTTCTGCAAATATGACTCTCTTGACACCCAGATTACATAATCTTTTATGTCCTCAGAACTAGGATGGTTTGGAAAGAACATTGGTGAAACTAAAGAGACAACTCCTGGGACAATTTCAGGATGGGTCATAAGAGGTAATCTACACAAAGTCAGGCTGTCTGAACTTCACAGATCTTCGGCAGAAGTAACAGCAGACATGAATACTGCCTTTGTAACACTTAAGCTAACCACTCCTAAAAGGTATACACAGCAACCTAGCTCCAAACAAAGTAATAAATTCCTGAAGGGAAGCAAAAAAGTCCTGACCAAATTAGTCATAAACTTGAGAACAAAGAAACATCGGCAGATGGTCAAAAATACAGAATTACTCATTATTTTAAAACTCCTTAAGCCCAATAAAATAGATCAGAACAAAAGTGATGGAAGGCTTAGACATCTGAAATATCACATATCTGAAAATTACCATCTACCTAGCTAAGCAGGTATCTCCAGTAGAGCCTTACCTACTGCAGATAAAGATCTTTCTCAGCAGGGAGAAATTAACTCTTCTGAAACTACCTGAAACTCTGTGAAATGTTTCAAATACCCCAAGAACAATCCCTGCCTACCTTCTGAAGCATTCCTAAGAAAGCTGTATTAGCATATTTGAATGCTACCCAATACTGAACTGGGGCTCAGTTGCAGAAGAGATACCAAGGACAACAGGGCAGGACTGAACCCTGAACCAGTGCCCTGCTTAAAATACTCTAGCACTTGATACAGAGACTTGGTTCCAGCAACTCAAATCAAGCCTTATGATCCCATAGTAAGATAAGCCAGGGACCTATGTAGGCCAAAGAGGTCATGCAAACAACTGAGAGATGAGGAAGATATCAGTGCCGATTACAGAGGCACTGAAGAAGAGAGACGAAGACAGATAACAGTTTTTATAGCTTTAAGTGACTCAGTTATGTTCCAGTGTTCCCAGGTCCCCAGGCTTGAGCTTTACATCCTCAGAAAAAAAAGCCTTACAACTGACAGTGCAAAGACTTGCAAGTTCTGACAACAATCAATCTGAAGATCCAACCAGATGGATGTAATCTTGGAGATCATTCAGCACTCCAGTTATGTAGTAGGTGCTTGAGTATGTGCTTTGCACCAAGTGCAGAAATCGAAGCCATTTTGTTTGGGCAGCAACAAATAGAAGATGGTTAACCTGTGCTTCCCAAACTTGGGCACATCCTTGGGAGAACAAAGTTGGTCAGAACATCTGAATGACGGTATAAAAGAAAGACAGGAGTGTGCTGATGAAAAATAAAAATGAAATATTTTATTGCAGTCCAGCGCACTACCCATACATGATGAAAAGCTGTATTCCTGCCCATCCAGATTAGCTGGAGGAAAGGAAGACATGCCAGTCATACCTTAGCTCATATTGTATGGAAAACCTCTTGGAGCAAGAGTGTGAGAGGTTCCAATTCCTAAGTGCTTGTGACTCCAAGTCACATGGAATGTGAATGTGTATGTGGACCACTGCAGGGAGAAACAAAGTATGGGATACTAAATACATGAGAGTAAAATCAATGACATTGAGAGCAGAAAGGATGAATGAGAAGTTGTGACAGAACGGAGCTTCTCTAGGGAAAAAAGGAAACTTAAACAAAATAACAATATTCTTAGAAGATCAACAGAGGTTGGAGAACTCCAAAAAGGATTTTTGGACATTGATGGTGTGAAAAAAGTAAGGGGCAATAACTCAAAATAAGGAAAAAACCAACAAAGCAAGAACAGTGTTGCCCTAAGTGAACGTAGCAAGAAAATGAACTATATTAAAAACAGAAATAGATGATACAGAGGATAAAAATCTAAATGGGACTTAAAATAAAGAGAACCTGCAATGAGAAAGGCAGAGACATCCACAACCTACGACTTGCATCCAGAACAGCAGTTTCAGGACTTAAATGTATAGCGTGTATTATCCTACTATAAAAATGAACAACAGCTCTATAAAAAGATGGCAAGGATCTCTTTTTTTATCTTCAAACAGCAATAAAAAGGAGATTCCTGTAGTTTTAGCTGTTCAGCGACTAGGGCATACACACCTCATCTGACAGAAGTGCTTCAATAACAGGAGTAGGTTGCAATACAGCCCTTGTTAAAGTGTACTTATAATACAAATCATAACTTTTTTTTACATAAACGAAGAGGAAAAGGAAGGAAAAATCAGACCTGCACTCTCACGTCCAAGTCTAACCATCTGAAGCAAAATCAGTACTACACCATGGAATTTTTCTTTAAAAAACCCTTTTATACTGTTCTAATTATTACTATTTTTGCTAGCTTGTTTTTTCTTATCACGATTCTCTTAGGTAGCTATCAGGAAATCACATTCAGTGGAAGTTTCAGAGAAACACAAACATTTGTAGATTCAGGTATTTAAAGATATTTCTGAAATGAAGCACATTTTCAAGTGAGAGCCTTACTTTGAGAGACTGAGCAGTGTCAGCATCAGTGTCATGGTAAAGTATAACATTATTAGCCATGTCAAAGCTTTCACGCACGCCAAGGTGGTAGAACAGTGATGGTTGCTTGGAAATATCACTCATGTCCACAACTGCAACATCTGAAATGAGAGAAGTGGAAAAGAAAATGCTAAAAAATAATAATCTTAAAACCAACTTTATTCTTACACAGGATTTGAAACAAATCCTGAAATTACATGTACATTTTGGAAAGACAAAATCAACATATTCAATAAGGATCGTTTCCTCATGGTAAATTTTAACATGAGAGAGGTAAATTATACCATCCATATAAAAGACATGAATCTACTCATTAAACCATCACATTGTTACAGTAACTGGGAGGCACAGTTTCTGAATCCTGCTGGAGGTTTGGAAATTACTGCATCAGGAATGGCCTAGGAGAAGAAGCAGTTTTGCACTTGCTCTCTGATCTAGGTCTGACAGCCTGAATAACCAACAGGACAGAAAGCTTCAAATGTTCTGGTGGAACCTCTAAGAATAACAATGCAGAAGAAAATTAGGGAAAACCCTCAGACCAAGTTTATCTTGAGAGGTTAGGGTTTGAAGAATGGGAAATTCCTAAACAGTAGAAAAAGAAATGACTGTGAAAGTTGACTCTTAAAAGCTACAGGTACAATGCTGAAGATGGAGGGTGCAGGAAGGAGGGAATTCAACCAAAAGTAGCCAGAGCAATACCTCTGCTGGTCTTGATTAGTGTTCCAGTCAGAAATGGAAGTTAAAATGTTTACATCAGTGGAAGATGAGCCATTCAGAGAGTTAAACAGAAATATCCCATACTACACAGAACAGCTGACATACAGGTAAAAGATTCCGAGTTCACCATTTTGTTCTCACATAAATCTAAAGGCCAGTACAGAGAAGGGGTAACTGGAGGACACTTAATGGTGAGTTTTTATTCCTTGATCCTTATATCCTATAGCCACTTGAGAAAATTTTGCTTTAAAGCTTTTTAAAAAAGGTCTGTATCTGTATGTCTGTCTGTTTTCACCACTATGGGATAGAAAGATGAATTTAAATCTAAGTATTCATAAGATTAGAGCCTTGGCATTGAAACCACAGGGTAGTCTGAGGTTCAAAACAGATTGTAGAGACTCAGTGCAGCTGGGCAGTAAATCCTACATCTCTGAAGGGGTACAGACAATGTCCGTACAGACGGGGAAAGACAGAGAAGGGTGAGCTGCTAGTAAACAAGAAAGCTAAAAGCAGGCCTGATGGCTCAGACCCAAATGCAACAGTCAGTTAACCTTGGAGTCACCAAGGTTACACTCCACAAGAATCAATAGTACATACTTAGTATGCAAGTTCTTGGAAAAACCTGCCATGAATATACACTCCTGTACAATTCCATCAGGCTATTCTAACATACCACACAGGGGTCAGCCAGGCCCTCCGGTTACTGGGAGACTCCTGTTGAAGCACAAGGAACATTCTGAGTCCAAACACCTGCCTTAAGACTAAAACAAGACTAAACCATTAAAGAGAAAAAAAAAAAAAACAAAAAAGAAAAAGAATCAAACCAAAAGACCCCAAATCCCCAAACCCGACAAAATGCACAAAAAATCCAAACATGCCTTCCCCCCACCCCACTAAAGAAACAAAATCCCAACATGAAGTCATGGCATGAAAAAATCCTCTCATTCCTAAGCAACCTCAAACCCTACACCATCTGCTGATGATCTTTCCAGTTCCTGTTCAGCCACCTCTACACAGCATGGATAAAATTCTTAGAGTATTGCACACTGTAGGATCACATCAACTGAGAAAGACTGAAGAAGTAAACCCCAGCTCCATAAACAGAACCATATCTAGATTACCCCAATATTATGAAATCATTTGGAAAACATAAAGAATCAGTAAAACAAGAGTTAGGAGAAATTAAAAAGCAGACAGAGAATCAAATACCATATAGGAAAAAATATTAGGAGCTTGTGTGGTTTGCAGTGCTTATATAAACTGATTTTATGCAACCAGAGTGCTGTGAAATCAAAATCACCATCCTGGTAAGAGAATTCAGACAATGGGTTCATACAGTGTGCAGATATTGCATTTTACAATACAATGTGAGCAACGATTTGTAACAGAGTTTACTGAAACAAGGCTATACACAGTTCATTGCCACATCTGGTTTACAATGAAATTTTTCTTCAGTTGACTGCTGCTCCCTAACAATGTAAGTGGTATCAAAAACACATTAAATAGACATAAGAACAGAAGTGAGTACCTGCATTAAAAAGGGTAATTATTCATCACTTAGATATTAGTTCAGACTGATAAAAGAAGATTTATGAGAATGAGTTTTTCTTGCTTGTTTATGTCTCACAAACAGGTATGAGTAAGATAAAACACATTAAAAATAAAAGAAATTGAAGAGTAGCAGAGATGACAATGGTATCACAAAAATAGGCATGCAAGTGAAAAAAAGCCCCAGGAAGAAAATTGAGCTGATTCAGTCTGGTCATGGAAATCAAGGGATGACACAGAAGTAAATGACAGCAGACAGAAGCAGAGCATCAGAAGTGCTTGTGGCTGTGGGCTAGAGCAGAGATGAGAAGCTGCATTTCCACAGAGCTCTCTAAGCCCTCCTCCAGCAGTACCAGCAGCAGGCTTGGAGCAGGTAGGAAAGAGACCTACTTACAAACCAGCTTTACTAATGTGCTATTGAAATGTAGCTTCAGTCCAGTGGGCCCCAAAATAATGTAAATTTGGATGGAGAAGAGATGAACAAGAGTAAACACTTATTAAAGTGTTATTAAGTAGAACCCTAGGATGTATTCAGTGCATGGAGTGCCAGAGCACACTGCCCAGTGTCACTGGACACTGGGTCTAAGCACGCTCCCCACCACTGCTGCTTTCAGGGATACATCTCTCTCCTGGGTGTAAGGCAGTTTTGTGAATCCTTCAATGAATATGTGCCATCAGAAATATCACAAATATTTCTGTTTCAATTGTCTTGTATTTTTCTTGTGATTTACACTACAGTTTTTCATTTACAGTTCTTTCAACACAGACCAGGGGCCCTGTACTTCAACCACGTATTTAGTATGACTGATAAGAGAGAGATAAGAATTCCCTTAAACTTCCTGAGCCACATAAAAAGAAATACTACAACACTAGTGCCTGCTTTGCACATCTTGATTTATGAATAGAAACATATGTCAATCAGACTTCATCCTCAACTCCCATCCTCCATAACAGGAGAGCCTGTTCAGCCAAATATACTTCTGGACTTCCCTTTCCAGATTTAGGTTCAACCTCCTCCATCAGACAAGCGTGAAGCAAAAAAAGCTAATGCCAACTTTTACCAAATCTTACAATGCATGAGAAATCTTATGTAATAATGAAACATTTAACACAGATTTAGATGACCAACAGATATGGTTCCCTATGTTCAGAAGGAAAGAGAGCAGGGGAAGGCACAGCCCCTCTGTAAAGACAGAAAGTTTCCAAGTGAAGCCCAAAGATCTATTCAATGCACCCAACCAGAGGGTGTGGAGGGGTGCGGATGTGCTTAATGTTACATATGACCAATTTTGAATAGCTCAAGGCAACAAAGCACAGCCCATTAGTTGTAACTACCAAGAGAACTCCTGAACTAATATTTCAGCACAGTTTTTATACCAGTAAACTGTCAGTGCCTTCCACTGGATCCTAAGCACAGGCCAGTGTTAATGTAACACCACTGTCAACATTCGTGCTGTTATTACGACTCTTATAATGACTCAAATTTTTTAAAAATATTACTGCTCTAAAATCATGTTATTCTGTAAAAATCTGCTTTTCTTAAAAAAAAAAAAATTGTTCCAATCACAATCACATTCTAAAATACAACATCAAAACTAAAGTTGCCTTAGAAGCTAAAACACCCAAAAAACATAAAGATACAACTTTCTTTCTAAATTTAGGCATTTCTGGTATTTCAATTCAATCTCTTCAAGTTTGCAGTATTATAGCATGAACTCTGCTAACTTCATTGGTTTGCTATAGCACCAGAATTGGTCATAAAAATAAAAAAACAACTAGATTTATCCTGCAATACAGACTTGTATATATATTATAACCACATTAAATACCATTTTAAAAACCATTTCATCTATTTCAGACTAAGCTTAACAACTTTTAGATTAAAACCAAGTGCCGCACTTCTGTACAAATATTAATATTAAAATTACTTGTTATAGTTTAGAAATTGCTTACAAAGCACCCTTAAGAAGGATGCTTGCTCTTACAATTTGTAATCAACTTTTGCACAAGAATTCAGCTGTGGCTGGTGTTTGACTACAAGTTTCAGCCTACTCCTTACTTCAGAAAATGAAACGCAAGCACGCAAAACTGCATGTCTGAAACTTTTCGATGCAGTGAGGGCACTTCCTTTGGAAGGGGTGTTTAGTTCACAGGCCAAAGGAAGCGACTCAAAGAACAGGAAACTTAAGAATTAAATTAGTTATGAATCATCATATTAATCTGGGAAAAAAGATTTCCTTCCGTTCACAGATAGTAAGCACCAGAGGAAAAAAAAGTTACATTTTCAGATTTTATTAATGACATCAATCACAAATTGGAGAAAGAAGGCAACTTGATTACTGGCCAAATAATTTTTAATTCACTAATTTAAAATTTTTATTATCTTAAGAAGACCACAGAGAGAATTTGATTCCAACTGTGGTATAATATCCATACACATACACTGTGACTCATAAAATGAAGTAAAATCTAAACTTAGATTTATCTCCCTTTTTAACAGCTCCAATGGATTTGTTAAGCGCTTTAGGAATTCTGAAAACCTGCGCATCAGATGGCAAAAATTCTGAAATGTGTTTTTCCATGGTTTGCCTGTTTGCTCAGGAAAACAAAAGAACTGTTGTAAAGTGGCAATTTCAGACTTGTGTTATTTTACCAAAAAGGAGGGCAACACCTCTATCTGTGTTCTCAGACTGTGCTTGTCATTTGCCTTTTACTTAGTTGTGGCTTTAATCTTTCCTTCCTCTGCCACAGGTATTATGTTATGAAATCACCTACTGGTGAGAAATGCCACCATGTATCGATTCTGCTCCTCTCATCCTGCGAAATGGAAGGTGACCAAAAAAGCGCTTAACAACTGGGAGCCTTCTAAAAGCCAACATTCTTAGAACCACAAACGCAAGGGGGAAAGTCAGACCTTTCTTCTGCATTTCCTCCTTCCTGCATGTCAAATCTTGCTCTGGAAAGCGGTTTCACATCCTTCTCATGAATTCACTCTGCTCAGTGCTGAAGAAGTCATTTTAACTATGTATTAACTGAGCAGAAGCAGCCTTCTTGGCTAAGAAAGTCAGCTGTTAAACAACTTTCCTGAAAGAATCAGGCAAAGCCAGAGGCCAGCTATTACTAGGAAATTGAAAAACTTTAATTTTTCAGATGAGTCCTTCCACTAGCCAGAAGCATTACTAACTGCAGCAGTTCAAATGATTGCTTTGCTCCACTTAACTTACAGCACATTAAAACTGGCATACTCCCACCTCCAGAGACAAATCTGGGAACAGCTGTGTTAAGGCAAGTGGTCCAACCGGCCTTTGTGTGGAAAGCGGACCCATCCACGCAGAGGAGGAGGAACAGCTGACACCCAAATCTGTTTCTAGGCATAGCATTTGGGTGCATATTAGAAAGTCCTTTAATGTGGCCCAGCGAGGCATCTCCTCCTTCCTACGCACCTAAAAAGTCTGGAGCACTCAAGCTCAATCCTCTCACCTCTCAAGGCAAAATGCTAAAATAAAGCAGGTTTTAAACTACCAGAATAGTTAAAATTGACCAAGTAAAGTTGTGACCTGGATTACAGTCTGAAAGTGGAGGTAACAAAGCTGGTGCTCTTGTTTTTCATGCACAGATCACAAAAATGCCTCAAACGGCCTCCATTCAAACTACTGGGAGAACACTCAGCGGCCTGAAATGGCAGAGCAAGGAGCACTTTTTGGACAGCCATTCTGTAGGTGATGAAAGGTAAAGTCCAAAGAAGCAGCCAACAGAATAATCCAGTGTAGAAGAAACTGAGGCACAATTAAATAGAGTGAAACCAGAGTGAAACAGAGTGATTTCAAATACTAACTTTGGCAACATTTGGGAATTTTAATCTTAGGCTCTCTTAGTAATGTACGACATTATAACTTTCACTGGCAAACCCCACCCAGCAAAATCAACCGTCAGTATACAGTAAACATCAGGCAACCATCCAAAACAACAGGACAGCCAAGATTGAGGGGCCAGTGTTCCTCTTTGGCTTTCATAATTCTGTACCAAAATCCATTTCATACAAAAAATTCTATGACAGGGTTACATTCAGACCCAAACATTAATCATGTTAGTGCTGTGGTGTTACTTTACAGTTGTACTCAGATACTGCATCTTTCATCTGTCCTTTGGTACATGGAACCCACACTAAGAATAGAACTAGAATATATTTTTCATGCTTCAGTGGCATTTATTGCAACTCAGGAGACACCAGTATCTAAAACTACTCATTTTTTTAAACCACGACAAAATATTTATGCCGTATTTATAAATGAGACATATGCCTTAAATCAAAATATCCATTCCAAAAATTGAATCACCCAAGAAACTGCACTTTAGCTAAAAGGAACAGAACAAATTACAGGAGGTGAACAAAACTGTCAGTTCTAGGAGTTGATCTGTAACCTGAGTTCTCATTTGTTTTTATGTTTTGGGGTTTCCTTATTCATTAGATAGATCATCTGAAGTTTTTCAATTTTTTTACTCTGCACTTGCATATTAGGAACCTTTTTGTAAAATGGAAGCAAGGATTATTCCAACAGCCTTCAATATCAAAAGCAAAAGCTTTAAGAAACATTTTAGATACTTCTTAATTACAACTGAATTCACAGCAAAATTCAGTTTCAAACAAGGCAATATGCTACATTAAAATAAGAAGGCTGATCTAGAAAAGCGAAAGTTGTGTAAAGAACATGCCTACACTAATTATTTCTTTATCTTATCTTTAAAGTGAGTCTCTCAGACTCTGCCAAATCAGAATACAACCAGCACCCACAAGAACTGGTGTGGGAAGAAAAGCAATGCAATTAATGTTAACACATAGGGCATCCAAACATAGAATGCCTTTTTAATGCCTTTTCACAAGTAGGAAGGAGAAAAATACTGTATGACTGGAACAGTAAAACAACTGAAAGTGACCTGTAATTCAGAACAGAGTATAAAACTTCTTTTTTTTTTTTTTTTGCAGTTGGCAGTTTAGGGAAAGAAGGAAACAACTAATCCTCAAAGAACTCTTCTTGCAATATTGAATTGCAGAAGTAAGGAAACATACAATTCACTGTAAACAATGTAGGTCTAAGTTAGAAGTTGCTTAATGTTTTCCCTGACAAAGCTTTGCTTTCGGTTCCTTTTCAGCTTTGCCAGTCTTTGCTTCAGGTTGTTGGGTTTCGGTTTTTCTTTATTAAGAGATTTACTTAAAACCAGCTCAGTCATTTTGAGACTGTATTGGATTGTAAAATGGAAGCAAGGATTATTTTTCTGACCAACGTTAAACATCCTCTCGTGCCAAGTTAAAAAGCCTTAGTGCTTCCAAGCAGAAAACCAGAAATGTGTCAGGTGGGTTGGGCTGCTTGGAAGTACTGCTTTAGCCTCATGAAATGCTGCTCGTTCCAAAGCAAAGCTATCAGCAGTGAGCTGGTCAGTCACGAGGGAGATGTTTGGACCCAGATCAGCCAGTCCCCACTGCCTTCACTGTCAAGGCAGAGAGAGAAAAAGCACTTCAGAGCACCGTTCCTCTCATCTGTCAGACACCTACTTCAGGATGAGATGAACTGCAGGCCACAAGTGCCTGTTTCTCCCCAATAGCTGTGAAGGGAGTCCAAGCAACTGCAGACACACAGACTGAAGGTGGTCAGTGCTGTGACAGCCCTTCTGTGAAGCCTCACAGCTCTTTTTGGAAGAATTTCATGAACTATTAAGGCACTTCAGTCAAGAATGATATAATCTCAGCAGATAGATGTTCCCACCAACTAAATGGTAGCCCATGGAGAAGGACTACAGGGCTTTCTCATCAGTACTTTCCTCACAGTTTTCTCTACCTGTGAGAAAAAAAGGAAGGATTGTCACAATTCAAAGCCAAAGAAGTCTCTGAAACACCTAACTCTTGTTTAAGAGTTTTCCATAAATTGCAAGTTCATTTCTGAATCCCAACTTACAATGTTGTTTATTTTGGCACTCAATAAATATTATATAACTGCAGGGATGACTGTTCTTTAAGAGGTGTTTTTGCATCTGCTATCACAGCCCAGAGTCTTTTCTGCAACTCATACAATCTGATTGTTTAATTATATTGGCATATTGACTAGAATCTCATGGCCTATGGATTTATACAGAAGTTAATACAGAAGTTTATACAGAAGTTAATACAGAAGTTTATACAGAAGTTAAATTGTCAGTAAAATTACCTTCAAGACAAATATAAGCACGACATTTCCCTGTAAGGCACTGACATTCACACTAAAGTGAGTAACACTTTACCTTTACATTTTACCTTTTTTTTTTTATTATTTTATTTTACTTCTCCCTTCCATACCACAGATTGTGAGGAACAACAGGAACAACATAAACTCAAGTGTGACGGAGATAACTCACACTGGTGTGAGAGATTTTACTGTAAAAAGGAGAATGTTCACACACACTGTCACTGGAAACTCACCCAGCTCCCACCCCTTCACACAGTCCCCCTTCCTTGAGGAAGGATTGTAAAAATTCACCCACTCCAGGACCACAAGTAGTCAGATATCTTTAGTTACCAACCACAAACACTTCAGATGGGTCCTACCAAAACCTACACACAGCTAATAAATGAATTATGAAAGTTGTGACATGCACAAGAGATCAATATTTATACCATTTCTTTGTAAAATTACACCCTTCAAGCTCCCAGGTCAGGAACTGAGAGAGATCTCAGCACTTGGATCCTGGCCATTTCAGGGGTTCCGTGGCTCAGGCTGATGAATGCCTATGCCTGCCTGCAACTCCTACCTCTTTCCCATGACCCATAGTCTCTGATTCCTTCTCTCACCATTCTGTTCTCTCCTTATCCCTCAGCCTATATTTAATTTGGCAATTTCTGGCTAACTCAGTGACAGCACAATAGCAGAAAGAATCTGCTCTGTCACTGCAGCTAATCAGTCCTGTGAGTGGTATCAGCTACCAGCTTCACAACAGCCTTCCAGAAAAGTACTTTATGAAACGGGTAAACTTCACAACAACTGAAAGAAATGAAGGTTAAAAATTTAATTTCATGAAAACTCACTTTTTACATATCATATAACAAAGTACATTTGCCTCTCTAACTGAAAAATCCAATTCTCTAAGTAGCAAAAAAAGACTCAATGCTGACATAGTACACACACTAACACCTCTTACAGTCATCCCCACTGTATTATGATCATATTCCATGAGTGTCAAAACGAAGTACTTACATTTACAATGACTGTTATTTAAACCCTGCAAACATGTACCCAACAGAAGTAAAACAGGAAAAAAAAGGACAAATTAAAGCAATTTGCTACTTGCAGGTTGACTTTCATCACTTGATCATATATACTGTAAAAAGCAACATCTACTAACCACTGCAAGTTTCAGGATAAACAATCCTTCCTAGAGTGAAATACTCTGTCACAGAGTGGTAAGACAGATAGCGATACCGACTACCTAACAACTTCTCACTTTTTCCCAAATCCATTATTACTGAAAGGCTCCCAAAATCTATGTATCCAGGACACTATAAAAAAACTTACCCATCATAGACAATCTGAGAAAAACATCTGTTCAATAAATTTCCCTGTTTATATGCTTTAAGTACATTCAAAATTTTTAGAGATGCTACACAGCCATAACAAGTAGATGTCCCACATACATACTGTTCACTATGCCAAGTCATTAAGGATAACACTATTTCCTAAAATTTTTCTGCAAGCCAAAGAGCCTACTAATTCTACAGGATCTGACATTTTTTCTGCCCTATTTAATATCAGAGAAGAAAAAAACCAGCAGAGTAAATTAAAACCAGGCACTTCACACTTGCCTGCTGCACTCGCAGTGTGCCAAGCCTCACGAGGTTATTTCCATGAAACGCACCAGAGCACAGCCAGCCAGCTGAGAGCTCACAGAGAAATCACCCCAAGCCTGACCCTAATTTGAACCTTGTCTGCAATTAGGGGGGAAAACGAGAAAGATGAACTTTATTTAACTTTTCCTGCACCTCTGCACTTCCTCTGCTGGGTCATAAAAGGCAGTGAAAGGGAATGAAGTATAGAGAAAAAGGTTGTGTAATGCCATAACCTGACCTAAGCAAAATTAGGAAGAGTATGAAATTCAACACAAAAGGTTGTCCCTTCCTCCCTGACTGCAGGCAAATCAATATCTAGGCCAAGGAGATTTAGATAAGCTTCAGACTTTTAGACATTTATCCAAACTAAACCACTGGAGAGTCACCCATCATTTAATGTTGAATACCTTGGCTGGGTAACAGAAAAAAAATGCCTAATCTGCACATCTCCCACAGGTCACACACTGGTCAACAACATGTATTAAGAAAAATTGGGAAAAATAAAATCATGCCGAGCTTTATCTTTGTCTCAAAGAAATGCAAGATATAAGAACAGTAATCAAAATAAAAGGAACTAAAATAAAAAGAAAATATATTTCAGTACACTAAAGCTCATAAGCCTGGGTTAAACTAAACATCTTTATTCCCTTCTTTAAGAATTAAAAATACAGCATACGAAAATAAATGAGACTTTCTTACTATGAATCTGTTACTTTTTCCTAAATGTTTTTTTTTTTAATAACAAACATCAAGAGATATCTCCATCATTACCACTCAGAACTTTTATGTACCAAACTGAGGTATCCCAACTTATAACTAGATTACAGATTTCCTCTTTATGTTGACAGACACCCAGACTGTCAATTAGGACCCATATAAAAGCACAATAAGTTACACACAGAGAAAATGTTAATTGAGGAAAGGCAGTATTATTAAAGTGTAACAGCTTATTAACATAATTTACATAAATCCACAGCATCCTCCATGAGCCAAGACACTTGCACTCACACACAGATAGAGAGTTCTTGATTTATTATTCCAGATGTTGGGCAGATGTGGATTCAATCTGCTATTTTTAGCTTTACTGTAAACAGTACAAGTTTTAAGTGCCAGCCTAAAACACTGCATGTACCACTGAACACTGCAATTTAAAAAATGGGCAACCTTCATTAAAAAATGAGAAAGATCTATTTCAAGACACTGCAGAGATCAATAAAATCCAGAATTTTAGTACTGGTCTTTCCAAAGCAAGTCATAAGCATTATCCACTTAATCTTTAACTACCCTATAAATACAGCTCCCATTATACCTTTCAGCATGTAGACAGAGAGTATTAAACACGACCACAGTTTCTCTGTTATCACAATGGATCCATTCTAGATTTCCCTGGGGTCTCTGTAGAGTCAAAGGAGTATTCATACTTCCAAATGTTGGTTTATCAAACACATTGAATCACATGAAATTCTGATTTTACAACAAGCCTCTAAACATGGTCTCCAGCATTTAGTAGGATGCTTCACCACAAATTCACAGAATTGTTTGAGTTGGAAGGTATCTTAAAGATCATCTAGTTTCAACCCCTCTGCCATGGGCAGGGACACCTTCCACTAGACCAGGTTGTTCAAAGTCCCCTCCAATCTGGCTTTGAACACTTCCAGGGATGGAACATCCACAACTTCTCTGGGTAACCTGTTCTACTGTCTCACTACACTCATAGTAAAGAATGTCTTCCTTATATCTAATCTAAACCTGCCCTCTTTCAGTTTAAAGCCATTCCCCCTTGTTCTATCACTACAGGCCCTTGTAAAAAGTCCTTCTCCAGCTTTCTTGTACCCTTTAGGTACTGAAAGGCTGCTAGAAGGTCTCCACAGAGCCTTCTCTTCTCCAGACAGAACAGCCTTAACTCCTTCAGTTGTCACAGGAGAGATGCTCCAGCCCTCTGATTTTCTTCCTGGTCCTCCTCTGGACTCACTCCAACTGGTCCACGTCCTTCCTATGCTGGGGGCCCCAGAGCTGCAAGTGGGGCCTCTTCATAGCAGAGTAGAGTGGGAGAATCACTTCACCAGACCTGCTGGCCACGTTGCTTTTGATGGAGGTCATGTCAAGCTTCTCATTCACCAACATTTTTCCTCAGCACTGCTCTCAATCCATTCTTTGCCCAGCCTTTATTTGTATATAGATAAGTACGAAGTTGTCACGATACGGATTCCAGCAGGGATGCTGACGATATCTCAGTGTAAGCATTCAATGGTGTATTTTTTCCTCTTAGCTTTTTTCCTCGTAAATTTAACTCCACAAATACTGTTTTGAAGTTGATTTCTTGGAACCTTATATTTATCATTCAGTTGAACCTGCAGCTGAATTTTCTACACAAATCAGCAGTCTGAGTACTTTCTTTGTCCAAAGTCCCAAAAAGACTTTATGAAATCTCTGTCCCTTCCTGATGAAGTATCCTTTTCCCTTTATTTTAGGGAAAGACCATAGTCAGATTTAGGGATGATCAGCAAAGAATAAAAACAAAACTCAGAAAAAAAAAAAGAAAAAGGATTGCAGAAGTATAGAGCATCTTTATTAATGTGCAAGTGTTTCTACTAAGTCACTTCCCTTTTTGAAGACTTCTGAGTTCTGTGTATTGCACCTTCTGTAGAGAGGATGGGGCCAAGCCACAATGCTTCAAAAGAGTGCTTTACACCACGTTCATGCATATTCATGCGAGGACCACTTTTTTGCATCACCCCAGTGATCACAGTGTAGTGTGTCACAGAGCAGAATTCAACATTGAAAAAAAACCCAACATCTATTCTATCAGTCACTCAAAACCAGTTTACAACTTTAAACTGGTAGGAAAAGTCCACTGCAAATGATTGGAAGAACTTAAGAGGCCTGTGCCTGTAAGTAAGGGTTGAGCCCCAGAGCAAGGAGAGCACTGAATTTTGTATCACTAGAATCAGTGTGCTGGTTTTACAAGCACCGTTTCAGATCCAATGTGGAAAAAAAAGAAATACATTAATTACTGCAGTGAAATTTTCAGATGGCAAGCAGTTTCTAAGGAAATGCTTTGGGAATTTGTGTTATCAGGTCATCCAAACACTGCACAGAATCTTGATGCATTTTGGTGCATATAGGCTGTGTACCTTCAGTGTGTATCAGCAGAATCTTCCTATCTCTTCTGCCACTGCCTGATTTCACTAGCCTTCATTCAAAAACTAAGTTCTTATAATCACAGCAATGGTATTAGCCACTTGATATAATCCTTCTGGATTTCAGGAGAGATTTCTATACTGTCTCTCACAGTATCCTTCGGGACAAGATGTCCAGCATACAACCAGAGGCATTAGAGAGTAAAACAAATTTAAAAAATAATCAAGCATTCTTCTGTGCCTTGACTGCAAGCCAGAAAGTCAGAGGAGTTTCTGGCTTTCCCAAAACAATATGAAGACTTACCTAGTTGTGTTATTATAATAAGCAAAAAGCTAAGTTTATCAGCTCCAAAACTTCATTATCATGAAAACAAAAAATCCATCTCAAACATTTTCAGATATTCACTCTAATTTGGATACTTTCTCCACCTGACAACAACCCATAACTTGTCAGCTGTCTAAAGCACCATAAACAGCAGTAGTAGGAACGGGCAGAATGTCTGGCTTTGAGGATGGTAATCATGTCCTCAAACTGGGTTTAAAAAGACTGAAGCATGTTAAGCATCCATTTACAAAGAAAACATCTGAAACAATATCACAGTTGCACAAAAGGCAGAGTTGACGCTGATAAAAGCTGACAGTTACTGTGTGAAACAGGATTGTGCACACAGAAGCTCTGCTAAGTAAGGCAGCCTAGTGCCAAACAGTAATGCCATTGTAAACATTGGCTTTTCTCCTGCAAATTTTTATTACTGACTAAGATCAGTGCAATGGAGATGACTGGTCTAGCACTGTTAGAAAGAAACACACAGACAGAATGCAGCCTTGTACTGCAGAATTAAAAAAATAATTGATAATTTAAAAAATTTCTTTCTTCAACTGCTGTGAGTGAAAGGCAGCAACAGGAGAGTTCATGCAGGTAATCTCACCGAAGTGAAATTATTATAGGCAGATATTTTTCTGCAACAGAAAAAACCTACAGCCTTTCTGTGATTGCTAAGGCAAAGGCACTTGAATCAATGCAATTTTTGTGGTTGAGCTAGCTATTAAATAGTTGTAGCAAATTTAAAGGTGAACAGGAGATAGTGCAGCAATCAAGTGGCAAGTAATTCACTATCCTGAGTTTAAAGAAGTAACTCCCCTGTTATTTTCCCTGCAATCAGTTTCATAGAATCTAGCACTGTTTTTGACAGGCTTGAAGGCATCAGAGTACCACAATTCATGGAAAGCACTGCTGGCACCAACAGGAAACTGAAGAATTTTGGAGAAAGCTTATTATCATGCTGATTTACATGGGAGCTTTTTCATTTTCCAGAACCAACACATTTTTGGCATAGATTTCAAAAGCTTTAGGTATCATGCAAACAACACATTTCAAATTGTTGAGAGGGCCATGACCATCAGTTGAGCTACAGTTCTGTGCATAAAAACATGTTTTCCTAAACAGAGGAGAAAACACAAAAGGCAGAGAATACAGACATTTCATTCCATAATTTGATACAAAATGAAACAAAAAATATTCTACTGAAACAGTAAAAAAAGCACTTCAAGATGATTCTCTTTGTGTTTTAAAGAGGTATTGAAGACTTTTTAAACACAATTTAAGCACAGAAGCAGTACATACTACAATAGACACAACTGTTATGTGCATAAGTTCATCTTTGATGAACTGAAGCACTTTCCTTACTACTGGATTTGGCAATACCATCCCAATGGGCAGAAAGCTAGGGACATTGTCTTAACATGTCATTACAGTTTTGGATTTGTTTCTGTCACCAGAGCCTGCTCTAGTGGGATCATGTACTTTTAATGTAATAAAAGCTGGTGTACATTTTTTAAAGTTCTGAATCCCATTTGTCCTTGAGGTCCAAGGCATAACTGTTGTTGAACTACTGACTTAGACAGAAGTTTAAATGCTTGGAAGTGCTATTACCAAATAATATCTGAAAAGTTTCAGTTCTACCACCTTGAACACCACAGCATAATCATTTACATTCTCAGGCTGAATACTACAAAGGATAAAAAAAGCAAGCATGGTTTATCCCAACAGCAATCCAATACAATTAAGTGTCAGAATGCATGTTCCAGCTTTGGGTTCCACCTTGCAGACTACAGTGATGCAACTTCTGCTCCTGGCATGCCTCTATAGCCAGCCCAACCTCCCAGGAAAAGGTGACCTCTTGCAGCACTTCTGAGAAAAAGGAGAGGTTAGGTGAGCTCACACTGTGAGACGTTTGACCCCTGGGCTGGCAGCTGAATCACCCTGACCTCAGCAGACATACTACGCTGTTTATAGCAAGCCTGTGCCAGGGAGCAGGATAAAGCAACAGTTGCAATCTCCCTCTCTTGGCTCAGCCTCAGGCACTCAAATCGCTCAAAGGTATCCTGAGGCTAAAGCAATTCACGTCCCTGCTGAACTGCAAGGCAAACAGAGCCTACCATGTTCAAAGATTTCACCTGCCAGCAGCAAACACTGAAGTCCTCCTAAGAAAGACCCCACACCCATCTCAGCTGCCAAACTTCAGCTACATCACATCACCACAGTGTGGAACGAGGCAGCAGCTTGGCCCACCAACCACCACTGCAGCTGCTCCTCCACATGCACCAAGGTAGCAGCATGCCCTGGGTACCACCTGAACACAGGTTTGCAGCCACCGAGTTCAAACTGGAGGCCCCTGACAGTGACAAAAGGTAGTCTCTGCACACATCCTGCATAAACAGTCCCACACCCCTCCCTTTCTGCAGTCCTTGATGGCAAAGAGATTTGTTCTGGCATAGGAACACCATATGAGTATTGCAGGAGGGACTGTCTGGATGCATGATGAATGCACTTCAGAGATGGGGCAGCCCAGATGTCTGGGATTGACTTTGGTGCACACTGGATATAAAATACTGCTAGAGATGGAGCCAACTGGTCTCCCAGTGTTGCAAGCAGCTCCCAGGCAAAGCCCCTTCCCAGCACAGACACCTGCAGGGTATGTCCAACCTGAAGAAGAGGAACTTTTTGATAGGTGAATAAAAAGCACTAAGATCTCATCACATATGGAAATAAGATTCTAAAGAAGCTACATAGGTGCTTTGTTGCTTTTGTAACTGTGAATTAGAAGCCTTTAGACATAAACTGTTGACCAAATCTGAGACCAAGTGGACCTAGCCACATCTAGACTACTCTGAGAAGTTTAGAAAGCAAGGGGGTTTCACTGAAGCTCATACCTCAACTGGAGGGACCATGACCTGATCATACTACAATCTGTTTTAACAGATGATAGAGCTGTTATTTTAGAAGCTGCACTGGCAATATTAATATACTGATTTAGCAATAAACCTAATAATTACCATTCACATAATCACTGTATCCTACTTCTGGCACCTGACCAAGAGCCTTCTCTTCACTACTTTGCTACAAGTCCATCTTTAGGAAGCCAAAAAATCTTGAGTTCTCAACCAAGTTTGCACCAAGTTTTTACACCTCAGAAGAGCTTTACCTCAAACTTCTACATCTGCAAACCATGAATATTAGTTACTTTTTAACTAGAGAGTACATGCAAGTGTAATTTGACAATTAACAAAACACATGATTACACTGATAAAAGCAGAGCATGACTGCAGAATGTAATATGAGCTACTGCATATCTACCATAATTAGTCTATTTGATGGGAGGATGGAAATGAAAGCAATGCAATTAACCCACACAAGCAAACAGTTCCTTTTCTTTTTATCCTTTAACCTAATTTTGTGACTTTGGGTCTAAGAGAAACAATTCTTAAACCTATGAAGAATATGCTACACACAGCAGAGTGAGACTGAACCAGCATGCATTCACTGTAAAGGAGATCGGTGGCCAGGCTCCCACATAAGCAGCCCCCATGCCCACCCTGGTTGACCCAAGCCTGTCAGCCTCATGCACAGCTTCTTTTCAGCAGCTCGCTGATGTCACTGAGAGTAAACTTGAAATACCACAAGACAGAACCAGAGACCTCTTGCCAGCATCTCATGGTCAAATGGCACAATACATTCCTTCAGAGCGACTCAGGAACTATAATGAAAAATATATTTGTATAGAATTCTTAAACTAAACAAAAAAAGTGAGCTTTAGAATTCACTGACTAGTATGCATAGCCAGCACGTTTTTTTCCTCCCATCAGAGGGAAAAACATTTTCAGAACATTTACTGATGTAAAAAATTTCAGAAAATGCTGCAAGTTGAACTTCCCAAAAAACATTTAAACAATATCTAAAAAAACCCAACCAACCAAACAACAAAACAAACCGAACCCACTTTAACTGCAGTGTTTTCAAGGGCTGTAAGTGCACCAATAATTGGTCTTCAGAATAAAGGTAGTTCAAGATAGATGCAGTTTTTCCTCTCTTCAGAATAACCCTAAATGTTCAATTTATTGAAATCATTTGTAATGACTGTAATGGGCGTAAATGCCTTTAGGTCTATTTAGTGAGAATCAATAAGATTGTTAATAATATAGAGAAAAATATTGCTTGCAGAGGAACTTAAGACAGAAACAAAATTTTCATGCAAACAAGTTTATGCACAGGAAAGAACATGGGAAAAAAACACCACCTGCATTCTTTTTCTTTTTCCTTTACCCCAAAATCATGGCACAGAAACAAGTCACTTCACATAGACCGTATGTGTACACATTCATTATCTCAGCTTGGAACAACAGAAGTCCAAATTTGCATGGCTCACACCAGATTTTCAGAGAGGCAAACAACTCATCATTCAAAGCTTCATTAAAAGGTAGGACTCGTACTGGGCTTGGATTGTTGATATGTCTTTTCATATGACCCATCATAAGTAAAAAGAGAAGTTGGTTTAAAAAGCAGAACACAACAGAATCTCTGTTAGAGAATCAAAGTATATTTCTCTGCCTAAATACATCCTGGAACAGAGAATGGATATTGAGAACAGCCCTGAGGAGAAGGACTTGGGGTGTTGTTTGATGAGAAGTATGATATGACCCAACAATGTGTACCTGCAGCCCAGAAAGCCAACCATGAGCTGCACCAAATGCAGGGTGGCCAGCAGGTCAAGAGAGGGCATTGTGTCCCTACTCCACTCTTGTGAGACTCCACCTGGAGTGCTGCATTCAGCTCTGGAGCTCCCAACGTAAGAAAGGTGGGAACCCATTGGACAAGTTCAAGAAGAAGACCATGAAGATGATTACAGGGCTGGAGACTCTCGCATGAAGACAGGCTGAGATGGTTGGAGCTGTTCAGCCTGGAGAAGGCCTCTTGCAGCCTTCCAGTACCTAAAGGAGGACTACAGGAGAGCTGGAGAGGGACATTTTACAAGGGTCTGTAGTGATAGAGCAAGGGGGAACAGCTTTAAACTGAGAGAGGACAGGTTTAGATTAGATAATAGGAAGAAATTCTTTACTGTGAGGGTGGTGAAGCACTGAAACAGGTTGCCCAGAGAGGTTGTGGATGCCCCATCCTTGGAAGTGTTCAAAGCCAGGCTGGGCAACTTGGTCTAGTGGAAGGTGTCCCTGCCCATGGCAATAGGGTTGAAACAAAGTTCAACACGGGAAAGTGCTGTATTCTGAACCTGGGATGGGGCAACCCTGGATGTACGGACAGACTGGGGGATGAAATGCTGGAAAGCAGCATCTTGGAAAGGGACCTGGGGTTCCCAGCCGATGGGAAGTTGAATCTGAGTCAGCAGTGCCCTGGCAGCTAGGAGGGCCAACTGTGTCCTGGGGGACATCAGGCAAAGCATCACCAGCCAAATGACGAGGAAAATGTCCTGCTCTGCTCTGCACTGGGGCTGCCTCACCTTGAATATTGTGTGCAGGTTTGGTCACTGCAATACAAAAAAAGATATAAAGCCATTACAGGGTGTACAAAGGAGGGCAGTGAGGATGGTGAAGGGCCTTGAGGGGAAGCCGTATGGGGAGTGGCTGAGGGCACTTGGTCTGTTCAGCCTGGAGGAGACTGAGGGGAGACTTCATCCCAGTCTACTACTTCCTCATGACGGAAACAGGAGGGGCAGGCGCTGATCTCTTCTCTGTGGTGACAGTGACAGGACCCAAGGGAATGGCCTGAAGTTGTGTCAGGGGAGGTTAGGTTGGATATCAGAAAAAGGTTCTTCACCCAGAGGGTGGTTGGGCACTAGAACAGGCTCCTCAGGGAAGTGGTCACAGCACCAAGCCTGAGGGAGTTCAAGAAGCCTTTGGATGATACTCTCAGGCACAGGGTGAGACCCTTGGTGATGGTCCTGTTCAGAGCCAGGAGTTGGGACTCGACAATCCTTGTGGGTCCCTTCCAACTCAGCATGTTCTGTGAGATCATATTTAAGGTCCCTTCCAATCCAAGCCATTCTACGATACTATGACAGTAACATCTAGATTTGATGGATTGCACCAGGCTCATTACCGTCATTTAAAACTGGCCTCACATACTTGCATATAAAAGGGTTACAATACCTGTATATTACAAGGTCTTGTTATCAAAATATTTGGTTTGATGGCACAGTGCAGAGCGTTGCTGGAGGCACCTGTAGTCACTCTACATGTAGTACCATGCAGAGATAAAAGATCAGGTCCCAATAGCTCTGCTCTTGTATTAAAGCAGCACAATATCCAAGCCAGTGAGCCCTGGCCTCTCAGCTACCACCTTCTTGTTCTGAAGGTAGCTGATTTGCTTCTCTTCATATTTCTGTATTCTGGGGTATATACATCTTTTGAGATTTAAAGCAAATACTCCCCTAGACGTTGAGCCAGTTGCAGGGGAAAGGAGAAGAAAGAAAAACGTTTAAGTATTCCCCAGAAAAACAAAAAACCTCTGCCTGCTGAGGTAAGTATGGGAGAGCTAACCCTTAACCCCTTCCCTACTGCTCACTGTCACACCCAGGGGCAAAGATAAATTGCAGCAGGAAGGTCTGTTGACATTTAAGATGTTATTGCCCTCAACTATCACTCTCACCTTCCTGTCAGAGATTACAACCCCTGTGGCACAGCCAGCGAGCGAAGCACGTGCCTCCAGCTGAGCTACACTGGTTACCAAGCCGTGTATTATCCTGACCTAGAGACAAGTGTTTACTGCACCCTGACACACTAAGCCTTTGGGCTGAAGAAGTTGAAGCATCCCTGCCAATTCTGAAGCAGGGACACTGGCTTTCTGAGCACAGAGAGCTTCAGGGCAGGCAGCTGGGTACAGGCAACAATGATTCATTCCCCCAGTGGGTGCCAGAGCCTGAAATTAGGATCCAGCATATACATTTCCTCCTTCCAGTTTCATGGTATAGCATGAAGAAGAGGAGTTTCAGGGACAAGAAATGAGGGTTATGTTAAAAGTGGTTCAACTATGGGAGAGAAGTAAGGAGGACCCACATTCCAGTCTCTGTCTGGGCTCTCTCCCAAGTCTAGCATTGGCTCTGGGTGAAGATGGGGCTGCAGAGACACATACCAATGAATTTTTTGGCTGCCTTATAATGCAGGAGATTGGTTAGATAATTTGATATATAGCAAAACAACAGAAACACACTTCACACTATACTCACAAATCAGCTGAGATAGTTTCCTGGATTGTCAGAGGAACACTCATTTTTCTCATGCCAATATTTAGCTTCATTCCTCAGTGTACCACTCTCTTTCTAACTTGTCTTCCTTTCAGTTGATTTTCATCCTGGTGACTTCAGTGACTGCAGTCATCTCTAAATGCTCTGGTCAAATATTCAAAGAAACATTCCAAGCCTTGAAACAGAGTGCTGTACATCCCTCATGAGGGAAAAGGATGATCAGCTATAGAAACAGGATTTCATAATCCAAAATGGAAACACCCGAAACTTGTATAACTGTACTTCGTACACTCCTTCACTTCAACACAGTAGCCACAAACCCTGTGGCACTTCAGGCAATAAGCCCAGATAAAGTTTTGGGTGGACAAGGAAAAGCTACATCTCTTTCTATCTACCAGCATCTTTCCAGAAGTACAGGTCAGACATTTGACTTTGACATCACATTTGCTGTCTTCGTACATCCAGAACAGGAAGATCCTTTGCAGCTATGAACCACTCTACCTGCAACATCACTAGCCAAGTCACACTCGCCTTTTCACTGTTTCTTAAGCTGCTTATGAATGCACCACACTGCCTGTAGTTTGATTTTCTGCATGGGACAATTCTGAAGAATTTAAAAACCCTCAGTTAGCTCCTAGGCTTTCTGTTCCTAAGGAAAAAACTTTATTTTGTGCAAAAAAGCTTCAAACAAATGCCCATTATCTGTGGTTACAGTCTAAAAATATTGCTTATTTTCTTCCCAGAGATACAATCAATGTATGCAAGTATCCTTGCTGCTTCTCCATTAGGTAGAGACCATCACCCACTTCAGCATAACATGGCAGATGGCTAAGGTTCCACTACTAAACCAAGAGATGGTTACAGGCATCTTTTAGAGATCCCCCACCCTCATTACAAAGCAAGAGGACATTCTTCTCAAGGTTCTGCCCCTGATGCACAGAAAGTAAATATATAATATGATATCTTCAGTGTGGGAAACACCTGCTCAATATCTTGCACAGGTAGTAATAAAACTTTAGATTTTTTTTCTTTTTAAAGTAAACACACGGTAATTTCCTAACACAAAGTTCATCATCAGCCATAGGACTGCTCATATTAAAACTCATCCTTAATGCTGTTCTTCGTTAAGAACTGAATAGATGCCAACAGTCCCAACACAACACATATTCTGGAAAACTAATATGGTAACAATGAATTGCATCTATAAAACAGAGAAATTAAAAATTACTGATTTTTCAAGGATTTAAGAGATCGCAAAGTAGCAGATAAAAAATGTTGCATGTAAACAAAAAATTATGAGATTTGGCAATTTTGGATAATAGCTTGACTTGTACTCAAAAGCATGAGGCAGGGAGAACCCATCAGTAAAGGACACAGAGTAAGAAAACAAGAAAGGCGTAACAAAAATTCTCAGGAAATAATAACAGATCATTCTACATAAAATGAGAACTGAAAAAAAAAAAAAGAGGAAGCACTTTAGAACCCACAGTGACACTTCAACTCAATGGCTCAGCATAAAAAATGTTGTAAGTTTAAATTTTAGAAATATAAAGGTTCCGACTGAGGAGTTCTCAGATCACCGATCTGCAAAGCAAGAACAAAATAGGTACAAAAAATGTTGATGCTAGAAGAGCTACTTATTAAAATATTAAAACAACAGAAGAGTAAAATAAATAATAAAATAATGGGGGTTTTTTACATTAAGAATGCTTGCATTTTCAGGGTGACATTGCACTTAATGGCAGATAATTGGGATCCCTGACAATACAGTAATGCTAAAATACTGCTAATGTATTAAGCATGGTTTTCAAAAAAGTGTATACAGTCAAATAAATCTTTCTGCTTTTGACAGCTTGAAGGTCTGGTTGATAAAGATGACTCGCCAGTACACTCGAGTTTCTCTTAATACAGGTAACTTATCATTAAAGGATGCTTTGACCAAAAAGTTTGACAAATAAAGGCATACATTACACAAATTAAAAAGCTGTCCCCCTGGTTGATCTCCAGATGTTGGTACTATAAAGAAATCCATGTTAACACTACTTTGACTGGGCTCCCTTTGAACAATTCCTGGCTGGCGACTATTCAATTTTAATGGACACTAAAAATTATATAAAGTACTTGCTGACCAAACCTGGGTATATGTGTTGCAGGAGTATCCAGAAACAAGGCACTTTACTATTACAAAGTGATATTAATCACTGATAAAATTATCTTGGTTCTACAAGATGACTTGAATGTAAAAGTCTGTGAAGTTAGGCCACATTCCCAGAAAAGAGGTACTCTAGAATGCAGCAGGAAAACATTTTGAATAACTGTCTCAAGCTCTCAGTACAATGCAGAGCAGGTGTGTGCACAATACATTAATAGGACTCCTAGCAGAAACAGTGAAATAATTTTGTATTGATGAGTACACTATTATGCTTACCTTCAGAAGGGCCACAAAAATATTGGAGATGTACAATGAAATTGCTAGTTCACTTTTGGGTACTTAGACACACCTGTCAACCTTGCTAGCAGATATAACAAAAACCCTTGACTAGGAAGTTAAAACACAGTGACAGCAAAGCATGTAAGTTAGTTCCTCAATATTTGGAGGACTTACTGGGATGAAACAAACTCCTAATCACGTGAGAGCTTAAAATAAGATTACAGTTTTAAGAAGTATTCTTTAACACATCTCATGAGCAAAACAAAGCTGTTCTTGCAAAAGATGGACATCAGCATGGACTTAACAGTACTTTCCCTCTTTGAAATCTGTGAATTCCCCCATTTCTTAATGCCTGCTCATTCAGATAGGAGAAAAAGTCTGCATGTCAGCAACATGTTCACATACCTTGATTAGTCTTAATAATACCTATTGACTCGGGCTTCCTCTGCTTGCTCAAAAAGCTCACAGGTCTCTGCCATAGTGCCCAAGCAGCCACATGATTTTGAGTGGGGAAAGGACAGCAACTTTCTTTTGAACCATCCGACACCAGTGACCAGCTGGAGCCAGAACCAATGTGGCAATACCCACAAGTCTTCCTCAGGGCCCTTGTTCAAAGCAATATTGGATCACTCTGTTCCTGGCCACATACAAGCTAATTTCACTGTCCATGTCTGGAGTGAGAGGGGTGAACAAGCAGCCTCTGGCCTGTCTTCATGAGATGTCTCACTAAGGTCCCAGCCAGGCTGGGCAAGCCACAGCAGCAGGAGCTGCTACTCCTTTAGGCTCGGTTGGTGCTGCAGGATCCACAGTCCTGCCGGAGCTACACACTGTGGGAACTCAAAGGGCTGTAAGGGCTTGAACTTTTTCCTCACACCTCCTTCTTCTCTTCCATGTGCTGGGCACATTACCTGAGAATCCCCTGGCACACGTTTCCCTGTCTCCACACCCCTTAAGAGGCCCCTTCACAGTCTTTTATTCGCCCCATTCCCCCCTCTTCTCTGGTCTCTGTGGCACCTTTACTGACCCTTTCCCATCTGGGCCGGCAGTGTCCCTGCACCACCCGGGCAGGTGGCACCGTGTCCCGCCTCAGCCCGGCCCAGCCCAGCCCGCTCACCCGCGTCGTAGAAGGCGTCCAGCACCGCCGTCTCCCCGAAGTCCAGCTCCCCGAAGTTGACCGTGCTGAGCTGGGCTCCCTCGGCCTCGCATGCCCGCAGGAGGCACAGCCGCGCCCCGGCCTCGGGGCTCCGCGCCCCGTTGCCCGCCTTGGGCGGGTCGTTCAGCACATACACGGCCCGCAGGCAGCGCGGCCGCGGGGCCACGGCCCCCACCTCCACCGCCTCCGCCTCGGCCGGCCCGGCCGCCGCCAGCTCCGGCTCCGCGCAGGGGGGCGCCGGCTCCGCGGCCGCGCTGCCGCCCGCGGGGCTCTCCATAGCGGCGTCGAGGGACGAGGGGAGCGGGGCGGCTGCCGGCAGGTGCTCAGGCGGGGCCGCGTCCCATCGCAAACAGCTGGGCAAACTCCGGGCGAGGCGGCTCCCTCCTCCTGCCGGCCCTTCTGCCCGCGGCCGGGCGGCACAGTGCCCCGGCGGGCGGGCACGGACACGGGGCGAGGCGAAGTAAGGTGAAGGCGACCGGAGCAGAGCGGGGCTCGGCGCCGCCCTCCCCAGCCGGGACAGCCCGGGGGACAGGACAGCCCAGGGGAGCCCGGCTCCACCCCGCAGTGCCTTCCCGGGACAACTCGCCCCGCTTCCTTCCGCGACCGCGGCGGCACCGGGAAGAAGCCACCGCCGTCGGGGCGACCGCGACTCCTTTATTACTTCCCTTCCCCGCCCCTCGCCGGGCAGCGCCTTCGTGCACCGCCCGCGGCTCCGCTGCCTCAGGAGCAAAGGCAATTGCTGCCCGTCTGTCTGTCTTCCCTTTACTCGCAGAATTTTTTTATTTTTTTTTTTTAATCTGACTCTCCCTTCCCTGTTGTATACACGATTTTGACCACAGACAGACTGTGTCAGAAGTCTGGGTAATAGTTCATCCTTAAATTCCTTTTCTTTATTATCTCCCGCGACCGCGACAAAATCGGCTCTTAGTAACTCTGTGGCAACTCCTGCGTTATTTACAAGGACAAAATTAATTTTAATTTCCTGACACGTTTTTCTTATTAGCTGCACTGATGATGGCAGCCCAGGGTTTGGCATCGCTGCTGGGCCAGGCACTGATGCGTGTGGCAGGAGAAAGTGAAGGGCTGGCTGCACCTGGATAACTTCCCAACTCGGCCCTGGACCCCAGCTGTCTAAAGGACACAAATACACCCTGTGGAGACCACGGCCTAGTGGCGATCAAAGGAACAATGGAAAAGTGCGGTCCTCCAGCAAGTTTGTATTTGAAGCACTAAACACGTCTGGAAAGTTGTTCATCTCGTTTTTCACTCACAGTGACAGAACAGGTTTTAAACAAACAGCATCTTCATCTTCTGCTGCAGTGTGGCTCCTTGTGACTATCTAATTTTACCACATGCTGTAATCGTAGAAACCTGGAATTTTTAAGGTTGGATGAGACCTCTAAGATCATTGAGTACAATTGTTAACCCAGGACTGCTGTGTTCACCACTAAACCATATCCCCAAGTGCCACATCCACACCTGAACACCTCCAGGGATGGTGACTCATCTGCTATCATGGGCACCCTATTCCAATGCCTGGTCATCCTCTCAGAGAAGTAATACAACAGAAGCAACAACCAAAGGGTTACAGCAGAGTATTTTCCTCTCTAGGCATGTGGCTGTTTGGGACTAAAATAAATTTACTGACAGAATATGAGAAATTAATTGTGTGGGGTTCAGCTTAATTGTAATTTGCTGACAACTTAGCGTGAATGGGCCCTGCACAAAATAGATATATGAACTTGAAATGACCTCTCTTTGTTAGCACGGCTGGCTTAGCAGGGGAGCAAACACAAGCACACTGGATACCTTCAGATAAGGGCTGAGACCTCAAGGCTGTCCCAGTCTGGGAGATATGAGGAGTTAATGGGCTGCCCAGGGGCCATGGAGAAAGCATCCCATGAGCTGTTGGAAGATCCCAGACCATAAATCTCCACTGGACCAACAGGCACCCTTGGGGCATGTGAAGATCCTGTGCACAGACTGAGGGAGTACAATGGCCCAGGGATTTCTTTATTCAGAGTCCCTCTCTGGAGGCACTCACCTGTAAACCGGACTCTGTCTCTGAACCCAAGGTCTGAACACTGGGGTTTGGTAACTGTAAAAAAGATTGTAGTAGCCAGTCTTCCTTAGAAACACTCCAACGTGAGGATAGCAGAGTGCTGTGCAGTGTTCATGTTTGCTTAGTGGCTCTTAAGGATTTTAGAGACAATGTGGGTAAATAATTCAACAGGTAAACCTGTTACTCATTTTGGAGAGTTTGGGGCAAATAAACCTTTGGATTTGGTTCACAGGTTGCAGGGGTGTGTGTGTGTGCTTTTTTGACAAAAGCACTGGTACATGAGATGTTGGAGGGATGATATGGCCACCAGAGATCTTCCTTGTTCCTGGCAGATTTCCTCTTAGACAGCAGTAAGCCTCTTTATATGACAACTCTATTAGCCTTGATCCAGGAATGCACCAATTAGCTGATGTAACAGCAGAAAAATCGAAATCTGCATTTAGAAGGTACCCAGTGCGCACATTGAGCTTCTGACCAACAAAAAGCACTGGCACGTAAGTTTGTAATCCTCCCCAATACAAATTCTACTTTGTATTTTTTGAATTATAAGAAAGTTTATTTGGACAGCTGGTATTAAAGACTGAAATGAAAAGTACAGTGCTGGTGAAGCCATGGGATTACTTGCACAGGAAAGTGTTTCTCTTACTCAGGAACATTCTTGGGCTTTTAGCAACAAACATGTAAAAAAACCAAATTGCAATGCAACGTATTCAGAATAATAGATGTATGGTGTGGTGCTTTATGTAATTGTGAAAATTGTTTAAGTGGAACAAAAATGTAGGCTGGAATTGCTTAGTGGGATGCCACTGAGACATAATAAACCTTTTGTGCCTTCTAGAGATTATAAAAATTTAGTTTGTTGTATATCTAAGACATGTCTTCAGGTTTCATTTTGCAGTTTTTATCACTTGGTTCGTTCTAAATTGCTTGCTAAGAGGTTTCTCTCTAGGTCTTGAAAGAGTGATAGTCTCTTAGTAAATACTTTATGTGATTATAATTAAGAAAATGATATCCCCTTTTCTTAACTCTATTCAGTCATCTTCCAAACAGTATTCTCACTATTCCTTGGGCATTTCTCCTAATAAGTTATCATTGATTTTCAGTAGTTTAACCTGGTGCAGCTTGTTCAGAGTTTGTATGCTTTCTTTGAAGCTAGAAACAAGCAGCACTTTCAAATGAAGAAGCTTCATTTTATAGGCTGTGACTGTGTCTTCAGAAACTGTGGTTCAGTGCTGGTATGCCTGACATTTCCACTGAGCAACAGTATCTTCAGGTCTTGCAAGTCACCTGAGTGAGAATAAATGGGAGATTCATGCTTTGGGATATTTGAACTGTTTCTCTGCAAACCAAAAAATGTTAAGTGTAGAAGAAAAAAAAAAGCTAAGTCACGCAACACTTTTTCCTCATTTTGGAAAAGTGGTCCAGTATAAGGTCCAGGTTATAAGAAGAGCCACTCTGCCCCCAGAGTTGCCCATTCAAAGGTCCAGGCCACAAGTCAATATTAAGCTTTCATACACCTTTTCATGACCTTCTGCCTTTGCACAGAACCCAGCCTAACAAAAGTGAGCACAATCCAAGAAGTCAACATTTGCTCCTATACAGTAACCTAAAGATGATGCCACGATTTTCTCAATCAGCACTTTGCACCTGTCAAATCCACTTAGTGCAGAATATTAATTACCACTTCTCCAAAGAAAATAGATGTCCTTGAAACCACCTTTTTTTTTTTTTTTTTTTTTTTTTATTTTGCAAATCCCTGGGCAGCAGCAGCTGTTTCTCTAGACATAACTGGGCTAATGAGAAGTGAGGCCATCCTTTATTTCCCAGGGCTACAAAATTTTGGTTCAAACTGTACATTTATATAAAGTTTGACTCCATGGGCAGATATGCCACCTTTTGCCCTGATGCATATATAGATAGCTACAGCATACCGTAGCCTCCTTTTTTAAAAGAAAATACAGACTAGGACTAGTGTTAAAAATGTCAGGCTGCAATTTCATTGCTCTCTAACATTTTCAGCTCTAAAGAGGCTTCTCCCATTTTATGCAGCGTCAGGGAAAGCCAAGATCTCTTGGTTCGGATAAGTGCCAAGTAAACCAGAAGACACCTAGGTCCATGGGGAACCTGCAGATCTGAGCTGTTCTTCCAAAGCAAATCCACTTTCCTGTGCCCTGTCAGCATATCCTGAAGGCTGACCACCAGCACAGTGTCCTGGGCACCCATCACACCTGGTACAGAGGTGGCCAGGAATCTGTCCCTGGGCACTTGGCCCTGACCAGCTTCAGACACAAACACATCCTGAGCCACGGCCGCATCTCCCCTGCCCTCATGTCCCATCAGAGAGCCCAGAGCTGGGGACAGGCAGCAGCATCCTGTACAGACTTCCCCAAGGAGCACCATCAGGGCAACAGCTGCCTTGCATGAACATGCATCCAAAAAGCCTGAACTCTGTATCCTAGATGTGAGATTTTTTTTTTCTATATTGTGAATATCACGTATTAGGGAAAATATTTTGATGTTCAGATTCTTTTCTGGCAAGCCACTGTACCAACCTGCTGTGAGGTAATGCAGTTTGTAGCATTTACACTATTCAAAGCAAACATTTTGTTAATGGACTTCTTGGTATTACTGCTGCTAATGTGCTACTCCATTTATTTTCATTCACAGTGAGCCGGTCTCCAGATAACCATAGAGATACTGCTGTCATGTGATGAGGAGGAAAATAGTTAATTTCTTTACTGAACGGAAAGACAATTTTTTTTTTTTAAACTATGGATCCAGAAAAAATATATTTTAATTTTCGAGCTCATTATGTAAAACTTTAATAGAGTTTAAATAAAATGCTATGAATTCTCCCTAAGAATAATTCTCCTTAATAAACTGCTTGGTTTTGTTCCAAAGTCAGATAAAAAATATTAACTCTGTTCAGTGGAATCTAAGCAACAGGGGTAATTCTTGAAGAAAAACTTCACGAAGATGACTTAAAAATGCTTTTAAACACTTTAAAAGTTGACTTGCAACAAAGCAAACCTCTTTTGAAAGGGGGAAACTTGCGCGCCTCAGAGTCACAGGAAATCCAAATACCTTGGCCACCAGATCACTGATGAAACTGGGTTCAGAGATCTCAGGGATTCCTCTTGCTTGTCTTTCAGTGGACAGCGTAAGACCTCACAAGCTCATTTGGCCTGACAAAGAATGAAGGCAAAGAAAGCAACTGCTGGGTCAAAGAATATGATCCCTAGCCCAGTTTCTGTTCAGAGCCACTGTTTTGCACAGGGAAGCCCATTGCACACGGCATCTGCTCATCACTACCCCTTGCAAATGAAGGACACAGTGACATCTTGTGTGATGTACAAGGTTAGTCAAAGGGGGATCGTTCTCTTCCTTTGTTTTCCACCTGCCTTGGAGGGTGATGATTTTATAAATATGCCCTGTGTGCTCACAAGTACACAGAGCAAAATGCAATCAACTTCAAAATTGGCTATAATTCCAAATTCCTAATCTCTTTAGTTTTCAAAACATCCAGCATGCTAATCAAAAGTCCTTGCCTTTGGATTTTGAGTAGTTATATGGCAAGTTTTTGGGAGCACGGGTGATTAAAGAGTGCAAGCTAGCGGTGAAAAAATACTGCAGGTCTTCTCAATAGCTTCCAAAAAACAAGAATTTCACTTATAGATGAGTGCATGCATTTCAAATAATGAAAGAAACTAAACCAAAAAACCACTGGTAAATATCACAGCAAAGAGAAGGATTAGAAAAACTCCCAACCTTTCTTGAACCTCTATCAATGCAGAGAGCTCATGCTTTCAATATAACTCAAGTTCTGCAAAATACAATCTTTAATCAATTAGTCAAACAGAAAATTACTTATTTCAAGTTTTCAACACATTTAAAATAACTTAGTTTATATTTCAGGTTGGAGAAGACCAAGCCAGACCCCCATCCAGAAAGACCTCCCCTAGATCCTGAAAATTCTGAATGCCTACTAAGATGACTAATTTTAGAGAAAACTTTCAACTTAGGAGGATAGAGTCCTTATCCAACTGTCTATATAATACTGAACTTTAGTATTCAATACTATATTTTAATACTTAACAATATTAGCCCTAGATTTCTTCACTCATACCGCATCTTGACACGATGAATTTTTTCTCTTTTGCAGTCCTAAACCTAACAAATTGCTTGGGTTACATCTCTCTCCAATTTAGCAGTTCCTAGGGTGAAAAATAAACACTTCCTTGGGGAATGAGAAGCAGCTTCAAGAGATATGGTTTAAAATGTTTGCATGGGCATAAGATTAAATATTTTTACTGGGCCTGATTAATTTTCCGTTTTCTGCTTGATTAAAGTATCTTTGACTTCTTTATGTGTCATGGCTCAGTGGTTTTACTGCAGATTTTATTGCTGTTTTAAAACGAGATTGTCACTTTTAGCCTTTTTCAAGTTGTTTCTCACTGAAGAAATATTCATGATAAGGGCCACCTGAGTTTTCACTTTTACTCCAGTTAAGGAGACCTTTTCTGTTTACTGATTAATGAAAGGCCAGCAAAATTGTGACTAAAGACAACAGTTATGCATGCATATTGTACAAACAATGGAGAGGACTAGAATACGTGGTTCATTTTTATTCACATTTAGGTGATTTTCATATTGCTGTAGATGCAGATACATGAGGATACATGGGGCTTAGAAGCTTAGCAAAAGCAAATCTGTCAGTGCTGCTTGAAAGCCTTTTAAATATCTGTGATCACAATGGTTTTGCTGTTACCACTTGGAACTGTGAGCAAAGGACTCCTGAAGAGGCAAGAACTTGCTTTGAAGTGACAAATAAAAAACCCTTCATCTGTTATATCGATGCTCACTTTTGTTATAGGTACTAATGAAAGCTTCTTATATTTAAGAAAATAGGGCATTTTAGTACAACTTCAATAAGAATTTTTCAGTTGCACCTGCATTTTTTCTTCAAGAAATTGCAGCATTATTAGATATGAGCTTGATATGCAAAAGAAGAAATCTACCAATGTTGAAAATAGGGGCTTTCTTGTTTAAAAACAAAATCAATAAGTGAGTCACATTCATAAACTAGCAGTGTGAGAAATCATGGGAGAAGCAGGCAGTAATTGGTAAGAGCACCTCTAAGGCACTTTGTGAGACAGCAACATCAGCCTTTCTCAAAACCTCTGGCAACTATTTTCTCTGCTTGCATGGTGCCCAGGCTGCCCAGGCTTTGTATGTGTGAGGTTATTAGCACTGGGTCTGACTTTAATATTTGAGTCTAGCTAGGTGAAGTTCTCAGTACTTTTAACGATGGTATCTGAATGTACATAATGCCACCCACCAACCTACAGCTGGTCCTGAAGGTCTCCTGGTTACACAGTGAGACCTAGGCGTGAGCCTGACGCTTTGTCTTCTCTGATTTGTCAACTTATTCTACATTTATTCTTTGCTAGAGGAGTGTCACATGCTCGAGGCCATTTAAGCTGCTGCCAAATAACACACCACTCCCATACAGTTAGATGTTATGGCCGGATACATTGTCACTCAAATGCAGTCCCTTTTCAGTCATCTATCTACAAGTATGATAGGAATCATTCCAGAAGGGTTTTACAATGCCATAAGCAAGACCTTCAGCCCATCACTGTATCAAATCACGTTCTTGTTAAAGTTCTGAAGAGTTTCTTCCTGCACTTAACAGTGAAAAGCAAGTTAAATAGTAACCCGCTTCCTGTTCTAGTCGTAGACACCTAGAAAGCACCAAGCATTCCTGACCTTTCCATAGGAACTAATACATGGTTTGCTAATGACCTTATAACAGAAACATTTAGCTCTTCTTTTGATTTGGGAAATTCCAAATGACAGCTATTTGAAGAAAAGAGCTGAGCTGATGGTAGCAGTAAGATTTCCAGAAGCAGTAGTAAAAGGTAATGCTTTTTGTTACCTAACAGCCTTGTTTTCTCTAGAAGTTTAAATCCAGTTGCAAAACTGTGAATTATTTCAGTATTGCTCTGGAGTGTTCTCAGCTGTTCACACAACAACAAAAAGTGGAATATAAGGTTAGTACTTTGTCCCACACAAGTGTAGAACAAACATCAGGTACTCTTTCTTACATCCCCAAGTGAAAAGACCAACAAGCTGCAGATTTCCATATGGCACACACACGCTGCTGCAGCATGAAGCCAACTTGAGAAGCATCCCTGTTTCTGTTTTACAGAGGCACAGCAACATCTCAGTCCAGCCTACAGTGACATCAACCAGAGCCTGCAGAAGGCAACCAGCTTACCTGAGCAGCATTTGCCCCTTCACATGGGCAGAGGTGGGGGGCTGCACCCTTAGTGGGGCAGCCCCCTTCTCTGTGTCACAGGGGTACTAGGACATACATTTCTAGAGCAGGAAGGTGTCAGATTCAGGGTAAGAGAAAGTTTAGAGCCTGAGATTGCTGCCTTTTAAACTTAAGCAGGGAAAGGCTGAGGAAGTATAAGGCTTGAGTCAGGGGACTTGTGAGTGAAAATAGGAGTGGAAGAACTCAGGCTTACCCCAGACTTGCACCCAGCTGGAGAGAGTGCATTGGTGACATTTAGGAGCTCTGAATCAGCACTTTAACTGAATCAGCCTTGTTGACTTTAATATATCTTAATTAGTCCAAGTCCAATATTGAAGCTTGTAGTTATTGCAGTAATGTGAGATCCTTCTTGTGTTAAGAGCATCCCAAGCACAGGTTACAGAGTTGTATTTCTGAGGTGAGCAGGTTCTTCAGGTTAGAGCATCAGAAGTTTTCTCTTCCTCTGAGATCAATGACGCATGCCAGGCACAACTGTGTAATCACAGCACAAACATCCTGAACCTCTCATGAGAGACATGCCATCCATTAATGAGGTAGCTTTCTCCAGCCAGCACTGCTTTTGCTGGGGTCTCAAAATTTGCATCATATTTCCCCTGCTTTGCACTTTTATTTCCAAAATAGCTGCATCTGTGCTTCCAGCTGGGCTCGGTAAATTTGGCTCTTTGAATCCGGACTAGCCAAATTATCCAGCAGCAGCAATTTTCATGCAGGTGCAACTACTTTTCCACTTATCCTCCCTTAGCTGTTGTTCTCTTTTTTGGTGCTTTGTGTTAGGAGAAAGAGGATAGTGTATAGATTGTGTGACTTTGCTCTCTCCTCTACTTGTTGTGCCCTTCGCAATGAAAACCATCCCCAGAAGGGGGTAAACCCAGGTAATGGGTCACTCTGTAGCAGGGACAGCTGCCCAGTTTAATTTTCACCAGCTCTAAGAAGTGCTTTCATAAAATCCCAAACTATTCATTGCTGTTATCTGAGGAGGTGAAGAGCAGCCTGACGGGCCCCTTTGCAGAAGTGTGTTTGCTGTTTGCTGGCTGGGATGAAGCACACCGGGCAGAGCTTGTTGTACTGAGGAAAAGGATCTCCCACAGCAAGTGAAAATGCTGGATCTGGACTCAGCAAAGTGAACAGGTTTTACTAGAGATAATTTTGAAAACAGGTACTTCTTTAATGCTCTGATATTCTAAATTGCTTTTGAAGTCTCATTCTTATCTAATTTGCTTTGGTGTTCTAATTTTCAAGTTTTTTTTTTCCTCCAGGAGAAACAGCCTATTACAAGTTTTAAGATGACACTGGTAAATGCCAATTTTGTTTTCCTATGACTATAATGATCTACATTCTCCAGTTGCTTTTCCTACCTGAAAAAAAGGAAGGTAAGAGAGTTTGAAGCCTTCTTATCTGAGATTGGTAAGCCCTACCTCCCTCTTGTAACCTTTACAATGTATCAGGACAATTATTTTCATGGATCTAGAGATTTGTCTAGAATTATAGTTAATTATCTTGCTAAAATATGCTAATCACTCCAGTTTGTAGGGTAGCAATTCAACAAAATTAATTTGCATCTTAAATTTTTCATCCTCCAGTGCTAACACATTTAAAAATATGATTAAATTTCTAATACTTTAAATAAAAATTGACAGGAGCATTAAGCCATTTTGTTAGTTCAGCTGTTTGCACTCCACACCCCCACGCTGTCCAGTAGTGGAACTGTGAGCACTGCAAGGGACAACTCAGCTGTATCACTGGTTCAAGAGAAGCCTGACTGTGGCAGCACAAAGAAAGCATCTGTTCCTGATACTGCCACTGCTTTACACTCATTACCTGCAAAAGTTTACGTGTGCTTGGTATTGGAAATTGTCTTTTAATTTAAAAGATATAACACCAAACAAGAATGCGTTGAGTGGGTCCAAATAACCTTTCTTATCTGAGTTGGAAAGAGAGGGAAGGATGGCCCAGGCTGGTGGGCACCATGGCTGCTTATCCCCTGGCAGCACACACAGCACTGCAGCTTCCTGATGGCATTGAAATAGTGGGTTTTGCTTTCTCAGTTGCTCTATTCCAGGCTGGCAAGTGCTGGCACCCCCTAACCTGCATGACTGAGGACCTAAAGAAGTTGGTTATTTTCCAAAGGCAGGGAATGACTGAAGTGGAGGGCCCACTGCAGGAGGAGGGAAGCAGCTGCAGGAAGCTGTGAGTGAATGAGCCAGGTCACACACAGGCAGCTGCTAATTCCCAGGCCAGCTCAAGAGGTCAGCTGAGGCCAAAGGTGCCAAGCAAAATCTAATTTCTGGCTGAAGAGTATTAATAACCATGGATACAAGTACCCGATGTTTAGTGGGAAGAGTTCAGCTCCACCTCTTCTGGCTTTTTTTAACCTAAGAATTACCATGAACAGAAGTCAATGCTGTCTGTGCCAAAGCCTATGGGAATTGCAGTTTCCCAGCAGCACTACCACCCCCACACGGCTGAAAAGCCTCCTCAATGAAGACCTTGTAAAGTGGTTGCTTGTTTCTACTTTTAGGCAAAATTCCTGCCTTCTTTTCAAATGACAGCCCTCCTGCATGAAGAGTATTTTCTCTCTCACCAGCAGAGAGAGAACTTTCCTCATCTGTGCACCTCTGTCCCGTTTCCAGCTCCAGGATCCTTATTCAGGGAAGAAGCAGATACTGGAGACTTCACACCTCTTCCTGGCCCTGCAGGGACTGCTGACAGGGAAGGTGGTAACCCCGCAGCCCCCGGTGGCTGCCCCTGCAGCAGCACAGCCTGGGCAGAGCAGGGCCTGCTCACATCCACAAAGATGTGAGTGAAATGATGCTGTAACTTCAGCAGAGCATGAATTTCGGAGGGCGTTTTATGTCACTCTCTCACTTTGCTTCATCTGGCTATCACAGAGGATTATTTCGGATATTTTACACACAAAGTAGCTCACCAAACTGATGGCATATAGTTGTGTTCAGTCCTTTGACCTGCTGGCATAACAAAAGATTCATCTGAACCTTTTGCTCATTCACAATGGAATTAATAAGAAAACCACAGAAGATGAAATTTAAGTAATAGAACTTCAAAAAATTTCTACATGGAAACAAGACGGTAAATGTTCAAAAGTGTTTTTTCAGTGCTAAGTGCTATGATTGCACAGAAATACTTGCTCCATTTAGAGTTCAAAGAAGAACAAAAAGAGAACATAACATTGTTTTCTTAATAACCTAAAAATGTTCCAAATCAAGAATATGGATATTATCATCCAAAGAGATGAGCCCAATGTTTCACACCTGCCTTCTACACATGAACAGAAGTCTGCCACAAGACTGGTGTGTGCATGTTAATGAAAAGTAATTTTACACAGTTCTCAAACAACAATATTTAATTATTTTCACAACAAAATCACCTTGTAGCTCACCAGTGTTTTGTTTTTCTTTAAATATAAACCCAAACACTTTTAAAAGCAGCAGTTCATGTCCACACATTTAATGCATATTTGACATTCTTTAAAAAGGGAAAATCCATGTGTTATGTGAAATACTTTCTATTATTATAATGAAATGCAGGCAAGAAGAGCTTGTATTTCTGAAAACTCTCTTCTCCCAGAATAACCAACTTGAAGAACTAAGCATTTTCACAAAAACTTATTTAACTGTCTTTTACAAAGCATGATATGTTGAACTTCTAACTTGGATTTATAAAATGACAAGTTATCAGGAGGAAAACAAATTATAATCTGATATATGGAAACTCAGTTCCAAATTCAGACTTTCATTTGCAAAAAATTGAACATTTCTGAGATGTCTCTGATACTTTTGAGGTACAGCTCAGGAATCAATACTTTATTTACCACAGATTCAATAGTTCTTCTCTTTCCAGGGATGCAATCAGGAATCCAGAGAGCTGTTAATTTCTGGATAAATGTTGCAAATGGATGACTACAAACCCAAACAGAATTCTTATTCCTTATCCCCTCATTTCCTCCTGTTCTCCTAACTTCACAAAAACCTTGAAAGTAACGTAGAAATCTTTATTGCTAGAAAGCTACGGTGGGACTCATTCTTTGTACAAAAATATTTTAATGTATTTAGAAATGTTACATAAGAGCATTTCAGTGATAAAATATTTTATTAGTGCTTCTGTTTGAGTACATTGAGCAATGTATTGTGACTTTAAAAGAAGTTCCCAAGTTTCCCTATTTGATCTTTTCGTTTCAGACACCACTGTTACAATAGAAGCAGATGCTCTGGAAGAGAAAATCATCCCAGCAGTGAGATCCTATATTGCCAGTTGAGACCCATAAAGCAAGATTCGAGTATGGTGGAGTGTGTATTTTATATATCTATGCATATAAAAAGGATTAGGGGAACTCTGCCAACCATATGTGAATGTGAACAGCCAACTGCATACTACGCCTCACCCAGCTCCTGGCAAGCAGGGAGGTTAGTGTTGATACAGGATGTGCTGCTGGAGCCAGCTCTAGCATTTGGTGAGATGACAAATAGATCCTTTGTGTGTTTTTTTTTTTTTTGTCACTCTGAAAGCATCACCAACATCACTCACCCACTCACTTCATGCTATGCAAAAGTATCCATTATTTAAACACTGTGTATAAACTCAACAGAGATTGCTGACAAGGTATGAGATATTCCGTGGCTAGTTAAGTGCACATGAAACCGCAACCAGAAAACTGGGAGACCTTATTTTGAAAGGATGAAAGTAAACAGAGAAACTGGAAGAAATGAAGTAATCATCATGTTCAACAAAATATTGAGAAGAAAGTCCTGCTGCAAAAAACAGGACTCTGAGGTGTATCAGTCTATAAGTGTACAATATAATGGAGCAAACAATACCACATAAACAGCAAATGAAACAGTGCCACATGACAGAGAACCTTGTGCATGAAATAATACAAGTTTTTATTCACGTTTTATAGCTTACTTTTATTTATTTTTGCTTTAATAATGCATATTCTGTTCACTCTGTGCAAAATTGGGGAGAGAGGCGGGTGTTTAAATCACCTAATGAAAATCAAGCGGAGATGAACATTCAGGCTGAGGGAGAGGCCTATCCAAACCAGGAAAGCTAAAAAGCCACAGCTGCTCAAGACAAAGCTGCTCTCAACTGCGCCCTTTTGTCCTGCCATCTCCCACAAACCCGGCCCTACTGACCGAGCAGCTGTACACGGGGAAGTGACCTCCGCCGGACACCGGGGACAGGAGTCGTCGTGGTAGCTACATTAGGGAGACCTGGCCTCGACCGGCTCCAGTCAGTGTGTGGCAAAGAAAGGCACAAATCATTGCAAAGACCAGACTTCTGTTGGTTTGTTTCCTTCTTGTAAATATGTTACTGTACACAATGCAAGTTTAAGTTGTAGGGGATTCGGGGACATAAAATTGCATATTTAACAGAACTTAAAACCGTAACAAAAAGAAGGCTGTTCTATCTCGAAGCAAAAATAAACCCTCCAGCCCCAACATTAACATTCATTCCTGGCTATATGCAGTACAAACATTTTAAAATCTGTGACAAAAGACAATTAAAAACCAAAAGTCAAAATCATAAAGCTTGTAAACAGATAATCTGAGATACACTTTATTTATGGAAAAATATCATCAAAATAGTACCACTATGGACTAAACTGCCTGAGTTTTCATTTCACCTAGGATCTTGAAGTAGAGAACCTTTAGCACAAGAAGATCAATTTCAGTCACAACTAGTGCTGCACAGCACAGATTTGGGTGGAAATTTTGTCCTTGTTGGTATTTTTGTTGTGCTATCAAAAACTGTTGTGCTAATCCTTCAAATAAAGGGATGTTGAGGCAATTCTTAAATCATTTGGCACGAAGTTATTTTGGCTGGGGCATAAATTTGAGTCTCAGTCATGAAGAATAATGCAACATTCCACCTATCAAGTATTCATTTTGATTGAAGAGCTTTTTTTATGTCATTAACTTCCATCTGAAAGCAAACAGAAAAAAAGTATTTGTGATTAACGTAGATGCTTCAGCAAACTAAGGCACAGTCGGTGCCACTTGAAAAGCATTATGTTCCATCATGTCCACAGATATCAAGTATGGGCTTTATACTACTCTTATTTCCATGGATTTCATAAATTGAGGTGTCCTTCTCAGCTGCATAAGATGACCACTCATGGCTTCCTCCCTTCAGAACCTGACAAGTATAGTCATTGAATGTAAAGCAAGACCTTTCAATCCCTTCAAATTGCAACTTTTACAAGCCACTTAGAATTACTTGCAGAATGAGCATTGTGTCCACGCTGCACTTAGAGCTGGCACAAGTAAACTGCACTGCTGGCAATGAGCACTGGTTGAGGAACAAAACTGATGGCTCTTGCTGTAGGGATGGTGGTTGTGCCCAGGCCCCTAAAGGCTCTGATGGATATACAGCCATGTGGTAAAAGGATGTGGCTGAAACCATCATCACCCCTAGTTGCACACTTGGCCCCTCTGACAGACACTGAAAACTCTAAGGCAGGGGTACACTAGATTTAATCAAACACATCCCCAGTGTTCAACTGCACCATCATCAAGACAGTCTTCTTTAATGCATGGACTGAGAGCTGTGCTATTTCCTGACTATCAGAGCTCTACTAATGCAATTTTTGTTTATCAACTCTTATCTTTTGTAAAGCTAATACTGCCATCTTGGCTAGCATCTGAACATTTACCAGTATGAAAAACACTTGAACTGGAGTAAAAGCATTCAGCTGTAAGATCATAATTTTAAACCCATCAATGCAGGTCTCTGTATAAAGATGTGAAGTTATTCTTTGAGGTAGAATCAAGACCTCTGGATAGTCTGCCCTGTTGGACTAAATCAATAAGAGCTATTGAAAATGTTCCTTGATTTTTTTATCTGAATAAATTTCAGTTTTAGCTGAACATGAATTGTGTTTTATTAGAAGACATGTTCCTATGTTGTTGGATGCATAAAGTTCTTTAGGCAGCCCTGGAGCATAGACATTGATGATCCCCAGTTCTTTGCCATGTTCCCAAGCACTTCACAAAGTGGGAACAGTCCAGTTAAACTACAGTTCAGTTTTCTATCCCTAGTACAAAGCACAGTTGATTTATAATATAAAAATATAAAATATAATCAATACTAACGCACTTATCAAGTACATGGACTAGAACAGTATAATATAGCATAGCATAGCATAGAGTAATTTTGGTTGGAAGGGACATACAATGACCATTCAGTCCAAGTTAAGGCATGTCGTTAATGGCATTGTCCAAATCATTCTCCAAAACCCCATAAAAGCGGTTTCAACGTTATTCCACACTGAAACAGTACAGTTAATGATTCTAGCAAAGACCAAGCTCTGTGATTCCCACAAGCAGGGCAGTGTGTACCTGGCAAATGACTAAGCCAGGATGACAACATCTAGAACTAAGTCACTGTATAAACTATGGTAGCAGTAACTGGGCTCTTTTATATTGTTCAGGATGCTTTAGTAAAGACAACCTGAGTACAGCCTTTAAAGCAGACATAAAAATCCCCATCTATGAAATAATATTCCAAGCACATCAACACTAAGACAAGCCTACTACAAAATATAAAGCTTTGGCAGGAAGTGAGTAATGTAAAAAGGCATGATTTCATTTGTGACAAAATCAAACAATTAAAACCAAGACAAAAAATATAATAGTTTGAATCATGTATTGTGTTTAATTTTTTTAAAAATTTGTTTACTTGTGCTGATACATTTTTAGATAATTATCAGGCTTTTCAGTAAAAACCCAGACTGCTATATATATGGCAATGCTATGAAGGAACAGGTATTTCCCTTTCAGAAATGTTAGTAGTTTTTGATTCACTGGAAATCTAAGCGTCTTACAGCAGAATTTTATCTCCCATATGTGAGGCTAAATCAAACCTGCCAATACATCTCTAACATTACAAATAATATAAGTACCTGCAATCGTAGACGGATCTTCTTTTCTTCATCCAACTCAGACAGCAACTGTTTAATCTCTTTTCTGTTAAAAGAATGCAAAAGAAGCTTGGAATGAATATTAAACAAGTAAAATACAAAACCTCATCTCTTAAAGAGATATTTTCCCCACTTTGCTACTTATTTTTTTTCCTCTGAACAACTAACTAAAGTCATCACACTCTTGTATGCTGTAGGCTATACTACAGAGCCTGTCTGTAAGACAGTACCCCCACATTCCACATGGCTAATAAATAATAAAGTTCCACCTAACAGCTCTGAATCCACAGGCTTTGCTCTGGACTAGCTGGATCAACATTGTATCAGCACCCAGTTGACTTTTTTTTCCATACAAAACATAGATGGATTAACCGTGTGTGGGTTATAGGAACTGGTAACACAAATCCTGCCTGTCCTATCACATACTTAAGCCACTTAAAAGCTGTTTATGCCAGCAATACAATGTAACCTTCAACTTCATTTGTAAGACTGAATGATCCCAAATATGGATTTTCTGTCATTCCTCTTTGTTGGGAAGGGGAACAAGGCTATAAGGAGCAGACACGTTCTCATGTTCCCACTGAGTGATCTCACCTTACGACAGAAACCAGTAGGTGGAAGCTGCCCTTGCAAGAAGGGCCGGGGGGACCGGAGGAGCAGGGGTCAGCCTAAGAGGCGAAGCCGTGGGGCTTGCTGGCTACATCCAGCTTGAACCATGCCCTCCCGCATCTTCTCCCAAACTCTCCGCACACCTCTGATCCGCCACAGTCTCTGCACGCTGCTTCCCCTTTTCTTTTTCCTGCCTGGGCTACACACAACTGACAATGTAAGTGAAGGTTTAGCTTCCAAAGCATTAAATATTCTCAGGAACAGCACAAGTTACATGCCAGCGCCAGTTTCTTTTAAGAAATGAGCAACCTAAAGAAAATAAAGATGCCCAAAACTAAAATAGTAAGATCTGGGGCCATAACCATAAAGGTCTTCAAATGTCCTAATCACAATTCAATTACTACTTTTGTGACGCAAGCTTCCAGGGAAAATGTGCTGACACTCAAACAACAAATTGGTTTAATAACTTTAGGAACTTGTAGTAATTTGTACTACAACTAGAACAAATGCACCCCTTTTATTATAATCAATGCACATGAGTTCCCAAATAGTTACTGGCAAATAAAACAATATAAGAACCTTATTCACTGTTTACAGCTTGCAACTTAACTTTTTTAACAGCCCATAAACATCTGCTTATGTCATAACACAGGGGGGAAAAAAAACCTCTTATGGGTGGATAGTACTGGTCTGTTTTCCTGAGGTTGTCACCCCTGAATATGTTCTGACACACGAAAATCACTCACAAACACATAGGCAAACTGTGCAGAGTAACATGCATGAAGGCAAGTCACCACTGTGCACAAATGGATGCATCCCATCTACAGCTGTGATTTGCAGCACTTACTTTTGCTGGTCTTTCATGGTTTCAATGATGGTTCTTAGCTCCCTAACTTGTGTTCTCAGCTCTTCCAGGGCAGTCTGACCTTGGCTCAAGTGCTCAGTCTTTGGCTTTCCTTCAGTACCAAACAGGGATGGGGAATTTGACCTGTGGCCTGTTGTTCCCATAGCAATTGAGTGAAATCCAGGTGATGGTGAAGGGGATAGTGATGGCTGTACATTACTGCCACTAGCCAGACCTCCTGGTTTTGGAGGCAAGGAAGTTTTGTTATCAGACACCTGCAGCAAAAAGAGTAATATTCAATGTCTGTAGAAAGGTTTACAAAAATAAAACCTCTAACCAATGCTAAGTATTTAACTGCACCTCAGTAATGCTACAAGTCCCACAGTCAAACAGTTTTGGCCAAAGCATGATAAATGTAACAGTTAGTCATTATCTTTGTACATGTACATCAGAGGAGGTTTAGTTGGGATGCAGAAGTTCAGACAGCTTCAGTAAGACTTTCCACGGTTGCTACAACCAGTCAGCAGCAGCATTTCAACAGATCTCAGACCTAGCAGTGAAATAAACCAGGGAAGATGCTCAGTGTTTCTCTCAGAAGTTTGAGAGAACATATGGAACATCCATGGACATCTCCTACAGAGCACAAAACTACATGACCAAGAATCCAAGTTGTATTTTTTTGCAAAATTTATGATCACCAACTAACCACTGAGGAATCTTTAATGTTTTTTCAAAAATGTATTACATATTCTCCTTAGCATTATGAAAATAATAAAATATTCCTTTATGTTTGCTCATTGCTATCATATATACAGAAAAACAAAGTTCTGTGGCTTCAAAATGGTAATATATTAATAATAAATAAATGTAGTGTAAGTCCTCTGTTAACTGAAGCTTCCATAAATCTCTATAACTACACCAATAGCTTTTTATTTCTCCAGGAACTTAACAGAAAAACACAGCATTAACCTAGTAACCCTGGTACCATGTGGTAAGCTAGAAAGGACCCCATGCTTCTTGAATTGCAATCCAGTGCTCTACAATTAGACAAGCTATAGAAGATCTGAAGTCCACCAGCCTATACATGACCAGCTACTACTGCATTTACAGTACAGTGTACAAGTACAGTTATCACAGTGGCAAGTAATTATTAAGTAATCTTAGTAATTATTAAGTAAATTATTTATCACACTATTATCTGGCAATGCCAGTGTGTGCATTATATGACAGCTACCAGGCATATCTGAAAATCTGATTTGGACAACAGTAAGAAAAAGCACTAGGCAACTCTCCAACTCTATTTTGGGAAAAGGGATATTGAAGTTTAATGGTAAATAGGGTAAGATACTGAGAATAAATGGTGTGGAAATCAAAGAAGACACTGTGAGGACTTGGGGATGGGCAGGGTAGCATTAACTGACCAAAGTAATTAAAAGAAAAGGAAATAGTCAGATGAAAATAAGAAGAAAGTGGAATTGGGAGGGAAGAGCAGGATCCACCAAGTTCTACAAAAACAGTCTTCTCCACTATACAGCCATGACTGAGCAAAGAACCTGCCCTGGGAAAGCACTGAATACAAAAGGTGTTCTGCAGAAAAAACAAGTCTGAACATAGAAATAAAAACTGTGTTATAATCATAAGAAAGCTGAATTACTCCAATGCCTTGAAAACTGACTTAATGACCTTAATAATACTTTTTAAACATTTTATACATTAGTTTGTTCATTTAGCTTGTTTAGCTGGGTTGGAAGGAACTTTAAAGATCACCTAATTCCAATCTCTCTGCCATGGGTAGGGACACATTTCACTAGACCAGGTTGCTCAGAACTCCATCCAACCTGGTCTTAAAACACTTCCAGAAATGGGGCACAATTTCTCTGCTGGGGCACCTGTTCCAGTGCCTCTCATCCTCACAGTAAAGAATTTTTTACTAATATCTAATATAACCCCACCCTCTTTCAGTTTGAAACCATTCTGACATCCTCTCCTGTCACTAGATGCCCTTGTAAATAGTCCCTCTCCATCTTTCTTGTAGGCTCCCTTCAGGTACTGGAAGGCCACAATAAGCCTTCCCTTCTCCAGGCTAAACAAACCCAGTTCTCTGAGCCTTTCCTCACAGCAGAGGTGCTGCACCCCTCTAACCATCTTGGTGGCCTCCTCTGGACTCGCTCCAACATGTCGATATCCTTCCTGTGCTGGGGACCCCGGAGCTGGATGCAGTACTCCAGGTGGGGTGTCACCAGAGTAGAGTAGGCTGTGAGTAATGTGTACCTAGAAACAGATCTCTCATGGATAATAACCCCATATATCAGTAGGTGCAAGTTTCTTTGGGCTGAAGAGAGACGTCAGGCTGAGTCCAAATCTGGAGCAGGTGAGCAAGGCACAACCAGAGGCACTGATCTGAACATCTTATTCCAGAGCTTAACTGGGTATCAGCAGTAAATCCTCAAGCAGCTACTTTCTGATAGCAGTCATCTCACTTTACAGGAACAACACCTAAAACTTTGTTGTATAACTTACAAATGTTGGCCCAAGAGTACTCCTCAATGCAAGTGCTCCCAGAAGAGGGAGCTGCACAGCAAAACATTATCCTTATAACTTGATCACAGAACTGCATGACTTCATCTTTCAAATTCTTTTGTCATACAACTGGAATATAATAATTGTATTATTAAAGGTATCCTTATGTACTAAAAAACAGCTACAACCTCTAAAGTGTGATCTACGTGCTCCTGTAATATTTGACTGTGCTATAGTACTCTACCAACATACAGTAAGAATGGCACAAGCCTATAAAATGAATACAATTATACCAGTATAAAAAGTGATTATACTTGTAAATTTAAATTCAAATATTATTAGAGTGCTTGCAGACTCTTCTAATGTAAACTCAATTTACAGCTGCAAAAAGACAGGGACTTTTCTTTCTAAATTTTTTTCCCTAGCTTCTGTGATTCTGTGAAATGCATTTACACTAGAAGGATTTTTTTTTTTCCACAGTATGGTTATTGGAGACATTTTAACCATGCAATTCACTTTAGACTTGTATTTCAAGCCCAGAACAATCTTTAGTTATCTTTATAATTTTAAGCTTCTTTAAGGGGCTAGTTACCAGGTCACTGCTGAATAAAACTTTAAATATTTCAGTACTGTTTTAAGAAATGAAGATGCATGTGATGAGGTTAAGCAGAGGCATTTTAATTAACTTACTTGTGATATTGTAACAGTTCTTGATTTCCTTGACACTTCAAGGGTTTTGTGAGTGATGGAAGCATGTTCCTCCTTCTCATCTTCAGGACTTGGTGAGTCAAAGAAATCGGGGCTTGAAAGGGATGACTGCACAGACAAACACACACCATGAAAGAAGAAAAAACACAAATATTTTCATTGTTCAAGAATTTTTTTTGCTATAATTTTCAAAGTAACAATACTTAAAATCAGGACTCTTTGGCCCCTACTCCCTGTTTGTTCCATCTTATTTTCAAGGTTAGACTGCTTTCAAAGCACTCAAGAAATAAGATATGCTTAAGACTTGAATTCAACATTAATGTACATGTTTGCATTGCATTGTATCATAAGATGAAAGCACCCTCCTGTCCACGAGTAGAGCTGGGACACTGAGCACTGTGCTGTGAGGATGCCAGCCCTGCCCCCTGGGCAGCTCTGCCCCAGCTTTGCTCAGTGCAGGTCTCACCTCTTGAGAGGACCCACCTGTAGCCCTTGCATGCTGCTGGCACTGCAGGGCTGCCTCCTGCACGGCCTCTTGGCAAAGGTTCTTTCCACCCCTTGCTCCTTTCCCCATAGATTTGACAGGGGACGGAAAACCTTTTACTGGCCTTTTATGTTTCTGTATTTATGACGACAGTTAATTTTGAAAGCTTTCTTTTTTGTGTGTGTGTCCTATCAGTTTCACAATAATCCTCTTTGCTTCCCTCCACTTTGTTTTTCTTCAGCAACGTGAACCCAGGTAACCATCTCATTCTGATATTCCAGAATACAACAAGCATGAAAACAAAGAAACACCAAAGAAAAAGACATTGAAAAACTAAGAACCGATTTCCAAAGTATAGTTTATAAGACCAACTTATAAGATACATATTAGAGAGTGAAATTTAAATCACCTTTATATTTAGAATTGTGACCTTAATGGGAAGAAACACATGATAATTCAAGGAGAGGTGTTGAAGACAGAGTGGTCTGTTTGTTCTCAAAATCTGGTAAATGTCCAAGAGAACCCAAGGGAAATGCTTCTTTTGGGAAACACTTTCAAAATCCTTAATACTTAGCACAAATGAGTTGATTCCACAGATTTTTATAAAGGATTTTTCTGGACTCAGTCATGGCTGGCAAGGAATACTTGGCAGCACCCAAATAATGGGGTATGGGTCTTAGAAGGAAGGGAATGTTTTAAACATCAGTATTCAAAACGCTGGCAGCCTTTTGACACTAATTTTCTCGAACTGCATCTCTCTGCCTCATTGTACGTGTGAAGGAATGGCTGTGTAAAAGTAGTAAAAACACCAGGAAACACAAAGAGGAGGAGAGGAAAAATTAGAAAAAATGTTTAAAAAATATTTTTTAAAGAAAAGGAAAATTGACTTACAGATGTGAGAGACTGGGAGGGTGGTCGCCTGCCAGTAGCTTTTGGTCTGGTTGTAGTTGGATGATTAAGCTTCTCAGCAATTGGTATTACAGAATCAAAACCTTCCAAGTCTTAAAAATAAAATAGAATTGATTTGATTTTCTGGCAATTGTCTTCAAAGGGAAAGAATCACATTTTTTTCTAATTTCAAAGAAATGAAATCCCATTTTCCCCACTGTGTCACAGTGTTCTGCACATGTTTAGCCACCACGATGGCACTAAAAAATCCTGGAAGTCAAAGGCAGCTGTAATCCAGTCACCCTTGCCAAGAACAATTACCCTTCCATCTCAAACACAATGAAGCAGAAGGGGAACGTGTAGAGGAGCCTTTGGCTTTGTTTTCAGCACAGTGAAAGCTAAATGACATCATGGGTCCTATGGCATGGAATAAACAGTTTCAAAATTTCCATCTGGCTACTGAAGGGGTTAGTAATATTTTTTCCTGAATAAATGAAGATGTAAGGCAGTGCACACATTGTCTCAAGAGCTGTATTATCAATGCTGCATCTGCAGCAATTGCTGAGGGGAGTGAAGAGTATGAATGGTTGGCTGAGCTGGAAGAGATCCGCAGGTTCCCGGACACCGGCAGCTAGAGGCACCACAGTTTCCAGCAGCTATAGGTGAGAAGACTATCTCCCTCCAGTAGTCCAGAGGTCATGGTAAGTAAAAGCTGCAATAGGCTCCTGAAGCTGTACAGAGCCCTGGGAAAGCAGGTCTGCTCGAATGCTGTATCAACCATCAACTGTGGTCAAAGAAATGCACTGGGGAAGTGTTTACTGAATCCAGCCACGTGGTAACATGTTTACGTGAAAGAACGATGTGAGGGCTCAAGCAACACCACAGCTCATGATTACATGCCTGAATCAAATGGCTTAATACCATTCATCTATTTTTATGGGTTGTATCAGTTTCACTCACCTTCATTTCAAAATGCCCTACTGCGTATGTTAAGCAGGAAGGAGTCAGAAAACATACAAGAGGTACTTAAGCCAAGATAAATGAAAATGCTTCAAAATTACTTTCAGATATGAATCAAATATAGGAATGATATTCATTATTCAGAGACTATTTGTCATTGCACACACATAGGAAGAAATAGCTTTCAAATTACTAGTTCAGTATACTGGGTACTAAATTTTCAAAACTACTACAGAATAATGAATCTCTGAAGATCCAGTCTTGCTGCCATATTACAATCATTGTACAAAATTACACAATGAAGAAACAAATTAATTAATGGGCCTGTGCAACTATATGCACTGAATGACACTTAAATTGATTCCAAGTACTCATCATTTAGCAACTGCAAAGTAAAAGGTATCAGACATTTCTTATTCAGCAGTGTTCTTCCATCTCCAAGAGATAAAAAAAAAAGAAGAAAAAAAGAGAGCTCTTTTAATAGCCCTAAAATAGTCCAAGGTTATTCACCTCCAAATGCTACTCTATTTTTGGAGCGGCTCTTCCTATATATAACCAATGACCCCACTGCCCTTTACCACGTATTTTTCTCATTGCTTTTTTACTGACTGCTGCAACCTACATGCAAAGGTAGGACATCCAGCCTGACAGTGGGAATTTGGCAATCTGAAACCTCAACTGTACCCAACATACCAGGTGGGGCTACAGCTCTTTGAAAGTAAAAATGAGCTAATATTAACAGATTGCACAAAATATATCTGGAGTCCTGCAGAAAATCAGGGTTTCAGGAGAGGAGAAATGGAAATAAAAATTTCTTTTCTGGGGAAAAAACCAACCAAAACAAGTGTAAGAGCTGGTTTCCAGCAATATCCAGTTTGAAGCTGATCCATACCTAATTGACTTAAGATCACACAGCAAATCAGTGCTGTATATTAATATATTGTCTTAATTTTTACCACTGTATTGCTTTGATAAATTGCATAGCAAAAATATATTACCATAAAAAATATACTCTCATCTCTAAACATGTGATGCTCACACACATGAGCAGAAATGGAGACTGAAGCAACCCTTGCATTTGTCCCAGCCACTCTCTCCCACTGTTTTTTTCTGCTTTTACTGTTTTTTCCCTGAGCTAGCTTTCAGCCAGCTTATTTTCCAACAATATGTGCCCAGCCACCCAAACACTCATGATTACATGCCTGAATCAAAGGCAACAAAGTGTGAAGGAAGGATCAGGATCGGTACCACAGGACTGATTCAAGCTGCTAAAACTGAGGGGAAGATCAGACTACTGCTCTGGGGGGCAGCAAGCTGGCTGAAGTTATCTTGCAGCCTAGGAAGGCTCCAGTGCAGGACTTCCCTCTCTTAGTGTTCCCATTCCACGGTCTCCATAGAAGGAGTATGAAACAAGGTTGTAGCGAGGTGAGGATTGGTCTCTTATCCCAGGTAACAACTGACAGCAGAACAGGAAACAGCTTCAAGTTGTGCTGGGGAGGTTTAGGTTGGATATTAGGAGAAATTTCTTCACTGAAAGGGTGGTCAAGCACTGGAACAGTGTGCCCAGGGAAGTGGTAGAATCATCATCCCTCAAAGTGTTCAAGAAAACATGTAGATGTGGTGCTTAGAGACGTAGTTTAGTGATGGACTTGGCACTGCTGTGTTAATAGTTGGACTCTATGATCTTAGAGATCTTTTCCAACTTTAAGGATTATATTCTAAAAGTGACACTGTCCCCATCTACACTAAGAAGGAAAACAATGAAAAAATAGAAAAGGAAATTAATAAGTGTGTTTCTTTGGCTTAAATAAACTAATAATTACCTAGAGTTCTATATTTGATCAGAATAATAAAGTACTCATGTTTAAATTGTAAAATGTATTGATAAAGAGAGAGTGTATGAATCTGTGTCCTTGAGACCCATGAGCACTTGCAGACATCATTTGCTCCACGCATTTTATAAATGCCACAAAGGATGAACATTTATGTGCAAACCTTATATTATCAAGAAACATTGGGAATTTTTTCCACTTCTGAATGCATTTTTGATAGCTAGAAAAATAACCCAAAGCACCTTATACCCACAGTGAATTTTAAAAAGAGAGCAGAACAGAGGCTATAAAGGCTCCACAGGTAGCATCTGCTGCCAAACTACTGAAATCACAGCCATTCAGCTGATATTACAAATGAAACTCTATTTAAGTGTAATGGACAACACTTGGTATAATGGTAACACAGTAAATCCACTTCCAGTACTTCCATATGCCCTTTATCTCTCCATTTGTTCTCCTTATTTAGATATGGTTTTCCCTCCCAGATAGGCTCTGCATCTAAGGCTATCACCACCTTCCATGACCATTGCCTATGGATGTATTCATGCAAGAAAATTCCCATCTAGTAACTGGTAACTAGTACAAGAACAGAGCCACCCACGAAACCTCTGCCTTGCTGACATGTATACTGTGGATTCAGTAATGAATTCACTCATACTGGTTATTTGATTACTTCTTGCTGCTGGAAAAAGCTATAGGTCTGATTATATTAAACTCAGGGAGGTCATTAAAGGCAGAGATTTGATTTTCGTTTGCATTTCTGCAGCTATCAGAAATTGGGAGTTTAAATTGACATACTAAGCTAAACGTGTAGCCTTCCTGAGGTGGCCCAAACCAAATGACATTAAAAATAAAGTCCAGTCCACTGTATTCACAGCCACATTAATTGCCATCAGCATCCAACAGACTTGAACTCTGCACTGGTCCAGATTTCTCTATGTCTAGTTATAACAAACAGTAAGGAAGATTCTATTAAACACATAGAACAGAGAGGGCACCAATCAATTAACAGTGCCACTCCCTAATTAAAAAATAGTTGATACTTCTTCTACAAATAAACAGATACATTCATCATTATTACTGTCTCACTGATCAAACTGGTAATCCATGAAGTAATTAATGAGATAGGAAGAAAAGCATGAGAGTAATTCTAAAACACTGGTGTAGTACACACAATCAGATGTCTGGCTTACTGAGCAAACATATTTCATGAATATGAAAAATGTTAGCTGTGCAAGAATTATTCCCTGGTATCCTTCCAAGCCGGTTATGAATAGGGTATTTCTCCCCATTGCTATGTTCATTTGGAAACATGGTTATTTAAAGCATGATGATTTTTTAAAAAAATTGCCCAGATCTAGGAAAACAGTTATTTAAGGAAAAAGTTCTCAACTCATTACACTTTTACCTTTCTGGAAAACAACCTTCAATCCCTTCCCCTCAAAAAATCCCAGAAATAAGAAGCTAAATGGTTATGCTTCCTTTCTTACCACTTTTACCCCCTGCATTTATATTCTGGCATAAAATGTGGCTAGGCCTTAACTTTATCTTCTGTGTAGGATTTTTTGTATTTGGGCAAAGTAATTTATACATAACAAAGACCAAAAAAGTTTTTGAATTAGTAGCGAGATTTCACCTTGAGAAAACTGAAATGGAAAGTGATGGATAAGAGAATCAACATGTTCAGAATGCTAATGGTGAGGTTTCACGGAATAGAAATACAGCAGGTCTGAATAATATGAGGCAAAGATGTTATTCAATTCATTTGAAGAAGATAATGTCAAAAAAGCCACAGAAGTACATTTCATTTCAAAATCATCTTCAATACCTTTAAAAGGTCGACAATAGGTCAGTGAAATGGTATGTATACTGTCTTTAAATGCAATAATACTGAAAGCTATGAAATGAGACAGAGACTGCAGACAAAATCTTCTGCATTAGTGCCCATTCAGTATATAGCATTAATTAGAAAAGAACTCAATAATCTGAATATTAGTGGGGATTTTCAGAATAGTACAATTATTTTAACTGCTTCAAGCATCCAGATTCTGCTACTACCTCCATACTGAACAGCATCACACTCTTTGAGGAATACAGCTGTGCTCCCAGCAAGGGTCTGGGCAGCAGAACCTCACCCATAATGAATCACAGACTGCTTTTTAAGATTTGGGCAATGCACTTTTAGCAGGAGAGCTCTGTGTTTGCAGGGTTACTTGGTTCAGGAGTGCAACAGCGATGTGCCAGGGAGGCCTGCCCGCATGGTTCTTTGCTTTGGAGGGGAACAGCTCAGTTCACCTGGCTTCCCAGGACAGTCAGTGGACAGCTGCCTTTCCTAAAGCATCCAATTATCTTTTTCCATTTCAGTCCTGACTATTATCACTTTAATAGCAGCATGTAGAAAGCTGCCATAATGAGCTTTACTAACCACTTGCCAGTGCCCTCATAAGGATTTTATTTTTAACGATTCAGAACATGCCAAGAAAGAACTGAAAGGTCAAGAAAACTGAGGAGCTAGAAGAAATGGATATGCTGTTTTCAGGCACCTCAACTTGACACAGATGGAAAACGATTTAAATTTCTAGTTTACTGCTTTTTTCTGGGCCCTTCGGGGCAAGAGACCAAATTAATTTATATAATGGATCATTAACATATCCCTGATTACAATATTTACAGTCCACATCTATGTTTATGGGTGATTTTGATTCACTGACATAAATATTACAACTTAACCCAGTTGGATAATTCTGTCCCTTTGCTTTGACCTATTAAAATGAGCATGAACTGCAGCATAGACAGAAATAACTGGTTTAGACAGATTTTGGTCTTCATTACGAGTCACATTTTGTTCTCCAACCCTTATATTTGCCAGTATTTTCTGTTTTTCCAACTTTTATTCTGTGTCTTCAGGCAAAATAATTGCAATGTCTCACAGTATAGCAGCCTGTGATTTAAAGACAAACCTGCTCCATTCTACAACCTTTTAATGGAAATATTCTCCATCTTTTTCCCTAGTGTGGGCCAAATCTTATTAAATCGCTTTTTCTTCCAGTCAGAGGCACAGCCATTGCCTCTCCTGACACATGAGCATGCTACAGCTCCAGAACAACTGCAAATACAGCTCAAGGAAACATGATATACTGAAGATTTTTTTATTTGTTTGTTTATTAGATATTTTTCAAGAGGGTATTTTTAACTATCCTTTCAGGCAAGTTAGCACCAGCCTTGCAAGGAGAGACAGAGAACAGCTAATGATGTGGCTTCAGCCAGTACTCTATGATCCACCAGCAAATGCTCTACGGATTAAACTCTGAAGGAATGCTGAAAAATAGACTTGCACTGACCAGCTTTCAGGGGAAATCTTAAGAAAATTCATACCATCATTAGATGTTTCAGCAAGAATCAATGAAGGCATATGTGCCTTACATTAGCACTGATGAAGATTATTAAGGCTTTCATAAACACTATGCAAAATGTGTAAAGAGCCAGGAAAAAATACTGGAAAGATGTGTTCACTTGGCTCTGTGCAGCTCAGCCTTTTTGCAAAGCACAGAAACTGCTTCTTGTGGGGATTAATTGAGCATTTCCACGTAGATATATTATTTTTATTCTTTGAGGCTTATTCTTTAAATCACTTAATTTAAATCCATATGATTTCAATTATTAGATGATGCCAAAACAAGCCAAACAAGGCTGTTTTGGATAGACAAGACTTGCTTCAAGATTCCAAAGTGCGTGTGTGTGTATACATATATATATATATATATACACACATATATATATTTAAAAGACTGATACTGACTTGCAGAAATATACCAATTTTCTGGAAGTAGTTTTTGATCCAGTAAGCTATTATATGTGCTATCATATGTGCTAGATGTTTCTGTCATTGCACTCATATATAAGAATTCTTCATGAAATTAAAAAGAAACACATAACCTAAAAGAAGGCCAAATTAATGCCATAAGGCATGAATTTAAGCTGTTGAAATCAATGTAATTCTACATGAGGACTGCTCTTCTGTGGGTAGAACAGGGTGTACTGTCAGTGTAGCTTATGTTGCTGCAGGAGCATTTTAAAGTAAGCTCAAACCCCACTGCCGATCCGGAACAGCTGTTGGTACCAATGTGCCAACAGATGTAACCACTGTGATTTAACCACAGCAACACTGGAGACCAAGTCCTGAGAGACGTGAGCAGGCACTTTCCACTGAGCACCAGTGAGCACTCTTCAAATTTCTATGTTACAGCTTGTTGTCACTTCTTTTCCTCTTTCAGACTATAAAATCATCCAAGCATCCAAACATTTTTGCACTACAAAATATATGCATTAAACTTTGCGATGACAAAACCTGTCTGCAAGAACAGGTTAATGAAAGCAGAGCATTGACAAAACAGCATGTGTAAATTACACGTCACTTTTGTCACTAAAATTTCTTATGGTACAATAAATGATAATGATTTCTCATTTCAATGCTGTGGCCCAAGATTTTCTGTCTCAATACACTCAATTTAAACTCTTAATTTAAGAAAAAAATCTGTAATACCCATGTAAACTTTGGTGTTCTACAAAATACTTCTTTTTGTATTTGTTTGTTACAAATGTGTTGTGAACTAAAAGAAAGGACAGGATAGAAAAGAAACGGAAAAAAAAAAGCCTTACCCTCATGAAATGAAGAAGAGTTAGCCATGGCAAAGAGATTTAAATAGGAAAAGCTGGATGCAAGATGTGTGGAAAGGAAAGTAAAGGCATCACTGAAAACAGGGAAAAAGAAAACAAAAGAAGAAGTGAGGAGGAATGGGGAATGGTTCCTCTAAAACAACATATTCTGAAAGGTAGTTTTCCAATGGTTTTTGTAAGGATTGTGGAAAGAAGCAAAGGCATGGACAACACTAGTAACAGCTGCCATTATATCTACAATGAGCAATGATGTTGCTGAACAGAACTTGCTCTTGTCAGTAGAGATTGCAAAATTGTAATCAGTACTGTATTATCAGGAAGAAATTTACATGTGAAGTCACAACTCTGCAGAACATATTAGGGAAACCAAGTCATGTGCTAATATCTACATAGAAATAACTTTCTATATATGCAACTCACAGAACATTATGCATAGTATTACACATCACCTCAGCCTTGCTCAAGCACTTGTGATTTGTCTGATTGGTAAAGTGGGGTAAAAATGCTTTAAAATACGTTTTAAAGGTGTGGGGTTTCTGGTTAGACAACACTGATCCACTGGTGGAATATTACTCAGAATATAAGTAGAAAAATGATGTTTCTGAACACGCAATGTTTAACACACTTATCTAGAGTAGGGAAATTAGACAACATGCAAGTTTTGAACCTGGATTCCCCAGTTCAGCTTTGCATATTGCTTCTCAATTGTTGATGGCATTACTGATTTTTTTGGTGCTGTTCATTTGTTTGCTTTTTGAGAGTTAGCATATGGAAGGACTCTCAATCTTCTCCTCCCTTGACACAGAGGTTTTGGTCTCATCATGGTGAAGAAAAGGAACCAACTTAGAAATTCTTAAAAAGGTTTCACACCCCCAAAAAATGCTCCCCATCCAGTATTACTATGGTTTTCTTTAATAAACAAAACTGTTTCTCCCAGTGCTTTTGTCCATCTTTCTGCTCTGACTGAATCAAGAGCTTTAGACTGCCTATAGGACTGAGAAAGTGACAGCCAACTATCCAGCTTAACATCTCTAGTGCAAAAAATCCAGAAGATGCTGTGGTATTCATTTTCAATCCACAATTCACCATCAGTACTTTGCATAAGCATGAAAGACGGTGAGGCAACTTGCAAGTGATTCTTGCTTTTTCCTCCCTTCTCCCCGAGAGCTCTAAGTGCCCAGGAATGGTGTTGGGATAATGGAAGAATCAAGAGGAGCCCAGTAACCAGAATGGTCATATACCCAAGCTGCTATAAAGGCCATTTAACTTGCATTTCCTTCCAAGGCCACTGCTAAGTCCCACCAGGTCTGTCACATAGGTCCACTCTAATTTGCTGTGTAAATTTGGATTACTGAAAAGACACCAAATGGTAGATTTAATCAAATCCGTTTTGACTGGAAGGATGAGCCTGAGAGAAGCTCAGGCTGTCCTTCCCACAGAGCACATGACATGGGGGCAACACCAGTAGCACGTATCCCAGTCAAATATTACCTGGACTCACACAGCCTGACCCACCTGTGTTTTGGAATACACTGGACAACTTCACTCACGCATCCATTATTTTTATTTTTCTAATAACTTATTTAACCCCAAGATTTCTCCAACCCATTGTTCTCTTTGTAAATAAACAAATATTTTTTAAAAAATCTAACATGCTTATCATAAATCTCTACATTACACTGCCCATGGGGCAGTCCTGAACTCCAAACCTCTCCTCGTAGTAGAAGACATTAATCTACTGTGAATTGGTTTTGCTTATTAAGTTTTAATTTATTGCTCTGCCCTGTCTTAAAAAGGCTGTTTATTTTACAATACTTTACATGAGCTGTCAAAAGCCCCCTGAAAATTTATAACAGTTCTGATCTCCGGATGCCCTTTCAATCCAAAATCATGATTTATTTCTCTTTCTTCTTTTAACACGTCTAACAGGCTAGAATGACATGATTTGCCCTTGTAAATGCCATTCTGGTTTGACCCTATCCAGTTATACATATTTAAGTATTCACACTATTTTATCCTTGAGCTCAATAGGTTCTCCTTGGAAGTGATAACAGGAGGTCATCAGCTAAACTCTTTGCAACATGTGTGTGTGCTTTGGTTTATGGACTCTTTTTGGCTCCTATTCTGCATCAAAAAACCAACAAAAAAACCCAACCCCAAATCCTCCCTCCATCCCCGCTACCCTCCAAATTCTGGAAATGAACAAGAATTATTATAAACCAAATTTCCTACCTAACCTTTATGGGATGTTAAGAACCAAAACAAACCCAACCCAACAAAACTGAAAAAAAATAAATGTAAAACACTTTAAGTTTTTATCCTAATAGTGATTCCAAGGAAATTAGAGGAAGGTCTAAATAAGTCTAGTCCCATCACACCACTATATGCTGTTCGCAGTCATAACTTTCAAGTAAGCAGAGGCTTACATACTTCGAAGCAAATCTGTAAACATGGGTATGAAACTAAATGGTAGAACTTGTCTGCATTTCCATATATATATGTATATTTTTATATATATGTATGTATATATAGTAACCTCTGCAATAAAAACAGTCCTGCAATTTATCACAAGCTTTTAGCTTTCCATGTTTATGCCAAATGAAAATCTGGGAAAACCTACTATCTGCTTCTCCAGAAGAAGGTTACTATAATAAATGATAGCAACAGCAGAAGGTTTAAAAAAGGCAGACATATGTATTCTGGAAAGCTCACAGACCTATGTGAAATCAATTTAGCATTTTATTGTTACATTGCAATTAAAATTCCTCTATAGCTGAAAACTCTGTTTTCAAATCTGAAGGAAAGGCAGGTGTGGTTGCTGAAAATATACTATTTTACAGAAATGTTTTACTAATAAAGCAGTCTGGCTAGAAACCACCACGCCACGACAACACTCGATGCCACCAGTGAAAGGCAGTAGCACTTACACACGAAGGGTTCCCTGGTTCTGCCTTTGACAAAAAAGGTCTCTGGGGGCACAGCTGCGGCTGCGGAGCAGAGCGACGGCAGCAGCTGTGCCGGCGGGTTCCTAAGGAGAGGTGGAAGATGGCTGTCACAGCTTGAGCCTGCAGCCCTGGGACAGGACTCAGAGCACCTTCCTTGCCAAGGGCCACTTACTGCAGCTCCCACCCCAGCAAACATTGCTCCTGCACTGCCAAATGGAGAAGGAAGGAGGGTGAGAGAAGACACAGAAATAACCTGTTGTTACTCCTCTCCAGGTGATTTCCCGACTAAACGGTTCGTGTGTCAGGAACGCAAATTTGTTATTTTCAAGGCAAATTTAGACTGCTTTTAATCGGTGTATGCAGTAAAATGTAGTCCAACTGACCTGAACTGGGTTTCTATTCCTCTGTATTGGAAAGTTTAAAGATTACTAACTGCACCAAACCCACAATCTTTTGCAGCATTAAAGATATGGCAGCACTAATATTACATCAGTTAAACAACTATGCCTTATGACTGTTGGCCTTCTCACTTGTTGCAGACTTCAAAAGAAATAACAAGAGCCTTTCTATTCAAAACAGCTCACCATTCCATATTTGCTTTAATTTTTTTTTTAACAGAAAACCCCAACAAAACTATTTTAAGTAAAGCACAAATGATCCTTTAATCCTGCAGTTAAAATTTGATATAAACTCACTCACATTCATTGCCAAATCCTCAATCTGCCTTTTGGATCATAACGATGCCATTAAAAAGCAGAAACTTACGCCATAAATCTCTTAGGCAAAGTGTAAAAAGCACTGTAACTTACCGATGTCATTGCTTCTTTCAGAGGAGTCTTTCTCTAGAGTGCCGGATACTGTACTGCCCACTAATTCCACTTTTGGACTATCACTCCTGCATTTGGATCAAGAAGAGGAGATGTTTTATTGGGAGTTTTTGTGTGGGTTACAGTAAATTGGTTACTAACTTGCAATTAATAATGGGAGAGCAAAATATTCTTCCTTTGTAGCACCAGAGTAATAGCAATATGTCAGCGAGAGCAATCTCTAGTAAGCAGACATGCTGTATGGATTAACCTTATCTCATTTCTCCTTAACACCTGTCAAAAAAGCCTATTTTAGACACCGTAGTGTCCTGAATAATTCTTCAGATGTTCACAGCATCTCAACATGACGGAAACCTAGGGGCAAGGGGACATTCTTCAACATCTTATTTGTAATTTTTTTCTAATTAATGTGCTTGCATAAACTACAGCAATGGACTATCTGGAAAGCTGCAGAAAGGGAGGGAACCTCAAGCTAGCATTGTACGTTTCAGCAGGTCCCAGTATTAACTCATAAATGCAGCTCCTCCACCATGTTTTTGCACATTTCTTAGGAGGTTGGACTATGAATACTGTTTCCACAGGTCCAAAGAACCAAGATCATCTAATTTGTCTGCAATGGCTTTGGAATAGGCAAGTGTCAGGAGTTGTGATACTTTATACAGAGGAACTATTTTAAAATCAAACAGGAGATCACACATAAGGAACACAACTTTTCTTTTGTTGTAGAACTTTCAATCCCACAGCTACTTATATTTACTACAATAATCTACCTATTGAAACAATTAATTAAAAGAAGGCCAGTGGTAGGTGAGTAACTCAGTATTTCACACAAATAAATCTCTGTGATATTTATCGTGATAACAACTCTTCAATTAATGCAATAAATTGTACTTGCCACCATTATCAGGTCACCTAACAAATAGTTTTTCCACAATGATTGTTCCCAGTATAAAAGTTATGATGTATGTAAGGTACTCGATTTAGGGATAAAAATATAGCTCTGTCCCAGGTAGATGTGCACTATAGAGTGCACAGCAATAATTAGCCACTGAAAGTAAGGTACACTGTGAGCTCCCAAATCTTATTGACTTTTTCATTGGTCTCCACCTTTGATGCCATAAGCTGATGACAGATGGTCTGAACCTCAACTCATGGCAGCAGCTTATGAGCAAAACATAAAGTGGCTGGAAACCGTATTTCAGACTTCAGGAAGGCTGTGATAAAGAGCCTGAAAATTTCTATTAAAACCCAGAGGAAGTCACAGATTAAGTGAATATATATCCCATTAAACACTGTGATAGGGTGACAGATATTCTATGAACAAAAAAACCAGACAACCAGATCACGACCTGAAAAGCAAACTAACAATATGGCAGGCAGCCTGCACCAAGAAGGAAACAGAAGAAATTTAACACACATGTAGAAAAATTTATTAATTGGTAAGATGATAAATAAGAGTATTCTCCAAGTTACCTACCTAAACAATTAGTTTTCTTAGCTTTTAGTCTTTAACTTTTTTAAAAATTGCTTACATATCTGTAAACCTGTAAGAGGCAACAGTGTTTCTTGGCTGATGGGGCAGTGAGCATCTGCCTGCATACTCTGTTTTGCACACATATATTTCCCAGCAATCTGAGAGCACCATGTGAGTTGGAAGCAGTATAGGAAATGGGTAAGTATGGTTTTGGAGGAGATTCTTAGAATGGTGTGATTTAGGGCTGAAAGTCACAACATTTATCATTTGACTACAAAAGATACCAACAGATATGACAACAGCCCCACTACGAACCCCCAACCCTTGTCAGAAGAATCAACAGGCTTATTATGCCAATCTACATTCATAATGTTGTGAAAGGAAGGGAGCCCTTCCTGGTCACGGCATATCCGCCTCTCTGCTCGTGCCCATGCAGACAGGCTGTCAGCTTGATCAGACAGATGATCACCCTGAAAGAAACCTCACACTAATAGAAATCCCACTGCAAACTGATTAATTGCCATCTGGAGCAACTCCCTGACCCATATGGCTGAACGGCTGTGCAAATGCTGGTGCTGACATAAGGGAGGTTGTGGGAATGGGGTGCCAGGAGAAGGAACCTGCCCCTCTAAGCAGCAGCATGGACAAGGATTGGTTTAAACTGATTGTAAAGATGCACTTTGTGTAGGTGTTTATGGCTTGCCTACTCCAGAGAATTGACTTATCTGTAAACTGTATAATCATGGTATGTCTAAATAAGCTGCGAAGCCTTTGGAGCAAATTGACAGCTATTAACTGTCCACATGTGATTTTTGTATCTCCTACTGCCCTGGAAGCCCTACTCTGCCTCCAGTGAAGGAGGATTGTATTTAAATGGAAAACCAATCATCACTACAAAAAGTCAGTGAGATGCATAAGATGCAAGCCACTTACTCAGAACAGAACTAAAAATCCTCTTTGGCTCAGCAGCTGCCATGGAAATTGCACAGGACTCACTTTATAACTACATTAATTTTTCCCCTAAGGATCATGTATTGTTTTTGGCTGGGATAGAGTTAATTTTCTTTATAGCAGCTTGCATGGTGCTATATTTTGGATTTGTGCTGAAGACAGCATAGATAACACAGGGGTGTTCTCATTATTACTGTGCTTTCACAGAGACAAGGCCTTTTCTGCTTCTCATATGGTCCCACCAGTGAGGAGGGTGAGGTGGACAAGGAGCTGGGAGGGGAAACAGCTGGGACAGCTGACCCAAGGGATGTCCCACACCATATGTCATCATGCTCAGCATCTAGAGCTGGAGGAAGAAGAAGGAAGGGGGAGATGTCTGGAGTTACAGCATTTGTCTTCTCAAGTCACCACTGCACGTGATGAAGCCCGGCTTTCTTGGGGATGGTAGAATACCTGCCTGCCCATGGGAAGCAGAGAACAAATTCCCTACTATGCTTTGCTTGCACATGCATCATTTGCTTTACCTGTTGACCTGTTTTTATCTCAATCCCCAAGTTTTCTCACTTTTGCCCTTCTAATTCTCACCCTCATCCCGCTGTGGGGAGTGAGTGAGTGGCTGAGTGGGGCTGAGCTGCCCATCAGGGTTAAACCACAACGGGTCGGCAAAATTCTGCTGGTTCAGTTTTTATTCTAATTGCTTAAAGTTTTTCAGATTTTGGAAATGGATACCAGTAGGTCTTAAAATAATTACTATCTTATTAAACTGAAGCGATTTAAAACCAAAACGCTTTTACTGAAGTGACTGCTTCCATTTGAAGTTTCCCATTTCTTAATTATCCAAGCAATTCAAAGTCTATTCAATGAATTATTTAATTATGTGAACTTTCTGCCCTCTTCCTATAACACACACCTACAAGTTAGAGCTCACCAGGCAAAACAGTTATATGAGATACATCCATTAATTTGAATTAGCTGATAAAGAAATTCATAGGGAAACTGCTAGCACTGTGATCAACATGCATCATCGTCACCTTAAAAATCACCTTTCCTTTTAAGTTTTAATCTAACTACTGTTACAAGTAAAATTCTTTCATATATAATGGTGTTAGATAAAATAATGAACCATTGTTTTCTGTGCTAGACACAGCAGAGTTTGGACAATTAAGAACATAACAGGGTTACTGTTTAGGTCTGCCTTCTCCCTTTGATAACATTAAAACTGAAATATCTTTAAAAATACATGGTTTCTTTATATAATTTTGTACTTAGGCAAAAAAAAAAAAAAAAAAGGAAAACGTAAGAGCAACAAAACACTCATCCAAAAGTCTAAATGCTAAAAATTTATAATATGTTCAAAATATTTAAGCAAAGGATAGAACAAAAGAACAGCTACCCCACTGCATGCCTCACCAGTGAACTGAACACTAGGGCATGTAATGGTCTTGCCAGGAAGACATCCCTTAGCTACAGATCGTAGCAAATACTTGCATTTCCAAGTATGCCCAAGTTACCAGCAGGTATGGACCGTGTTTTGGAACAACTGGGCAAGCATGTTCAAAGCCAAGTCCAAAAGAAGCTGTGGCAGTAGCACTTGGATAGAGGGGTGAGTTCTCAGAGATGTACAGCCAAAGGACTTCAGTAAGATGAAACTGGGAACACAGGGCAGTTGCCTTTTTCTCTTTTCGCGGGCCTCAGATTTCACACTGAGAGCGCTTGTTTAATGAACTGTATGTGGAGGAACGAAGGGAATCTATGTCTAGCATTTCATTCTACTTTAACCTATACTCCGTTCTGGTATTTAATTCACCATTACCATACTTGAACTCCAGTAGTTCAATGGCAGCTAATTTTCCTCAAATACAATAGTAAAATTATTTCCATGCCTACATTGTAGTATCTCTGCAAGACGTACAGCTTGCCCATTTTATGCAACTGCTTTTATTCCAGTTTTCACCTAACTCTATTCACTATGCATAAAAGAAGTCTACAGTGCACAGTCCAGGTGCTGATGACTAAAATGTAGCCACCTAGACTTGATCAGGACTATGGGTGAGGCCTTTAATTTCTGCAGCCTCTGCTCTAGCAGACAATAAATCGAGTTGTGTTGGCAAGTCCAATTTCTCAGTGCTCCTCAAAGACTGTAACCACCTCAGATAAAGAACATCATGTAACTGTAGAGGAACAACCACCATTAGAGCATAAATATTTGACAGCACTATTCTGCAGTGGTGGCAGCTAAAAGAGCATTCTGTGAAGACACATATTTTGCTAAAAATGTATATAAAATGATCAAAGAAAACAGACTGAAACCAAGCTGGCAGTATTTGAAATGTGCATTGTCTAATGCTCTTCCTCAGTACAATCCAAGCTTTTGCCCTGACTTAGTGCCCAGATTAAGCTGCAATAATTTGAGGTAAACTAAGACAGTCAACATCAGTGCAACATACTGATGTAGATATTTCCCACATTATTCTGCAGTGTTGCAGTAACAGTGTGTTCACCAGCAGAAATGAACTACTAAAGAACAGTCTAATACTGCTATTCTTGAGAAGACAGTTATGATCCAGCCAGGTGACTATAAGGATCTCCTTTTTCTTGTTGTTCTTAAAACACAGTTTACTGTGAAATAAATTTATGACATAAACTGTAAAACCTAAAGTCTTTAAAATGTGTGTTTTTTCCATTAAACCCAAAAGCACTGGACAGAGGAAAAGCAATACCTGGTGTGAGTCACAGGCACAACTGGTCTTTCTGGTCGTCTCGGCGGCAAGGTACCAGGTCTGTTCACAGAGTTGGCTTTGGGTGGCCGAGGTTTCTTCGGAGGTATAGCAGGAACTGAAGGCTTCTGCAGGTCTAACTGTTTTTGCTCTCTCTCTGATCTTTCTTTAAATCAATCATTTCCAGAAAAAAGAACACGGATATTATTAAGTGAAATTCATTTGCACTCACAAGCCTACAACTGAACAAGAAATCTTCCACTGTAGATACACTGTATACAGAGAAAAAAACTTATTTCCTTTCCACTCCTGTTCTAAATAATTTTTGTTTGAAATAACATGTTTACCACAAATCAATTGTTTGCCCTGCCTGACTGTTCTGCCTGTAACTCCTCATGGCCAAAATGTGTGTGTGCAGTCTTAATGGAAATAATTTTTTAAATTTTAGTAACTTACTGGTTTCTGACTGCAAAATATCAGAATGGCAAAAAATTATGTACAACATGGAACAATTTCCCATGAGCACAACTTATATTAAATTCTAATATGAAACAATATTACATTAGAAGGTCACAGAAATAATTATGCTGGATATTCTTAACATAACTTGGAGAAACAGAGAAATGTAATTTCTGGTGGAAAATAAAAAGTGTGTTTCAAGTGGTCTACAGTTAAAATATGAAAATAAAATACGAGCATAAAAATTTATCAATGTTTAGCAGGATGTAAACCCCTTGGAAAAAACCAGACCTTCTGTTTAGGTTTTTAAGCACAGACTTATATGTGAATTTTTCAGCTTGCCAATGCAAAACTCAATTGCAGAAATGCTTGTGCATTTTTAGGGAGTGCCAGGATACCAATATCCAGTGTCAAACACACAATGCCTGTCAGTATGTAAAGTACAATACACATGAATAACTCGTATAAATAATATCCAAACACATAAACACATTTGCCACATCAAAGGAAACCTCATTTTTCTTAGAAAGGACAAAACTCTCAAAGGGACCAAAGTTATGCTCTCTGTATCCTACTGTGTCAACACCCCACTTCCCTTGACAACACTGTCTGTGATATACCATGATTATTATACTTCTGTATACATCTAAGAGGTACTGGGAATGCTACAGGGCTTTGCTTAATGGTTTCTAGGTTTCATTCAGTATGAGAGGATCTTGAAATAAATCACCAGAAACACAATCCACATTAGATTTGGAATAGTCCAGTTAGCAACTATTGTTCACAGGCATAAACCCTCTTCCAGCGCACTTTCAGCAGATGTAGTCATTGGGTCCTCAGTAACATTGAAGCTTTTCCAGCATACTGTGACATTTTTACACACTTAATCCTATGACAATTTATTCTGTGTCAGCGTCCAAGAATCTAAACTATGCATGAGGGACAGGCTAGGCAGTGTGCCAACACAAAGAACTTTCCTGTGCCACCCCTGCTGCCACACCACACTGAGCAATTCCTGCCATTCCCGGGTACTCCTGAAATGTAGGCACAACTCCTACAGCCTCTTTTCAATGCTCAGAGAAGTTACAGATATTTATAGCCTGAACAGTAATATATTTAAACTTCCTGTGCTGTTTTGGCAGTTGGCTTTGTAAATCCAAAAATGGAAAGCAAAGATAACCATAAGAAGCAGCACACATAACCAAAAGTAAGCATATGTAGAGTAAACTGCTAAAACACCTGTCAGATCACTAAGATATATATCCAGAAACAGACCTTGGTGCAAAGTCTGAGGGTTCTGGCACTAAATTATAACTGCCTATTATACATTTAGTCGTGTGCCTTTTAATAGGCTGCAAGACTGAATACTTAGAAAGTAACAAGTCCCATAAACAAACTTGTCCATACAACTGAATAGTCCACCTTAAACACATGAAACTTGACACCATTCAATTAGAGAACTGATGTAACTATTTTTCTGAAACTATTAGAAATGCACAATGAACACAATGAAACCATTAAAGGTTTAATTTGCTTGTCCCTGCTCTGTGTGGTACCGTGTCCCATTTCTCGCAATGTTCAAACAAGGCTTTGAAGACACAACTTTTTCATTTCTTCACAGCCTTGCCTATGACTTTTGTGACTATGATAATGGGGTGACTCATAATCTTTAATGGCTATATCTTCACAAAACCCCTCCGTGATGCAGGAACACCACCAACCCTGCTTTCAACTAGAGAACCAAGGCAGACAGATGTTAAGAAAAAAGTACATGCTAATATGGGGTATCTTATTCGATCAAGGTGGGTTTTACAGAGCACCGAGCTTTATACAGCATTTCATGTATTGAGAGCAAATCTCCCCTTGACTTCAGTTGTGGCTGCACGTACTTAACAGCTCTGGATTGGTAAAACTGAAAACCCTAAATTTAGTCCGTAAGCTACAACGAGATCCTTTCCAAAATGCCTACCATCACAATCTATCAGAGTGGGAAACAAACACCCAAACAATGCACTTAATGGAAACAGAGACTGTGAAATGACAATGTACATTGGTTTCATTTCCCTTGTGTCTCTGCAGAGAGCAGGCAGGAAAGCACATCTCATACCTTTTTCTTCTGTTCGATTAGGAAGACATTCTGGCCTTTCAGGTGGTATCTTTTTGATTTCATGCTTTCGATCTGTGGTCCCTGTCAAAGGAAGAAAATTTTTGAATTCTGAACAAGCCAAAAAACCAGCATATACAGCCACATAAGATTTAATTCCGCAATTTCTGTACGCTTTTTATATTCTCCAATTTGAAAATGTCTTGCTAAAACTGAACATAAATTTATTACAATTATTTGTTTGCACCATAATGACAAAAAAGCAATTGGATGTTTATGGCTTTATAATCAAGTTCACGGTTTCCAAACTGTGCACCCCAAAAAAATAGACACTTTCAGACCAGTCTGTGGAAAAAACAAATCAATAACTACAGATTTTTAAATATGGACAGATGTTTTACTGTTACACATGTATTTAAATGAGAAGCAACTCAATAGTGTGCAGAATTATTAGGAATAAATCAATTAATTGCATAATGCCAAGAGAATACTTAATAGAGCAAAATATACAGAGCTTATTTTACATAAGTTAACCCATTTCCTCCTATTTTTCACCACTGGTAGTAGCTGTTCACTTCCACATATTAGAAGGATAGGAAGAACAGTGCTGGCAGTATTCTGCATGACTATTTTAATTGACAGATTTTGGCCTGGAGCTGTAGGCTGCTGCTGCCTTCTGCCTCTGTACTAATGGCCCTGACATACTGATTTCTGTTGCTCCAGGGAATATGGGAACTCGTGGCATCAACAACGGGAAGACTTTGCAAAAATTTCCTGGCACATGCAAGATGCAATCTTCTAATCCCCATATTATAAGGAATACTTGACTGTATATTGGCTTTGCTGCACTGGCTCACCACTAGGTGCTAATGCCATTCCAACTTCGTACTGTTGAAAATCCCTTTAGGTAACGCTATTAGTATCTCAATAAAAATTACAGTAGATGAAATCCAAGAAAAGCAGAGGAGGCAAGGCAGGGAACACAGGGCAATTTTTTGCTTCAGTCTATTCTGTTATATGCAGTTTTCAAGTACATTTACCTTTCCAAATGTGCTGTTGCAACTCCCTTCTGCAGCTGGTTCCTAGAAATTAGTGCTCACCAGTGGTGATCACCAGCCATTGTTTCTTTACATAAATGTGCTGTTGGACAGGCAATACTTGTACCGTTTATCTTGTCAACAAATAATACTAAACTCACATTTTACAGTTGAATTCAATGATCTTAAGGGTCTTTTCCAACCTAAATGATTCTATGAACAATACTTAACTCCTGAGAGGTAAAACTGTTGCTGCAAACCAGTTAAAACCTTTCTGCACAAAAGATATGCAAAGTACAAGTCAACATATTGGTAATCTTGCACACAGCAGTGTCATCAAGAAAAAAAGACATACAAGTGTCTAATTAACGGCCATCATTAACACACAGAAGGACATTCTCAGGCCAAGTCTAAAACAATGAGCCTACAAACACTGAGGAGCTCCCAGGCTCAGGTGTACTCCCTACTTGGGTTGTGACCCCCAAATTAATCAGCACCCAGGCAGGCGCCATGATCCTGCTTTCACTTCCAGGTGAGGGTCACCTGCAAGGAAGCTCCGGGGAACTCCGTATCAGCTCCCAGAGGAATTCAAGAGTATTCCCACCCTTCGGTCCAGACCCAGTTGTATTGCTTAACCCAGCCACCCAGTGAAATGCCCGCTGCTATGGTGACACAGCTAATGTACTGCATACAAACAGGTACATATTAAAAGTGTTCTTCTCTAATTATAGGAGTATAAATTGAAAGAAATACATTTTATAGAGATTTTCTGAAACATGTCAGGCTATAGCATCAGTTGTCACTAAGACATCGTACCATCGTACCACCACTAGATGGCAAAGTCATACTGCTCTCTCTGGACATTGTTACTGATCTTAAAATCAAATGTATGTTTTCATGAGTCTCAAGACAGAGAAAAGAACAAACCACAGATGTCAATAAGCAACTCAGATATTTATAGTCATGATTCTAGAGTCAAAGAACTGCATGAAAAGTCCAAACTAGTTAAATTACAGCATATTGATTCACAGTAAATTGTACACTGGTGTAACTTCTATTAAGAGCTCAAGACTGTGGGAGAGGGAAATCTACTTTTTTAAAGCACCAAAAGCTGGAACGGACCACAGTAAAAGGAAAACTATCTGCCTAGATTGGATGAATTTGTTTTGGTTTTTAATGTGTGCCAGCAGTGGGGGAAGCTAGTGCTGCTGCAGAATTTTTACAAACTCACTGGACTTGAAGGATTAAAGAATTCCAGCCATAGTTATATTTCCACCACCACCACTGCAATACAAATGAAAACTCCAAGAGCATCCCCTGCCTTGTAATTTTTAATTCTACATGAATGGAACTGGAATTTTGTTTCCAAGGTCAGAACTGTCAAGTGCATAGATACTTTACTGTTTTTAAGTTTTATGATAAAAATAAATTATGCAGGCACTTTCGGAAATTAGTATTGAGGGGTCGTTTTAAAATGACAAATAAAAGTGAGTTCAGCTCTCAGTACGTACCCACAATTCAGTCTACCATGTTACAAAACCAGTTCTGCCAGCACTTATCTGTTTGCACAACAGAATTAGCCCCTTAATACATTTGCAACACCATTATCTACATAACCAAATTCAGGATAACTCCTTTTAGTTTTATACTTAGGGTTATAAAGTATCGAAACCCAAGAATCTAACTGTGGCATAGACTCTGGAACACTCAGCCAGCTCCAGCATTCACACAGACCCGCAAGGCTTCAACTGCAGCTCAGATGAGACCACTCTATGACAGTGCTTTATGGATATGCAAAAAAGCTCTTTGTCTCCAGAATAAATCACATCTATAGTGAATGCAGTTTCCTCCTGCAGGTATTATCAGACTCCAACATACTGAGTCTATACTGGAAGACATGCACACAATCAACTTCTGTCAAGGAACAGAACCGTAAAACTTCTAAAAACTAAAGTGTCACACTTGCTCCGAGCTAACATGTTTAAGAGGTGATACAGGTTATTTTAAAACAATGCAGATGATTGCCTGCAGATGATTGCCTGCAATGCATTTAAAAACCACAAATCTCAATTTTTTTAGAGTTATCAACCCTGAAAGATTCTAATTTATTAGTTGTTGTCTAGACAACCTGCTTATCACTTATGATATAGATGAATTCTATATTAAATTTGAATACACTTAATTTAGATTGAGATGTGCTCACTGATATATGCTGTACAAAATCAGCTGTATCTTACCTGATCCTTGTTTGATGACAGGAGCTGATGGAGGTGGTGGTTTCTTCGGTCTCTAAAATTTAATAACAGAAGAAAACAGATTGCTTCAAAATGCCTGCAAATCTCTTTCATACAAAAGTTGGAGTTAATAATAAAGTGCTTAACATTAATAATTACAAGTTATGAGACTGTCACATATTTCTCCTGAAATAACTTCATTAAAATGAATCTGAAGGGAGAAAATAGCACTGACAAATGAAATGTCATTTTTATGCTTTTACAACTGAAATATCCTATTGAGGGGTAAAAAGAGTTTCATTTTATGTACCTCTTAAGATTAGAGGAATACATGACCTTTGGCCTACTGAAGAAATCTCTCTCTTTAAAATTTAATCTTGTAAATATTCCTATTCATTTTGGAAAAAACAAACACAAAGAAACCCCTAAATACTTGTGGCAAAACCTGACGTGCTTTTTCAGACTCATAGATGATGCAAAAATGCAGAACACAGGAAATACTGCAGACTACTGCAGAAGTTACATTTTATTCCCTTACTACAATATAGTTAGAGTTTCAGTTGTGAAAGACAGTTATCAGGATTTTAGATGTTTGGTGAAACAAATCATTCCAAATAATCTGTACTTTTTACTTTTACCTTCTCTGTCATGACCATTTCCCTCACAGATCTGTAATGGTATGACCACAAAAGCAGTGCCAGAGGCATTTTTCTTCACCTGCAGCTTAGTGGAGGGATGTCTTTTCTTCTGTGCCAAAGTGTATGTATGCACACACATCATACTGGCATTCACCATGTGTTGGAATGAGTACAAAACCAAGTGGAGGACCATGCTAGATTAAGTAACACACTTTATCTCTCCCTTAAAACAAACCAAACAAACAAAAAAAAAACCAACCAAAACCTATCAAGATTATTGAACATAAAATCTAAGCAAAAATAATTTTTCCTATACCCATCCATTTTTTCTGAGATGGACCTTATTTCCTTTGCTATAGATTGATCACAATCACTGTCTGGTTGATCACAATCACAGTTGCTGGCTATGTAGCACTGCATATTGTCTTGTGGAACTAAGCATAAAATGATGTTTCCATAGCTTTGCCAAACTTCAACCATCCATTTAAGCCGATATTTTCTCTCCAACTCTTGATCCCTGCCCTCCCTCCCATTACTTTCTATTTATCTGCCAAATCTTTCGAGAAAGATCAATTGTTTTGTTCACTTGCAGTAATTAGTTCAGCCTCTGCCCTAGAACTCTCAGATCTTGCTCTGACTGTGGACAGGGAGCAGGTTTGCTGTGAAGGCTGAGCCCTTGCCACACACCCTTCCAAGGGACCTCTTTCAAGTCTAGCAAACTTATTGATCTCTGGAGGAAAAAAAATACCAGTTTTTGCAGAGACTGGGTAAGCCTAACAGCTTGAATTTCAGAAGTTGTCATCCAGTAACCCTCATGTTTCTCCTCTCACCTTATCCTGACCAGACCGCCTCCCGTCATCAACTTGACCAAACTGTGGCCAAGAACTCAGATCAGAATGATCTTCTCTAGCCTGGCTGCTGAGGACCGTTGTCCACAAACACTGAGTCCCTTATAGTCTCAGAGGTACTTTTGTAAGAATTTGGGTAATATGTTTAAAGGTTTAAACACAGAAAAGTGAAAAAAAAAATTGGAAAGGAAACATGACAGGAACAATGAATGTCTTGTGATAGCAATTGGGAGTTTTGTTGATAATGGCTGCAGGGTGAAATAATTGATGCCAAGGATCCAGCAGTACAATATACACATTTGGGGTTTTATTCTGGAGTGGTGTGAGACTGATCCCATTGACTGTCCATATATCAGGAGTTGGAATACAAGCACATCTCCTTTAGCACATCTTTTGGCTTAGTTCTCATCTGTAAGGAGTCTAGGTCATGTCCCCTGAGATGTGTCTTCCAAAGTAAGTTCAGCAAGTGCAGATGGACAAGTGACAGATTCACTGCAAATCCCACTCCTGATAAGAAAGGGTCCTATGGTTCACTAGCCAAAGTGACTTTAACTGAAAGCTGAAGAGGGAAATACATTGTTTCAAAAAGGCAGACAAAGATCAGAAAAGGGTGTAGTGTGAAGAAGGTTTCAGAGTGCTTAGGGAAACATGGAGAAGCAAGAAGGATTTACGAGGGTCTGTGTTGGGATAGAGGTGGTGAGATAACCGAGAAGGTGATGGAGACAGACTAAAAGTTAAGCCAATAGACATGAAACCAGGACTAGTTGGACAAGAAGAGAACAATTACAGAGCAGGGACAAAGAGTAAGAAGGAAGAGGAGAAGAAGCTGGATAAAGAAATTTGGTGTAGGAATAGAAAGTAAATCCATATCTGGATTTAGATTCAGGTAGTAGTAGATCTCAGGGGAAAATCCTGTAATGGAGACCACCTGAGAGGTGGAGATGTGGACTAGGCAGTGAACAGAAAAATCTGGGGCAAATATCCACATGTGGAAAAGAATCAGGTTTGGAAAACTTGGGAGTGAACAAGGAGATGGGAAAAGATTTGAAGATTTGTTCAACAGACAGAAGAACTACTGCAACATATACTTTCAGAGCATAGGATGGAATCCAAGGTTTCTGGATCACATCAGAAAATACCTGACAAAATCACTAGAAAATTATTTATCTCCTTCCCTTTTAGCACTGATTCAAGCAAAGATAGACGGTCTGCAGTCCTACCAGATACTTACTCATGTGGTCAGATTTGTGGCATTTTAAAAATTAATAAAATTTTATTCTCCACATTTAGAGCAGACCTAGCTGTAATTTCTAAGTATCTGAATATCTAATTTATTCTACAAGTTATATTAAAGTGTGCTCTAAAAAAACACTTTAAAGGTATATAATTTATAAGTTCAAAAAGACTGAATAATTTTGCTACAAAAAACTGATATGATTTCTGCCTCTTCTGGAAATCGCCTTCTTTTATTATTAAGCCTAAAGCCAGGATATCCACTCTGCTACGGAATTGCATCTTCATCTCCCACCATTTTTGCTGCTCTTCTACCTTCATTTTCAATAATTATCATGTTAGCCTCTGTGAATTGTTTAATAGTTGCTTTATTAAGCTTTCCAAGTTATTTAATTTTTGCCTTCGGCATCCAATTTTCATTGCCAAAGACTGAAGCTGAGTGCCAGTAAGTCTTGGTTTTATCACAGAAGCCTTACACTGTCACGCTGAAATACTCATCAAAAGCCTGGTTGCAAGCTTTTAATAACCACTGGTGGCTGCAAAGGTTCCTAAAAACAGAACAGACTTTTGGGGTAAGGAATCCATGACTTTATTCCAGGAAACTGCAAGATTTCTAAATACTGTCTGGCAAATAACAATGCCATCTTTTTCGAATAAATAGAAGCTGAAAAGCTTATGCATAGATTTTATACCTTAATTTTTAATAATTCTGAGAGGTTGAGAAACATGCCTCTGAGATACCAAAAGCTCACTGGTTTTCAAATTTCACAGTTAAGTTTCACCCTTTTTCTTCAACTACCTGAAGGGAAGTTATAGCCAGGTGGGGGTTGGTCTCTTCTCCCAGGCAACCAACAACAGGACAAGGGGACATGGGCTCAAGCTCTGCCAGGGGAAGTTTAGGTTAGATGTTAGGAAGAAATTCTTTACAGAGAGGGTGATCAGGCATTGGAATGGCCTGCCCAGAGAGGTGGTGGATTCACCATCCCTGGAGGTTTTTAAAAAGAGATTAGACATGGCCCTTAGTGCCATGATATAGTAATTAGAGTTGGATCAGGGGTTGGACTTGATGATCTTGGAGGTCTTTTCCAACCCAATCTATTCTATGATTCTATGATTCTTCTGGAACAGTGCTTGAACTGCTGTCCATCAGCGTGCAGAGGGTACACCAACTTTTCTTATTCCACCACAAAGACAATGGAGAAGAGTTAAGAATTCTAGATATCGTTGCATCACATGACTCAGTCCTGGGACCTCCAGCTCCTCTCTCTCTCAAACTTGTAGGACACAGGACAAAGGAGTGTAGAGGAGGTGGGGTGGCTGGATGGGCAAATCAAACTCCATAATATGACTTGGAGCACCACACATTCTCTCTATGGATGCTTTTTAACCCAGAAATTTTTTTTCCTTCATATTTTTATACTATTAAGTTAGAAGTAAAACTTTGTCAAAACCACATATTTGAAAGAGGATTTCTTTCAACTCTACTTTCATTTTGTATTGTCAAGTGAAAATGAAAGAATACATTGCTTACCTCTTTTTCAAAATCAGAAGGAAGAAGCTTGACAAAGTTATCTGGAAACACACCTCGTCTGCCATTGAGTTCTCCTTCCCACCAACCCACATCAATGCAATCCTAAAAAACAGTAAAATAAAATGAAAACCACAATGTGCTTGTGTGCTGAACAGATCTGTGAGCTGAAGTACTCTTTTGCATAATGTTCTGCCTTTTTGTTAGAGTATGACAATTTGCTGGAGTGCCAGGTTAACAGGGTAATCTATCAGATAAAAATTTAAATAATCACCCTGCATTTCATTACCACATGGGCAGCTAGGAAAGAACCATAAACAGGCTATAAGAGCTCAAGATCTTGTATGTGTCTAAAACATTAGTTCACCATTTGATCTATTAGACAAGTCAGTATTTTGAGCAAGCATGACACTATGTCTGACTTCATTTTACAGAAAAGCCAATAACTTGATTCAACATCATACATCCCAGGAGATAAAAAAGCTTCTTTATTTCTCATACTTTCAAAAAAAGCTCGACTCATTTTAGAATTATTAAATTCCATCACACTCCAGTTAAGAAGGCATTATACACCTGAGCAATATCACTCATCACCTTTCTCTGCAGCATTTCTGAGCAGCACAATGCAGAGTGTGTAGCAAAACAATGTACAGATAAATAAGTGAATAAGCGGTATCAGTGAGTCTAAATGATGAAAAAATAGTACAGCTATTTTGGTTATGAATAATAACAGTAACAGAAGACACAACAATTTTAGAGAAGGTTAAAATTGTCCCTTAAGTCCTCAATGCTCCATGTTCAATTTTTTTGTGTGTGTTTGCTACAGAGAACAGTTCCTGTTGAGATTTTCCACATTCTTCTTTTCTAAAAGCTGAAGCCGAACCAATTCAGCTGTTTTCCAAAACACAATTACAGGAAAGTCACCCATTGTCTGCTCAGTCTTAAAACCATTTCAGCCAATTTTTGCAGTTGGCTCAGCATCAGCCTGGCCAACCTTTCATGATTTCCATAAAACCATTTGTTTCAGCTGCTAAATGGATGACAGAAAAATGCAAGTTAACTAAATGAGGTGTAGGTAATACCAAGTCTTAAAAATACTGTTCACAATGACTGTGCTTGTTGTTATTTCAACAAAAACATCAGCATGAAAAACATGATTGCTTTCATGTTTTGGGGGTGTTTTTTTAGCTATTTTTCTGTTCTACACTTTTTATTTAGCTTATTTAGTCCACCCTGAAATAGAATATGTGCTAACTGAATACACCAGCTAAACTGCCTGGTTTCTTGCATCATCTCTGTTTCAGTTGTTTTTTTTCCCCTTCCTCATATCTTAAAATTTTTCTCTGATGTAATGCAGGCATTGAACAATCCTTCCACTTTTTTTCTGATAATTTTCTCTCACGCCTAATCTGTGCTTTTCTCCTGTATTCCCCCTTCTCTTTAGCAGGGTGGCCTTCACCAGGGACACTTACATTTTCTAGACCTTACCAGGAGTTATTCAGGAAGTATTTACTGGTTCTGTTAGACCTCTGTTAGTGAGCAGGGCTGATTCTTGACTAGCTGATGTTTTCAAAGTGTCTGCTGAGTGCATACTGGGCTGTCAGGGACTCCATGGAGGACCAATATAATCAGCTAGTGAGGCGTGGCACGGGCAGGCACTGTGCAGGATACCACTCTTACTGCAGAGCCAGCACTCCTCATTCCTGATGTGAACGCGCTCTCCCTCTTGGCTCTATCTACTTGCACAGCTTAGTAATCAGTGCACTCAACTGTTCTATCACATGGCATGTTTCATAATGCCCTCCATCCCCTACGCTGCTAATCGGAAATTGCCAAAACATTTATGACCTGATTTAGATTTTGAAAAATATTAAGAATAATTCAAGCATCCAGAGATGAAAAGCCTGTGCTTCAACTGATCACACAGCTTAGTGCTGGCTAATAATCCTGACTGAGCAGCATGAGACATCACGTATATGCTTTTTAAGTCAGATGTTTTTATGCTGTTAGGAAACGCAAATATTACTTCTTCTTCTTTGTTTCATTAACACATACGAATTTTTTATTTGATGCTTTTTTTAAAGCTTATCTGTTTTCCTGAAGTGCTGTTTGTGTCACACATTTATTAATCCCAAACAACAGCAGGTTTGCTTTTTTTTTTCCTCTCCATCTTGTCACTCAGGCTTACACAGCCAATCACCATGCTGGATTTTCATACACTAAGTAAATCTCTTTAGGCAGATTCTCTTTAATTTTCCTCATTTACTTCACTTGCAAGAGAAGGCTTATGTGTCACTGAGAAAAAAAGAGATCTCAGAAATGAAAAGCTACAGATGAGATCTGGTGAAGAATCTCCATGACAGTGCCCTCCTGCTACCCACAACTGCAGGCTTGCTGTGCCTCAGCAACCTCTGGAAGCTGATCCAAGATGCTGGCAGCAGGTAGGTCTTCATCATGAGACACACCACCATTCAAGCATACCTGAGTTACAGCTGCACAAGCTGCCTCAAGTACTAATAAATGGCAGAGCTATGAAGTGCAATCAAGGCAATATGATTAAAACAACGTGTCTGACCCCACTCTTCCTCAATCCTCATCAACCATGCAATCTTAACCATATTGTCTTTTTTAATGTATCTTCATGTGTTTGAATTCAGCGAAATGGCTGTAATTTTAAAATGCAGATTTTCTAGAAAAGCTGCCAAGCAATCCCGTATCAATATTCCAAAATTTATTAACAAAACAAGTGGATCTCTGCTTTATCTCCATGTTATCCTGTCACTCATATAACAATGTAAACAAACAAAAATCAGACATGGAAATATCCCAAAAGTCCTATGAAAAAAATTTATTCCTATTACTAAAAGTGCATTTTATTTTCCTTTAATAAACAAAACCAAAATATTTACAAAACTGAAGAGTAAGACATGGCAAAAAAGAAGAAATTGTGTTTGACAGATACTGGAATTCGTACAGGTGGTATCTGGGTCAACATTTAGCTACTGTAAAAACCAGCTCCTACCAAAGCTTAATTTGGAGACTGTACCTACATACTCATTGCAGTGACAGTGCAATCACAGACCTTAGAGAAATTCTATGATTCTATGAACACAGCTCCACTTATGTCTATGGTGACTAGAAGAGTAGGGACAGAGGAGGGGCAAATAGAGAGGTACCTGACAGAGAGACCAGCCATGAGCCATGCAGAGGTATTTTAAGACAGACAAAGAGAGTTTCCATTCTGAGCACGAGATTTATCGTAAGGTTACTGAATGCAAGTGAGATACAGTGAGATACATAAATAGAGTTGACAGTGTAAGATCATGGCTTAGTCTCTTCTTGGCAACTTCAGTGATCCTGCAGCCACTCTGTACACACACAGTATCCTACATTAACACTTTTCTTAGCAGCAAAACTACTTCTCTTGTATTAGAACAAACACCATGCTATTCCTTCCCTCAGTGTCCTCAGTCCAACAGTAGAAAAGCAGAAGGTGGTGGAGATTGAACAGGAAGCCCAAGCATAAAGCACCTTATACTACGTGGTCTTACAAATACTCCCCTCACTGTACAGAAGCAGCTGTACCTACACAGGCACTACTGACAAGATACTATCCGTAGTCATCTCCCCAGCGCAGGAGTACGGCGGGTCACAAGACAAGAACACAAACTTCCCTCTACTCAAACACCATCGCTGGTTTTCTTTGGCAATAAAAGAGGTGACAACCGAGGTTGATAAGGCAGAGATGTCAGTCCTTGCCAACTTGATCTCCCCTTCACTAGCTGATATCACATTCAAGAGCATGACATTAAAAGATTCAAGTTCATACTCGGCAGGTGACACGTCTCTCTCATGCCGAGCTGTGTCCCACCTACGAGCTTGGCAACGACAGATTGCCCCATTACGCACACATGACTAACTCTCCCTCCTGGAAATGCTCACAGCTTCACAGCCTGCTCTGAGGAGGCAGGAGTTTCATATACCCCAAAGACAGAGGGGCTTTTATTTCATATAAAGTTCTCTCTCCTAAAAAAAAGGGCTTGGTTATTACAGATGGGTCTATTTCTAGCCCACGCTGCTATTTGCATTCTGAGCCTAAGCCAGAAGAAAGGAACATGAAGACAACCAACACTTTTGCTGAAAATGCAAAGCAGCACTTCTGGTTGTGAACATATTTATAATAAAACTCTCCTATTTGTATTCTTTTTCATTATTTTGGTAGGAGTCAAGAAAGGATGCAAGATTACTATAATTTAAATGTTAGACATGCTCCATCGTATGTTTTCCTCCAAGTAATATGCATTATATTAACTTCACTATTTTTTACACTTTTTTTTCTTGAAGCCACTTACAGGCAAGTTACTATGTGCTATGAGACTGTTCTTAATCACTTAAATATCTGTAGCAACCTGTAGCAACTTGGTTGTGTGTTTAGTTATTATTATAATTTTCCTCTTGCCTGTGTTCAGCAGCCCAGTGGACTGATATCTAGATCATCACTGAAGCCAGATGAAAGTGCACTCAAGAAGTGCACTTTCAAAATCACTCTGATCAGCATTAGCAGCCATCTGATACTCACTGGGAACCTACCAACAGTTCAGCAACCTCTGCAGCTTTACCAAAATACAAGGAAGCCTGAGAGCATCTGCTGAGCAAGGCTGGTAGGGGCTGCCCATGAAGCTACTCCATGAGGTTCAGCCCCACCCCAGCTGGCAGCACACAAGGGGTATAATAAAGGTTTGCAAGAGGTACAGAAACAGTTTGACAGCCGGGCAGGCATCCACTCCTTCAGCCACGTTTTCTATTTATTTTATTTGCCTTTTCCTCCAAAGCAACCAGGCCTTCAAGGCAGCACCCACTCCCTCATCTCTTGCTACCTTTGGAAGGACTGACTATTTTCAGGGAGTGCCGTGGCCCAAGTTAATCTCTCCCCTCCCTAACCTACCTTCCAAGCTGCCCCTACCAAGAAGAAGGCTTTTGTTGGTAAAAGTAAATGAAGTATTTTTTCTATTCCCCAAGGTCCCAAAACGAGTAATAACCCATGCATTCATCTTCTCTCCTATCCATGGCTTGCACTGCAGCTGTGTAAACTCTTGAAGAAATACATCTGAAAAAGGCCAATCTTCTCATCTGTAAATAGGACTTCTGTTTTTTTTTGAGGGAGCAGATCACTGCACAGGCTGGTCCCTCTGAACATGATGTTACTTTGTAATACTGCTAAAATATGAAGCTATAGATTAGACATCAACAAATAACTGCTCACTCTTTCAGCTTTTCGATTAAAAGTTTTTGATACAGAAACAGTTCTTCATACAGATTTCATCAATGCAGCCAGGATAGGAACCAAGAACACGAACGAGAACAAGCAGGCCCTCAGAAAAGTATATGTGTACTCCTGAAGTGCTCAGATAACAAGTTTTCTGCTCATGCCAGTAGATGTACTTGCACACATAGTAATCATTTACAGAGTTCTTCTAAAAAAAAAGGCAGAATGAATCTCTCAACAACTACCTAATCCAAGATAATCTAGATAAAAGAGACAGTCCAATAGAAAATAAAGTCATCTTCTGAGGCAGTCCTGGAGAACACCAGTTTTCCCTTTACATACTTCTTGCAAATATGCATAGATGATGAAATACTGAAAGAAAAGTATGAAAGGAAACCTCCCAGTTTGGCTCTGTTTGGCTTCAAACTTGGGGATTTATCCTGCTCAGATCCTCAACCTGTCCCAAAAGTCCCAAGTCCTGCATGGATCTTTCCCTGCTACTGACAGTTCTCATGCCCAAGCCATAGGGAACCTTACATCTGATAATGCCAGTGGCATCTTTTAAAGCTTAAGGAGTCAAATAGGGAGATTTTTATTTACCCATAAGCTCCAAGGCTCTACTAAGAAATTCCTGTGTCAACACTGCATGGAAGAAAATGGGAGAGATTGTCAGAAATTTTCAGCTGTGGTTACACTACTCTTTCCAGGCAGTGTTTTTTACTGGCAGGCACAATAAAGGACACCTCTCCAGAAGACAAAGTCTGTTCAAAAACTGGCCCAAGTTACTGGACACTGCAAAAAAGAAACTGGTTGAGAATAATAAATGACGTGCAATACCCAGGATGTTAGACCAGAGGATCTAGCAGACCAGATGTATTTTTTCTTTTAAATATCTTTCAGGCTAGATCTAACCTTTTGACTTTACATTCAGTGATTAAATAGTTTAATCAGTAATGAAGCAAAAAAGCTTTGATGAAATATTTGTACAAACAGGAAGAATTAAGTTGCTTATTGAACAAAACAATCTCTTCTGGGGATTCACTTAATTTGCAATGTTCAGTCAGCAGAATTCATGGTGAAGTAAATATGTTCCACATCATAAAACTGTAACACTCCAATACCCAAATTAAAACTAAATTAGCCAACACAAACATGAAAGGTGGTGCTAGTAACAGCCATAATTTATGCCTCTGATAAGCCAAGATAAAATACTCATGTAATTACATTTTCTGTATTTAATAAGATTATAAAAACCTAGAACAAAACATTCCAAGGATTATGTAATGCTATTAACACTTAGATCACAGACATCTTAGGACCAGGGTCCTAATTACAATTACTAATTATTTGGCACTGTATGTGCATTTTTACTTTCCCGTCAAATAGCTCTCCCTATCCTGAATAGGCTGGACTTCAGATAATGCCATCAAATCAGCAGGTGAACCCAACATCCAGAAGAAAAGAAAGGATGAAGCTAAGCAGTGAGCCTAAAGCCCACATTGTGAGCAATAATCACAGTTTTCCAGATGCCTCAGCATTTCAGCAATATCTCTTGTAAGCATGAGGCAGAAAAAAAAAATCTTTTTTTAATCTCAAAATATGTCACCTTTTCAGATTAGCTTGGCTGTATTAAGCACGCTTACAAATAAACCTAATGCATTTCAAATGATGCAAATCTTGAAGCATTGGCTGCATGGGGGATCCTGCCACTTCCCCAACACAGCTTGGCTTGAATGTCCATTTGACAAAATTTAAATTTGGGACTTTCCATGAACAACAGAATCCCTTTTTCTGAAGGCACTGCTGTAGCACCACAATCGGTGATAACAAGAACAGGAAAAGAGAACTTCAGTGTGTACTTTAAAGGAATAATATTATAAATATACTAACAAGAACAACATTGAAGTGCTGGTTGTTCCCTTCTGCCCTGGACTAATCACAGGCTTCACAGTTTATTTAAGTGCTCAGCTCAAACAGTAGTGTTGCAGTCATGTTTCTAAAGATACCAGTGAAAAGTAAGCTGCACCTGGTGCCCTATTAAACATATTGTCAGGCTTTATCTCTACCCAGACCTCACTTAATGCCCCTGAGCTCACAGCAAGCCAAGAAATGCTGCAAGATATGAATAAGTGTTAAAAAATTATTTATAAACATTTAGAAGTCTTGGCCAAGGACAAGGTTCAAGCAAGAGGAATTACTTACCGTCTGTTTCCCCTAAATTACTGAATATATTGAATCACTTTAAAAATAGATATATTTATTTGATCATCAGTGTCCCCACAAGTTTTATAGAACTGCTTTTATCACTCATTTGAGGGAACACTCATGCTTCTGTGCAATGACACAAGTTTTGTCCCACGCACTTGCTGCACTCATTAGCAGCATGTCAAATGGGTCTCGTTCTGCAGGACCTCCTCCAGCTACCATCCCACACAGCACCACTACTTGAAACCCAGAAAGAATACAAACCTTCTCATTCCTATTAGGTCAAAACCTACAGAGGAAAGCTTCAGGCCAGGGAAAAGCCTCTTGGCAAGCTCCTGGGACAGTCCCACTCCTCCTATCACCCTTCCCTGCTCACATACCCCTGTGTGTCCCGTGGCCAAGGCTGCCAGATGCAAGGCAAAAGGGCAGGAGCAGAACCCCCCCTTTCAGCAGCCCCTACCATCCATCATGTAAAACTGCACCCTCAGCATGCACGCTTTGCAAAATAATTTCTTGTATGAGATCAGCAGCGTGGCCACAAGCAGGTTTCTCCATCAGCTAAGAAGGAGGGATGTCTTGGGGGAAAAACTGGTGCCAAGCAAGCGTAACGTAGGGTAGGGGGTAAGCACACAGAAAGCAGATTAGGTAGGGCCATTAGGTCTGGCCAATGATGTGTTGAGTAATTCATGGTTATCTCAAGAGAGAAAAGGGCATGCACTGAGAGCCTTTATGGTATTGTTCTGTCTGAGGGAAATACCTATTCATTTCCAAGAGCAAGCAGTAAGAGCCTTTATTGCTTACATGCTATTATTTAAACACAAAACATTATAAAAGCTTTCTTATGGCTATCATAAAAGCCTTCTTAAAGTTGGGCATTGATTAATGTTTACTTACTGTATTCCTTTCAGTTTCTGTATGTAAGATTGCTGCAAATCCTCAAAATATATTGTATTAAAACCCTAAAGAGGGGTATTTGCATGACCAAATATTTAGTGTCAACAAAAGTCCAGTGTGTTGCTCTGACAGAAAACCATTTTTATATTTCATAAAACCAGCCATTTTTTTCCCTGAATAGCCTGAATTTTTTGCATGGTTATATTAATAAACTGATTTCTAAAAATGAGTTAAAAGCTTGATTTTAGCTGTCAATCAAGGAAAAGCAAAAATAACCTGACTATCATGAAATATGACTAACTTCTTCCCTTCTTTCATAGGAAGAAAGAGACAACCTTAAATTTTATTTTAAAAGACACAATCTTAAGCTACCCTATTTCTCCTCTGAAAATGTCTGTTTTCTCACCCAATTAGATGTATTTTTAATGACCCAAATATTATCACTCTTTTTTTTTTTTCACCATAGAGGAGAAAATACCAACAATTTCATCTTAATAAGAAAGAAATAGCAATACCACCTACCTATTAGCTCGTACTTAAAAGAAAAACTTAAAGTCTTCTAATTCCTTCACATATTTATATAACCAAGGTTTGTAAAATATTTGTTTGCTGTTTGCCATTAAAAGCGTACAGAAAAATCTATCAACGAACTAAACCCTATAGAAATGATTCCTGGCAACCGAGAGATTTCTACCCTAGAGACTCCACATGTCGAAATGTTCGACTGAGTATCAGCCAGTGTCCTCCTCTATCACACCATCCAGTTCTTGCTCCTTCCCCTGCTCACGGCCTCAAGCCACTGGCAAGATTCTTGTACATAGCACTTACTACTTTCATCCCTTTAGGAGCCTCCTGCATCCATCAGAGCAGCTGTTTTCCTTCCCAGTCTTACCCAGCTGAGTCTGCCTTGGAGATCGCTCAGCTCAAGAAAGTGCTCTGGACAGTTACCTCCTGCACCAGGATGAGCATTTAGAGATGTTGTGAGAGAGAAAAACAGTACAATTGTTTTGGCAAAAGGGCCATACTCCAATAAGTGTCTACAAACACAGTCAGGATTAAATTAACCACCTCATGACTGCCCTAAGGATTGGATAATATTAAGCACTCCACGTAACAACAGATTTCACTCTTTAACACAGACAAATGCACAGAGCAGCCTTTGCAACAGTGGAAACAGCACACGATGAAAGAGATTATCAGGACTGAATTTATCTCATTTAATTGTTTCCTTATACCCTTCTACTCACCTGGATGTATTTGTCTCTCTTATCACTTGACTGCATATGCTTCAGGGCAGGGACACATTAAATGCACAGCATTTTGAACCACAAAACATGCAGATCTCACAGTAAATTATCAACAGTAACACCAAAAGCAAACACGAGCTTTGCAAAAACTGATTGCCATTATGCTTATTTTAAGAAACTAGGTTTATGGCTCTTTTTTCCCCAACAAAGAATTAAGCATTACAAATTGGATTGCCATTGAATATCTGGATTGTCACTAAATAGCTAGACCAGATAAACTGTCATGTAAGTTTTTCACTGGCGACAGGCATTATTACCCTGTTGTGTCTTTCATGGTACCAATGCATGGTACCAACTCTCCCATTGCTATTTGAATAGCATCAGCTAAATCATCTTGTCAATTCAGAACTAGCAGAATTGCCACTGATATTAGTGCCCTCCACTACCTCTCCTAATAAGGGTTCATATGAGGACACCCCCCTACTACTGTCAGCTTTTCAGATCTGCAATGATTTTTGAAGTAGTTAATTTTATTTATCTAGACCATTTTAATTCCTGGGAACAAAGTGGCCTTTACTGCCTAGAGCTCAGGGTGATTGATGCAGTGCAGGGAAATCCTGCACACTCTTGCAAGTGAAACCACTTTCAAATGAGTGCACAGCTGCCAGTGAGTGCTCGATGTATTTGCTCTGAAATTATTTAGTTATTACTATCGATTCCTCACACAGGTCATTTTCTGTGTGCCAGTGAAATCTTCAGAATCCTATGCATTTTGCCGTAACTTATCAGAGCTATTAATAAATTGGTAGTGTTTATGTGAAGATTCTTTATTAAAACAGGAAAGTAGCTTAGAGTAGTTATGTCTAAAAGTGCTGGAATGAAGAATCCTGTAGGATTTTCATGATGACAGTTGAAATGTCACGTGAATCTTCTGTTGCTTAGAAGCAACTCTATTTATTACAAATACAATCTCCAAAATGAATATTTGAGCATGATAAAACACCTGTTTGCCACTCTCCTTCAGCTGCATGGTGCAGTCATTAGCAGTGTTCTTGCCCTTACCCAAATACTGTCAGAAATATTTTGAAGACACTAAAAAAATTACCTAAGGAACAGAAATGTTTGACAATACAAAAACAAACTACAGGGTCAATCTCGTGGCCATTTTGCTATTCACAAATTTTCAGCTTATGAACATACCTTATAATCAAATTGCAAAACAATCACCTTAACTGTACAAGTAAAGTTATTGTATTTTGCATTTTGTTCTCTGTCTTCGAAAGGTCTAGTAGTTTACTGCCTAGAAGATAAAGTTTATATCTTCCTTTACAATTCTGAGCCATATTTTCTGGTCTTTAAGAATATTTTGCATGAAGGAATTAGAGGAATACCATTTCTCCACTTTTATTTCCACCTATTAATAAATAAAAACTTTTCTAGGTACCTAGAAGGATATTTGCTTCACTGAGGGAAAGGAAGAAAGAAAAACCTTTTCCAGAATTTTTTGGAATACATTTATGTGAAGCTCATTTCTACTTTTCTTCAATCTTTTAGGTAAACTTTAACCTATGAGGGAACAACTAACATATGCTTGGACTCTCTCTCAGTGTATATTTTCCAAATAAGTGGAAATTATTTTTGGCTATCAGTCTTGCATAATGCCATCCTTCCCCTTATAGCTCTCAAAATACAAACCATCCTGACCTGTAAGTGATGAGCCTCTACTGACTCATTATATTGCCTTAAATATACCCTACCAACAGATTCTCCATGTGATTAGGGACACCACTTGGGATTCAGCAAATCTGTTCAATGTATTCTTTGGTTATTTCATTAAACCCTCAGATATTCAAATTCCCTTATCATTGAGGCCTATAGTAAAGATCTGATCGGATTGTGATCCAAGATCTCAACATCCACCAAAACAGAGTAAGAACCTGAAACAGATTCTGCAAAGGCCATGATAAAAAAAAAATATTGATTTGTTCTTCATATTAGATAGATACTTGATGATCTTGACAAAGGGATTTTTATAACTAATTTAACTGAATAGAAGAGAGGAACCTGATATAGTCTTATCCCTTTTATCTGTGAGACACTGTTAAAAAGTTGATTTTGAATTCTGCATTTACTGATTCTACTCCTTTGTAATTCTTTCCACAAAATTAAATCTTAGCATTTTAAGATGAATACCAGACTAACAGCTTTGTCACACACATATTGTCTCATGTGTGTGCACATATACGTGGGCTCTCCTAGTAACTTCCCATTTAGCTCATTTAACTCACCCCTGTTCCTCTTAGCATCCATCAAATGCTGTTTCATCTTCATGCTTTTAAAATCATTGTAATGGATTTTACGTTATTTTCATGAGTTTTCTCTCCCATTCTTGTGTCACTCACTCATTACTTTAGTGACTTCCACACATTCTGACCACTGATGTTTTCAATTAAATGCAAATTCAGCCTGGGCTAAAAACGTGAATCTTCAACATTCCTATGGATCTGACGTGAGATAACAGATTAGTCTACTGATGGACGTTTCATACTGAGAATCTACAACATTTTTGGGTTTTAGTGATTTCAACAAAATACATTATTTTACAACGATGATCCATGGTTGTGGGAAGTCCTATGACACCCATCTGTTTGCTTAAAAGTGACCATCTTTGCTCCTTGGGTCTAGGTAATTGGAAAGAATAAATGCTGCCTAATGCTTTCCAGCATAGAAAGCAAACCCTGCAAAACAATTTATTACAAATAGATTAAAAGAAACTCTGCAATCTGATGGCAAAGCAAAACTATGGTAATAGTTTCTGAAGCACTCCCTATGTTTCCATTTAATGCCTCTTAGGCAGCATGGCTCACTAACTGGCCCTGAAAAGGACTCTCCAAGCATGCTGATTTGAATTCCAGGTAAAAGGCAACTGTCTAGCAGAAGCCATTAGTGGGCAGAAGGGAGAGGCTGACTTTGTTATCGCTGACTAACAGAAAAACAACAACAGGCACCTGCTTCAGAAGATCTGGACTAAAATAAAGTTACTGTATTAGGTGGTAGAGCATGAAGGAGACCCCATTGTTTTCCTAACTCTACAGAATAAAGACCTGGCTCCACATCCCTGGAATTTTATTTTTTTAACTATGTGTTAAAAAAAGATGAAAAGAACCCCCACAGGTCTGACTGCAATGACATCTGCAAAGCACAAAAGCAACTGCAAAGTGCTGCTTGTTAAGCCCTGTTTCTTCAGTAGCTCAGATCAGTTCACAGACAGCATAAAAAGGCATCCACAGGGAAACACCAAGCTTTTGTGCACTGAGATCCCCCACGCTCTAGAGGCATGGGTTTATGTAATTGTTCACAGGCATGTGGCATGCCACAGAAAAAAATAAGAAAATGAAGTAAAATGTCCTTCAGTGGCTTGATAGAACCAGGCTGGAGAGTAGAAGGACAGGGCAATGTACTAGAGAATGGTACATTTACTGACAAACTTCTCACCACATGGTTGGGAAAACTGATCAATACAGTCAAATCATCAGCTCAGTTATTATAAATAAGACCAACATCCTTCCACTGTGGGGGTAGAGGCAGCGGGAAGAAAAAAATGGGAAAAAGCAAGCAAATGAAATTTCACACTGATAATCCAGTAAAGTAACTGCCTGTGTCTGTGCACACTGAAGAACACAACACAGCTCCACCTGGAGACCAGCCATCTCAGGGAGTTAAATCAACATGGTCATCAAAGCAGAAAGTGGACAGGAGCAACATCTTAAAAGCCATTTCCATGATCAGAGACACTGTTAAATACTCACAGGAGAGCATTCTGAATCAGGCAAAGTGGAACAGTTTTACAAACAAGCTGAACAAAAAAGTCACTGAAGGCAAGTCATTAAAGGATATTTAATGTAAATGATTTACTTTTAAATGTGCAGTTTCTCTTCCTACCAAATGTCTGGTTATTTTTCTTTAGTTACATGCATATTGTACAGGACAAAGAAGATGGCTCCTCAGATTGAAAATGGCTTAGTAAATGGCAAACACTCCTTCAAATGTGCTTCCCAAGGTTTTGGTTTTTTCCACCCAGGTGCCAAATTGGTCAGTCAAATAATTTCTTATGAAACTTATCAATTATATAATTATTTATTTTACTTTCATGTAAGCACAAACAACAGCAGCACTACTGTGCACATCATTACAATTCATCTTTATCATGCAAAATCCACGGCCTTTTCTAGTTTATAGCTTCCCCCCCCTCAAATATTTATGCCCAGCAATCAAAAACTTTTAAACAAATTGTAAAGTCTTTAAACATGAGTGGGAAAGTAAATGCACCTAAACTATAATCAGTTCTTTATAACATGGTGCACAGCTCTTCTAAAAGAAAACCAACTGTTTACTCAGCATGTCACTCTATGGTTTTTTAAGATTTAGTATAAATCCTGGCACTGGTTTTTCATTTCAAACTTTGAGTAACTTCAAGTAAATTTAAAGAAAAACCACAGGACTTAAATTATTTGATTTCTTTTTTATCATATTTTTCTGCTTTACCATAGTGTTAAGGGTGGCTATATTTTAAATAAGTGCTTAGTTAATTAAGTTAATTTAGAAACGTTATCTCAATATAGCCCAAAAAATCTAACTCATAATTCCTACAGGAATAATAACTCACACATCTAAGAGAGATTTTCAAAGCTGCTGCTTTCTTGAATCTTAAAATTTATTCTCGAAGCCATGATGTTTGTTACAGGGAGCTATTTACAATTTATGTAGACCTGCCAGTAGATTCAAATTAAAATTATTGTGTAAATTTATAAACTCAAGAGTAACATCAGCTGTTCTTCACTTAACCTTATCAAGGTAAGGCTCTAAAGCACATGAGGAAGGGACATGTAGGGCTCTCTGAAGTCTGTGTAATGTTTCACTGACAAACCTGCAATGTTTTAGGAACAACACTGTCAAAGGCACAAACAGGAATTTTAAGGCAATTAAATTATGCCAATTTTAAGAGCTGTATCCCTGCTTTTATAGGAGAAAAATATTGCTTTTACCTTACTGATAAGTGTGACGACATCACCTTCTCGGATTGTGAGCTCATCATCATTCTGTGCTTCATACGGAAATATCACTTTGCAATACTCCTTGTCTGAAAGGAAGAACATTCAGTGTGACAAATTATCCCTTTATAAGAACTGCTTATTCAAGGGTGAATAATCTTCATAAAATATTCCACTAGTGTCTCTTTGTGCCGCTTTACTTCCTTGCCATCTTTCTCTTCATATTTTAGACCTTCATAAACAGTATGAAATATTTAAGAAACTGCACTGATGAGCATTCCTGCACACGTCATCCAGGGAGTCAGCTCTGCAGCCCCTAGAACCATTATCTCTAATGAAATTGCTCCAGACAGCAGCCTGCCACAAACTATTTCCCTTAGAGCAAGCCTGTATCTGACACTTGCTCCAAGAGTTCCACTGGTATGGCCTTCCACCAGGTCACATAAACTGGAAGCATAAAGGACCCAGCAGGTCCTTATCTATCCCCTTGTGTGCAAGACAGAGGAATTCTGAATCTATAAAGATGATAAAACAATAAATAATACATTAATGTAAATGCATTAATAACTAAACCTCCTGTATACTCAGCATACTCTGAATATTAATCTAAAATTTCCTCATCCCCGTTTTCTTTACTGTCTATAAATATGGGCATCATCTCAACTTTCATCTGGAAAATACAGGAGCCAGCACTCCTACTCAGAAATCATGAAAAGCAGTTACCTACATGTTGCTGTGCAACAGACAAGTATGTCAATTTGCCTTACAAATAAAAAGGGAATATGCATTCCAGCTGTTAAACTATGTATAAAAATATGTGATACTCTTAGACAGCAAGTTTAAAAAGACCAAATAAACTCCCTGACCAACTGTAGAAGGACATGTGACTTTGTAGAAATGTTCACCTCACTTTAAATGTCTCCGTTTTGATGACCTCTTCATCTAGTCAACTCTCACATTCGATGCAGACAAGAAGGTATTTGCAGGACACAGAAATATAAATTAATTTGAAATAATGCGACTTATTTCTTTGTATTTGCTATAAAGAGAAACCTGAGTTATCACACTTGTGGGTATTTGAGGCTCCACTGGGGGGGTCAGTTCAGCTGCCCAGACATTCAGTGCCATTTCGGACACTCATGGGTATGTAAGACACCTGCAGAGTTGGCAGATGCACAGCTCATGGGAGAACCAGGTCTCTCTGGCCTGACAGCTGGAAGCAAGTCAAAACAAAATACCCTGGGGGTATCTCAAACAGCTCCAGATGCAGGTTGCTGATTTCAGCCCCCAGGCTTGAGCCTGGTATCTGAATTTAGATTCAAGGACCTGATGTTAGAAACCAACATGGTCAGTGCCTAGACTTGCACTACAGTTGATGGAGATCAAGGCACTAAAATGAGCGAAGCCTTGAGAGCCACTCCTCACTCCAAGAGCAGACACCTACATTTGATCAGCTGAATCACTCTCTGAACTCTCTGGACAGCACTGACAGATCGTCAGTGGGACCCACTTAAGTCCAGATACCAGTTTATAACCCAAACTTAGGGCTCTGACACAGAAGCTGCATTCCAGCTTCTGAAGTTTAGTGAGAGGAACATCAACCTTAAAGAAGCAGCCAACACATATGCATGTGAAGGGTTGCTGTCTCTAAGCACCATCAGCCTGAGAAATTATACAGTACTAATGGGGAAGAGGAAAGCTCTTCTCCAGTTCACACACTGCCACACAGAAACAGCATGAGTTTTATGTGGCACTGGTTCAAGCAAACAAGGACTTCTTAGGCTTCAGAGATTTATTTTTCTGAACAGAAACATTTCAATTAATCCATGATCATTACAGCTGGTTTTCAGGCCCTGTCCTGTACTAGGTTTGGCTGAGATGGAGTCAGTTTTCTTCCCAGCAGCCCACATGGTGCTGTTGTTTTGGATTTGTGCCTTAAACTGCACTAATAACACACCAGTGTTTTGGCTATTGCACAGCTATAACTGGACAGGTATATTATATCCCTCAAGTAAGTTGGCCAGGGGTGGGCAAGAAGCTGGGAGGGGACACAGTAGCTGAGCCAAGCTGAGTAAAGGGGTATTCCATGCCATATGACCTCCTGCTCAGCAATAAAAAAGGGTGGGCTTCGGGGGTGTTGGTATAGGAGGATGATGTTGCTTTGAGACTGGCTGGACACTGATGTACTTGTAGTAGGTAATGAATGATTGCCTTTGTGTCGCATCTTATTTTTCCTCTTTCATTCACTTATCAAACTGTCTTTATTCATAAGTTTTCTTGCTTTTGCTCCCCCTATTCTCTCCCCTAGGGGGGAGCAAGTGGCTGGATGGAGCATAGCTGTTGGCTGGGGTCAACCCACCACACCTCCTCTGAAGTCTCCGAAGAAACAAAGAGTCAAATGAAGACAGTGAACCCAATCTTTGGAGGAAAAAAATGAGCAGGGAAAAATTAAATCCCTTTCCCTAGTTCTGAAAGCAGGGAACACTGTCAAATAAACATCTGCTGGCTTTTCCAAACCACCAGGTCACAACTCAGATTTCAGAGGATGAAAGGGGTGTCTAACTGCTGCTTTACTGCATTCTGGAGGAAAGGTGGGGATCTCTCTTTGTGGACTTGTCTAGGATGTTTCACCTGCTCACTGTCTTGTCTTCAAGACAGAACTTTTTATGTAAAAGCTGGTGGAAAGTTAACACATACATACTTAGGTTGATGTAAAGCAGCCTGCAGATAAATATGAGACTCAGCATATTTTACACTTCAGTGGTATGATACCTTAAATAACCATAGTGGGTTTTTTTTTCCTATTCTGAGAACATCCACATCCAGAAAAACAGCCGTGTTAAATAACAGATTCAGTGAATTAGCCCAGAGTCGATGCAGATGTAACACTGTACTAAAGATATCGAGTGCTATAAATTCAGGCAAGTCTCTAGTTACTGGAAGCATGCTTAGCATTTCTTTTTTGGGATACAGAACAGAAGCCAGGCTGGATTCTTAGATGTAAACACTACCTGAGCTCAAGAAGAATCACTCCTGAAGGTCCATTCTCAAATGCATACATTGTTCCTCCATTCAGTAACAGTATAATTCCAAGATTAAGTGGGAAGCCAAGCACAATGTACAGCTAAGCAACCATGAACAGTCACTGCAGTGTCGTAATGGCACTGCTCTGAAAGGAGGAGAAGGCAGTGCAGCTTCTGCTCAAGGTGTGGATGAACCCCATGTGTTCCAGGTTAAAGAATGCTTTGAAGAGCACGTGTCTGGGGGCACTTCTGTTTGAAGACTGGGGATTTGAATCATCAGACCCTGATAGACAAGAGTCTGTAGTTTTAGCATCTGAAAAATCAGTTGATAAACAGGAAGTGCCCTCTAGCAAATGGCTACACATCTTCACCTTCTAGCTTTGATGTCAAGAACTCTGTTGTACCATAACCTGTCTGCTCTCCCCACCAAGCTCTAGAGTTTTTTCTCTTTTTTTAAAAAAAGTACAGATAGCTGTGAAACAAGAAATTAAACTACAAAGAAATTTCAAAATCAGCCAAATGTTAATGCAGTTGATAAAGAGCCAGGAGACAATCTTGTGAGAGGCACAGGAGGGAGTTGGGGGAGGCTCATGGTCACCCCATGCTCTGAATGCTCGCACAGGAACACCAGAGTTAAGGCACAGCCGTGGAAAAAAAAATATGGTTTATGTACAGTGGAAGTCTGGTCTTCCTGAGTACAATTCACACAAACATATACTAAATCAATACATTTCTCTACCTGGAAAAGACCCACTGGATCATGCTGTAACAGAGCTAGGTCTCAACAACATGGATGGCTTAGGAACCATGTAAGTGACTGCACAAAGTCAGCTTTCAAACTTCTCCTAAGGGAATGGTAGAACAACATGATTCAAGCAGGCACAAGCAAAGCCAACAGGACTCAGAATAATATGAGCCTTTAAAATCAGATTAATAAAAGCAGAGAAAAATCTAATGGGTTATGTCACATTAGTACTAAAATTGTCCTTACTCAACAGAGCATAATATCACAAGAGGATGCAGAAGCACTTAACGTCAACAGTTATGTTTAGATAGGAAGGAAGAAAAGATAAAATGAAAAACTAACTTCAGACACAGCATTGTAGAGACCACACTGGAACTTGCTGAATTTGGTGTTTTCCAAATGAAAAAAAAAAAAAGACCAAAAATACTAAAGGTCAAAAACAATATATCCTATTACAAGGCTGGTAAATAAACTTAAGCCAAATTAAAACTTTAAACTAGGATACTAAGCAACCCTCAGCTGTAGGTAATAAATCTTGGTTTTATATTTGACATCCAAGACTGGGTTTATACATCAGAGATGGTCCTTCCAGAAGATACTCTTTTTCCCTCTGACCTGAAGACATCTTAAAAATATATCTACTAATACACATCCAACAGCAGATATCTTTAAAACAGTAAGGGAGGAGAAAAGATGATACTCATGAGCTTTTAAGTCCTCATTTATTAATTCAGCAATACTTTAAGCTGTCAAATCACAATCTCACTGCAAACTCACAGCTCCTCCCCATCAAAGGACAACAACGTGCCATAGTCAATGGGCATTGCTCAGGGAACTGAGAAGATAAACCTTACAGCACATCTTACAAATCAGGCAGGCTGGATTTAATGCAGGATGTTCATCTTCTGCATCTTCTGAACATATTCTGAACTGCGAGAGCTTGAGCTAGGAGTAATACTATTTAAAAATACTCACCCTTAGCTACATCCTATGATTTTTGAACTATACTGTTCCAACTAGAATAGGTACAATGATAACACAAAAATAAGAGTCTTCACCGCCCACGCCACTCCTAGTCCTGTCCTTTGGAAAGAACAAAGTCATTCCTACCTTCTTTGACAGACCCCAAGGGGACAGGGTGACACACAATTCCCCTTCCCAGCATCATCCTTGAAGCTGAGAAGTTGGAAGAAAAAGAAGCAGCAAAGAACTAGATAAGTGGTCTGTCACTGCCCACACTTCATTGAGGAAAATGTCACAGGCCCATCCTAAAAACTATAAAGGGTCTATCCTCTAAAAAGAAATAAATGTTTTATGGGGGTAATCCTGAATCTCTGTGCAGTACCTTAGGTCCCACAATCTGTCCCAAGCTGACAGTGTGGCCTATTTGACACAGTCTCATTCCCCCCAAAAATCATTGCCTCAAGAGGGAGAACAATGGCAAGAGATAGCCTTCCTACAGAATATAACTGCTCCATTCCCCAGGCCATTGCAAGGGCTGTATTTCACTCACAGAATTCAGTGGCTTAATATGTATTTACAACTGCAGTGCAAAGCACTGATTTCAACCTAGAGACCTTCTCTATGACTTGGGGTCCTGCAGTATTATAGCAGGTAAATTCATTTGTTTGTATTTTTAGAAGCTGGTTAAATGTTACACTGTTCAAACCAGAACTGAGCAAACTCCACTTACTGTATCAGTGAGCCCTGTTGCACTTTAAAAGCATGCCTCTGTATTTGTTCTCCTGCCACACTGTTAGGATGAGCTGAGACATTCAAAACAGCAGTCCACAGACAAATACACCTTCAAGCTTAAATTTCTCAGGGCACAGTGACTCTGGAATTTACTTTTCCTCTTAGGCCAGGATGACACAATGGCTTCCTCTTACCTCTATTGTCGCTTTCCTTGCATAGTTAATTTTTGAGGCTTAAATACTTCTCCATCAGTGAAGTCTAAAACATACAGCAATCAATATGGACATAAATAGTAATACTAAGAAAGCAAGCAGCATTAAAGTATTATTCCTCAAGTTTAAGTTTCCTCTCTTTGACCATCACTCAAAAAATGTTTCTGAAATGGAATAAAATATACAAAGTTTAGTGAAAAATTACATCATCATTACCAAAACCACAAACCAGATGAAAAAATCCAAACGCTATACTCAGCAGAATTTGGCTTTACTATTAATTGCTACACTCAAGACTCATAAATAGATTGCACTAATAAATATTTTCACAGAACTTCACGAGATGCCAACTGTCAAAACATCACCTCATTAGACAAAAAAATAGAAACAGAGCTAATTATGGCCCTAACTAATGAATATTCAGCTATTCCTTACACCTTCTACACCACGCAAACAGATTAGTGCTTGCTATGATTTTGGCAGTCCTATGCAATAGCTTAACACAAATTATAAATAGTCAGTGAGCGGAGTAATTAAATTAAGTGCTGTGGTCAATGCCCTCAGTGACTTACTGCCTTTGCTATTTTGTTATCTGCTTATTTATACTCCATTTTTGCGGTCTCAGTAATCTACAACAACTGTCTCAAACACTGTGGATGATTTTGCTTTGCTGAATTTTAGAATCCAACAGAGATGCTTCAAAACCTATATATTACAATGTATCCTTTTCACCACAAGCCACTTATACTAAAAACAAGCTATTTCATAGAAAAAACAATACATCTCACTCCAGAAATGGGTTTATAAACACTCATGCATGAATGTGCCATCCTATCTACATAGGGAACTACAACAGGAGAATCCCTCTCTAATTCTAGGAACCCACAAATCTAAACCAAACAGCTCTCTCCTCTTCTCATCAAAGATGCATCCTCTCATTCCTGAAAAGTTAGTGACGTTTTCCAAGGGATTACTCAAGTTCTGTCAAGATTTTTTGTGCTTTCACTGTGATCTTCCTTTGAGCAAAAAGTCCTCTGGCCCTGAAGGGTCATCTGTTTATCCCCCTAAATCTGCTGGAAGATGTACACAGCATACTGTTGGCAGATGCACCTTAGAGAACATAATCCTCTGTCTTTTGTTCTGACCAACTCATCCCATTGCAGAACTCAGGCCATTCTGCAAGTACCAAGAGCAGACGGTAAACATATCAAGTGTCTCGCTGCCAATCACTGCCCGATCACATCAGAAAAGCTGTGGGAAAAAATCAGGCTCTAATCGAGATGTGAGAAGAGTCAGCAGCCATCACCCCGTGGGCAGAGGGGGAAGATGCTGCTGCTACCTGTTTTCCTCTCTCAGCAGGCTCTCTCCCAATGCAACTGCGTTTTTTATCCAGCTGGGACTAAGGAATAACAGCATCAGTTGTGGAAAGAAACAGGTGGAAAATAAAAAACTTTACTATTCCTCTACCAACATAACCTCAGTCTTGCTTGCAGCATTCATTTTCAGCAGTAATCCCAAGGGAATCTAAATCACATATCCAAAAGCTCTCTCTTCATACTGAGCTCAATCTACAGGTCTTCTGATTCTTGCTACTTTCTTGGAGAATGGCACAGTATCAATTAAAGATTCTAAGAAATACTGGGACACTACTGTCTCCTGGAAAAAGTGAAAGTAGTTGAGGTCCATGGTGGAATGATACTTTTATGCTGAACACTGCAGTTGGAACATTCATTAGTTTTCTGATACTGCAAACTTCCTCAGATTGAATGCTTTTTCAAGCTTGTTTGTGGTAAAAAGTAATAACTTTGAGAGAAATGACAAATTCTAGACAGATCACATTCCTATGCCAGAGTCTGACCATTCTCTTCACATCTATCATACATTAACTTTATTATGAAAAAATTATTCCTCTGCCTATATTAAAAACCAAAGCACGTTGAAGTGTGTTTCATTTTCACTGAAAGGTTTTTCAATTTAAGTGAAGGACAACTTCAACTGATTGAAATATATCTTCAGTGATGCCATTTGAGGCTAAGACAATTATATGTCATTACATCAGACCTTCCTATACATGTGCTTCTCCTTCCCAAGCACAAGAATTCTACTGAGGCCCCAGAGATTCCAGGAAAGACAAAATGTCCTAAATAATAAATTTTAGGTAAAATTCATAGAACAAGATACTGTACAAATAAGTAGACCACCCTTCTCACCAGCTCTGGCAAAAGGGATGCTGAATGAAGATGGCAACAAGAAGGATTTTTCTGGCCAAAAAAGGCATGTCTGAGGCAAATAAACAGGTGAAAGAAGAACCAATCAGAGCCCAGAAGTGTTGTTGGAAAACTTTTTCTGTCAGCCAGAGCTCAGTGGATCACTGTAGAAGGTCCAGTTCTCTAACCATTGCCTGGAAGGTTTCCACACACTCATTTACAAGTGGTGAAAGTTTGAAACTCCTGCACCCTGGGATGGGATTTTGTGAGCAGCTTCAGCTGTCAGAAGTATGAGCTGATGTGCAAAGGAGCACCTGCCTCACAGCCTGGCTTAACACCCCAGGGTTATTGCTGCAGGTGGGAAAGCCCATGGGACCATCCCTTCCATGGCACCTGCACTCAGATCAGCTCAACCTGCTCAAGCTGCAGGTTGGGAAAGGTAATTCCAGAACACATTCTGCAGCCCTGCTCTACATTACAAGTTCACACATTTTTCAATATTTCAAGTTCTCACTTCCTGAGGGCAACTGAGTTCTTGCAGTACTTCCAATTATAGCCTGGTGGCACAGGGGAACAAGTTAAGAGGATGTAGCAAGTCAATTAGTGTGGTGGAGCTAATGGACAATAACTCACTGAAAGCTGCTTTAAGCTGCTTTTGAAACTCTGAGATGAAAACCTGTGCAAACCAGGTTGTAACCATACACTTCACTCAGACAGACCCTGTTCTGCTGATCCAGGTGCTATCCTTCCTATGTCTGTATTTATTTCAGTTCTGACACAAAATGTTATCTGCTAACTATGTAAAAGGATAAACACATCAGGGAAGGAGAAGCACTGTGCAAGACCTAAAAACAATCAGCTCCTTATATTATGCTCATCTTCTTTTGCATGGTATGGCTATGTTCTCTTCCCTCTTTTCCACCAGAATCCATAACATTTAGTAGTAACTGAAAAAATATAATACAAAATAAAAATATATATAAAATATAAATATATATGTACGTTCTTTGGTAAGCTAGTTACATATGCCTCCCTAGAACAGCATGGGAACATGCCTAAAAGACTTAATCATTGCTTTTTGGTTAATAAGCACTGAAATGATGAAAAAAAGAACTGAAGATCAAAGAATCAGAGAATGGTTTGGGCTGGAAGGAACCTTTAAGTCCATCTAGTTTCAACACCCCTGCCATGGGCAGGGACACCTCCCACTAAACCAGGTAGCTCAAAGCGCCACCCAACCTGCCCTTGAACACTTCCAGGGATGGAGAATCCACAACTTTGGGCAACATGTTCTAGTGCCTTACCACCCTCACAGTACAGAATTCCTTCCTAATATCTAATCTAAACCTAAGTTTGAAGCCATTCCCCTTGCTCCTGTCACTACATGCCCTTGTAAAAGTTGCTCTCCAGCTTTCTTTCAGGCCCCCTTCAGGTACTGGAAGGCAGCTATAAGGTCTCCCTGGAGCCTTCTCTTCTGATTTCCCATACAAACTATACTACCCACACAGACTATTTCTGGTACATAAAGAAAGTTAAAAAAAAGAAGAGAAAAAAAAGCAAGGGCACTCACAATGAAATTTTTCTATGACCTACCTACAAGTTACAGCCTGAAGTTGGATCTTATTCAACTCTGATTAATTCCAAAGTACCCTCAAGGCTGAAAGATGATCACGTAATATAATTTGATTTTTGGTGGCAGAGAACTCAAGGTAGGATTACCAGTGCAAAAACAATTCAGAGGATTATGTGAAACAAAGCTTTCTGTCTATGTACCTCCTACTCAAAGTTTATCCTAAATATATCTATCTGCATGTATACAAGACACTCTTTTAGCCAAAACCAGAGAAAAGTGTTCAGCTTGCCTTTAATAGCACAAAGTGCAAAAAAGAAAAACCTATGAAACCTACTTTTTGTTCTGCTGTCCACTTCTATTTTTGTTGGCTCCTGAGTTGCTGTGGCTGGAGGTAATTTCTTCCCAACACTCTGAAAAAAAATAATTATTCTCCTTTAAAATTTGCAGGTTCAGTTAAAAGTTGGACAACATAAAAAAATTGTAATGGAAATACAAAATATAGAAGTAGAAAAAGGAAAACAAAGAAACAGAGGCAAATAAAACTATATTTAGGTTTGTTGCTGGGAGTTTTGTTAACTTTTTCAAAAATTATAAAGAATTCATAAAAATGTGATCCTCAAATTTACCTTTAAAAACATTTACTAACATTTTTAAACAATAATCCCTTAACACAGTTTCAGGGAAGACTCAGAGAAGTTTCATTGGTGGACTGAATATGTGATGAAATTACTTAAGTAAAGGTGCTATTCAATATCAAAACTCAAACTGAGAGAAGGGGGGGGAGGAACTCCCTTGACTTCTGTCCATACAAGAAGTATTCATTTCAGTCATTCTAGATTGAGTGTGATTTTTATATTGACAACATTTCTCTAAAAGATTCCCATTTTTACTTATTTTGAGCAAAAATAATTAATTTATGGTGCAATAAGTAATACCTGCCCTCAGACAGGTAAGCTGTAACAGTAAACAAATCCTATCTGCCCCCACCAAAATAAAATAAAATTGGTATTCATCTTTATATCTTTGCCTGTTACTATATGCATGCTATTGCCCCTCTCTCTCTCAGCTTTTCTCCTTATCAAGAAAAGATACCAAGATTTTAAGCCTAGCTTTAAAATCCCAGCAGTGTATAGCTGAAGAAATAAGTGTAATTATTACTTTTTTATATAAATAAGAGTACTGAAAAGCCCTAGCTGTCATTCAGCATCCTTTTCTGGCAATGGTGCATAAATACCATGAAGCCTCCTCCACACTCCCTTGATCTTCTGAGTAAAAGCTAAGAGATGAGAGCTAAGATTTAGTCTTGGAGATGATAATGAAACTCTTGGGGACCACAAGGAAAACTCTGGTCAAGATGGGTACAGCACTTGTAGTAACTGAAAAATTCCAAGCTGTATAAAGAATAATAAGAGCTCCATGTTAGCAATTTTGCACACTAATGTGTCAAAACATAGCTATGAAAAGGACTAAAATACACACAGGGATTTCAGGCTGGTAAAAGAACACCTGGGTAACAGAGATAGTTTTAAGAGGTGCCCAAAACAGTCACCAAATCTGTGTTGACAGCAAGACAAACTATGAATTGCAGCACCCAAAAACATTTCTGTTGCAACTTAACTTGCAGGTGGCAGCAGAAACAACTGACCTTCTGCTGAGCTAATGACTCTACTTACAACCCAGAGTTTGTGAACTGCTGAGGAAGAGAAATCAACAACAAAACTCTACAGAACCTCTGAAATTCTCTGCTGAGGTGGGACTGAGCGATAAGAAGCATTAACTGAAGCACTGACTGTGGGGATAACAGAAAAACAGGACGTGACACATTCCTGCAAACCAGGAAAGGGCAAAACTAAGAAAAGTGCATGACCTGGCTGTGCTGAAGCAGTTAAAAGGCAAGAAGGATGATGAGAAAGAGCTGACCGAGATCTAGCTGGAAAACAGTGAAAATTGTACTCAAAGAGATATAATGAAAACTTTGAACCTATTGGGCATTTACAGAGATAAAAGCACAGAATGCCTGCAAGATGAAAGCAAGACTGGGGAGACAGCTTTTGGTTCAGAGGCAAACAGGGCAGTTCAAGACAGATGCACATTTCAGTATGTGCCCATTCATGATCAAACATTTATTCACAGTTCTGTTTCAGAAAATGGTTTGCAAAATGATGAGAGCATGTACTCTAAACTCCACTGCTATTTAACTCAGAAAGACATGCTTACTAAAAGAATATCCAAACCCATTAATTATGGGGAGTTTCTGTGGGGTTTTTTTAAGATGAAATTGTTATGCAAGAGCAATTAATTAAAGGAAATAGTTTGGTAATTGCTTCACCATATATGAATCATTGATTTTATGCCATGAAACCAAAACCCAGATAAACCCACAACAAGCTAACATTTAACAAGCTACAAATCACAGCAAAAGAATCATGGGCAGAAGGGAAGATAGTAGTGTATCCCAGGGGGAATGACATGCTGCAGTGTAATTTCTTAATTTACAAAAGCAGATGCAAGGGCGATGCTTGAAAACATTTATTCATCTGTTCATTCAGAATGAATGCCTGTGCAGGTGATAAATCAGCATTGGGAACCAACTGAGTCCTTGTGAACTGAACAGAGAATACCATCTAAACAAGACTGCTCTTTTATGGAGAGCTAGGAGGCATAATTCAAGTAAGTTTAATGAGGGTTACACAGAACCCACTACAGTGAGTGAATATGTGCATTTGATGTGGGACAGGGAGAGGAGAAGACAAGTGGAACTGGTGTTCTTTAATTGTAAGGGGACTGTACTCTAGGATTTCTATAGGTGACATGAGCAGAACAGAAAAAGGGAGTAAAAATTGCTGAGCCATACAAACCTAATTTCAGGTGGATCTGAGTCAGGTAAAAGACTAACATGAAAGCTGGAGTTGTGTATCAGTGTTTTCTGCCATAGATCTATGTGTCTAGAAGGGCTTGGACCAGTATTTTCTGTCTAGAGCTGTATATCTTGAATTCTTGGCTGCAGAATGGTTTCAGCAATAGCAAGAATGATAGCATATCATCCTGCGCCTTTGTATCTCTAGCCTGGTGGCACAGAGAAACTCCTAAAGACTACTGTTACAGTTTCCCTCTATTTTCCCGAGATTTATGCTAATTATCATAAATCTCTTTTCTAGGTGGTGGCAGTGAGCCTTGTGTTCCACTTACATTACTCTGGAGATAACACTGACTTGCTTAGTCCTGTCACACAAGAAACACGTGGTGGAAATGGAGTTTGTATTTTCTGACTCCAAGCCTATGTTGACTCCTAAGACACAACAGAACATTATCAAGAAAACAGGCAGAATCTTGATCCCACTATTTCTGCAAGGTGAGTGTAATTAGATTATTTAGCTGTCAGACACAAATTCCACTAATCACCTGACAGCTGAATCCTAAAGATGAAAGGGAATGAAGTGCCCTCTTGCTGCAGAAACAGCTGATTAAAGCATGAATAATGACCATGATCTGGTGTACAGATATTCAGAGGGATGAGACAGATTCAGCATCAACCTGCCGGTATTAATGCTTTGTTTCACGAAGCCTGTGGAAGGACAGCCTAGCACTAAATAACAGGTTATTTTGGCAGAGGAGGCCTGGGTGGCATCTCGGTACACTGCAAACCCAAATCACTGCAGGCCAGTTTCCTCTGATACTGAATTAACAGTGATTAAGAAAGTGGATGACTTTTGGCACACGAAGTCACATGACTGAGGTCATGGTATAATATAAAGAGTCTCATGTTCTTTCATTTATATATTTTGTCTCAGCTGCAATCCCTGTAACAGCAGAGAACACCACAAGAAAAGCAGAGCACATGATGGGCAGTATACAAGTCAGTTTTTCTCACTTAAAGGTACTTCCCTACAACTACTGAACCCTGATCAGAGGGAGAAAAAAAGACCTGTGGCCAAGTTTCCTTCTTCAGGACATTTTAGAATTGTACTTCAGGGTTTTCTGTTGTTGTTAAAAACTGTCTTTTCTCTCTACTTTTGTTATTCAGGTCTAGTGTCTCTAGAACATTTAATCTGAAAATTCAAATTGAATGACAGTTGTGCACAGGTAGGTCCATACAGAAGATTCTGTTATAATTCTTTGCACTAAACAAACATACTTATCCACTGAGGCTCCTGAAACAATATAGGCTTCTCTAAGCAAGAGCTTATTAACTCAGGAATAAGGAAAAACGTATTTACTCATCATCAGTATTATTCTGGAAAGTGTCTTGAGGTCTTTACCCAAGGCGAAATATTTTGGAACTGCTACTTGGAATATAACTCCATGAAGACATTCTAAAAAATATATCAGACATCAAAGAATTCATAAAAAGGGGTACATGAGCCAAAAACACTAATATTTTTAAGTTCAACTTCTCCGTTTGAACAGTGAAAATATAACAGTATGCACTGATGCTTTACACAAAGCAGGAGAAGACAGTTATGTATTTTGTGAACTTTTAGAATTTCAGAAAACATCAATAACTAGGTCAGGGGGAAAAGTGCCGTGTTTCTCTGACCACAATGCCTCCTCTCAGCATTCAACTAGTATTTTTAGATGTTGTTTAATTGCATGAGAATTATCTAATATATAGGTTTGCGTGCAAATCCAAGGCCATTATTAGTGATAGTATAAAATCTGTATTCTTTAATGTATTTTTGACAGTCCATTTTGTAATAGAGAACATTTTTCCACAAAAAAGTGGAAATGGTCATTATATTCTTCCAGCTCTGGAATACAATCTTCTCACATGTGGTCTTGTGAGGGGACAGCCAAATTGATGTCTTTTTTTTGCTTAAGGAATGTCATCAAGTCCTCTACCCATCCTACCTGTCATGCCTTAAATACAAAAAAAAAGGAGCCAAAATATAAAAACCCCAAAGACTTCCACATGCCAAAATGCCCTCACTCTGTCAGAGACAAAGTAAGAGAAATGTCCAGGATTTCAGTTTTTCCCATGATGCCAACATTCAGCTCTACATAAAGTACTTTCTGTGACAGCAAGATCAAGTTTTGCTGTGCTAAGGTTTCCCTAAAGGACAGAGCTAACTTTCCCAAAGGGTCACCACATTCCACTACTACCACAAGAAGGCAATAAGAATTTTAAGAAAACTTTATAAAGAAAACAAAAATTCTTCAGAGAAAGTGCAACTAAGGACCTGTCTCCCATTTGATTGTCTCACTTATTTTAAATAGCTTCTTCCTCTGCAACTGCTTTCTACCCAACTTTGCTTTGGTAGAAAAACTGTCCATATTCTCCTGAACCACAATTATTTATATTTTTTTAATAGCATCTAGGCAGATACATCTGTAGTCAGCTAACACAGAGAGCCCCAGCTGCCCAAGCTGCACACATTTCTACTGACATCATCTCTGAGGACATTCCCACCACAGCACAGGGTAATTTCCTTAAAACTAGGTTAGGTGAATGGATGGGAGAGAAAACAAGTGTTCATCAAATCCCCAGTTACAAGCAGGCAGTCTCATGCAGAGGCAAGCAAAATCCTTTTTATTCTCCTGCTCATAATTTACTCTGAGAAGAGAGACAGGTTGTCTCGCAATTGGTGTCTCACAGGTGTCTCACAATTCACTTGTTGTGAGCAAGAAAGAGGGAACTGCCTGAGCCCACCCACCAAAGGTGGGCACATCCCCAGGGAGCCACCCTTGGCTGCCACTCCTCCTCTGCTGTGACATTGGTGCATCTGCAAGGAGAGAGGAGAGAATTGACCCATGTCCTGATGTGTTGCAGAAAGGAAAGAAGGAAAAAAGCAGAGTTTTAATTAATCTGCTTCACTAAACAGCTGCACAAACGTTTGGGTGAAACTGAGGCAGAAAAGTTATGGTCATAGGGATGAGGTGCAACTCTCAGTTGCAGCAGTTATTTATACAAGCTTAGGTTTATCTGGAAAGCATGGTGAGCATCTCACAGTGTGTGCTGGTAATTCCTGGGGCCAGCATATCACAATTAGACCATGCTCAGGACAAACCAAGGAAAGGCTGCATAAGTGCTTGTTGGAGGTTAAAATAAGTTTACTTATAGCGTACTAGAAATTAATTGTGTAGGTTTAATTTTAATTGTAAGTTGCTAACAGCTTAGCAGGAGTGTGCCCTCCTCAAAGCTTGGCATAGGTGAACTTTAAATGAGCTCCCATTGGTAGCATGACTGGCTCAGCAAGGGAGCAAATAAAAGACATACAGGATACCTTCAGAAAAGGGCTGAGATCCTGGAGGGCCCCAAGGCTGCCCCAATCTGGGACATAAGAGCAGTTAATGGAGACATGTAGAAAGAATCCAATGAGGTGTTGGAAGACCCCAGACCATAAATCGCCACTGGACCAAGAGGCACCCCAGGGGCTCATGAAGATCCTGTGCACAGACTGGGGGAATAAAATGGCCCAGGGATTTCTTTGTTCAGACTCCCTCTCTGGAGGCACCCACCTGTAATAACCTGACTCTGCCTCAAACCCAGGGTCTGAACTCTTCTTTCATGATGCTTGCCTTTACATCACTCAGAAGCTGAAACATGAACAACACTCAGCTCTACTTACCAGATGATGCTTCCACAAAGAATGGGTGCCCCTAACCACAGCATCAGATGCAGCACACACCCACAGTGCTTTCTAGTAGGATGTTTGGCAAATGTTTCACAGAATGCAGACAACAAAGCAATTAAAGTGTTTTAAACTTCATATTATAGTTTTTTTGCACGTAGTCAAGCTATATTATCTTCTACTGGACAATCCTCAAATGACACATTTTCACACTTAGTCCATATTCCAGCAGACTAAAGTGCAGTTTTTCTAGGCTGATGTCTATATTAGATGACTTTTGGAGCTGGATGAATACAGGCCTTCTGAATGACAGCCTATCTTTGCAAAGAAATAAATCCTTTATTTCTTTGGAAAAAAAAATTACCTGTGAAATGCTTCATGCTTCTACAGCAAAGTTGCAAAACCCCGTATTTAGGTGTTGTCAAAGGCATCTTAATTCTCTCTGCCTAGACTAAATCAACAGATCTCTGAATAAAAGATGCTCCTCAAAATAAACATCCCGGTGTTACAAAGCAAAAGATCAAAGCCTTTATCTCACTGGAGCTCCTTGAAAATTAACACCATTTCAGGCATCAGTCTGACTCTTACCACAATTAGCAAGTATGGACAAAGCAGACAAGTTGTCCAAAGTCAAGAGTGAAGGGGGGGGGCCCTGTAACTGTTCATGAACATCAGTCCTTTGGGAACTGGCTATGAGACAGAAGCCAGCACTGCTTTAGAGGAAAGCAATATTCAAGTAGTCAATGAGTATATGCTGTTTCAATGTTAAAGGCTTTTGGAATGAGCATGCATATGGAGAAAAACTAAAGGTATCTGAGGGGGGGGGGGAAATGTTTTCTAGTGTTCACACAGAAACTGATATATTTTTACCAAATGCAAAAGTTAATTCTTGATCACAAAAGACAAAAAGAATGAGTGTGTGTGTGTGTAAAAACAGCATGTCAGTCTAAATCCTACTACAGTACTCTAATTCTCATTCCAGAGAATGGTAAACAGGTTGTGATTACATTACACCACAGTCAGTTCACTTGGTGCCCTAGAAATATGGCACTGATTGTCAGAGCATCTTACAATTACTGCATCTGTCATGCACTGTCATGGCCCTGGAATCCAAACAGACAAGCAAGCAAGCGAGTAAACAAAGCAAAGGAAACAGCCCAGAGATCCCCAGACAGGGGAAATTTTAGAACAAAACATGCTTTTGCTGGGGCTTTGTTTTCTGATTCATCACTGATGATTATTCTTCTGATTTCATTCTTTTTTACAGTTGAAGAAGCAAAACTACCTCTTCTCATTGGTTAAATGCTTAAACTACATCAACCCTGAGAATAAATGCTTTGAATACTTAAGGAATAGTGACATTTCTTTTGATTAAAAACTACTTTATTTTTCAAAATAACAGTAACTTCTGAAATATTTAATAAAATAAGTTTTGGGTGCTTTACTTAATTACATCCAAAAGTATTTGAAAATCACATAAAGAGAGGTCCTAGAAAATCACTTGCTGTGACAAGACAAGTAATTATTTACATGATTCTGAATGTTCCTGGCAAAATAAAGAAAAAAGCCTGCCCTACCTTTGGCTTACCACTGTGAAGGATTACATACAGAAAAAAAGGGAGGGAGAAAAGAAGGCCAGGATAATATAATCAATGTATGTTGACACTCCTTGATGGCTAAGAATCTGTTACTCCACAAGCAAAGATGAGAGCAATATCTTCCTTGGTAGACTTTCAGGTATGTACTTTCTTTAGGAGAAAGCACCAGGTCCTGAATTAAACTTATCTTATCTGAGATGTAAACGAGACAAGATATTGGTGTTCTGAAATAGTTAATCGAGAGGAAGTTAATTTCATTTGAACATCGACTGTGAGCCAGATGTGTCCATATGGGCCAGTCATTGCAGGCTTCCCTTCTGTCAGTGGAGGAAAAACAGCCCTTTTAGCATGTACTTCATCTGAACTTCTCCTTTGGGATAAAGAAAGCTCATGTCTTAATAATGCCTTTTAGTCTACAGACTGTGAAGAAAGTTTGAGTACTAGCAACATCACAGACACGTAAATTCAATCAGAAGAATCCCATGATAGTTGCTATTTCTAAATATTTTAGTTATCTAGCCCATGCACGCTACTTTCCAGGACAGCAGGCAGCTAATCCATCTGAAGATCTGTCCTCATCTATGTATCTGGATCTATCTATAGATTATCAATAAATCTATGAATCCAGATACCACATCCATAAATTGTGATGTTACAGCAATATAATGTTGTCTTTATACAAGTCCACTGTCATCTTTTCTATTTTGCAAGCCAATTGACAGCAATTTTCATTAAAACACACAAATAAAAAAGTTGCTGGTCCTTGCTCCTGAAGAAGATCGAAATGGTGACCTCAGTGCTCACTCCAAACTAAAACTGAGATTCAGAAGAGTTTACTGTTCGTCCTTTTTTTTTTAGAAAGATTATCCTGGATAAGTAACTGATTAAAAGACAGGAAACAAAAGACAGGATTTCATCACGGTGATCAGTAGAGTTGTTCAAGGACCTAGATCAAGGCTCTTGTTTTTCACTTCTTCACAGATGGTCCAGCAGAGGGGAAAAACAGAAACTCATTTCAGATAGAAGTAAAATGACACATTTGGAGGAAAAGACCATCTTTAGACAGAGATGACAGGCTTTGAATCCCATAGCTGTTAATACTTTGGAAAGCAATAAAGAGCAACATAAAGTGCTATCAAAATGCTGTATAAATCCATCCAACACCTAAGTCATCGTGTGTGGTTCTCATCTCCTTTTGCCCTCACACATAAACCATCTCAGTTCCCAAAGGAACTGAAAAAAGAGAAAGTCATGAAGAATGATCAAACAAATGGAACAGATTCCTTATTCTGGGAAAAAAGATACACATAGGTGACACAAATCTATAAAAATCAGGAGACATTAAGTAGGTAATTAGGAAGGACTCACTAATTATCTCTTCCAGTAATAAAAATTAAGGACTCACTCATCTCTTCCAGTAATAAAAATTAAGGGCTATTAGATGAAATTAGCAGGTACCACGTTCAAAACAAAGGGAGGTAATTCCTTCCCTCCTCCCTTCCTTCAATGTGTGATCCAGCAGATTGGAACTCTTTCCCAGGAATTACATATGCTAAAACATTATGTGCAACGAAAATGTGACTACTCAAATTGACAAGGAACAAAAATCCATTATGGTTATTAAACACAAAGTTCAAAATGACTAGAGGCTGTTAAGACTCGCTGCAGGAATTTCTCTGTATGTGCAACCTGTTCTCACACTCTTCCCCCAGGCTTCCAGAATTGACCACTGTTTGGAGGCACGACATGAGCCCAGGCACAGTTCTGATCTGAACTAAAGATGTCTCAGGATTTTCCAGTTTCCTGGAAATATTATTCTTCAACATATGGAAATGAAATACTGAATATGTACACTTCAGAAAGTCAACTTAAATAAAGTAAGGTGACATAAAACCAAAGTGATAACTCTAGGGACACTTCAAAGAATTACTCAAACTTCTATCTCCCCTAAACATTATCTAACACACTAAGTTCTTCTGTTAAAAAGAAAGCAAAACCATAGGGAGAACAAGATATATGGAGAAAATAATTAGAAAAGTCTTCAAAATTATTAAGCAGTAACTCTTAGGGGTTAATTTAAATCCCCTGATTTGCAGGACACTACAGAAATTTTCAGTGGAAAAATTTCAGAACTAAAAAATGCTTTAAGGTATATGCAAGTCTACTTCTCTAGGCCATCTTTTGTAGTTCCCACAGGAGAAGAAACCCACTATGAATCTAAAAGATTATAAAAATCAGATACTGGATTGACAGTCAGCTATTGCAATGAAAAAGAAAAATCCACAGTACAGAAATGTATGTTTACATTTCCTATTTAGCCATCTCAAACTTGTTATGACCTGTAAAGTGGATCATATCTATCACAACACTACCAAGTGAAATGCTTGTAACAACTTACCAACTTCCTGAATAAATTCCAACTCTGTCAAGCTGTCTGCTAGGGATTTGACTGTTGCCAACTTTCTCTGAGAAACTGCTATAGATTTGTCTTCAGATGCACAGTATTTCAGTATATGAATACAAAGTGTTCCCTCAGCAAAGATATTGATGTTTACGCTGAACTGGAACTGTTTATATCATCCACATTAATCGAATTTATACTTCTGCATTTAAAGGAGAGTCTCAAACCTTCACAGTGGGGAAGACTTCTAATTAGAGGGACTGTTTCACAAATTCCTAACTTCCCATTTGCAACAACAAAACACTTCTTCAGCAATTTCAGAACTGCTTAAAATGGAAAATTACTTTTTTTCTTGTTTCCAGCTGTTGAGCTCCATTTAGAAATGACCTGAGCCAGCACCAAATGTCTCATCCAGCTACCCATGCACGAAAACTACCAGGTGTTTAGCAGACCACCATCACTCTACAAACCACAGATGAAGAATATCTTCATTAGTATTATGCAACTCACCAGAGAAATCTGTGCTATCTCAAATAACATATGAAGAAATAAGTAGGAAAAACATGCATTTTTGGCTTAACCTCTTGGATGGAAAAGGGAGTAGAAACAAAACCATTATCAGTGAAACATCATTCTCATTAAAACTCTGGGTAGCTTGCAGAGCAGAACAGTGCAAATTTTGCTTTTTAGAGTGTTCTCTACACTTAAACCTCTTCTACCAGCTATTGAGTTCAGACTCTAAAGCTATTGTAACTTCATATTTTGGTAAGTTCTTAAAATCTGAAATTATGGGCATGGAGGGGACTGGAGACGCTTTTTTCAACCAATATGCTTGATGTGCTGAACAGGAGAGAAACCCGTGTGTCTTAACTTGCACGCTTTATAACTAATATTTCTGTAAAATTTGGAATCCTGACATTTGATGCTGTCAGGCTGTCAGTTTCAAACCATTAATGAACTAAAAGTCTGCCTTCCTAAAAGGTTAATGGTGAGAAAGTGAGTGTAAGAGTTTAGATTAGATAGATGCTGCTGAAACAAACGGAGCGAGACATATTAGAATCACTGATGAGTAAAAAGACTTTAGTAAATGAAATAAAAGGCAAATACTGAGTGAAACTCAGCACGCTCCCAGCTGCCTCATCTCAAAGCACTGGAAGTGTGCACATCCAAATGAGCACTTTTTTTCTTCTTCAAGCTGCAGATTTGCAATGGTAGAAGGTGCTTTTGTAACAAAAGTGGTTTTTGAGCAGAAAGTCTTATTTCCTCCCTGCTTTATTTTTCATTTTCCTCTTTTACTGACTGTGGATCACATAAATGTAAAGAAAACATGTCCCCTTGCACCCCTTGCCATGAATTTTACCATTTGCATTTGCCATTCACAATTAATTTCTGTCTCCTCTAGGAAAAATACTTTAGTCAGTCTGCACTGAGTGAATGAAATTCCTTCCTGCTCTCCCAAGAGAGCCATGCTTGTCTAGATTGCAGTTGGTAATTTGCATGATCCAGACTGTACCATCCAGCTTAGAAACTGCTGTTATGAAACCTCCCTCTTTTACAAAAATTAATGAACCTTATGAACCTTAATGAACTGCTACATGGATCTCCACTTCCTTTTGCAGCTGTAAAGAAAGCAGTGCAGCTACTCCCATCTCTCACCAAAAGAAAAAAAATTCTAGGAAAACAGTAAGCAAAGAATGGCACTTCCTTAATATCTTCCTTTTTTAAATAGCAACAATACTTCTTTGCTCTTTTGTAAAAGTTACGATGTTGTCAACAAACTGACAAGTAGCTGCTGAATTATATTTTTCAAACTCTGTGATTATTAAAAAAAAGAGTAACCCCATACTGTCATACAGATTATCCCAGCTTTAGTGCTGACAGCAAATATTTCTTCCATTTGAGTATTATATTTCTTCTTTTCTCCTAAGTTTAACTTTCACTTTTTACTTTTGGGGTTTCCCACACACATCCACGTTGCATCACTGAGGGAAAACAGGGGTGTCTTTTATGCCTTTTAAACTCTACAGGGAAAACTGCACAGCAACAAGCGACTCGAAACACAAACGGAAAATGAATAATATCATGTGTTTCATCTTTGCTTTTCAGCAAGTGCTTTAGGTACAGAGACTGCTGCAGAAGAAAGTATCAGCTGTACACACGGAGCTCTACTGCTCTTTGGATGGCCAGTGTGTGGCACAGAGCCCAGCACCCAGCAGAAAGGAGGCACCAGCAGCCCCAACTTGGCTACCAGTCGCTGTTGCATCAGGACTTGCTCCCCAGGAGCTCCATTCTCTCTCCTCTCCTTGCCTTTTATTGGAAGTTTTTATGAAGCACTTAATCAACTAACTGTAATAATATAAACTCATGTCCCTAGTATTTAAGCACTATTTTAGAAACACAGAATGCCACCAACCTCCTATAGGCACACACACAGAAGGCCTCTTAGAAACTGGCCCACAGATTTCTATCCTACCAAGTGTCTGGCTGGTCTATGATCCTTTCTCCTTCCCTCCTTTCTCTTTTCTTTATTTAAGGCAGAAAAAGAGAAAGACACATGGCACATTCTAAGAGAAAAAGCAACTTGGAAAACTTCTTACTTCATTTCTGCACACAGCTTACTGACTTCAGCTGTGAAAAGCCAAAGTTGAGGAAAATTTACATTTTTGTACTAAGAGCTCCCAAAGTATCTGCAAATCACTAAACAGTTTACTTGATATCTCTCCATTCAGCTGTCCATAAAATTTTACAAGCAACAACTAGTTGACTCTAGTTGTTTTTTCTTGGGAGGGGAAAGAAAAGAAAAAAAGGTAATTTCCATCTATATTTTATTATCCCAATATAATTTTCTCCAAAACTCACATCAACTTTCCTTGCTTATACAAATGTCACCTCACAAAGAAGATTAATTAGTAAAGCTCCTCCTCTTTTTTTCTGACAAGAAGAAGAAGTACAGTTTTATTAGTGCATTTTAGGAAGGAAAAAACAGGAGGTGTGGGGGGTGAATTTTCGTTTACTAAGCAAACATTCGAAAGAGCAACACATCCTAAAGACTTTGCAACTCGTCTTGCTTAACTATAAAGTTGCATTATTCTTTACAGTAAGAAAATTGAAACCACATCATATAGGAACAGAAAACATCTGTGCAAGTTTAATGGCCAAAGAGGCTGAAAGGAAAAAAACTTAAGCTAAACAGAGCCAGGATAGAATATGTTTTCATGCAAAAGTAACTCCCTATTCTAATATGGTCCTCTATAGCAGAAATGGACTTCATGACCCTCAGTACTCTTTTCCCTTCTCTTTACCTACCCAGCACCTACAAAAAGTGCAGAAGAACCGAAGAACCCTGCAGTTGAAACCGGTGCTCTGCAGAATAAGTATTATGATACAGTTTTAAACAGCCACAGAAAAAAACCCCACAACTAATTGTAAAATAAATACCTCCTCTCCCATTGTGAAGCCAAGCTGCCTTTCAGCAGCTTGAAGTGTCCCAGAAGTGCCCTGCAGTCCTGCCCCTTCCTTGCATGAGCTCAGCTCAGCGAGAGCGGGAGCCCAGCCCTGACACTGACTCACGATCCGGGCCATCCCAGGGAAACAAAAGTTCCACTTGTTTATTTCACAGGAAATACGGAGCTTTTCCTACCTCTGCTCACACACAGCAAGAAGTTTCCTCTCCTTTCCCAAGCCAGCTTAGACTCTCCTGGCTTCTTGAGAGCAACAGCTAGGAAAAGCAAGGATGTGAGTGACGATTTAGGGACCTTTTGTGAACAGCCCGGGCAGAAAGTTTTGCAAATAACTCTATAGGCAAAGGAGCTTATGACAAATTCTGAGGTATTGGTCTCTTGGGGAGGAAAGGGGGGGGAGGTTGAAATTTCATGTAATTTATGTCTTTTTTTCAGCCTTTGCTTTTAAAGAAAGATGATCAAGAAACTGAAATATCATTAAGATGATGCTCTGTTCCATTAAAATCTTATAAATTCTTAATACTGCCTCCCTATAAACATTCAACTTTAAAATGACTGAATAAGGGCAGGGGAGGGAAAGACACAGATGATTTGGAAGAAATTAAAGATTTATACTTAAGCAAGCCACAAGATACTAAAAATTCTCTCTCCCATTTGACTTTACTTTTGACTATTGAGCAAGAATTTACACACAAACACATCTAGTACGGACATATTCAGGCACACTCAGTGCATTCCTTATAGACACATAGCCCGCTCGCTACAGAGGCATTCTTAACGGGAGTGCCAACCCAATTATGGGACACGAGAAAAGCCTCTGAATTTACACATTAAAAAGGTGAAAGCAAAAAAAAATTGGTTCTCTCTAGTTTTAAGAAACTGCGTGAGGGAAGACATGACAGACTGAGACATAGGATAGCATACTCAGTATACAGATGGTAAAGAGGAGGACATTAAATTTTTCAAAATGGTTCCTACAAAAAAACAAACCAAAGCAAACCCAACAAAAAACACCCCCACCAACCATGCAAAGGAGAAAACCCCACCAAAACCAAAAACCACCAACAAAACTCACCCCAGTAAAAAGGTTATTTTGCAGAGCAAGGCTATTCAACATATTTTCTGCTAAAATAGTAAGTATGAGGATACACAATTACTTATATATCCTCGGTCCTAGTCCGGTTGAGAGGTTTGGATTAGATGATCTCGGAGATCCCCTTTTGCCTTATACTGAAAGCAAATAGAAACTGGTCTGAGTGGGACTATCACTGCAAGTACAAATACTCAGAAAAAAATATCAGGCTATTTCAGACAATGGAAATGAGCAAAAGACCATGGCTCACAGGAAAGGCAACATCTCTTGCAACAACGCTCCCTGTGCCTGCACCTTGCTGCAGGACACCTTCAGGAGTAATTCAGAGCAAAGTCCTACTGAGCCTGCAATCTTCTTCCTGAACATTTCTATCTTCCAATCACAAATTAGTTTAAAGTTATATTACAATATATCATAAACTTAATTTCCAGAAAACACACAGTTACTGGCATTTGCTTTAAGAGAACAGAATAATCTGTAACACATTTATACTTTATACAGTTTATGAGTATATAAAAGTGTAAGTAGTAACAATCAAGTATGACTTTTAAAAAATAATCCTCAACTAGGGAAAATATAAAGAAAGAAAACATTTTAGAAAATATCCACAAGCTAATAAAGCTAAATAGATAACAAAAGAGGAGTGTATAGATTTCCCTTTACAGGTTATATTTGGTTCGGTTTACATTCGTCAGCCTTTTTATTTATGTAATTTTCAAAATCAGGTAGGTTATTCTTTTCATGTAACTGTACTTCTTAATTAATTTTTAAATGCACATGTGCTAAGAATAATAGAAGTTATTACATTAGTTTTTTTATAATCTTATCAAAGTTATAAAACTTAGCAACTCAGATGCAGCAATTAAAAATCAGTTATATTATCTAACAAAATCCAAGTGAGGCAAGAAAGAAAAATTCATTTTACTTTGACACAGTTTATAAAACTGTTTATTCCTAAAGTCTTGATTTACACTAATTCAAATATTTTAATATCAATTTATATAAATTACTTTTATCTAGGTAGAATTTATTGCTATTATTAGGCATACTACACATATTGATTCAGTTCTCTTAAAGCTCATCGGACAGTGAAAAGCTAGCTTGCATGTCAGCACTGTTACTACCAAAGCATTTTTGGTGTACTGAAGTTGAAACGTGAGACAAACTTTCCTAGAAATTCAGTTTATATCTTCATCAAGTATCTCTGGAACTCAGGAAATCAGCTTTACTCTAAGCTATTTAAGCACAGCATTTTGGTTTTTTTAATGATACTTCTTTTAAAATGTCTCGTGGCGTAAAAGGCCTGGTAATGCTACAGAGTCAACTGAAATTCAGAGATTTACAGTGACGAGCAAGCTAATGATCACCAGCTGGATCCAGAGCAACTTACAACATATATACTTTTATTGTCATCCCATTATGAAATAAAATTGCATTAGCTTAAACCTACACATCCTGTTTTTCTGACTGGAGCATCCTAAGATTTCCTAATCCAAACCATGACTGAAATAACAGGAGTATTCCCTCCCAGAGAGAACTCCTCCAGAAGAACTCATTCTGGCAGAAGCCCAGTGCCGTGCCCCAGGAGAACAGACCAGATTTTCCACGTTGCTTTTATGAATAACTTCTAGTACTATCAGTACTTCTTACACTACTCTGCTTCTATTTTAAGATGTTCTTCAAGTAGTTCAAGTCAGGAACATAAGCTGAAATTATTTACATGCATATGCTTGATGTGCTTCTTTCATATCGACAAATCTTTCCTGAATAAAGTCCAACTATACACATATACATCCATAATATACAGTCTTTTGGTACAGAAAACAGCTAACTTGAATTTATTTATTAACCCTGCAATAACTGCTTTTTTAAAAAAAAAGCCTAATAAAACATTACAAGCAACACAAACCAGTGTGTGGGTAACCTCCTCTGCCAAAAAACTGTTAGTGCAGACTGATGGGTAAGCTGAGCCACGTCACCAATACCTGGACAACTCTGTTCAGGCAGCTTGAATATTTCAGAAACCAAACTGACAGAACATAAGAGCACTGATATCTTAGAGGATAGCAGAGGAGGGCCAGGAAGAATATAGGAGATTAGGAGTCACTCTTCACTCACATTGCACACTTGAGTGACTCAGCAGAGAGTCACTGACAGCCAAGGTTATCAAATTTATTCCTCTCCTAAACTTAATTTTGCATTTTCCATTCTATTCTCTTGGTGGCAGGTCCTGCTTTGAGTTAGCCTCCCCAAAATGGGGCAAACTGCTTTTTGACTGTCCTTCATTTCACCTTATTTCCGCTAGTCTTATTTCTTATTCCTCCAGTATAGGTAGTAAATCATTTATTTATAATGTCCACACTGCCTCAGGAACACCAGCCACCATTTGCAAGCTTGTACTATTTTTTCACATAATGAAAGGAACGCATGAATCCTGTTTCCACACTCAATTCAAGAAATGCAAAGCGACACCAGCAAAGGAGTGACACCCTGCTGCAGGCAGCTTTGCTCTCAGTACAACTGCAGAAAGGGTCAGGGTCTCTCTTCCCCTGTAGCTTTCCTCACAAGGTGGCACTAGAATAAATGGCTGGGACAGGGATGTCAGACTGCAGCTGACAGAATCTTCAAAGCAAAACATGAACGCTGCTTGAAGAGATGAGTGCTTCCTCTGTTCCTACACAGAATCTGACAAACTGCTGATGCTTGGCATGACCGCTGCTGCCATCCCTGATGCCTGTGTCTGGATAAAGGAATGCCAGAAACCTGTGCTTTCAAGTGCAAAGTGCCCCCATCGTACACTCCCTGCCTCAGCAGGTGTTTTGCACAGCATTTGTAGTCAGCACCAGGTGGCTTTGCCTGTAGACATTTTTTCGTTATCTCAGGATTTTGAAAACTGGCTTCCACGTTTCTGTTAGGGGAGCAAGCACCTCCAAAGGCATCAGAGAGGCAAAGGAAGTAGCACTGAGAGGCAAGTGCACACAGAGCCAGGGCTGGCCACACACCACGGGTGCCGCTGGTCAGGGCGGGCAGAGCCCAGGCACATCGTCAGCCACTTTAGAAACACAAGAAGGAGCCTCCAGCTTTCGTCTTTCTTAACTGGAAATTAAGGGGTAAAAATGTTTTCTAAAAGGAAGCAGGCAGGAACTGACAGAACAGGTGTGGCAAAGCCAGACTGTCAGCGCAATGCGTTCACTGCAGTTCCTGGGTCCCCAGCTCGCCGGCTCAAAATAGAAACTCAGACCTCGCAGGCACTCAGTCTCAAGAGTTTACAAATTTCTATCTTATTACAAAGGACAGGTAGACCTAATAATTGACAGGAGCTTCTAGCCCTTGTAGCCCTTGTGTCTACTTCCATTATTTCTTCTCCATTTCTCCTCTTCCAAACATACTGAATACAGACAAAAATAAAAATTTCTGTATAAATTTGGTGTTTTGCAGTAAGGATCCCTAAACACCAGTTAATTAGATCTTACAAGCTGCTGAATCTAGAGGCATGACAGTCTCCCCCTTTATATTAAATCATTACAGTGGCTGCAATCCCCAGTTTGATAGCTAAGTATGTAATTTATATCAGGTTTTGGCAAACAGTATTGTGACCTCATCAAAGGCTGTTCATGAAATTTAGCTCTGCCCAAATTCACCACTGCTAGCCAACTATGAAGTCTTGCCTGAAAAACATTACAAATACAGCTCAAATGGAAAATGCAAAAAATACTCTCAACAATCTCTTCTGAAGTAAGGGCAGTTTTCAGAAAGATAAAAATAGCTCTTTAAGACTTTTTATTTTATATTCACCTATAGTGACCTTTAGCATTTCTGGACTGAAGCCTCGACTCACAACCCAATCCCATACAGTTAATTCACACTATGGAATGTATTGGTTGAATTAATTTTCCTGTACTTGTAGAGGTTTATTCTTAGATATAGGAGAGGAAAAAGCGATAACTTGTTAGAACAATGGAAACCCATACAGATCATATTGCAAGGAAGTCCAACCCAGAAACAGAAGCTTTAGATAAGCTACTAAGAAATGAAAATGGAAAAAAAGGAAATAAGCATAAGCACTTGTTTAAATGTCTTGAGGCTGCACAAGCAGAAGGGAGACATGTGAAACAGGCATTTCTATTTAACCATAAACCTTGTACTACTTTAAGAGTGTTACACTGAATTTTCTCAGGAGATACGACATAACTATATGCACACTGTAATTCTTCTAAAAATTCATCTGTAAGCAAGCCGTGTCTTCAATCACACACAGCATTGTAAAACAGTTTTCTTACAGCTATCACTGGTGGAAATTTGACAGAGCCATGCCTCAGGAATCTGATTCTAGTTATACATGGCCAGCAGTCAACTCACCAGCACAAACAGGCAATGAAATGGACTACAAAGTGTAAGTATTTGATTCTTCTATTTTTCTAAAATAGCAGAGGTCTGATGGCACTGCTCAAATTAAACTCCCACAAATGCATCATTAATTTCCCTAGGATAATCTGCTTCTGCGATTTTTAGAACAAAGAACAGCTAAGCAATTAATTCTGCACACCAACAAAACCAATAGGGTTTCATGCAATTCCTCAGTTTTGCCTTTTACTGAGAGTCTACTGACCCCTATCCTGCATTGTTACCACTGGGCAAACACTTGAACTACATCAAACTGCCCGATGATTTACAGAAGAGCCTAATGGCATCTGCTTCTGCTCTCCTGGCAGCAAACCTTTCTGCCCTCATATTCCTGCCAGTATTTGTGTAAAAGCCTTCTTAGCATCCTGTTAATTCTGTGTGAAATACGATCTAAATTTAAGATTCATAAAATTGAAAACATATTAGAATATGAAGTGATAACATCAACAAAATAAGACCCTGTTGATTCTTTTGTAAATGGGACTGACATTTTCCATAGGAATTATCATGTTATAAAAAAATCCCACATTATAAAATCCTTACAGTTATTTATTGATGCTTTATAAAAAACAACAATTGTTAGGAAATTTCAAATCAAAAATGTAACAGTATCATTACAGTAATATTTCATCAATAACTGTATCCAGAGGAAGCAATATAAAGTTTTAGGGTCTCCAAACTTCAGAAAGAACTTTAAGAAAAAAGGAATTGAGAAAAGCACTGTTTCTACTTCTTCAAAAGATTACAAGTTATCGAAAAATTGAAGCTACTTGTAAAGGAGCAAGACACATACCAGGGCAAAGATCCCTACCCTGTTAAGAGAAAAATATGTACCAATTTGGCACTCTGCAGGATGCATTGCAACACTTTTGAACCAGCATGCAGAGCTCTTAACCTAAATATGACCTTGCATGGAATGGCAAATTTAATGCAGGTTTCCCTCCCAGACAGCATCAAATGGCAAAGAACGTGGCAATGACAAGGGAGGAATTTCTTGCAGCCAGGAGAGTAGTATTTGGGGAGGTTAATGGTCTGCAATGGTAACAGAATGTTGTGTCACTCATTCATGTTTTGGTGCTGTTACCAGGCAAAGACCACAGTGCTGAAGACTCTGAATGGCACCTCTCAAAGGTTAACCTAAACCTAAGACAGGACAAAAGCAACAACAGCAGAGAAGTGTTGGTTTTAGTTATCCACACATTTGAAACACAAATAATGGATTATGTTTACAAAATGAAGCCATTCTTTTCTCCTAGCCATGTAAACTTAAGGAGAAATTTGAAGACATAGAAAGGAAGTTCTGTGGGTAGGAGGAAAATTTTTTTGTTTCCTGAAAATGATATATTCACTTTTCTGCTGGGTAACAAACCTATTTGTTGTTTGTGAAAAACAAAGGTAAGACTTCCAGTTATTATACAGGGGAGTAAGAAATGAAAGCCACTTCATAAGCACTTTGAGAACACTTCACATTAAAACAAAGGGCTCCAGAGTTCAAGGGATATGTAATTTATTTTAATCAGTTCCCACTTACAATCACTACTGTAGAGATAACTACAATTATAGTAAACTGCAACTAAACAGATCTTTCATGTGACATTAACAGGGCATTATCATTTGTAAATTCCAATCTGCCTATCTCAGACTTAGACGAACTGAATTTTGTGCAAAACTTGAATTATGGTCAGTGCCTTACAAGTGAATGTCTATGTTACACACTATTATAAATGCTATTATAATGTAAATTGTAATAGTATGTTTATTTAGGTGAGTTTCTTCCTGCACTGCATATTTTGTTTACATACCTACCTGCAGAAAATTAAGAATTTAAAACAGCTCACCTTTGGTAGAACCGGATGACTAAAATACAAATTTGCTGAAACTACAAGACTTTGTAATGTCCCAAGGAAAAAAAACAGGCTTAAGTATGACCATGCATGATTTTAAGTCTGCTTGCTATCAGCTGCTTTATATATACAAAGCAATTTTGCTTACACAGGACTTGTAAGGAAATACTTGTTGTCGTAAGTAAAATATCACAAGCAGCCATCAAATTACAAAACCAAATATCCTCCAAAATGGGTTAAAAAGGAAACCTTTTATTAACTAAGTTCATGTTCTAGTAAAAATCCTTTTTCAGCACACCTGCAAGTTTCCATAAAGCCCAATCGCACCTTGAACACTGTGAGGTTGTCGTGGTCACAAGTAAAGCATCCTGCAGAGAGACACCCTGATGGCTCCATGGAAAGCTGACTTCACTGCTCTCTACCCCATTCCCTGAACCTGGCAGGAAGAAGGTTCATAAGCTACTTATCAGTGAGCCCCACCAGGCCTGACCTGTCCTTATCTTGTATTTCAGGGGGACTTCTTTGATGAGGTGCCACTGGAATACAGTTCAGCTGTTCCCTGCACGTGAACAATGCCAAAACCAGAAGTTCCTACCTAGAAACAGAAGGCAAGCAGGGTACCATGGAGGCTTTGAAAAAGTCAGCAGTGGTCAAGGAGTAATACAGCCTAGGTTTTTCCTGTATTTAGATTATCCCAACTCTTCACTACTGTCCTTACAGAGACTGAAAAATGGTCTCCTCAGCATAATTAACTTCAGAAGTTTCCACCATGGCTCTGTAGGACCTTCCCTTCTCCTGTAACTCAGGGTGCATACAGGGGTAGGTGCTGTGCTGTCAATCAGATCACTGAAATGATCTACATTGAAAAAAACCCCAAAGCTTGCAGGGCCAAAAAATGTAATGCCTGGTTCTACAGACAACTGGACAAGTATGACAGAAGTGAGAAGCTGCCACATCAGGGACCAAGAGCAGATGCCTAGGAACTTCTTAAAATCACCATGGAGGCAAATAAAATGCATCATGTAACTATGCCCATAGCAAATTCGAGACTGTGGAAGCCTCCTAACGCTTCTCAGCATATTAGTAACCCTATTCAAATCTAACTGTTCACTTAAAGGAAGAATTTCATGGATTTTTCTTATGTTGTTAATTCATTAGGAAACCATAAATTTTTTTGCTTGTTTCCCTAAAGAACATATCTTAGATTGATCAATTTTTAATTTTATTTTTCATTTTAGCAGGCAGTTAACCTCACTGGAATTCACTTTCTGTTATGGGGCAAAATTAAAAAAAAAAATAAAAAAAGGTAGAATCCTCTCTACAGAAAGATTAGGAAATAATGACCACAAAGCTTCAAGTTTTGTCCAGTGACAGAATTTAGAACTTTCAGATGAAAACTTCTTTAAACCAACACCAAGAGAGAATTAAGAAATGACACGTACCTTTTCTACTGGGATAAAGTCATTTTCAACTTCTATTGACCTTGGTCGCAGCTTTATGGGTTTGTCTTTGAAGATATCTCCAAAGCCAACACCTTTGACCTTCTTGGGTTGGATTGTCGTGCCTCCGTTGGCTCCTTCCGATTTTGTACTGCAAGAGTCGCCACCATCACTCTCAGAGCCTGTAGCATCTTTCAGGCCTGTGAAATGGAGGGATGAAAGAACGAATCTTAGGTGTGAATCTCACTGTTATCAATTGTGACTGGAAAATGATCCCTCACACTATCCTCTAGAGGAAAGTGAAACCACAAGAAACAGGCAGAGAAGATGCTCTCTGTGCCATGCACTCCTCTTGATTTTAAAAATCACTTTATTTCATCATATTGGTGTACCAGCTAGAAATAACACCAATCCACAAAACATGCGTAGTCCAGCATCAGAACTTCAGTAATGGGGATGGTCATTCCTTGAGTACCAAGAAATTCCTTCTTCTTCAGACAAAAATTATTTGGAAGAGAACTAAACAAAAGAAAGAGTTAAATTCAGTTGCAGGGCACCTATTGTATAAAGCCACTTAAAGCTAACAAACAGTCAGACCAGGCATGCTGTACCTTAAATCTGTGTGACTCAAGCCAATTATGCAATTACTATCTAAAGCTACATTACCTAACTGGGAAATATAAAGCTGAAAGCTGTTCAAACAAATTTGCAATCAAATAAGCTGCATAATATGTTCCCTGCTGAAAACTAAACCTATCTGCAGCATAGACAGCCTCATAAGAAAAGCACCCATGCACACTATCCTCTAGGAATATAACGAATCAAAACTGACATTCTGATTTGCATCACTTCTCCCAGTGAACAGGAAAATTTATCTGCACTTATCTGAAAATATCTGCTGCTTGTATAGCAGAGGCCACAGATGCAATAAGGTGATGTCTCAGCCACATTACAGAAGAGTGCAGCATCAGGCCAAACAGCCACTGGCAGCCAAAGTGACCCACTGAAGTTTCCTCCCCCAGACCATTTAAATCTACATTACAGCCTGACTTAACTACGTTTCCAGGTAACCCACAGGAATTGCTGCTACTACAGCACTAATTCTACCTAATAATAAGAAACACAAATCCTCACATTCCCCTCACAACCATTCACGGTGTCACAGGCATGGATCTTACAAGGCAAAGAAGGAAGAATTTCAAGCTTATCTTCTTAATTATTTTTATATCAAGGTCCACAAAGCAATCACATTATATTTTCATCATAAAAGGCTGCCAGTACAGATGAACTACAGAAAGTGGTGCAAGTCCTAAGGCCTACAGGTACAACTTCATGATCCAGGAGACAAGAGGCTCATCTGTTAAATGGGTTTCAACACCAGGGTGCTGCTAGAAAACAAAATTAGGAATTATGTGTCATATCAGGACTTTTAGCTAAAAGTAGAAAATTCATCATATGCTGCCCTGAGATTTTCTGTATCTGAAACATGAAAGGAGTATAAATGCAGAGTCAGAGAAAGTTCCCAATTAGAAACAAACAGAAGGACTAAAGACTAAGCGAAATATTTTGGCCCTCTGGCCTCCTGAGTGGCTGCTATCTCCCTGTTGAACATCAGTAACATTTCTGTTTCTTCAGACATTCAATGCAGATAGCACTGAACAAGTTATTTGTTCTATAAGCTGTGCAGGATTGGAATTTAAATGAATATTAAACAATTACATTACAATTCTTTTCTTAACTATGCAAAAGTCTTGATATCTTTACTTGGATCTTTATTTTTTGAAGAAGGACCTGGAGGAAAACTTCAAATCTGGTTTCACTCGTTTATTATGGTAGTTAGAATGGCAGTATGCCTGCAAATGCTGTACACTGCTTCTATTCCAGACCTCAGGAAAGCAGTTACCAGGGAATTAAAGTGATCCTGTTCTGGGCTGTGGTTGGCAGAAGGGGAGTGGTCATCCACAGCAGAGTCCTTCTATAATGTTTCCAGCAAAAGCACTCAGAGTTGCAAGGGTTAATTAAGCCAGAGAGGTATAAATCTCTTTGGGTAATGTGGCAAAGTCATTTCCCTTTTCTTATTCCCTCATCTTGCTGTGACTTGGGTAGTAACTGGACAAGTTGTACATTCTATTGGCTGGACCTTCCCCAGCTCTGCAAAATATCAGTGACTATGACCCTGGCTGAGACAGAGACCAGAACCAAATTTATTTACCACTTTTAAATGCAAAGGGAATGATCAGCAAGTGACTATACTGTCACTTGCTGTCACTATACAAATAATTTTTTCTGAGTATAAAACATCCACAGCTCAAAAAACTTAAACAAGTCGCACTTATCATCATCTTCTTGCTGAACAAAAGATCTTGATATGGGATAAAAAATTACCCTCTGGCAAAGGTTCCTTCTGTCATCCTTCCCAAAATCTCCTTGAACTACTCTGTGACAAAGGGAAGGAGAACTGCAAAGACCTCCCTCCAGAAGTAACTCACAGAATCCATGACTGCTCTCAGCCACTTCTGAAATGAACAGAAAAGCTCTCTTTAAAATAGGTAATTATAATAGGGTTTTTGTATCCCTAATTGTGGGAGAAGAGGATTTGGACCTTGGCCAGTGGATGGAATTAAAATATGGAAGTAGTTACGAGAATTACTCAACAGGTCTCACACGGACTTCCAGATCTTTGAAGTCTGCATGAAAGAAAGATCAAAAACCTCAAGAGGCTCTAATAAGAATAAAGCTTTTGTTTCTTTCTGGGTCATCACTTGTTTTTCATTATGGCATCTTCAGCTTTTATGACCATTCTTCTCTGATGAGACATCACACCTTGTATCAGAAGCCTCACCTCAGGCTTAAAACAGATTTCCCAAGCATCACCCATCTGTGCTTGATGATAATCCAAGAGCCATTTCATTCTCTATGCTGCCACAGAGCTGTGTCTCAGTATACAGTCCTCATCATGAAAGCAACATAGGAAATAACAGCATACCTTTTTTTCTTCTTTTTTTTTTTTTTAATGAGGACAGAATGGACTGAAGCGAGGCCTATCCAAACTAAACGGCATTTGAGTGGTCAGATACAAAGCTCCTTTACAGTTAAAAGAGTTCTTCCTGATCAACTGAGAAAATGACCTGATTTATTATTTTTTGACTGATACAAACTGAGGAATACTCTGTACTTTAACAAATAAATCAGTAAGAATAAAAGCCCTGGCTTTTACAAGAACTAGTCTGCTCTTGCTCTTATGCCAACATGGCTGAGGTGTAGAGAGAAAGGTGAAAGAAGAGGAGAAGTGTATGCAGTGGAAACAGAACAAATCAGATAAAGATCTGCAATAACATTAAAAAGAATAACGCAGTGCTTAAGCACAAAACAGTCCTGCAGAAAATAGCCTATTAAAGACATCCTAAGGAGACTCTCTTACTTCCTCCCAAGGAACATGAGATATACAACTCTGATTTGCACAAATAAAGAACTTGCAAGCAAGGATTTGCAACACTATGTTCACCCTTGCCTGAAAAATTCTCTCATGTATTCTTTTTCATTGGGTTGTCCCCTGATATATATAAAGAAAAAGAGAGAGAAAGGGAAAAAGAAAGAGAGAGGGGAGAAAGAGATCAAGATCTCAGCATGTATGTGTCATCAGTTCTCCAAGTTAAATCTTGCCAAGTGCAGGTGCACTGGCATCCCCAGCCCTATCTACGCAAGGAAGGGATGGCTGATGTGATGGCTCAGGTGATCTCTCCTCTTAAGAACAGAAAAATGTCACTCTTCCAATCACACTTTTTTTGTTCAGCTTTTCACAGACTTTTCTGCCATTACTGCAAACAGCTTAGTAGGAGAACACACTGGATGGATAGTTTCTCCAAAAGACAAATGTAGCCCACAGATAGAGCTGGGATCTAAGCACGACCCTGAGTGACAGAGACTGTCAGATTATGAATTTTAAATATGAAATTTTCTTCATGAAGAGCTACAGGTAGCAGGGAGGTCAGGTTCCTAAATGAACATTAAAACTGGAGAGCATTTCAGCTGTCACAGTGCGCTGACCAGCACAGCTACACAGCCCGAAACAGCTGTGGTCTACCACAGTGAGGGACTTGAGCACCAAGGTAAGGCCAGCAGCTCAGCAAACTGCTACCCTCAGAAACACTGAGCTTGCTTTGCTTTAAAGCCCAGATATTAAATACTTCAAATACAGCCAGTATAGGATACAAGCTACAGTTGTGTCAGGCCTCTCACTATTTTTTGTTACTTTTTTTTTTTAACAGGAACTTCTCTAGAATCTGTCATCGCTCTGTCAGCATTTGGAGAGCTGACATCGATAAGGTGCTCACTAATGTGCCTACTATCACATCAGGAAAAATTTTCAGATCTTTAATATTTCTCAGGACATGAGTCTTTTGGGGGTATCACTTCTGTCTCTGTAAGCAAAAACACTGTTCTTTCACCTAGATTTACTGATGCTGAACCATCTATAGCACCACAAGATAGAGCTCAAATCTAAGTATTGGGTGCACTTTTCTAGCAAGTTCCTCGAAGTCTGAACAAGGGCAGAATCACCAGCAAGAAGTTAAAATTCCCAGGGCCCAACTGTTCCCAGCTTTTGGCTGGGATAAGATAAGGGACTACTGACATACGGCTCTTTAAAAATGCTCAGAGCTCTGATTCTTTGTTGATTCATGCTCCTTACAAATGCAAGCTAATTTAGTATTCATGAAAATTAAATTCTCTCAACACTGTCTGGAGGAATTTCGCACATCACACACATTTTTTCCTCTATGGGTATATAAGAGAGATTCGTTTTCTCAAGACATTTCAAACATACCACACTCCTGCTATAGCAGTTACAGGTCTTTTGAGAGCAACATTCTGAAATGTATCAAAACAGATTACCTCAAAGAGGGATTAAAAAGAGACCAAAACATCAGACTTAATTCACCAACGGCCTCTCAGAGTTGTGCTGGCATCAAACCAAGATTCTAAATCAGAAAGATAGTTAGGGATGATAAAGGGCTGTGTAAACTAAAGCTGTTAAAACAAAAATAAACAGCTGTGATAAAATTAACTCCATTCAAAGCAGGAAACAAATCGTTTCTAAATAGCTTAAAATAGTAGGGACAAAAAAAGGGGAATACATTGTAAGTTTACAGAGTTTTCTATTTTGAGCTATTATTTGGCAAGTTAATTTTTGTTCTTTATTCTGGATTGTCCTCTCCGCCAACAATCTGTGGCCCTGGGCAAATGAATGAGGATGGCCCACTCTGACAAAGTATAAGCCAATGATGCTCTGCCCTCTAAGCACTTCCCTGCACTCCCTTAAGCGATGGAAAGGTCAGCTGTTCAGAGGCACACACCTGAGACAATGCAAAGGATCTCCTGATCTGGTCTGGCAGCCAGAGAGAAACACTGTCAACTGTGTTTAATAGGACAAGGAACTTTGTAAATGAACCTTATTGGGGTTTTTTGCCTTTTATGGAAGGGAAGGAAGGGAAGGGGAAGTATGTCCTTTCCTTCTATTTAGAGAATGACAGCGTGGAACGCCCGGGTGACCAATCTGAATGACAAAGGTGGTGAATTTATACATGGTAATTGCAGTAGATGAGACAGGAACTGTCCTTCTTCCTTTTCCACACATACTGGCAAAGACAGAATGAGTACACACAGCCTATAAGGTATTTTTCTTGAGCTTGCTAAAGAAAATCCCCAACAACATTCCAGTGTCATTAAAAAATCAAAATCTGAAAATGAAATTGGATTTTAAACATTACTGTAGAAGAAAGACGTGTTCATTCTTCAAAGTTTAAAGGTAAATAAATTCATGCTTTCAAAAAACAAATTTATGCTTCTTTACCAGGAGTGGTTATACACGTACAAATCGCTGAGACAGATTATCTCAATATTAGTCATTATTTGTTATTCTCAGTCATATTCCTTGCAAAAACGTAACAGTGTCAGCTAAACATTTTGTCATTTGCTTTCAGCACGTTCATTTTCCTTTGCACAACAGTTCTTGCCACATAAGAAACAGCCCCAAGACTTTTACGCTTGCACAGGTAACCATGCAGGGAAGGGGGGAGTGGTGTCCAGCACCACGCAGCAGCATGCACCAAGGGCCACGCAGCGCAAGCATCTTCTGCAGCAGGAACACAGAGCCATCAGTAGGGGAGCTGGTGGCTTCACCTCATCCCCAGCCACCTCCCCGAGTACTGCAACAGCAAACAGAAACAACCACTCATTCAGGAGTTCTACAATTGTACCATCATTGTCTTCATTTTGGAACCACTTTTTTCACCACCCTCACTAAGTACAGGAACAGTGTCATTACACATGAAAGGACAGTGACCAGAGCCGATAGGATTCTCTACCAGCCCCTCACCAAACACTGGTCTTTGGTGAGACTCATGGAAAATCACTTGGTAGTGGGAATCCAAATCAACAGAAGGATTTAATGTGTTTCACCCCAGTCAATACAATGCTTCCACACACCACCCCCATTGTCTCACCATGTCCATTCATTCTCCAGAAAATAGGATGCTTACTTTTAATCATAAAAATTTCTCTCACCCAATTTTATCATTGTTCTTTCTCAGATGTTGTTTTTATTGCAGTAGCTGTGTATTTGATATATATTCTTCTTTGCAAGCAAGTTTTAAGAAGCTGAGGTGGAACACAAAATTGTAACTGTCCTCTTTTCAGAACTGTTAAAATCCACATTTGGGTTTCTCATTTAACTCTGCTCACATTCAGACACTCCTAAATGGGGTTTATAACATCATAAGTAATCATACTGATTTATCAGAAGTCTGACCAGCCATAATTCTGCAAGGATTAAGGAGAGAGTAAAAAAAATAAGGGGGGGGGGGGAAGTGGTGGAGCAAAAGAAAACACAAAACACAATTAAGGTTACTCACGAATACTTCTGTTTCAACGATCCTGTCTCATCTTCTTCCATTATATCTAATATCTATTACTGACAGCATTGTGGATCCACATATAAGGAAAGAGAGGCAAATATTTGTCAAATCATGCATTTTATCTGCACTGTTCCTCAGTTATTGCATCTTTGAAGAAAAAGAAAGCGAAGCAAGAAAGAGAAAGTAAATCAGTAAAACCAAAAATCTTAGAAATCCGAGAAGCGTTTTTCGCGGAGGTGCAAGAAAGTTGCAGGATGGGAGAAAAGAGGGCTGCGATCAACAAAAGGACAAGTAAGGAATTTTTTGTTGCTGCGTGTCTCTCTTCACCCAGCATATGCAGCAGCAAAGATTTTCTGACAGCAGGTTGATGAGCAGAATGTCAAGGAGCTGGAATTGTTGCTGAGCAGAGCCTGCCATACCTAATGACCAAAAAGCCATGTCAGCATATGAAGGCAAGGCTGGGTGTTTATGCAGCAGACAATCTTGCATATCCCAGTGAAGGCATCTCTAGAAGCAGCTACACACTAATTGAACAGCTGTTACAGGCCTTGGTTAAGTAAGAAAACTTCTTTTAAACAGAGCAGTTGGGAAATGGCTTTCAAAATAAACGTATTTAGCACTAAGCATGTGTTTGTAAAGTAAAAGCTCTAAGCTTGATTCAAAAGCTGAGCAACGCTTCATGCAGTGTGATAGAGGTGAATTCAAGCACCCTTTAGGCATAACTAATCTAAAGTTATGAACTGACTTGAGCTGAACTTATGGAGAAATCAGAAAGCTGAAATTAGAGCAGCTATGGGTTGTTTTAAACAGACATCCCTAAATGAAAACAGTTCTGTGGAACGCCTCCAAATGGTTTTCACTGGAGACATAAGCACATGGATATTTGACTAAAGTATGGACCACAGATCAGATATGAAATGGAAGGACCTGGTCACATCATCAGTCGGCCTGCTCAGGAAGAACATGATGAGTGTGCAGGAAGTGAGCTGTCAACAGACGGAGCATGAAGAATAAGGAACCCTCCTTTTTATGTTAGTTTAGGAGAGAACATCTCTGATAGTAACAACAGTGCCAACCCTTATTTTGTCTAAAACTTCCAGATTGACTTCCTGACGACCTGATTTTGAGTATCGCCCACTCCTCAGTCCCAGTTCCAACCTAGTAAGCACCAAACAGGCCACAAGTGTATCTGGATATCTGGCCTTTTGAGATGCAGTTTTATGGAGAAAGCAACATACCTCTGCAGCATGAAAAAACATGCAAGTCTCAACCAAATGCCAAGGAAGGTAGTATTAAACAAGATATCTTTTATCACCTAAACAAAGTTTAGCCCCAAGTAACGTGAGACAATCGACCGTGGGTTAACCTGTCTTCTTGCAGCTGGTTATCAAGTGTTCCTGTAGACACCAATCCTGCACTCTGAAATCAATTTGTGACGTGGCACAACCATGAGCTGCTATGATTAACAAGGAGAACTAAACAAGGAGAGCTGTAGCACAACTGGAAAGGTGACTGAATTCTTCCTGACCACTTACGCTCACCCTAAAGGGGATGGGTGATTTGACTCTTAATGAAAACTGGGCTGGGCATGGAGAGCACGTTTCTGGAAAACTCTGAAAGGTAATCCCCAGGAAGATTGTGAAATTAAAGGCTTCAAAGGCAGACCCTGCATCTGACTTGAAGCTTGACCCTAAAGTAAGAAGTCAAGCATACCAGAGATTTACTTCATAAATTCTCATTATACTCATCAGATAGGTGGATTAGAGAACCCGATGGTCTAAGAACTCTGCAAAAAGCATGAAATTTGAGTGACTCATAAGCAGTCATGAAGACTATAAGGTGAGAAACAGCAGAAAAATCTGAAGACCACCAACCACGTGGTCTGCTCCAGCCAGGGCAAGAGTTTGGTAGGAAGCTCGAGAAGAGCTGCAAAATGAATTCTAGTAGGCAGGGAGATAATTCTCCATGACGAAATAATCAGTGTTGCATACTTTCACAAAGATTTTTGTTCAAAAAAGTAAAAGATCAGGTTTTGTTATAAAAAAAAAAAAAAGTGTAAGTGCAAATATCAGAATACTGATATTCAGATATCAGAAAACTGCTTCATCCTTTGCTGTGAACATCCATAAGACCTCAGAGGTAGGAGAACAAACACTCCCAACCAGAAAGGAGGGAGAAGGGTAGCACAGCTTGGTTCTTCTCGAGAGAAAGCTCTCAGGGACAAAAGCAGATGCCACAGCCAGCGCAAAATCCTGCTCACCGGAAGACGGGACTGAACACTTTGTACTTAGTCATGCTGAATGTGACTCGGTAGGATCTCTTCCTGCTAGATTTCTTGACGAGGAAGCAGGTGGAAGGACAGATTTCTGTTTTCCTTGCTTCCTCTGTCTTGCATCTGATCTAACCATCCTCTCTTTTTCTGTATTAACAGGACAGTAAAAGCACATTAATAGCAGCATGTGCCCTTTTTCTAAAATGCAGAAGGCAAAAAAATCTGAATGTAAAATGAAAGTATCTTTTACTCTCCTTGGCAGGAAAAAAAGTATCAGCCAAAATGCTGTGAGTAATAACTGTCAAAGACAGAATGCCAAACAAAGAACATGCAGTAAATTAAAAACTAAAAAAAGCACAACAAAACAAACCAAAAAACCTAACAAAAAATCCTAAACAAACCAAACCCCACAATGTCCTCTAAGAAAAGCAAAGCATATTTTATGAATTCAGAAATCACAATGGGAACTTTATTTTTAGAGCAGAAGGACTTTGAATTCAAAGATCAGTGGTTATTACCAACAGTCTTCTTGTGTCAGGTGGCAAAAGTGATGGGACTAAATGTCCTTAATTTCAATCCATAGCTGAGATCCAAACATCCAGTGTAATTCACGATTTACTGGGGGCTTATACACACACATTATACAGACACAGAACATACACATGCACAGGGGGAACAGGTGCATTCTCATTGCATTAAGGCAGTTCATCAGCAGCAAACTGACTGTAGCTTACAGACAGATATATATGCATGTAGAGTAGCCATAAGTGAGTAGCAGTGGCACATTTTACAAGTGTAGATAAATCAAACAAGTACAGAGGACTAAAGCTATTGCTTGTTGATTTTGAAACACACTCACTGTTATAACGTCTGTAGCTGTCAATCTTTGCCGGTACCACTCTGTACAGAATTGTCCCTTCAAAGGCAGATTTTCCTGACAGCAGGCAAGAGAAGGAAAGACGGGAAAAAAAAAAAGAGAAGGGGCAGGGTGGGGATAAGGAGATCGAATGGTGGTAAAAAGAAGGAAAGGAAGACGTTTTAATCTGTATTTTCAGTCACTAGCATTTTTAAAGCCTCATTAGCAAAACAACGAGAATATTAACAAAAGTATCTGATTGTACATGAAGTTAAAATATTCTTACTGCATGTATGTCAGATAAAATAATCTCATGATTTTGCTAAAGATGTTCTTTACAGTGTCCAACAGAATGCATTTTTCTTAGGTTTTGTCTGTTGTCCATCAAGTTGTGAGGCTTGCAAATAAAATCATTTGTCTGTTTTATGCAGTCTCCTCAAAGAGCACAGGGGAATCCTGAAAAAATATTATTACTGCACCGCAATGATGTGCTCACAGTGGCTCAACATTCCTGATGCAGATGCACCGCACTTGAAAAAGCACAGCTGACATCCAAACACGGCAATGAAATACATTTCTCAAATGTGCCAAGATTCTGTGAGCATCAGAAGTACTGTCTTTCCAAGATGACTTATTAGAAATATTTTGTAGATAGGAGAACATTTTTTGTATAAGGTCTTAAGCAATGTCTACTGAAAGGGATAGGACACTAAAACTTGAATAAATTGGTTTTTCAGCCAACAGCTAATCAGGTGTTTGACTTGGCACAAATTAACAAAAATAAAATACTAAAATTTAAAGAGAAAACAGCAAAACAACAACAAAAAAATCTCACTTTCCATCTTATATATTTAAGATAACATTTTCATAACAAAAACTATTCATTTCTTCTTGGGTGGGTTTGGGGTTTTTTTTCATTGCTAGTGAGATTAACTCATGCTCTGATATTTAGAATATGAAATTCAAGTGAAGACAAAGGAATAAGCAGCTGAGATATTTTGTGTGTTGGGTTTTTTCAAAGCTGAGGTACCCAGGCAAGCCCAAAAATATACCAATGCCAGATTGTTGCCAATATCCTCTACATTACCAGCACAAAAATTAATGTCTTCAGTAAAATTTTATAGTAAAATAGCCAGCAGATGGGAATTGTCCCAAGATAGAATCACACCCATTTTGGTACCAAAAATGTGTATTTTTTTTTTCTCCTGTATATCATTCTGTTGGACTTTCAGAAAATAAGAAGCTATACTCATTTAGATATTATAAAAAGCTGTTCCTTTGTTTTGCTCTTGCAGTTTAATTAATAATAAGTTTTTCATTTTCACACAATGAAAGTAAATCAAGTAAAAAAGTCACTAATCCATCTTTTCACTTTGTTTTGACAAGATACCATTAAAAGAATATTATTAAAACAGTCAAACAACAATCAACCCATTGCTAAGAGAAATGTATGTTAAGTTTCATAACACTGTGAAGAGCCAGAGAGACAATAATGGAAATCTAAAGTTTTAAGAACTCAGAACAGAGGAGGTTGTGTGACTGAAGCATCAGCTGATGAGTCTGTCATCATTTCTAACTCCAGCAGTCATGACTGCACAGTGGCCATCACTAACAGGTTCTAAAATTAGTTGATACGTACCATGAGGCCTGGCTGTACCTGAACAAACAAGAGACAGCAAGATATAAAAGGTCACCTTTAAATGCTGTCGTGAACATGGTAAATGCTTTTTGAAATAACCTCCTTAATAATGAATTGCGATTATCTCAAATAGACTTTACTTGACTACATGTCATTTTTTTTGCTTCTCATCAGGCTGCAGTGACAAGTCTTATCGAAAATAGTCTTAAAATGAATACTAGATCTCTGAGAAAGCTAGAAAATAATCTTATAATTCATGTAGCTATTTAATCTAGTAATAAAATTATAATGTACACTTCCTGTTCATGCTGCGTTGGTCAAAGAAAAGCAACATTTTAATTTAAGAGCATGCTTTAAAAAACAAGGAACTGCTGTTTACTCTAAGAGTACCTGATCCTGTCCATACTTACTTCCCAAAATGTGCCTTTGAAGACAAAAAAATTTGGCAGTCACTTTACAGTTGGGATAAATACTTTAAAATCAAACAAGCCAATCTTGTAGCAGTCTTGCTTTCCAATCTGCTGAGCACCTGTGTCTGAGGGAAGGCACAGGTTCCCAGTCCTTCCAAGTCAACGGGAAAGTTAAGTCCCACTGTCAGGATTCAGAAATATTTGGGCACTTCCAAAACTCACCCCAGGCATTTTCACAATAGGAAATTTTTGCTCTGAAGAAACTTCTGAGGTTTGTGGCAGAGCATGAAAAGAAACCAAGATAATTCCTTCTGGCCATTTACTCTGATCTGCCATAAAATTTACATGAACAAAACAAGACCAATAAAATCAAACAACATTCTTCCCATTTGGCCTGGTGTAGATTGTAATAGAAGGGCAGAGAAAAATGTGTTTTTATTTACCTTATTCCTAAAAAGCCAATTTACATAATCTTTCTCTTCCACATTTCTTTTACTTCGACTTCACAAAAAATTACATAGGCCCTTCCAAAAGTGCTCTTTAGAGATGGTCAATAAAATGTGATTTAAAGATCAAGTTTAAATAAATTTAACCAAAGCATTAAATTTAACTATTAACTTAAACACATTCCTGTGTTTGCACAGTGCCCATTCTCTACATAACCCATGCTATTTTCCCAGGTCTCACTGTAAACCTGCCATTTTACAAGCTGAGCTGATGAGTTCAGTGGTGCTGCTCAAGATTGCAGAGCCAAATCCCAACCCTTTCTAGGCTCCTCTAAGAGCTGTGCAGAACCTCAGTGACTGCCCAAGGTTCTTGTTCAATGTGTTGGTACAGCCCCTCACACCTGAGTGCCAACTCCATAATCTAGAATTTCTGTTCCAATCCTGTGATACAGATGTATTCAAACAAAGTTTCCAGAGAAACAAAAAGGAGTTACTGAAGATTTGAAGTGCTGTTATGTCTTGTGATCCACGGAGAAAGGAGATGATCTAGAGGCATGAATATACACCCTTTTGAGATGTTACCCAGATCATTTCAACAGTAATACCAACCCGATGCTCAAATCTTTCAGGGTTTACTTGTTCATTTTTTATTTTACTGTGTTTTCAGAATAAGCACAGATACTTGGAATGAGATTATCATTCCTAGTCAGTTGTATAAACTCGATGAAATTTTTGCAATCTCATTAGGGAGATTTTCAAATCCAGACAGTCAGTGCATCTGAACTGAGCCTCATGAAGCACCACGTGCTCTCATGAAGCAACACCTCTATCAATTACATAAACCATACAGAGAGACCTGAGTTGATGCATAGTTCCCATAATTCTTCTAAGGAAATGTAATTATTAAATCCATGGTTTTACTTGAAGAAAAATAAGTTAAAAAGCATTAAAATCCCCATAATAATCTCAAAATTCCAAGAGTCCCAGTCTCTCTCTCAGGAGGTTTACAGTGTTCTTCTCTTTTATAGGTGTATCTAATAGCTCCTAATAACACATCATCTTATGCTTTACCCATAAAGCACCTCCAAAGAATTAAATTAAATACAAGAAAGAAGAAAACCTATTTCTCAACTACAGTTACCTTCAGTTTATTTCAAGACACAAAAACGATACCTGTGTTACTGCTATCTTCTCCATACAAGTATCACAGCTTTGGATTCCACTGACAGTCAGAACCAGCACACAAAACTGAGTTTGAAGAAAGCACGTGCCATAATGGACATCAAGACTAATGCTTTGTGGCTGCTCTGGCACACTTCACATTTTGTTAAAATCCAATTTAGAGATGCTTATTATAAAGTAAATATTACTTCATAATGGAACATTCATTCATTCATGTAGATAAAACTGGGGTATTTCTTCCTGAACAATATCACCTACCTTGTTCATTTATTTAGTACCAAACACTACAGACTCCAGAGCTGGAACCACATCTACACAATTAGTTCTTCCAAGACTCACTGTATTCAAAATGAAAATAATTCAGGATAGCATACACATGTTATAGAAAGCAGTTTGCAATCTCACTGAAAAGTGCATCTTCATGTAATGCTCTTTGCCCCATCACATTAAAATTTTCAACTTAAAAACATTTTCATTCCAGTTTGAAGGAATGTTACGTGTAAATATCTTTAGCGGCACTGACTACAAGACTGGGTCACCAATGCCCATTCACACATAACAGGTGCTCCATTACAAAAACAATATAAAAATTTTTTATCATTGCAAAAGTCAAGTTTTTTAGGATCTTATTTCAGTGGCATGGAATAAAGATTGATGCATTTGCCTCAACTGGAAAGATGAGGAAAAAGAAGGAAGTATTACAATTTTCTACCTCTTACTGACAGTGTGAACTACAAAGGCTTTGGTAGATTTCAGTGAGATAAGCTTACAAAGATGTTGTTGATAGTTCTTTGACTTTTGCTTGTTCAGAGATCTCAGAAGAACATTACTTAGCAATGGATCTGTGCTGAAAATAGGACGACCTTGGCAAGTATCGTGTAATTAGCCTGAAATATGCAAATACAATCGACTTCTTTCGTTTTCACTAAAGATTCAGAATTGACCACTGAATTAGGAAACAAAAAAAAGTATCTGCTTAAAGAACATAAAAAACATGAAGACCAACAACTTTCCATTTCATGTAACAGCACACTTTTGGCTCAGGTTATTCTCCAAGGGAAGTTATAAATAGGATAACCTGCTACCATGCTTATACTATTGCAAACTTAGTTACCAAACATGCTTTTCACCTGCAGCAGTACTGGCCCACTGTAAATGAGAGAACAAAGTCCATGTCCCAGTTCTGGCCTTTTTCCCCTTGGCTGCTGGGGCAGTGGGTGTCGGAGGTGATAGTAACATGCTCAGCACCTGGAGGGAAAAAGTGCCGCATGTCCCACACCAATAATTATGAATCCTTAAATCTACTGGAGTCATTAAAGAAGGCATGGCACTTTAATCCCTCGTTTAAATAAGCACAGCCACTTTGTAAATGTTTGGTTACTTTCCATGTCCAAAGTCCCTTGTAATTAGTTTTGAAATACAAATCCAATTTTCATCACTGCCTTCTCTTGTTTTGGTCTGTTGCGGTTCAGCGAGTCTCAACACAGCTCAGGGAGCACTGGCAATATTGCAACTCTGCAAGTACACACTTATCATCATCATCTGACCCTTTCACCATAAATTAAGAACAATGGCATTCAAAACCACTTCCAAGCAAGAGATAAGAATGTGCTATCCTATCAACGTGTTAAGGGGTAAAGACACAGACATACATACAAAACATCAATAATAATTTTTTCCTTACTTGACTTTACTTGCTCTTCCTGTGCTATTCCAACATCATCGGAATCAGACAGTTCCTTTATGAAGTTGGAAGGAAACATGCCAGTCTTTCCATTGAGTATTCCTTCCCACCAGCCCTCTTCCACCTGCACCGAGAAAATAAAAAAAAGCGGGTTTAACATAAGCTACACTTTGCTGAATTATGTTATATACATTCAGTAAATTACAATAATGACTCTGAACGAGTTTGTATTAATTTCAGGTGTAAGGAGTACATGGCATAGGCTCCAAGCCAGAACAGAACACCTCTTTTTTTTTTGGATAAGTGATGCATGAGCCCATCTGTAAATGTCAGCAGTGCTGGCAGCAGTCAGGAGCATGGATGAGCATTAAATAAAAGGATAAAAGAACAACTAGAGAGCATACGGTTTCTCTACATTTCAGTTTTTATGGCTGTCCATTCAATCACTAAATTTTCTGTGCACACTGTATGACTATTCAAGACAATCTTAATGCATGTGTTTTGCAGATTCTGAGTTTGAATTCCCTAAGTAATCAAAGGTGAAAGAGAAATACCCATGAAAGGCTACTCAGAGAATCTAAACTAGCTATCTTAAATAATGTGAATATTCCTGCTTTCCCCATCAAAATCTGAAGTTCTGTGTTTTAAAAATTAAGAATGTTGCTACTTCATTAATTTGCTAATGTAAGAAATCTGCAGAGAACAAAGAACAGTGCTAATGAATATCTGACTCTAGATTTACAGAGGCACTGAAATACATAATAATGATGGTGTCAGAAGGAGGAGGGACACCATCTAGCCAAATCCCAAGAGGAAAATATCACTTTAATATTACAAACTCCCTCCTGTATAACCCATTCAGCACTGAATGGCGGTGTCAGGCAGTGAAATGACAGCTCTTAGAAACCAGATGCCTTTAGGTTATAATGGGACAGCAAGAAAACGACTTATTATATGCATCAGCTAAACACACCCTTGATAGGAAAACATTTTTCATCTGTCAGACACTGTCCTTTCACCAAATAAGATGACAGGGGAGGACAGTGTCAATCTGTGACACATCAGTCTCCAATGAAGTTTGACACATCTCTTTCCTGCCTACCCTCCCCCGACAATTATGAAAATAGAAAGTCAACTGAAATAGAAAGGCTGAGGGTGCTCACATTTACTGTTAAAAAAAGAATCTCACATTTTAAATGAAATTAGTTAATTATTACAGCAAAAAAGTTTGCTTCCTATCATTTATCTGTGTAAAGTTCGAGTTCTTAGAAAAGAAAACTCTTAATAATATAACCAAATATTTCGCAAAGATATGGAGGAATGTATGAATTTCTTTCACACTTAGTCACACATCCAATTTTACTACAAAACCTCAATTTCTTTTGGTCTTGAGTTGAATTTTTGCTTTAATTCAAAAGGAGTTCAGACCAGACTTTCATTTAATCTCAGTACCTGTCCCTGACAAAATTTGCCCCCCCCTCCAATCCACCAGTAATCTTGGTGAGCTCCAGCACAACTCTAGGAGTTATCTTGCTCTTCTTCTTATCTTGCTGTTAATTCAGAAGATGGAATACATACATATCGCTCAATCACTTCAGTGAGGTGGAGGTTTTTCACATTATAGTATTAAAGTCTCTAAAAGGTAATATTCCCTTTCTTCATTCCAGACCAATAAGAAACAACATGGAAAACTGCAACTGCATGACACACAACATTCAGTAGGTAAATATCTACATATATATATATGTACAAATTATATATCTAAATACAACATTATATAAATATTATATACCCATAATATAGAAAATACATAAATACATAATATAGAAAATACATAAAATGGTCAAGACTCTTTGAGCAATAAAATATTTCCATTTTTCTAATGCAGTATTCCCAGATGGCTATATTAACTAGAGCTAAACATTAAACCATAACTGCATTAGCTGATTGACCAGAAAATTAATCAGAGGATTTACACAGTTCCCACGATCCTTGCTTTGCAAGATGCTGAGAATATCTGACACAAGTAATGTGACCAATATCATGCAGTTTCATTTTTTCCTCAAGTAATTTTCACCTGCTTACTTCTTCCAGGGTAACACTTCACAGTTTCCTTACAGTTAACACCAGCGCTCTTCACGTGGCATGTTGATGTGTGGATCCTCATGTATGTGTATAGAAATATACATATATACAAAGATCTTTAAACAGGTAAATCTAAACTGGATGTGAATATACTCACAGTATTCATTAGCTTATTGTAAGTTTTCCATCTGACTGAAAAAATTAATTGCTTGATAATACCATGTTGCATTCAATAATTCTGCAACTTCAGAAAAAAATCTAAAGCAAACCCAGATTTTTTTCTACAAGAAAATGCAGAATCATGTTAGCAAGACATCAGAGGTTCAGGTCAAACTGTGCCTCCCAAAGATTTATTAGGAAATTTTCATCAAAAGCATCAAAAGCTTTAACTATTTTTAAACACCATAGCTACCTGTACATAACTTTAAGCCTCAAAACACAGCAGCTAGAGATACATGCATGCAATAGAAGACACTAAAATACCTCCAGGATTTAGTTATCCCAAACTGGGGCAGTCCATTACCATATGGTTTGAAAAGTTGCAATAATTCACAGTCAATAAAACCTTTTAAATGAAAATCCATTATTCATGGTGGTAATCCGTCTGGAGGCACGAGCTCAATAAAATTTGTTGCCATGCTATTGTAACAAAGTGCTTTCAGAATTTATACATCTAGGTCCTGATTTATGGCCAGCATTCATGTGCTGAACCAAACAATCTAAAAAGAGAAGGATTTCATTCAGCAATCCATGTCCCTACGCTGGATAAGAAGTTCTACGATTCATAATATTCTACACACCAACTGTAAGATCAGCCTGAAAAGGAAGGTTTGTTTTTTTTTTAAGTCAGAAGATGGATCTTTCCAATCTGCCAAATGTAAGTGGATACAGCCAGAGATATTTTTAAGATGTATTTTTAGTGGGTTTTATCTGTTCGCTGCCTTTTGGAGAGGCAGGGCTCATCCTCATCTTGCCAAGCCCATAAGCTGCCAGTACCATCACAGCACATTTGCAGAGCAACAACATATAGGAACACGACTGCAGATACTTCGTTACTCTACTCCATATATTTAGGAGGTAACAACAACATGCACTCAACTGCAACTCAGTCAATGCCACGCATGGGGCAGGGACAGATGCAATATGCAGCCTAACACCTGGGCGTGACTGAATGAGATACAAATGAGCAATGCCATCAGAGAATGGTTCAGCAGCTCTAGAGACTAAATTCACCCCATTAAGAAGCCTGGCCTTTGGGATTTAATCCATATAATAATTATGCAACATTCAAATGTCCTTCCAGTATCACTGGGCTTTAGTTTTTTAAAATTTTCAATGAGGAAAGAATATTTGTGCTTTCGTTGTAATTTAATTATTCAACCACCAGAGCCTTCTTTAATGTAAATGAGCTTTTTCTAAACCATAAACCAAATACAGATGAAAATAATTTGAAATATACTGTTTTACGTTGTGAGAAGGTAAATGTTTAATCAAATTGTGAGATCCCAGCACACAATAACAAGCCAGACTACAAAGACAGTATGAGGTTGTAATTGTTAATTTTACTTACAAGTAATAATATAAATAAGAAATAATAAATTAAGTACTCAAAAAAGATACCATAGAAGTGGACAGACAGGAAAATATCAGAGAATTATATGAGTGAGGCATTCAGACACACAAACATGAAGTTCTCCTAAGAATATACAGATGCTAGGACATTAAGCTGCTTAGAAAGCAACAAAAATTTATTGAAATCAGCCTATTTCCATGCTTAAAGTAAAAAAAAAAAAAAAAAAAGATAGCATTTCAAGCCTTCAGGCAAATATAATAGTTCTATTTCAGACCAGGAATAGAGTTTTATTCTGTAACTGTAAAGCAACCAAAGAAAACAAAATCTCTTTAGTAGGTCACTAGGACTACAAGACTAAGATAATCCAAAAATGAGAACATCTCATATTTTACAGTCTTCATGTTTTCCCTTCACTGCCAGTACAATCTGCAACATCTCCCTTCAAAGAAAGACACGTCAGCCTGACCTGCAGTGCAACAAACCTTTGCTGCTACAAGCCTTAGAAGCACCTTCTCTTGAGAGAATGGGGGGGCCATCCCTGTAACTCATGACAGGATACCCAAAACCAGCAGGAAATGCTGAGGCCAACTGCCAGCAGCTGCTTGGCCAGAGTATCTGGGACTGCCACAGCTGCTTGCTTACACCTTGCTATATAATTAATGGGCTAAAGTTGTTAAATTATTAAAGTGTTCAGCTCCTGGGAATCACTGACCTAAAGTGTATTTCCAATAAATTCCCGCATTGGCTCATTCTACAAGATTTTCTAAAACCTGCAGCTTTGCCTATTGGGATGTCAGATTACTTTACAGCTTAGTTAGGGCAGATGAGGGAGGCTCTGAGTCAGGAAAGGTTTCAGATGGAAGGAAGTCACCCTGGATCGTAACAGAGTTTTTCTGGGCTGTTAAAACCAAAACACAGTCCCAGGAACAAAAGCAATGCCAGAGGCAGGCAACAGGAAGGAGAGAAGCCCAAGGTCAACAAATTTTCTTTTGCTTTGAGAGAACTAGAGCACAGAAAGCAAAGGAAAAAACTCCTTTAGTTTATAAATTCTAACGGAAAATCTTGAGCTCAAAGGACAAAAGCAATCATATGTTGAAAGGAAATTAAAAACATAGATTCCCAAGAGGCAAAATAAACAAATCACATTCACTGCCAATGGGAAAATAAATTTTGGACACAAGACCTCAACAGAAGACGGTGCCTACAGTGCCACTTGATGGCTTATTCTGGGAGTGCATTCAGAGGAGCTGTACCCATGAGACACCAACCATCCCTTGGGACTCTTGCTACAGCACTCTGTTTGATAATTCGGGTACAAACTGCACAAGTACCTTGTTTTAGGGAATCTTTTCAGCTTCAGAGTTCTTTATTTTACAATGTCAAAATGTGCTTGGGGAATTTTTGTTTGTTTGTGGTCATTCATGGTTTTATTAAGTTTTTTAACATCCTCTTCTAAAAAAGACACTGAAGGGCAGTGAAAGCAATCACACAGAACTGGGATGACCCTATGCCTATACAGACTCATCAGTATTTGCACCCTTATTTCCCCTAAAAAAGCCTCCTACCACATGAATTAACCAAACAAGAAGTAGTCACAAAAGTCACAGCATTCCACAGAAAAGTAACTGAGAGATGTGAAACCCCAGCATTCATTCCCAGTTGTTTTCTTGCATACTGTACAGCTCTGCAGTTGTGGCACAGACCATCCCCTCGCTACGGTTAAATATTCATTCTCCTTTCAAGACTATAGCTGCCAAAATAGGTCACTGTAAGAAAACTCCAGCTCAATCCCCAGTTTATCCTGTTCTTGGACATGGGTTGCACCACTTTATGTTGCCGTAAGAACAAAAAAACGCATCCACCAATCCTGCCCATAAGAAGCAATCGATTTGTGAAAATTCAGTCTGTATTTTTATAATTTCAAATGAGCTACAGATAGGATTTGATCATGTAATATATGGCAACGTTACCTATAAGTTTAAGAATAAGCTCAGTGGTATTACAGAATGTCTCAGTCAAAGATGTGAGCTTAACTTCATGCACTACCCACTGCCAAAAAGCTGACTTCTCAGCAGGACGAGGCCAAAAGGCACATAAGCAGCACAATGACAGACTGATCCCAAATGAAAGCAGGCTCAGAACTGCTGAATGACGTGCAATATGTCCTCACTCTGATGCTGCAGGTTAATTATCTGGCATCCCATGAAAGTCTATGGGTGAAATATAATTGGAATTCAGATATCTGCATTTAATAAGACAATTAGTTACAGTTGTATTTTGGGACAACTTTAATTAGAGTTATAGCTAATGAGGTAGGGAAATGACAAGCAAAAAGCTATCAATCACACAATAAACGTGAACGCAAACAATGATGAAAATGCTTCCCTTGTTAAGTTTTAAATGTACTTTTAATTTAAGTCTGTTAATTAATGTCTCATGGGTATCAGTGTCTCTGTAGTTATGGAAACCTCTATTTGAACAACAAGCATTTTATCTATTGTGTTGAACATCTGATCTTAACATAATTAATTTCTAACTATTTAGGACAAATAGAAAGGAAGTGAACTCTTAACATATACAGCCTCCAAGGACATCCATCTGACAACAACTCACACTTGCTACTGTTTCAATCCACTCTACAGCCCCAGACCACTTCTGCCAGAATAGGAATTTCCAGTGTTATCTACCACCACTACAGACATAAAAACCCTTTCAAAAGTATCACATCCAATCTGTTGGCATCAGGAAGAAGGATCTGGGCAGCTTTAGATGCTACTACACCTCCACACTCTGAAGCAGAGGTGGGAGAAGGGAAGACATCGTCATCCTCAGCACATCACCATGTGATGTCAGTGTAACCTGTTTTCACTGGGAGTCTGGGGAAACACACTTGGACACTGTAGAAGGCACCTGACACTTGTGTTCCCTTCTGTCAACCCTGTGCTGGAGGCAGTGAACTCGAGTGGCTTTGAGGAAGAGCAGAACACAATTCTTTAAGGATAAAACTCCATTAACTTTTCTTTGCAACAGCTTAAGTTTAATGAGTTGTCAACCACAAGCAACATTTTAAGACTTTTTTTTTGCTCAATACCCACATTAAGATACATAGACAGTATTTGACCTAAACAATACCAGGTTCAGTTTGCCTTAAGTCAGTTAGGAATCAATTTATTTTCAACTAAGCAGAAATCCATACACATTTGAAAATATTAATCTAAGTCAATTTAAAACTAATTAATTCAACTGATGCAACTTTCTTAGAAGGAGGCAATAATATACTATCTATGGGAATCTGAAACCTACTCATAAATAAAAAGATGAGGTAAGGGAAAGGAGCAACTGGAAATGGAAAGTAAATGAGCATTAATGTTCCAATTACATACTGAACCACTGTAAATAATGCTGAAGATGTCATCCAGTTTTTAATCTTGAGTAATGATGAACAAAATTCATATTTTACAAGAATTGTCTCAAATTGTTGCCTATGTGGGAGAGTTTTTTGCTACCGTTCTGGATTTTTTTTTGGACAATAACACAGCATGATTTTGGCCCTTGTAAAAACAAAACAAAACGAAACAACACAAAACACCTCAGTTCTCACAACTGAGGGAATAATATTTTTCAATTGTATAATGACATTAACACTGTGAATCCTATTTCAATGACTCTTTGTGCAGCATTACCTAAAAGCAGAAGGGTAAAAAGTGAAATCAGCACATTGGTTGGTGCAACTTCTTGCATAAAATAAAGTTCCTGTTTCAAAATAAATATTCTGCCCTACTTTCTCGAGGAATTGACACTGCTATGATAAGAGGAGGAAGTAATAACAATAAGTTTTTGACATCAAACATGATTGGTATCAATCACGACAGAAAATAAAGGTCCCACAATAACACTTCCCAAGGCACTGAGAATTTCTTCTCTAGATTCCTATTTTCCCTCTCCCACCAGCCAATCTAGTTCCATCCAAAAGTCGGACAATGCTCTAAAACGCATGAATGCACTAGATGAAGCCCGAAGCTGACCTTCTGTTTCAGTAGCTGACAGAACAGGATATTTTATAAGGTCAAAGTGGGCACAGCCTCACCTCTCTCAGCTGCTCTTCAGCATTTACTTATGACCAGCATTCAAGCTATCCACCAGCAGTCCTGTTCCACACTACAGTAAAACTAATTCCATCATGACATTCTTTATATCTGCAAATCAAAAAAGCAGTCCTAGACAATATATTTTCTTAAACCTTAAAATAAGAAAGTTGTCAATGTTTTCCTCAACAGTAGCAACTCAGGGTACAAATCTGAGTTTAAGACTAGGAAGTCTGTAATCAGCAATCCAAGTGGGTTTCAAAAAACATGCCCGTAACTATAAGAACACATATGCAAGTAGATGGAATGTTTCACTTTCATAGTTCTACATTTTGCAATTTTAATGCAACTAATTTCAGTCTCATTTGGATATAAATGAATCTGTAATTTATAATTAAGTTGCTCAAATTTAGAAAAGACAAGAGCTGCATTTTGTTAAGAGAAGCCTAGTGTCTCATCTAAATTATTTAATTACTCAGTAATTATTTGTTCATTCGGTAGGGTTAGTTTGTTGGCTGGATGCTGGGAAAGAGTTTCATTCCATCAATTTACCCTGGAAAGACATAGACTTAGAAGTTTCAAGAAATATGTCTGTGGCCATGTGAGGTCAAATATACCTCAAATTGCCCAATGAAAACAGCTTATGTGATGCCGTGAAACGTGTTATAATATCAAGTTTACATTATCTTCAAAATATGCTCTTAAATATCTTACAACCTTGAATTCCCCCATTATAAAACCGTTCACAGGCAGAATAAGGTTATTTAAGTGGCACATCATGTCTGATTCCAGGAAAAATGATGTGCAGAGCTGGCGTGCACAGCCAGGTTAAAGCAAAACCGGTGATCATTAAGCTTCTAACATTCAGAAGTGAGAATTTAATCTCTCATAAGAAAATGCTGGATGTCATGTAGATTGTAGAATTTATATTCTTTTAGAACTGATTTTTTAAGGGACAGATGTAGGAAAAAGTAAATTAAGCGTATATCGTTGACAAGAAAATAAATGTTGACGTACTAACTGCTGAGTCACAAGGGAGGAAAAAATCTTACAATACAAATAAACGATACAAGCTGAAACACACCTTTTATTAGCTACTTGAGCAGACTAAGGTCTTTGATCTTTTTAAAGCATATATGAGTCTGAATACATTCTAGTTGAAGAGTGCATGTTATCATTTTGACTTTGGTTCTTTGTGCTATTAAACTCAAAAAGATATTTGTAAAATCTCTAATGGAACACTGAAGGTATTGGGAGCGAACACCATTCCTTGATACTGCAAACAGATTTACCCACACAAAGAAAATTTCTGTATCTCTGTCAAAGCTTTTGTAATTTGTCCCCAGTCCATCTGAAGTTTTCCACATCTATCTGCACCCAAAATAAGTGAATCTCAAGTCTCAAATGTTTTGTTCAGGGTTTTTTTGCTTGGTTTTAGGGTTTTTTTAAACTGATTAGACTGAAATGAAATTCTTAAAGTTTGCTGGCAAAGATGACAAAAGGTGAACTCCACTGGAGATTCAAGTAAATTTCTTAAATGTGTTTAACTTTGCAAAGGTAATTTGCCCTGTGACTGGTTTACTAAAACTGTGAAAAGCTTCTTCTGATACAATCTTTGGTTCTTCAGAGATACAAAGTCAAGAGCTCTGTAGAAAAACTTGGAGCTCTTTCCCTGAACAGAACTCTGAAGCACCAACTGATTGAGAGGAAACAGCAAAAGTGCTATAAGGAAAAAAAGTCACAAAATCCTTAAAAATCAACAACATCCCCTCATGCCCAACAGTAATCCATACCAGACAGGTCAGTATACCAGAAAAGAAAAATGTCTGGTTTAAACTATTTCTTAAAACATACTGTATTGAAGAGCTTAGCATGCACAAGGTATGTCAGCACCGCACGTGTGTATAGTTAACCAAAGATATGCTCACCTCTCCCACAACTTCAATGATGTCACCAACTTTTAATTCCAGTTCATCTTCATTTTGAGGCATATAACTGAAAGCCACCTGACATCTCCTTCTTCTGTTTCTCTCTCCTGACGAAAATGAAAGAAACAGGAAAATAGTAACATGAAAACAGAATTCCATGTCAAACACATGCCAGAGGAAATTATGAGAGATGAAACATGATTCTTTGAGCATTCTTATCAGAATCTGAATGCTTGCAATGCTTAGACTATCTGTCTAGAAGTAACTTACAAAAAGAGGGTGGAGAAAAGATTTCTGGTGCATATTATTTTTTCAACTATTTCTATAATTCAATGCAATTAATAAATGCAAATAAATTGTGTGGATTTTTTTCCCTTCTGTAGTATTATTCAAGAGCCAAAATTTAACTAATTGTGCTTCCTAGTGACAGGATGGACAAACTTTACCCAAAGGATCTTTCCAGGTGTATTTACTCCAATTTCTCTTCTAGGCTAATGCTCTATACACATGCTGTAGGCAAACTGGAGGGATGGGAAAGGGATCCAAAGCCTTGTGGCTTTTGCATATAAGGAAATAAGCTCTCAGCTGTATCATTTTGTCCACAAATATTTCACAGGTGTACAAATGCCTCACTAACCATTTTTATACTTTTTCTTTTCATAGAACCATTTAGGTTGGAAAAGACCTTTAAGATTGTTGAGTACCAGACTGTTGAGTTAACACAGCTCTGCCAAGTCCACCACTAAACCATATCCCTAAATTCCACATCTACATCTTTTAAATACCTCCAGGGATGATGACTCCACCACTTCCTTGGGCAGCCTGTTCCAATGCTTGACAAACACTACTGTGAAGAAATTTTTCCTGATATCCAAATCTGAACCTCCCCTGGCATTTCCTCTCATCCTGTCACTTGTTATCTGGCAGAAGAGACTGACCCCCCACCTGGCTACAAACTCCTTTCAGGCAGTTGCAGAGAGAGGCCCTTTTAAACAAACCCAGCTCCTTCATCCGCTTCTCCTAAGACATGTGCTCCAGACTCTTGAGCAGCTCTGTTATCCTTCTCTGGACATGATCCAGTGCCTCAGTGTCTTTCTTGCAGGGAGGGGCCCAAAACTGAACACAGGATTTGAGATGCGGCCCCACTGCTGTCCAGTACGATCATTAGCCTTGGGTGGATCCCACCAGCCCCACAGACTTGTATGTAAATAAGTGGTGTAGCAGATCACTGACCTTTTCCCCTTGGATTACAGGACCTTCACTCTGCTCCCCATCCTTTTCTTCTAACTCAGAGGGATGGGTACATGGAGTACAACTATTAAAGACTGAGACAAAGACGACACGTAATACCTCCCTTCTCCTCATCCTTTGACACTGTTTTCCCCACATCCAACAAAGAATGGAGAATCTCCTTAGCCCTTTGGTTGTTAATGCATTTATAGAAACCTTTTTATTGCCTTTTACAGCAGGGGCCAGATTAAGTTCTAGCTGGGTTTTGGCCCTTCTCATTTTCTACCTGCATAACCTCCTGAGAATCCTGCCCCATTTTCCAAAGGTCATAAACTCTCCTTTTTAACCTGAGTTCCAGTCAGAGGTCTCTGTTCAGCCAGGCTGGTTGTCTTTCTCACTGGCTCATCTTTTAGCACAAGGAGATGGCCTGCTCCTGCACCATTAAGATTTCCTTCTTGAAGAAGAAAATGTCCAGCCTTCCTGGATTCCTTTGCCCTTCAGGACTGCTCCCAGGGGACTCTGTCAACCAGTCCTCTAAATAGGCCAAAGTCTGCACTCCAGAACTCCAAGGGTGCCGTTCTGCTGACCCCCCTCCTTACTTCTCCAAAAATTGAAAACTCTTATTATTTTGTGATCACTTTGCTCAAGACAACCTCCAACCATCACATCATGCACCAACCCTTCTCTGTTCACAAACAACAGGTCCAGCAGAGTGCTCTCCCTAGTTGGCTCCCTCACCAACTGTGTCAGGTCACCTGCCAAACGCTCTGGGAACCTCCTGGACTGTCCTTGACTCTTTTGTCTCTGCTGTGCTGTATTTCCAGCAGACATCTGGTAAGCTGAAGACCCCTATGAGAACAAGGGCCAGTGATTGTGAGACTTGTTCCATGCACTTACGGAATATTTCATTTGCCTCTTCATCCTGGTTGGGTGGTCTATAACAGACTCCCACCAGGATATCTGCCTTGTTGGCCTTCCCCTTGACTCTTACCCATAAACACTCAACCCTACTGTCACCATCATTAAGCTCCAGACAATCAAAACACTCCTAATGCAACACAGCTACCCCACTGCCTCTCCTTGCCTGTCCCTCCTGAAGGATTTATATTCATCCATTGCAGCACTTTGGGTGTGAGTCATCCCACCACGTTTCAGTGATGGCAGCTGTGTCATTCATTTTCCTGCTCCACAATGGCTTCCTGCTTCTCCTGTTGATTGCCCATGCTGCATGTGTTGGTGTGGATGCACTTTAGTTGTGCTATTGATACAAACAACTTTTTGGGGGGAGAACCCTCAATTCCTATAGGACTGTTCTCAGGTGCTTCTGTGGTTTCTAAAGTGACAGTGGCCCTGGTCTTGTATCTTTGCTGCTGCATGGCTCTTCAACCCCTAACATCAATGAGACAGCAGACAAAAGGACCTCGCTTGCACACCATCCCTCAAACACTGGCCTTGGACTTATCTCTACCGACCCTGATCTTATCCTTTTCTGCCTTCAAACCTAGTTTAAAGCTCTTCCAATGAGCTCTGCTAATTCCTGTGCAAAGATTCTGTTCCCCCTGTTGCCAACAGACCTGCTGTTGTGTAAACCGACACATGAGGAAAAAACCCAAAATTCTGCCCGTGACACCAGGCTGGGAGCCAGGTATTGATCTGCTGGCTTATGTGTCATCTTCTTCCCTCCTCGTTCCCTCTGACTGGAAGGACAGAGAAGAATGCTACTTGTGTTCCTGATTCCCTTAAGCAGTAGTCCCGAGGCCCTGAAGAATCAATCTCCTGATTGCCCTCGGGCTTGCAGTTGCAACTTTATCAGTGCCTACCTGAGAAATGAATAATGAACAATAATCTGAGGGCTGTACCAGGGTAGGAACTTTTCTTTCCACACCTTCAAGCCAGGCCCCAGGGAGGCTGCAGGCTTCCCAAGGAAGAGAGCCCAGTTGGCACAAGAGGCCTGCTGTTGCCTTCAGGAGACAGTCTCCTAAGACAACGACCTGTCTTTTTGGTTTTATGGAAACAGTTTTGACACAGGGCATAGCCTGACTTAACCCTGGTGCCATCTTTATGCCAGATAAACCATCTCCCCTGCTGTTTGGTTCCACTTGCAGAGCCTTACACCTGTTATGCCAAGGCACCTGTGGAGGTGGGGCATCCACAGAGGAGATCCACCTGCTGCACCAGACAGGAACTTCCATACACACACACACACGGAGATATGTTTATGTATTGTATGTATTATTTCTGTGTATACACATATATTTGTAAGATGTGTATTTATACACTAATATTAGATTAAAGAAAATAGAAGGAAAATCATTGCCATGGGGTTAGTGGAGTTAAGACAGGCTAATTTTGGAACTGCAAATGATGTCACCAGTTATCTTTCTCTTCCAGCTTGGATGTCTAGGCTTCCATGAGAAGCTGATATGAGGGTCCATCTTTGGATGCACTACTGAAGAGTGGTTTGAATCCATAGCTTTGACCCTTCTACCATCACAGTTTTCAGACACATGACTGAAAATACCCTGTTCCAGAGTCTGTTTTTGCCAGATCTGTTGGCTTACATGTAATTATAGTTAGCTGGTGAAGGGACTTGAACATAAGCCCTATGAAGAGAGGCTGAGAGAACTGGGGTTGTTTAGCCTGGAGAAGAGGAGGCTCAGGAGTGACTTCATCACTCTCTACAACTACCTGAAAGGAGGTTGTAGCCAGGTGGGGATTGGTCTCTTCTCCCAGGCAACTATGAGTAAGACAAGAGGGTATGGTCTCAAGCTCTGCCAGGGGAGGTTTAGGTTAGATGTTAGGAAGAAATTCTTTACAGAGAGAGTAATCAGGTATTGGAATGGGCTGCCCAGGGATGTGGTGGATTCTCAGTCCCTGGAGGTATTTAAGAAGAGACTGGATGTGGCACTTGGTGCCATAGTCTAGTAACTCTGGTGGTGTTGGATAAAGGGTTGGACTTGATGATCTCAGAGGTCCTTTCCAACCCATCTGATTCTATGATTGTTGTATGAGATGAGAGAATGACCCTAAAATAAGTTGCTGCTTAGCCTTTGTTCACTGAAGGATAACTTTCTGATACGAATCATGACTCTGTTGGAATGTGATGAAGGACCAGAAGGTAGGAAGAGAGAAATTATTCAAAACACAAGATTCACTGACTATTCTCTCTTCTCTAGAAGATGTGCAGTGTATAAACCATGCAATTTGTACCCACACAAACATATATACACACACACTCCACACAAGTAAACATAGTTTCTCTTATGCTATTTCTCTTAACTGTTAAACACACTCAATACACACTCAATACATACTCAAAATGGTTTGTGTAAATCCTTTCCAAGCATGGCCTTAATCTGAAATTAAATTACAGAAATAGATCTTATAGTGAGTCTGTTTTTTGTTCTGCAACATTTCTTGATAATCCTGCTCTAGGGAAAACAGTGATAATAAAGTTATAGATTTTTTTTTCCTAATCTATTAATTGAAACTAGAGAAAGAAAGGAGAAGGGAATCCACTGATTTTGGCTTTCTGACAATATTTTTCACATCCACTGCAATCCTGCATGAGTGGCAGCTTTTTGAACGTCAAAATTAATACCTTAATGCAATATAACCAAACTCACTCAAATTAGCTCTTTTTCCACCTACAGATGACTGCTCATTCTTCACCATCTAAACTAAAATGGTCCTACACTGACAACTTTACACAGCTGCATTCAAAATAAATATAATAAATACCTTCCATCCTGAGTGCTTCTCTCATTGTCAAGAAAAGCTGGCTATTTTCCCTAAAAATAACATTCCCACTATGATTTCTAACATCAAGTAGCAACTGATGTGCTGATGTTGCCTAATGTGACAGATGGTAGTTGCCATCCTATTTAATAATAAATACTGTGTGACTCTTTGGAGAATAGTTTTGACATTGCTAAGAGAGTAAGAAATAAACACAATTCTTGATGTTAATAATACAACTGTATGAATCCTTCCCCCTTCCAATCCATAAAGTTATTTTATTACTGTAGAGAAAACTCAATGAAAGTCTGCATTTATCTCCATTAGTTCATGGTTGTCTCACTGCTCTCCCTCTCCTTCCAAATCTTTCTCTAAAGAAATACCTAAGTGAGGAGTAGCAAGCCAGCAAGAGACATAGATTCTAGGTACCAATTAGTTCCTCTCTCTGATCTAATGCAAGCAAATAGATCAGCAGTGAATACCTTTGGTTTTAAGGAGCAGGTGCTGATGGTCCCTACGGACATGTTGGTGCACTTGAGAAGAACATGAGTTCTGTGAAGAGCTCTACAGATAAGGAATATCTGTTTTTTCTTACACTAAAGCAATATGGATAATACAGCAGTATGAGTTTTCTAAAAAACCCCCAGACGTGATAGGAAAAGAAGTCAGAGTAATCAAGCAATATGTATATAATGTTAGTAAAGAAAAGCTCTGGTTTTGCAAATGCAATACTCCCACCCACACAGCACTGATATTTTTTGTCTGTTTCTTAAGTAGCACAAAGTCTCCAAAGACAGTATGATCAGGAATCAGGAAGACCCACTGGAACAACTAACAAGGAGTTTAGACAAAACCACTGAAGTCTTGGTCTTCTCCCACCATTTCCCCTTTTGCTAATATTGCCACTTGCTGCAGAATATTATTATAGTCTATGCTTTAACTGCTGGTTGTCTGAGGTCTAAACTGGCACATGTACATAAAGCTAATTTCAAACTATAGACGGCAGCAATGCTGCAATGAAGACTGCAGATATTTTCTAATCTAATCCATTTCTTTCTTACTTGTAAATTGATGAAGAAAATATTTAGTAGAAGGGGGGTTTTGTGCATTTTTCTTCACAGTTAAGCATAAACTGAGTTACTTTCAAAGAAAAGTTACCATGTGGTAAAAAGGCAGGCAATAAACTGAGTACTTTAAAATCAGAAAAGGTGTGCTGCGAAGTCGTCACTGTGTTTTAAAAGGCTTAAAAGAAGAAAACTAAAGAAAGGAATAACTGAACTTTTACTGGCCCGTGTATTTGTTGCAAGTAACCTGCTGCAAGCAGCACCACATTAGTGTGTGTTGGTGGCAGTTCCAGGCTTTTTCATCTCCTGTAACTGGGGCACAACATCAGAAATGTTTTGAAGGCAAAACACCTCTGAGCTGTAGGTTGGGAACTAACCAAACTACACTGTATTCAGAACAAGCTATCTATCATACAGGAAAATAGGTCAGTCACCCTTGTGAAAAACATACGCTGGCTCCTGTTTACATCACTATAATCAAATACATCAAATGAAGAAAGGATCACATCTAGCTTGTGCAGTCAGTTCTTAAACCAGGCAGCTACAGAGAATCTGCTGTGTCTGTACAAGAGGTGTAACTAACACAGCATTGCAAAGCATTTTGCATCTGAAGCAAAGGTACCAAGACTTCGACTGTGCCACAGGGAATGCCTGACTCTGCCCTGCTCCTTTTAAGGGCTGCATCAAACTGTTTGCAGATCTATCAAAAGAGGAAAGAAAACAGGCCTTGCCTGCACTGAGAGAGGCATCATAGCACCTTAAGAGCAATGCTGACTTCCTCCTTATTTGCAGCTGTTGACTGCCAAGTCCTGCTCACCCCACCTGAGGCTCCCTTCCCTCTGCCCTGAGAGGTGAACCGCTTCTCCAGTCATTCCCCAAACACTTTCACTCAAAGCAAAAGTTGGTGGCTTAACAGCATAAACAATATGCTTTGCTAAATCATCTCCTTTTGGTTTTCATCCTAAGATTCACCTGTCTGGCTGTAGGTGTACCTGAGCTGAACATCTAAATCTGAGCCCATTGCTCAGGCGTAGAGAGGACCCCAGCCCTATCTCCAGATAGTATTTAGTGTCACTGTAAAACAGAAAACTAAAATTAATGGCTCTCCAGAGGTGCCTTTTTCTACTGGTGTGTCAAGAAAAGACCTTAACATCTAACTTTAAAAGGTCTAAAGTTAGGTCAAATGAAAAGAGGAATGAACATATATTTAGAAATTTGAATCAAATAAACAGATAAATACTTGAGGGCACAAATCTGATTTTCTGCAAAGCAGTGTTTGATCAGATTCTAAAAATGATGCAGTTGCCTCTGACCGCAGGAGACCACAGAAAGATTTCTCCCCGTTGTACAGAGGCAAGAGAGAGCATTGTTTCTGTACATTTAAACACTCCTCTGGCATTAGCAATGAAGACAAAAAAGGAGGCAATGAGAGCACACTGGCATTCAATGCTTATCTGTGTAAGGGGCACCAAAAGCTGACGCAACACTACACAAGAGGTCACACTGGTACTTACGTGCTGCCATCAGACCCAGGAAAAGTCACAAACCGACAACTCATGATTGGATGAAAAGTGTGGCAGCAGCAGAATAGATAGGAAGTAAACTATTTAAAAGTTAACTGGAATTTTCAAATCCAAACTATCTTTTTTTGAACTTAAAATCTCTCTCATGAAACAGATGTTTATATAAATGTGTGCAAGTGTGAGTGGGTTATATGGTGGCTTCTGTAGAGCCTCTGATGCCAATGTCTTTGTAGCCTCTCCTGTCAGTGAAAGTCACATGGTGGTTTAACTTCACAAACAGAAGCTCCATCAACTCTAAATACTAATACACTTTTTTCCCATCACAAGAGAACAAGCATAGCAATCCATTTTGTAACACAGTACAGCTATTCTATAAAGTCAAAAAACTATTCAATAAAAGCCTTCAGAGAGCAAATGCCTGTCCCTCTCCTTGCTGACAAATTGTATACCTAAACGGCTGACAATCTCTTCAAAACTAAGCCCCACCATTTTGTCACTGGATCTGGTTTATATCATGTTTATTATTTACACCTGTATCAATATCATTGCAGATCAGATAAATAGTCCAAGCCAACTGATCCTGGATTTCCTTTATTACTGTTTTTTAATAAAAGAGTGTTGCTATGGAAATTGCATGGGTTAGAATGGGGTCTAAGTACAGGTTTGAAGCAGGAGGAGCATGAAGACATTTCTCCCACATCTAAAAAATTTCAAACACACCAAAGCACATCACAGCTCCTTCAGATCCATGAACTTTCCTCTACTGTGGCCTTGCTAGAAAGGCTCAGGTAAACCACTAAAGGAAACTGAGATCCACTGAGACACCATTCAAGTAGATGCAAAGGGACTGAATTCAGTAAAACTGTTTGGCAAAGAAGCCCTTTCAGATAAGTCTATTAGGAGGAAAACGACAAGTTGGAGGAAAAGTCTCCTGTCTTCTGTTGCAGATTTTCCTGCACGTAGCATCATTTGCCCATCAGCCTCAGTTGCACTTCCCATTCTTCCAGCTTTCAAAGCTATATCTGTAGCTAGAGGAACTGGCTCAGAGCAGTGTCTCCTGGCTAGACAAGCTGGGCTGTGATATGATTCAGCTAGAAACCAGTTCTAAATTTAATGTGCAAAAAGACAAAAGGCAACTATTGCATAACTAAGACATGATGTATAAGCATCTAGGGTGCATGTTACTGATTTTAATGCTACTGGTGGAGATCTGGGACAGATGTTTTGGACAGCCAGCCAAATGGTTCCTGTATCACCTTTTTTGTTAGAAATTACTGAATTGTGTATATCAAAATGCACATTGTAAGAAAAAAGGTAGAACTACAAACTTACTCCTGAGAAAAATTCTTCTTAAAAGCACTACCCTCAGTAGATGATTTTGAGAAAGTTACCTAATTAAGGTCAAACAGATAGTTAGCATTAAAAATGTTACTTTTTAAATTGCTTTAAGTGTATTGAAGATAGTAGTATAAGACTTCTGATAAACTCTTGGTCATACTCAATCCTCATGTGGATTCTGTCCTTTTCTTCCACAAAACAAGGACTCCATCCTCTTATATCCACCCACTAGCAGAATTACAGTTCTGATTTTAAAAGGTACCAGAACGGTCAAGTTCCAATATCCTTCCTTTCCTGGAGGACTTTGGCAGTATTTCTGCCCTGGGATGTGACATGTCATTTCCAACTCTCTCATCACCCACATTCTGTCAAAAGGTGAATGGTTTTGGATGGATGACAAAAAAAGCCTGCTGAGGTCTCTTCCCCGTGTAGCAGAACACAGAAGTAAGCTGGGTGGGAATATTGGGGGAAAGGAGGGACAGGGAAATAAATATTGGGGGTCAGTGTGTGTTTGTGGGAGTTTTGTTTTGTTTGGATTTTTTGGTCTGGTTTGAATTTGTGACATTAATATACCAGAGAAGAGAAAGATAAACTGTTAAGGAGGGGTGAGGAGAGATGGAGTATCTGAGGTGCTTCCACTACTCTGTCAAATGGGTTATGTAAAGCTGCTGTATTTTTCTTCAAGCAGAGAAACTGGGAAGTGCCCTGCCTTGACACATGCAGCTAAATCACAGAGACTGCAGGACTCCATTAGGTGCAATTAAGCCACAATGCAGAATGGCATCACTGCTAGTAATGTATTACTCTGATTGTGTTAATGTTCTTCTGTTACTGAGGGGTGTTTTCTCATGCTAGACTCCACAGCAACACTTCCAAGTTTCAGCCATCTGGCTGCTACTCTGAATTTTATGGCCAAGATTTGTCTGTGAGGAACCTGAAAGCCTGGAAGGCACCTTTTTTAAAACATCATCACATTTTTACACATATGCACTGTCAGAATAATAGCAAACCTCATATTATTCAATTAATTCATTCTTTTGTTAAACACATGCAGCAATATTCAGGCCTTTTATTGTGTATGTGTCTTTTGCATGCAAGAGCAGTAATTAACTGAAGCAACCACAGCAACAACGTGGTACCAGTGGTCAAATGCTTTTAGGAGAAAACCATAAATTAACTGAGAAGTGGAACACTTGCATATGCCACAGCTGGATCCAGGCTTGTGCGCGTGACAGACAGAACTGTTGTTGCAAGTTAATAATAGTGAGGCTGAGATCATTACTTAAGCCTAACCCAAAGCAGAAGGAAACACTAGAAAAGTAACTGTAAACAAACTCAGAAGATGCACAGTTTAAACCATACACCACCAAAATTTTTTTCTTTCTGAATCTGGAAGTTTTAAAATGCACACAAATGGAGTAGAAACTTCATCGAGAATGCAATCAAATCAACATCAGCAAATTAGATAAAGCACATCCAAACTCTAACAAGAACCCTTGGACTTGCCACACAGGCTACATGTTTTATACTCCATCCTTAACAAGGAAAGTGTAAAATACAGTATTAAACTACACATTAAAGTCAACCACATGTAGAACTGCAAATGTGTATGTTCATCAAAGCTACTAGTTCTACTATCTGTATCTTTTAAATGTCATTGTGTAAATTACCTGAAACACTCCAGCACAAGATAAAAATTGGAACTTGCTGACAAGGTTTCAAACAGGCTTTTTAAACTGTACTTTAAAAGCAGTTACACAGCCCTGGCAAAGACTGGACAAGCACACTCAGCTTCCCACCTGTTCCCAAGATGCAGAAATATTTCGTAGCAGCAAGGGGTTCTTTTACAACAGCTTTTTCTAAATGACACATTCTCTTGCCTGTTCTCAACAATAACAATTTGTTGCTCTGTCTACTGCCCCTCAGGAGCAGTAAGTTCCAAGGAGCAGTGAATGCCTCTGTCCTCATTGCAAGCCGAGGCATATTTCAACCAGGTGGCTTGTCGTGGTCATCTGTAACTTTGCCACATGCACAAGCCTGGCACTGGGATTCCTCACCATCCCTCATGTAATTAGCACCTGTTGACATGAAGGGACCTATTACCCAATACAAGATCTTGCACTCATCTCTACATTTGGTTTCCTTTCTCATATTCAGAAGACGACTTGCAAGGATACATCACAGAAAAGGCTTCTTTTTTAGATGACAGATCAAGGTTCAAAATGCAAGAAAAGAAACACAATGAGATTTGCAAAAGGTCCGAAAAGATCTTTTCTCTTTCCATTCTCATTGCATACACCTCATGTTATCATGGGATAATCTCAAAATATTATCCCCTTGGCTAAGTTTTGAGATAGTGGTCAACTATTTGGCTCTTTGATGCTGTTTTGTATTGATGTCTAGAAAAAACATTTGAATAAACCATAACCAAACATGAGTTACTGTTGCATCGTTCTCAATTTTATGTTCCATCCCATAATTCACACAGCTTAAATTGCCTATGCACAGCAGCACTTCAAACATACAGTAAATGAAAGCAAATAGCTCTAATTTGTGAAACCACTCGGCATATTTAGTTTATGTTGTGTTCTCATGTCTATAAATAAAGGCATTTAGAATAAACCACATGGATTCCTATACAGTAATCTCCAAAAGTATTTTTATACATCATGCTTGTTGTCTTGAAGCTGACTTCTGGCCAACATAACTAAAAAACTTCACAAACAGTGTTAAAAAGTATACCTTTTTCTTAAAGACTGCTAATAATGTGCTACTTCATTTTTTGATACCAGATATCCATGCTTTTTGACAGGTTTTCTATCTCTGTAATGACATTACATCGAAGGTCTTACTCTGGCCTCTGCTAAATCCAAAAAAAAACTCTGCTAGTTCCAAAAAAGCCTCTCTTACCAGGTAAAAAACCCCACCATAGTCAACATTTTATTTTTACTCCAACAGGCAACAACATACATTAAATAAATGTCTCAAGAAATGTTGAAAAGATGAAAAAATATAACAACCAATTTTCTGCTTCCTGCACTCATGAGAGCTATTACACAACGAATACATGCAATAAATCAAAACTTAACAAAAACCAAAACTCTCTTTTCTACTGGACTTTTAGAACATTAGTCAGCTTTTTAACCTAGAATCTTGTTTTCCTCTAGAACACCAATACAATTTGAATATTCATTTTGCCATTAAAGGCAATAAAATTAGCAAAAAATATTAACACATCTACAAACACAGCACACACTTCACTTTCCAGTTCAGCAGTGTTCCGAAAACCTAGGAAACTACATTAAATCTGCTTTGAAAAAATGCAAGCCCAGACAAATCCTAAATTCTAGGAAGCTGACACTAGGAAGGTCGGAGCTGCCTTGATGACTCACCCAGGCTGGTGTTAAGAGTCTGATTCTGCAACACATACCCTGAGAGGAGCAGTCACTCGGGCAGAAGCACTGGGGCATGTGTCTCCCAGGACAATTAAGCCATGACATTTCAAACCCTTGGAGAGAACTTTGGAGAGAGCTTTGGCAGGGCTCCTCACTGGGCTGCTGATATGCACCAGCTCAGCGTGAGAGGTTATACAACTACCAGTCCTTCAGTTCTGCTGAAAGGAAAACTCACCAGGAGGACACTCAATTGCACTTCTCGTGTTCAGATTTGTTATTATTTCTCAGCTACTGTCATGAAAATCCTATAATCCAAACTAACCTGCTGTCTTAAAGGGCATGTTATTCTATACTTTGGTATTTGAGGGTTGCACATGAGCACAGGAATGCATGGTTAGAAGAGTAATAAATAAATCAATTGAAACAAAAAACTGAAATAGATCAATTATTCTTGCTGCTGCTGGCCCTCTGACGCCCCAGGCACCATTAGCTCTATGATGGCATATCTCAGCACTGAAAGTGAAAATTAACATCCATTGTTCCACAACTTCTTCAAAAATGAACACTGCAAAGTATCCACACAGGACAGTTCCCTCCACAAGCAAAGGACAAGTATTTCTGTATCAGACAGATCACATGTATATCGTTATCCTCCAAAACTGAGCAACAAATGGGGAAATAGAAACAAACCAAAAGGCTGTTCTGGCCAGTCATCAGCCTACACAGACAGTGCAGGGGCAGAAAAAGTCACCTCAGGCAAGCTTGGAGAAAAAAAGGGAGGCAGCATTCTCCAATATCTGCATCTGGACAGCTCTGCAGCATCTTTAGCTTTTGGTCGTGAGAAGCTCTGAATGTCACAGAAATTTTCTCGTATTTTCTTAGTTGTTCTCACCAGATAAACAAGCCTCTGGGGCATTTATAAACATTCAGTTTTACTAAATTAAACTGATGAAATATTAAGAGTGGTAGCTCATGGTAAGAAGGCTGCCAGCGAATTACTTTTTTATTATAGTGTCATTTTCAAATGACGCCACACACAAATCATGGTTTTCTGGTCTTCTTCCTCTCACTTTTTTCAAAAGATTCTAACATGCTCAAAAACCTGTAGTTTATCAAGAGGGTGTTTAATCAAAACTGCCAAAAGGTATAATGTTCAAGTCTGTCATTACTGCCTTGTAGGTTTGGAAAGTTCTGCCTTGGAAAGCAGGCTTTACACCTCAAAATCCTCTGCTACTAAGCACATTCAGAGGTTTAGAGCCCTGAGTGTAAGGGATTTGCTTGATTGCAATCATTGATGCTTCACCAACAACATGTTCAAGCATAAATGGAAAAACAAAACATACAGCATTTTTCAACCTCAAGAAAAGATACTGGTCCAAAGTGGTGCAATAACTGGTCCCTATGTGCTCAACCCACATAATCACAACTACACAACACCCTACTTCCCCAGCTTTTTTCTCACTGCTCCCTCAATTATTCTGTTTCCCTGCCTGATCAAAAAAGCCCCTTAAATCCTGCAGAGATGCATTTTCATTGTTACAATAATGCAATTTAAATTAATAAATAAAGCAATTTATAACATAAGTTTATAAATAAAGCAATTTATAACATAACGTTAAAATAAAGTAATTTATAACAACATGGACACTTGGATGTGTTCTGCAGATACACTCTATTTATAAGGGTAGAAAATTATGGGACTGAGTCTGGGTGATACATGTATCAATCATGCTGCTTAAAAATGTTAATACAAGAAAATATTCTCCTGTACCTTCTCCTCAATAACTAAAAGCAATCACTATTAAGTATGAAGAAATACATGCACACAATTTTTCATAATATGCTCCTGGTGCCTCATTACCCAAAAGATTTACAACTACTAAAGAATTTTCCAGTAACGTACTTCCTGTTCTGTATTTCTTAATGTTATTCAATATACAGATAATAGGATAACACAGTTGAAGGTTTAACCTTATATTCCAGCTGCATATATGGTCACAGATACACATAATCAGCCTTCAATTCTATTCCATCAGTTTGGAGGAACACACAAAAACGCTTCTCACTTAAGCATTACGCACACATAAGCTTTTCTAGAAACCCTGCTGCTGTCTAAGCCCAATAATCACTCATGACTTTAGAGGCTTTCATATATATTACACAAAATGCAATAGTCAAACTTTATAATTGCTCCAGCAGCCACTGGAAGCATTGCTATGTCTCAATATGGTATTCACACCTGTTTAGAGAGGCCCAAGTACACACTCCAGTGTCACCACACACCTCTTCAAATTCTGATGCTACGACACTAGAAGTGGTCTTACTCAAAAGAGTAAGAGATAAAGTAGAAAGGGAAATGAGAAAGCCCATGACCACAAAAGCAATTGTAGCAAGACCAGCTAACAGGGAAGACGGCTGTCAGTGACCCCCATGGTACTACGGGTTCAACACTTTTTATAATTATGTGCTGTTCCTCACTACTTCAGGTACAAACATTCATGAAAATCTTGTTTAAAAGCAGCTTTTTCTGATTAATCTGTCACGCTGCTTAGAAAAGGGGAACAGGTGAAATATGCAGCTTCCACAGGCAGCCCTTGCATGAACAAGGAATTCCAACTGACTTTTCCCAGCTGCCTCCTGGTCATGCCTTGTATTCACCCACATTCCCATAGCACAGCTGCACCACAGACAACTTCCACTTCCAGGCTAAAGCTCATATTTGACCTCAGGGCTAAAATTATTTTGTATGTTATGAACAACAGCAGTATGTTTGCTTACAGAACTACTTTGAGTTACACGATATCCTGATACAGTCATCTGTAAATATTAAATCATCTACTGATATCAGTCTAAATATCTCCACAAAAAGCAGCACCAGGGAACTAATATGAAACCCTGGCTGTTCTCATAAGGTGTGTGCTGCTTGCATTATTGACATCCAGAGAGTAAGGAAATGCAGCAATATCGAAGGCTTTATTTAAGCATAGAAGAAATCTCTAGCAACACCTAAGATGAAAAAAATAACAAAAGTAAACCTAGGACTCCATATCTCAGACAAAATTTTAAATCAAGCACTTCACAAAACATACTTGATATCTTTATGCTGCAATGGAAGATTGATATCAATCTATGTAAAGCTTTGCATAATTCACTACCTTTTGCCTTTGAAGATAGATGATGAAGCATGCAAAACATCTGATAACTGAGTTGCCTCTAAGGTAATTCATACTTTTTATTTACAGAAATATCCCTGTAAGTAACTTATTACTGAAGTTGGTCTTTTTCTTTTTTGGGGAAATTACATTTCTTTGTCTGCTCTTAGATCACTTACCTTGTGTTATTATTTTGTGGTGTTCACAGAGGTTCAGTATCTTACAACCCACTAAGAGAGCTGAAGCCTGGACTGAAGATGCAATTTAAACAACCTTTTGTAAAGACAGAGGGTGTATTTATACTTAGAAAACAGTCCACTAAGGTAGGATGGTGACTCTGTAGCTACAGGCAAAAGCAAACACAGCACTGTTTCACCTCCTTTTTCAACAGATGACATTTAACTGAAGCCTGGATGACAATAAATCTGATGACCATTTGGCCCTCCCTGTTAGGGTAAACACGCTCTTGCAAATCAATTTGCAATGGATATGTATGCATGTAAAAGACCTCTGAACTCCACACAGCACAGGGAACAAAGCCAAATTTGTATGTGGTTACAGAGGAAGACAGAGAGACAGAGTCTATCTAAATGAAGACCAGCACTCCAGTATAGAACATGGAGACATATTTGGCTTGCAGACAAACACAGAGTGACTGTGCAATCGTGATCCCTTGGTAGTTCTACATGGCATAGTATTGACAGCTGCTTCAGAACTGTCAGCCCTTCAGGCTTCATTTCAGTTAGCACAGAGATCCACACGAATGATAAAATATTCACCAATGCACCTAGCCCTTTTTCTTAAAGTCAGAGTATATAAATAACCCCTTTCTGAGTCAGATTACTTCACATCTTATTCTGTTTGTGGTAGTTTAAGAGCAGTGTGTTTTCAACGTAGAAATTCACAAAGAATACACTTTCATGTTTGTTCTGAGTTGCAAAAGTTTTGTTGTAAAAAAGTTTCAGTATCCTTGAAGTATTCTTTAGCATCTTCAACACAGACATGGGTGGTGGGACTTCGAGATCCCTGAAGAGATTAGCATACTAAGGTAAGAACCTCACCTAGTGAATAGTGACTGCAGAGAAATGGTCCCCTACTGAAGGCTGCTCTGAATTAACCTTGAAAGATTTCATACTACTAAAGAAGACAAGTGTGCTTTGAAATTCATTCTCACCAGCGATCACAAAGTTCTGCAAAAAAACTTTGATATTCGTCGTACAACAATCAGTCTTCATGTTTCCCCAGGCCCAGCTGACATGCCTGTAACCAAAGGCTGGGTCACAGTGAACAAAACAGATAACAGTTCAAATACAGAAGGACCACTTCTCCTCACTGAAAGCCTCATTTTACCAAAATGTTTGTAAGCAAAGTTATTCCTTAATAATTCCTTAAGAGCTTTTCTAGATTTCGAGATCCAGCGGGTGATAAAATATGAGGAACAAAATATTTACACTATCAGAATACTGTCTAGACTGCCCATTGTCTTGCGTTATTTTCTTGTGAATTCATACTCTTTAAGACATCTGTTAACTCAAGTTGGCAAAGAAAAGAATCTCAAGGAGGAAGCAAGCAAATGAATCATTTATTATCTGCATTCTCTCCTCCTGACTGATTCTCTACCGATTTCAAATTATACAAAAACAGCTTCTTTATAAAAGGCACCATTGATATCTTCCAATTTTGAACACACGTTAACTGATTTTTTCTTCTTCTCGTGCCACCTGCCCCGATTTCCAGAGCTGTATTTAACTCTTAGTTACCCTGCACATATTAAGATTTCTCATTGTTTTAATCTTTGGTCTACATATATATACACATATCTTTTGTTTTAAATGACTACTGTGTTATGAAAGTGAAATGAAGGACTGATAGCACCATTACCCAAATAAATTTTTCAAGACAGGCAACTGAAAATTAAATTGCTTCAGTGCTGTCCAGCACTGGGAGCTATGTGGTGTTAAAAGAAACAAATATAAATCTCTAACAGCTTCTGTTTACACATTTACTTTTTCACCTGTGTTGTCACCCCATCCACAATACGTTCCCTTCAGCCTTTCCTGACATCCTCTTACCCTGTCCACACTTACCTTTTTCTTACTTTTCCTTGTTTTGTCTGTGGGGGTGATCAAACACTGGCATAAGTTGCCCAAAGAGGTTGTGGAGTCTCTATCCTTGGAAATGCTCAAAACCCAACTGAACACGATCTGGAAAAGTTGACTCCATCTGACGCTGCTTCAGCAGGCGGTTGACCCAAACTGTCTCTCAGAGGTGCCTTCCAACCTCAGCTATGCTGTCACCCTATTTTAAGGTTACCCTTTAAATCCCCTGTGGCCCATGGTTCTGTGTTATTTCTCTGTTATTAATCTTCCTTGTCTACAGTTTGATTGCTAAAATCCAACCAAGTTGCTATGAGGCACTTTCTATGAGTCAGCCCCTGACAGGTAAAGATGCTGAGAGCAGAGTACATTACTGCAAGTAGGTGTGAGCTGTCAGCAAACCACAGAAACTTGATTTCATGTATTTGATGCCTTTCCTTGTTTACAAACCACATGTTAGTACAACCCAACCTTCAGCTTTCCAGGCTGAGCAAAAACTCCCTCAGGATCTTATCTGCAGTAAATGCCACTTGGGAACAGAAAGCAAATACTAGAACTGTAGACTATGGGGATTGGCATTTCACTAGGGAGCTGCAGACAGCCTTTCTTTAGTACTTTTCATTTCTCTCTTTCTTCTTAACTGATAAAACTTCCATTAAGGTAGCTGAAATACAAGGGGAAATGAAGCCTTCATCATTGTACCAAAAATACTCCAGAACTAATGCTTATTTTTATCCTCAAAAAGGAATCAGGAAGATAAACTTCCACATTTTGCTCCTTATTGTATTTTGACAAAGGTGGCATAAGGCGAGTAAAAAAAAAATTGTTTTGTCTGCTTAGAACTATGTGAAACCTCTATGTATATCAGCATATTATTAAATTATTTCATCTTTGTATGAAGAACAGGGCATCCAAAAGCATCTAATAGATCTTTCATGAGCAGCAGAATTAATGAAGCCTGCAGAACCACAGATTTGCATCCAGTGCCTTCTAATCACCTCAGCTTCAACCCACTCCCACCACCCCTTTCCCAGCTTTCACTTGTATCGTCCTACACATGCACAGCTGGGAAAGTGATGGGAGATGCTGGGACTGCTACAGAGCTGCTACTGACTGACTGCCTGGCTTGGCCACTGGATCTTGCCTCTCAAAACTGAAGTTTTCATTCAGTTAGAAGCACTAATTTGTGTCACATTCCTCTATTCAGCCTCCAATTTAAAAGAACTATTATGTTCCTATAAATGTATTGAAGACATTTAATACATTAATCTTTTGTCAACTCTAGCTGCTATCATGCAGAGAGTTCCAAAAAATCAAATAAACAGATTCTCTTCAACACGATTTGTTCCATTAGGAAATTAGAATAAAACCCCTAGAAGCAAAGGCATCCAGACTGTCACAGGATGACACTCTCTTTGCAATTATGATTTCAATTACTCTCTTCTCTCATATGCGAACCAGTATTTGAGAATTCAGAAAATGACATCAGAGCCTTCACATGGTGAAATGAGTTTTGTAATAGATCTCCTATACGTTCTTAAAAACTAAGTTTTCATGAAGATATATGGCATTTATAAAGAATCTCCTTATGACAAACTTGTCTTTTCCTCTGCAAGAACCTGGTTTAATTTTTCTTTCAAAAGCAGTTCTATCTACCACACTCCATTTTGCAGTTGAAGAACTAGACAAGAAGAATAAGGGAGAAAATGAAAACTACTTGAGCAGTGTGCCACTCTTGCATCAAGCAATGAATTTCACAACACAAATGGTGGGGAAGCCCCAGAACACTGCAAAGGCACAGTTCAGACAAGCCTACGCACTAGATTTCAATCACTCTGCCCCCTTCCAGGCACGGTCCCCACTTTTTTGGCACAGAACTTCCCACAGCCTGACTGCAGAACATGTGATGGTTGGGTTTTGTGTCCTGACACTAAACGCTTGTCTGCCCTTTAATTTCTGTAATTCTCAGAAAAGCAAGTGATAAACAAACTAAACATTTGGTCTCCTATTCAAGGGAACTATTAGTAGCCACCTTTCTAATGATGCTCACTTACCTTGTATTTTCTTTTTTTGTTTGTTTTTAGTGGGTTTTAAATTAGACACTGAAAGAATTCTGTACAGAAGTAACCAAGTCTTACTACACTGTACCAAATACCGACTTCTAAGCTGTACAAAACTTCACGTCAAAAACATCTGCTGCTTTGCTTGCTGCAAGTCCCTCATCCAGTGGCTAACCCACATTTCCTCACTCCATGATACAATCTGGGCATGTCATACTTGCATGACTCTTCACCTTAACACCCTTCAGCTCTGCCTCCAAGGCCTCAACCATTTCCACTTCTGACAACACGCTGTGAGTAGGGATGACTTCATGTCAATTCTGATCTGTGCAACAATGAAACCTCCTGCCAAATTAACTAATTCCTGGAATCCAGCTACACAGCTCTCCTAACTCTATCCAAGGATGCAACTGCATGCAAGATCTCCTACTGAACCTGCCACCAAACATTTCCTTAATCCTTGTCTTTTTTCTCCCCACAACAGCATTCACACAAACTATTTCTATCCCCATGTAGACATGGCACTAGCACTTGGTGACCTCCACAAACTTTCACCAGAACTCTACCTAAGATTCCTTAATATCATGTTAATCAAAGTGCTAGACCTCTTCATGTTGAATCAAACAATTTCTTCCAGTTTACCAGAACTTTCTTATTATATTGTTCTGTTTTCTCTAGACAGGAGTTTCCAGAGTTCTGGTGCCAGGCAAGGCAGGCAGGCTAGTTTCATACCTTGCCATCTTGGTAACCTTTTTTATGGCATCTGTACACCCTTCACTATTTGTCTGCTTACCCTCTCCTTCTGAATCATAAAACTGTTACAAAACTATTCTCAGAAGTTAATGCTGATGCCTTTGTTCAATGATATTACTTTTGTTTGTGAAAATAAAAGTAATAAAAAAGGGCTCAAAATGTACATTGTGCATTTGAAAGCACTTTATCGGCCTATCTGTCTGGCATTATTGATTTTCAATTTTTTAGTAGTTTTTTCATACAATGGATAGGGGAATACCACTTTGCATAGAAATAAAAATGTATGTGGAAGACTACTCAAGCTGACAGAGCAATTGAGGTGCACATTAAAAGAAACTCCTTGGCTTTAAAATAATTAGGGGGGAGAAACCCCACAACTGTCTAGGTTTCAAGTTTGTAATGTCTTAACAATGTTTTTAGTTTTGCTGGGATAAACACTATCTTTTCCTAAAATCGTCAAGTTCCTCTTGTCTTTTCCATTGCACTTGCTACATGAATGAGAAGTTACTTCCTCAAAGTTAAAAACTGTGAATAAATAGGTCTCTGGTTCAAATCAGCTGTGCCAGTAATGAAATGCATCTCCAGAGCAGTTCTGTGGTTACAAGATGAAGAGTGGGGAGGAGAGAAGGGTTCTGTATGAGAAAGATTGTGTATACAACTGCAGTGCTGGTTTTTTTGGACACTGACCAATCCATATACCTTCCCAACATAAGAGAAAAGTGAAGGGCAACACTGACCATGCAAACTGACAAGAGAGCACATCTGTTTTCTCCACCAGTTGATTTAATTGAATGATCATGAGCCATCTTTCAAAAAGTTTGATAAACCATCACTCTCTCAGAGAACTTTTGGAAATATTTTCATCTGCAACCAAATAAAAGGTAGCACTGCTGATCCCTCTGCTTCCCACAGATCCTCCAATACTCCTTGCCATCCTGCCACATCAAGTGCTCCTGATAGAGGGCAAGGAGGTAGATCAGCTGTTAAAAACAACCTCTGCATTTTTCTTGCTAGTTTAATGTTAACTTTGTTCATTCTCCTTGTCTGGCCCACCATGCAGTCAAGTACCCATAACAGAACATAGGAAGAATAAAACCAGGAAAGATGGCTCCTTTCTTTGGTGGAAATGCTAGCTAGTTTAACATCTTCCTGAAACTACAACCTCAGGCTAACCTCTAGACCTTTGTTACTTTTGTTTTCCATTACTCTATTTGCTCAATAGCTGCCAGGCATGTGACAGAACCTTTTGGTTTTCCTGAGGTCACTGGAGCTTTTTTTTATTTAAATAATTTCCTGGACACTTTCTGACCTCTTATGAATTCCCAGAAGTAACTGTGACCCGTGTAATTTAGCATAACACTATGCTGAGTAAGTAGTCTAACAGAGAATTCTGAGGCACGAAAAATACCAAGTCTTGTGACTGTAATTGCAAAATGAAATAATAATGGCTGACATTGCATCTTGCAGCTTTGGCAGAGCTAAATGCCAGGTTATATAGATCAGGGACATCTGGAATCTGACAGGAGTCTAACAGAAGCTAACAAAAGGTACTAAATGCATAGCAATGAAACGTGCTAATATAAGACAAGACAAGCAGCTTGGAAGTACAAAGTCTATGCCTGAAATCCTCAAAGAGGACATAACAATGCCATCAGGCTGGGGCATATCATTAATAAAAACATTATCATAATATAATGAGAAAAATATTTCAAATTGTGTTTTAAGTAACTGTATTATGACAGTTAGAATTCACAAAAAATCAAAATAAAGTGTGGTATTAATCTACAAATTGCCATAGTAGCATATTTTCAGTGCCAGGTTGAGCACTGTATGGGTACAAAGCTGGTAAAATCTGGTCCCTAGAGAAAACAGTATCAGAAACACATTCTGGAGCAGCCAAGCATTTCTGGGGGAGTGCAGTGCAGATGCATCCTGGGCTGTCACAGGTCCCTGTGGTGCCAGTGCTCTCTGGAAGAGTTTGTGGAGTACAGTGGCAGATTTATGAATATGCAGCCACAGATGATGCAGCACTAACAAAATCATGAGGGCCTTCACTGGAGCGATGCAGCCCAGGCAGAGGACCATGCCAGTGGCACTGCAGCCCCGCAGACTTCAACACTCATTCCCAGCTAATTTGTGCATCTGCAGGGAGCTGCTTCTCCCCATGAGGAACCCTGCCCAGCCCCCACTTCAGTTTCTAAATAAAGTCGGCGCCGAAGTTAGGCAACAACGGCTCTTGCTGGGTGACAGATAATAATAATCTTTCATATCGCAATCCTGAGCTCGGGGCCAAGAATCAGCCACCAGCCACTTGTCAGCACTTCCACGTTTCGCTCCCTTGTCAAGCACAACCACCCTACCAATCAGCTTGGAAACTAACCATCATCAGCAACATGCTTTGAATTTTTAAAGAGGATGATGCCACAAATTAACAGCAGGCAATGAAAAAGGCACAAACATGTATTTATAATTGAAAAGGGAATGCAGGAAGATACAGAATAGGAACTAATGCAAAATACTGGTGCATCCTTAATGTGAAACAACATTAGAGAGCAGTGAGATACTCATAAAAAAATATGGTACACAGTACTAAACATCATGATACATCACTAACAGCACAACTTTCCATGCTGTGAGCACCTTGATAATGGTAGAGGAGACCTTAAAGGAGAAAATTCTGAAATTAGATAAAACATCCATGAAGTATTCAATGAATAAAATTTAGGAAGCTTCAGGACAGTGGAAACAAGAAATATACCTTTGCAGGCAAAGTATCTTGTTATTCAAGTTACTGCACCTGCATAATACATAATCTGAAAACTGAAAGCATACATAGCTAATAATGCCATCGTACTCAGAATAATCCAAGTCATGCATTGCCAACAATGTCTCATACCTCCATGTGTTTTCAGATCTAGTTAGAGCAAAGCAAACTTCTCTAATTTCAGGGGCTTTTAGCCAGATGAATGGAAGCATTTCACATAGTGTGTGAAAAATAATTAAAATGAATGCAGTGACAAGTTTATTCCAGGCATGTCACTTTATCAGAAGAATGTTTTTAAAGCCTGTATAAATTCCTGGAAGGAAAATGTTTCATAGAATCTATCATACACCATAAAACAGCACAATCAATGTGCCTCATGGAGAATAATTTTGATATAGTTCATTGTCACTTGCAGACAACAGCAAAGCTTTGCTTAAAGCACTCTAGATGTTGCATGTGTGCATGTGGGAAAGGGAGCAGGGCAAAAGAACAGGTGAAAAATACCTCCGTAAAGTGCATTTGGAGTTAAAGCCCTCCCACACACACACTGCTGACCAAACCCCAGCAAGCAGCTGGTTCACAGAAGTTGCCCCAGCAACATACTTCTAAGCAGAACTCTGCTCAGCTCTCCTAAACCACCAAGGCAGTGATATTCCTTCCTACAAGCAGGCACAGTTCATTTTTCCCGTGTACATTCTTGCCACTTTCTGTAGAACTTTATTCTAACTTGGGTTTATAAATAACATTCCATCAAAAGAGGAAGCTCTTGAGTAATGATTGTAGTTTCCTTCTGGTCCAAGTAGACAGAAATTAAAAAGTTTCCTGCACTGAAGTGACTCAACAGCAGCAGAAAAAGTCACTTGATGCCAATACTAAGAGTACTAGTATGGACCTTTTTTTAAAGATCTACAATCATAGAAAAAATTACAAAGGCATATGTTTACATTAAACCTTCATCTAAATACAAAAATCTTTTTAACAGAGGGGTGCTTACTGGGTTAAAAACCAAATTCTCATACCAACCATTTATACAAATTATTTAGGTCTTCAGTTCATGTCACATGACACTGCAATTTGAAGGAGACTCAAGGGAGCTGCTGACAGGCCCTGCTTCTCACCTACAAACCGAGGAATCATTCAAATGATTTTACAGTCATCAAAGGAGCCAGAAACCTGCAATTACTTCAGGACACTGATTAGTGCTGTAACTCATCATAGCACGGCTTCCTCTTATCACTACCCACAGGCCACATGCAAAAGATGTCAACAGCTGCACAGCCCCCATTCCAGCCCAGCAGGGAAGGCTGACACCAGTTCCTCTTCTCCACACAGCACCACTCCAGCTATGATCTCAAAAAGCACTGAAGTAAGGATCTACCTGTCAGTGTGAGCACACACTTAGAGGGCCATATTTAACTTAGTAGTTACTAATTCATCCAAATTAACTGAAGAAACGACAAGACAAGCGTTATTGACCCGGTTTAAAGAACAATCAAAGTATATTGTCTTGACCCCAAATTTTCAGTCCAGATAGGGTTATGCTCTATATTCCACAGCAGTATCCCTGCATTTCTCCTCTGCTCTCACTGTCTCTACCTCAGAAAAAGAAGTCTGACTCTCTCCTATCACAAACACGTAGATACCCCAAGTCTGGCACTGGAAAATACACAGAGATCCTGAAGTCTTGCTCCAAGGCTCAGAGCCACTCTGCTTGTTTTCTGCCATTCCTTAATCACAGGGAGAAGGGAATGACAATTCAAACAAGAGGGAATTCTATGACTGCCTTCAATAGGCCACTCCTGCACAAATCCTTATGATACTCACTTGGATCCCACAGCAGTGGTTGGATCCAACTATGCAAAATTGCAGAAGCTGCGTCAGGGCTCAGCACCTGGGCATTTTGAAGACTACAAGGAAGGAGTAATTGAAAAGAAAGGGTGGGCACTTAGGAGAAAAAGGAGATGAGGGGCACTGCACAGGACATGACAAGAAAAGAAATGATCTCCCTGGAACAAGCTATTGGAATCTGGATAGATTATGAAACCTTACCTGAATACCAGGACAGCAAATTAACATAAGACAGGAAAAAACGTTTATATTTTATACATATTGAGTTGTTATTTAAATAGAATTCATAAATAAGATCTGCTTGAAAAGAATGAGTGAGCACATATTCTGCTCTTGCCAAGAAGACAGCACTGAGATATTTCTTCTAGACCAAAAAAAAAAAAATTCGTGGCAATGACACAACCACATGTCCAGCACAAATCAATGTCTTTTCCTGCCTCTCTGAACTGAAAGCACTGCCTTCCAGTGCAGTGTAGCTTACCTAAATAATACTGGGATAATTTTCACCCTTATTTTCAAGAAACAGTACTTTTAAAGGAAATGTGAATTATCTCAGATTCTACTTATGCGATGCAGATACGTTATTTAAAGTCAAAGAATAAATATTTTGCCACATTCAAGTTTCCTGTGCCATTAATTTTATATGCCTCATTTTGGGTTTGTGTCATATGTTGCATGCATATTTTAACCTTAATAGGCTGAGAAGTATGTTCTTGTGCATATTTGTGTAAACTGTATACTGATTATACACCAATTAGCTGATTGTACAAATGCAAAGGATTTTTTTTTTCCATGCTAGCTATAATTGCTCTGAAGTTGGCAGCATTTGCAAGGGAACACCAAAGCCTGTCTGTGGAGAAGGCCTGAACATATAAACAACAGATAGATAATCCAACCAAAAGACAGATCAATGCCTTCAAACTTACTGTGCTCAAAAGGAAAACCAAAGCTGAGCGTACTGAGGGTCAGACACTTCATCAGACACGATGAAGCCAGTCTCTTGCACTGCTTGGTAATAAAATACTTTGTGAAGGAAATTTTGAGGTTTGCCTTTCTGTTGAAAACTATGACCAGAATCATAGCTTACATACATTATTGAATATAAAACTCAGAGGTATCACACTCAACATACGTATGTCGAGCTGCCAACAGCCTGTTTTTTTAATAAATGGGGTGTCTTTCTGTATCCAAATAATCAAAACAGTACTCAACAAAATGATGAAGCATTTTTCTTGTGAAATACCTTTCCCATTTCTCTAATTTAAAAAAAAAGGGGCTTAAATATCAGTTTTGCATAAAACAGACATTTTATTCCCAAATTAAACCTATTATATCATCAAATGTACTTTCACAAAACTTCCTGTGTAGCATAGGATGTAAATTCCCTTCATTATTTAAATGTAGGCTGGAAGGTAAAATAAATAATTCTTGAGAGAACTAGAAAAAAACATTTCCTTTCTTTCAGTGTTTGGCTTTGATTAAGAACATGTAACACGTGATGAGCTGTTCCAGATTTGCTGGCTTGAATAAGCTCAATGCAGACTGTAACTACAGTTTATAGAAAATAAGTATATCTGACAAGGCAATATATCTTTGCCTCAAATATGTTTACTCATATAACAATTGTTGTTAGTTTACTTACAAAATACAGACTATCAGCTCCAGCTTTGCAACTTGGCCTATGCAAGTGGGCTCTTTTTCCCAGATACACAAAATAGCACAATCAATATAGAATACTCAAAAATCAGAACAAAAGTAGTCTAAAATAAGCTATAACCATTTAGCAGTTAAGCTCATTGCATGCAAGTTTCCATTATGTCCCTTTATACCTGAATGAAGATCATACTGAATTTATGACTGATCTGAAACAGTTGCACGACTTCAGATCTGTTTTTAGATTTTGAAAGTTAACTTAGAAGAGATGGAATTTCACCATGTTGGAAAAGCACTTAAGAAAAAAAAAAAGAAGATATCTTCCACTGTATTCTTGTTCCAAGACCTGGTTGTAATTTTCTTCTGTTATTAAATAATTGTAACAATAGCAATATTTTTGCCTTTTTCAAACAATCTGAAAACGTTCTCAGGGAAGAAAAAGCTTTGCCAACCTGTTATTACCAATGCCAATTCTAAACAGAGAAGAGGGATTATTTTTTTTTAAGTCAGCTTTATAGAAGTTTTAGAAGAATAGTTCTATATACCAGCCAATAAATCTGGAGTAGTGAAAAGATATACTAGAGGACCCACACCTGTCAAGCAAAATGTTTTCCTGGCATATGAACTGTAGGAAGAAGGAAAAGAATGATCCCTCCCAGGTTCTGGCAATGGATATGCAAGGCAACCACAGCTGACATTCATATAGCCTTAGGCAGGTTATTCAGTGCCACACTGTTTTTCCCTCGACAGGGGCTGATAATGCAGCACCTGAAGCACCCATCAAAACTAGCCTAGAGCTGCTGCAGCCCTGGGAACTGTCAGGGAAAGCACAAGGCTGTTTTGCTTCCCCAACCCTATCTCTACACTCAACCAAATGGTCCTTTTTTGAGCCTTTCAGAGCTGAAGCAGGAACCCACTGGAGTGTTATATTAGAATGCTCCATTTCCCAGATGTTACCTGCCATCACTCCCATGCTGTGACAGATCCCAATGTCTTAGCGAGGCAGGTATAAACCCAGGTTTCGCCAAGAGGCAGCCTGAGGTAGAGATACCTGAAATATATGGAAGTTACTCATATATCTGGATATGCCACTGGACTAAATCAGGAAAAAAACCCTCTGCCTATCTGAAAAATCAATCTGCATTAAGATACTTGATCTTGGGAGATAAGTGTGGTAATCTGGCCAACAGTTTAAGTGCATTAGCAAAAGTTCCACAGCAGCTCTGTGGCAGATGTAGAAAATAACCCCATTGTATTAAGTGTAGCCCTAGCTTCTAGATCGTACTCACAGCCCTGTGAAGAGAGGAAATACCTACACAAATACATCGAGGCTTAAGTGGAACAGAGTTTCCTAAATTGTGTCCACCACAGCAGTTGTCACTACTGTTTGTTTCCATTAAGTCACTAGCATCTGTGGTCAACAAGAGAAATGTTCTGGTTTTACCACCCACAGTGAAAAGCAGACAAAATCAAATCCTTCCACCTTCTCTCGGTCTTTATAACTAAAAAATGATTCACTGATGGTGACCTATAACTAATAATACCACAGCCAGTTGCCACCCTCACTTTGCAATGAAAGTATTAACCCAGCCTGGCTACTACTGGTACAGTTACACCAAGTTTAAATTGTTCCTAGACTACATGTGTAATCCAAAGTAGAAACATCCATTACTATTGTGGTTTAAGCCTAGTCAGCAAATAAGTATCATGCAGCCACTTGCTTGCTTACTTGATGAAATAAGCCTTTATAAGATGTATTTCCATTTACATACCATAAGAGTCCCTAATTTCAATACAGTGCTAAGAAATAATTACAATAAACAAACGTGATAAAAAGTTAGATCTTAAATATCTTTCCAGTTCAGAAATTCATTCTTTTCCTCTTAGCTACGTAGACGTTTCTTACAAATAACTTAGCTATTTTCCTTGAATACCACTGTTGGACACTTGTCAATATTCCTCAAGGAAAAACTCTCTACAAGCCAGAAGCCCAAGAGGCCAAGATTCTTCTGCTCAAAATGTAAATGCCTGCTAAAGTGCTGACACTTAAATTAGGCCAACCAAGCTAAGTAATAAAACCATGCAATGTAACACCACAGCAGTAGAAAAGCACTTATCATCATCTTGGTAACAGAAACAATGCAGCAGCACAAAATACTTCACTCCCACATCACTGGACTGCTCTGAAGTTCCAAGCAGCAAGATTACATTGCCCAAGCAAATAAATAAGACTGCCTACTATTTTCACTGGTGAACAGTGACTAAAGACCTTTAGATGCATCCCCGTCCTCCTCACTTCCTAACAACAAGGAGAGAAAAACCAAACCAAACAAACAAGAACAAAAAAAACCCCAAAAATCCATACCCTCTGTCGTGGTTTTGCCCACCAGCTCATCCCTAGGGCTGAGGATGGTTTTGTCCAGGTGATTTCCGGACAAAAAACCAATCAAAAAGTTCAGTGACGCCTTTGCTAATTACATCTTTAAGAAAACGGAAGAGAAGGTTGGTGGCGCAGTTGAAATTAAGAACAGCAGCCATGTAGAAGGGTAGCGGGCCCGAGGAGGGCCAAGGCCCCCTCCTCCCCGGCTTGGGCCGGGGGGCAGGTGCAGCACTGAAGCCTCCCTTCTCTCTTGTGAGAGAGTGAAGAAAAAAAAAGTTTAAAAGACGAACTGCTTAGACGAGAAACCGCTGCAGAAGAATTCCAGCCATGAGATAACAGGATTTCCAAGGTCAAGGCTGGCAGCTGAAACTGCAACAGGAGAGAGAAGAAAAGTTCGAAGGGGGGAGAACTGCTTTTTCCCCTTTCGCTCTCCCTCCCTTTAGCAGGGTAAAGACTGAAAAATAAAACCCTGCCACCTGTGAAAGTTTGCTGGAGTGAAGAGACCCCCCGTGCGGCTCACAGAGGAGCTTGTGGATGCACCAGAGATTTGTGACTTTAACAGAGAGAAAGCCTTATGCTGGAGTAAAAGCGGCTCAGATGAGGCAGAGTCCTGTTAAAGACTTTGTGACCCTCGAAGGGATCGATGCTTATGCTGGAGCGAGACGGCTCAGATAAGCTTGGGATCTCAGTGAGAGATCCATGCTGCTGCTGTTGAAGATTTATGACCCTGATGGGTATTAGAACCTACGCTGGAACACAAAACGGTTCAGGTAGGGATGTTGGGATCCATGTGTGGGATCCGTGCTGCTGGTGCTAGAGAGAACCTACGCTGGAGCAGAAAATGGCTCAGGTGGGATATTGGGATCCGAGTAAGGGATCCAGACTGGACCCATGCCGAGAAGTCAATCAAGGACTGTTCTCCCATGGGGAGGGACCTCCATAGGGAAACAGGGGTGAACTCTTAAACCATTATCCCCTGTAACCCTGTGGAAGAAGATCCATAGTAAGCAAGTGTCCCCTTGCAAGTCTATGGAAAGAGACCCTTCAGGACCTGAGTAACCCCCAGCCTTCGGTTTTAACCCAGGAGGAGGTAGGCCCAGCCCTGGAGGCTGACATAGAGAAGAGAGAGATAAAGAAGTTCCAACTGCGACGAAAGTGCTGCAGAGTTACTGGAGAGAGAGAGAGAGCTGGAATTCTGAGAACAGAAAAAGACTGCTTCTCCTCCTTGGACTGATATAAAGGGAGGTGGGGGGAGAAGTATCTTCTGTAAATACCTAATACCTTTTACTTAAGTAAAATTATTGTAGATATAATTCTTTAGTTTTAGTTTGTTAATAATAAATACTCATACCTTTTTTTTAATTCAGTCTCTTTTTGTCTGCATAAACCTTCTCTCAACTAATAGTAATTGTATGTGGGGGTATAAAAGTAAATTGAGCCAGGGCAAAACCACGACACCCTCTTTCAAGTCTGGTCACATTCTGTGATCAGTAAACAGACTGAGCTAAAGTTTAATAAAAATTTCAGGACAAGAACACTTCAAGACAATAACGTCAATATCATTTAGGGTTCCCTTTTCAGTAAAATATTGCAACAGTTTCCACAAGGAGATCTGCCTCACAGATCTTAGAAAACTCTTACTGAACACAACAGTAAGTGCTTGCCCAGCTATCCTCACTTAAACAAGGGCTACTTTGGCACCTTGCTCAAAGTGATCCCAGGAAAAACGAGGGGAAGCTCTCTTGGCCTTGTTATGCTCTGTGCATCCTTGGCTGTACTGCTTGAGCACAGCATCCTGCAGCTGCTTGCTCTGCAGCAGTGGGAACAGCTGTGGAGAAGCAGCCAAAACAAAGAGTGCACCAACCCTGGCATGATGCAGAGGTAGCCACGAGAAGTGCAATCCTCACCAATGAAATCCAACACAGTAACATCCTAATATGAAATCTGCTACTTCCAGATCTAACCCCTTCCTCAACCTACAGATCTTCGTGTCAGTCTTTGCTTTTCTCCTTTCAATAAATACGAGGTTTTGTATTCTCCAGCTAGAGACACAAAAAGAAAACTTCTTTATCTCCTGAATCCTTTCAAGCTTCTGAGCCAGAGGGAAGAAAGAGGAAGAGAAAACTTGTGTTCCTAAGTATCATATTTGGAGTGTTATCCCCTTGTGACTGAACTGAATCTCCACATCTGCCACAGCTATTAGCCTTCTCCAAATAGCAGCTGAAGCAATATGGAACAAACTTGGTCCCTAGACAATTTCTCAGCTACTCATATGTTTCTGTATAGCAGCCATGAAAAAGAATAATTCTTGTTAATTTAATTCTGCTGTTGCTTGAAAAACTTGTGACCCAAAGCAGAAATGTTGGACGTGTCTACAGATACATGATGACATTGCAAGCTCAAAAGACAAAGCTTTCTGAGATTTATTTCCAATTTTTTCTTTCAGAGAACATCAATCCTTGCAAAAGAGGTGGAGATTACTCCCCCTCACATTTTGAAGGAAGTCATACATTTTGCAGAAATTATTAAATCTTCTTCACTTGCAGTTGTAAACCTTAAGACCTCTATTCAAACTGCAGCTCAAATACAGTATTTGCTGATAATACAGAAGAAGAAATTTCCACATGCATAGTCCTAACCGTATAAAAGATATGCCAAAATGAGAATTACATTACAGCAATGATTAATGACAGCAGATTATTCTGTATATTGCAGCAAGCAACAAACTGTCCAGTGAATTCTCCAGGAAAAATTACAGCACGTCTCTTGCACAGAGACAATTGTCCTCCTACAAACAAACAGGAGCATAAACATAACCTAAAGAAAAATCCAGCTTTAATACTGCCAATTTTTTGTTTAGTTCTGATATTTCTGAGAGCAGGACTGGGAGCTAGGGAATGAGAGAGAAGATTTGGAGGCTTTCATTTTAGCAACTCAAAACCCTACATAGGAATCTGCATTGGGAATCAAGCCAGACATGAAGAGCATACATTCCAGTCTGAAACAGAAGACAGTGAAAGACACTTCCCAGGAAAGTAATGCATTATGTTTTCCACTTCTATTTAGAATTTTTTTAAAGTTCTCTGTCCTTCACAGAGTAGGAATACATGAATGTGGACTGACATCACTGTGCAAAACCCACCATATATGCAAGCTGTCAGTTCCCTACTTTAATAAGCTTTAGTAATCTCCTTATACAGCTTTCTTTAATTAAATGTATCGAGAAAGGATTTTTTTAAGAAGAAAGGGATGTCTGTGCAAATTCATGTGGAAATATTAGACATAATACATGCATCCATATGCCAGTCTAAGAGGACAACTTTTTTCATTATTATTGTTATTATTGTTATTTCTGCTATGCCTTTTCAGTTAAACAGACACCAGCTTTATTTCTAGAAACAAGAAAGGTTTACATTTTGTTCTTTGAAAGGTCTGAATTTAATCTGCATTTAAATGTCTTACATACTATACCTTTTCTGTTGGTTCTAATAATTGTCTCAGACAACAGTAAAGGGCTTCCATTGGAAACTTCATTTATAGGCTTCTCTGGTGGTTTGTTGGCAGTGTTTTCTTTCTTCATGTCCTTCTTTATTTCCTGCAGAAGGTGGACATAGAGGAGAGAAAAAAAGAGAAGAAGGGTTAAAAAGATGGTATTATAGAATATTCTAAATCTCAAGCTCCCAAGACTTAAAACTTCTGTGTATACATCCCTGCCTACTCTAATGCTACCTCAAAGACTCTTATAAAATGCCACAAAAAGAAAGCAATTTTCAGTAACCTTTTCCAATGGATACTATAGTTTTTAGTTTTAGAATAATTCCTTATTCATGTGTGAAAATTGTAGGACAGCTTTACAGATCTCTTAGTAAAGATGACCAAAGCTGAAAGGTGTGAGGGGGGGAAAAAAAGACTTCCTAGTTTATCCAGCAATCAGCTGGACATCTGACGCACAGGGCAGCACCAGTGCAGTGCTCCTGATGTAGAGGCAGCTAAGTCTGTTTCCACTCCGTTGAGAAGCCCACAGAAATAACAACCACGGCAGGAAGAAAAATAATAACCAGGCAAATATGACAAATGTTACCATAATTGGCAGAAGCATATAGAGAGCCTGCTGTCAGAGCTGTTGCTAACACTAACACGTTTTGCTGCTGACTACCTTTTAAGGTGATCGACTTCCTTGGCAGCACATGGAGAAAATATATATGGTGGGGTTTCATGAAAGTTAATCCACAGAAAACAGCTTTCCAGGACTTCACAGTTAGTGCTTGAGAAGATGTACAATACCTCGTCAGCTTCTTAGACTTTAAAAGCCCAACTGTTTTGTTGTCTATACCCACTTTGAAAGCATCCAAAATATCATCACCTTACATATATCTTATCTTGAAACACTACGGAAGTAGACAAACAGCATTGCCTCCACTTTATAGACAGGATAATGACATACTACAGAGGCTAAACCATTTCTTTCCAACCATGTCCCAAAAAATAAGTAAAAAATAAGTTAAGTTTTGTCTCCAAGCTTTATCCTAGAGCCACAGAACCACTCAGAGCCACTCTGGGAGGGACCTCAGAAGGTCCCTGTTCCAATCCCCAGCTCAAACCAGGGTCACCTGTGGGGTCAGACCAGGTTGTTTAAGGCTGTTTGCTCAGCTGGGTCTTGAAAATCTCCAAGGATAGAGATTGCACAAGCTCGCTGCTTGACTGACCTTATGGACAAAAATTTTCCTTATAGACAGCCTGAAACTTTCTTTTCTAGTTTGATCTGCTCTCTTCTGTCCTTCCCATCAGGCACAACTGAAGGGCCTGGCTCTGTCTCCTGGAAAACATTCTTGTGTGTATCAGAAGGTCTCCCCAAAACCATTTCTTCAGGCTGAGTAATCCCACACCTCCCTCAGCATCTCCTCAGGGTGCATGTGCTTCAGCTTCCTCAGGCACAGAGCTTGCTTCAGTTTATCAATATTTTTCCCTTACGTAAAATCCTCATCCCATCCGCAAAATGGGATGCTGTATTCTGGATGTGGACTAATGAGTGCCAGGTAAAGGAAAATTATCACTTCCCTCAGTCTGCAGGCTATTAATGCAGCCCAGGATGCTGTTCACTGTGTTTGATGCCAGGGTACAAGACTGGCTTATGTTTAGCTTGCTGTCCACCAGGACCCAAGGGTCCTTTTCAGCAGAGTTGAGCCCAAACTCTCAGGTACCACTCTGCATGACAGCAATTCCTCTCTCCCAGGACAAGAACTGGTATCTGCCCTTGCTGGACTTCCTAATGTTCCTGTCTGGGGCCCTATGAACAGCAGCCCTGCCTTTAAGCATGTTCACTGCTCTCCCAGTTTGATGTCATCTGCAAATCTGATGAGATCTACACTGAACAGGCATCAGGGGCAGGTGATGGCTTTGGACAAACTCTTCGCCTCATAAAAAACTCTACCTCTCCTCCTCTCTTTCAACTCTCTTACATTCACTGCCCTCTTCTACATCCCAGTGCAGCATCAACCACCACCTTCCCACAGCACTGTACATAAGCAGGAAATACTGTAGATCTTATTTAGGTTTTCGGTATATGGGCACTCAACCATAGAAAGCACATTTCTATATGAAGTTTCCGAAGCTGTCATCTGTGAACAGCATCAAGCAAAGTAAGAATTTCCAAGTTATTCTCTATAAAATGCACCATAAACCTGAAATTCTTTTTTTTTTTTTTTTAACATCTTATTTCCCCAGTCCAACTGGTATTTCAAAGCTGAACTATTAGCTACACAACATTAATACAGTCTTCTGTATCTGCACAAAGCATTTTCTGAGTTCCATTAGCAGAGATAAAAGTTTTATAAACTGCTGCCCACTGAGGGTACAATAAATCTTTTATCTAGTGACATCAAAAAGGTAAAACAGTATCTAAAATCCAACTCATCACAGTAACCATAATAACTGAAACAACAAATGTGGATATGTGTATGAAAGGGGTGTGGTGTCTGCGTGACAGATGCTGCTGTTGTTAGAAGAAATGCTGCACATAGTTCTTGTAGAAAAGTGAATTTAAGAGAATTAAAAGGGAATTTAAGAACACTGTACACATTTAGAAGAATATATCACTTTCTACAAAAAAATGTACCAGACATAACACATACATTATTCCAGAAGTTCTTTTTCGTAGCCTTAAAAAATAAAATGTATAATAAATGAGTTCACCCAAAGCTTGTCATATTGAAGCTTTACATTTATTTTGCAGCTAGGTGACAAACTCACTGTATATTAAAATATTATCTATAGTTTAAACAGAATTTGTGACTCAAACAGCACTCTTGTGTGAACCAGACCACAAGACAACACCCTACGGAAGACCCCATCTTGCCAGAACTTGCTTCCTGTGTGTCATTACTGTGTTATTTTTCATTCTTTATGTCAGAACGTAATTAAATCCTCAAGTCACACATTCTGAAACAACAGTACAATTTTTTTTCATTTTAAAAATCCTTTTGCAACTTCAAAACTGACAGAAAAAATTGTCTGCTGTAACAGAAAACAGTGCCGTACCTTTTAGTCTCCAGATGAATGACACTGGTGCCTTTGTTGCTGCTGACAGCTTTTTGAGGAAGCCTTGTTTGGCTCCTGAAAAAAGCAATGGGAATACGAAACAACTCCCAAACACTGGCATTTGTTTGTAGGGTGGCAAGTCTTACACTTCCTTTCTCATCCACTATTCGTGGAAAGAAGAGAGTCACACATGCTGAGTGTCCACTCAGCCAAAATTCATACAGAAGGTACAGCACCTTGCAGCCATCATGTCTAAGCTTTATTTTCTGCTTTTCTAGTACTTGTTTGAGCTACTTTTCATTACTGTTTCCTTTGATGCTCATGAGAAGGGTCATAATTTTTCATAGCTGCTGCCCAGAGTAACATGACATGATCAACCCCAGCAGCTTGAAATTACAGATCAGGAGAGAATTGAAAGCAAAAGTGGAGAATTGCCCAAATAGTGAAACAGAAATCAGGCAAAAGTCAATCCAGTCCTACTAAGCCTAAAATCGTACCAGAAACATACTCATACTTAGCAATACCCTATGGGAAGCCCATATCTTAGCACACATTCTGCAGTAAGTTATGTCAGTTTAAGGCCCTTGCACATCTTTTCAGTTCCTGGTCTTAGTCTACAGCACAAGACTTAAAAACTTACAAACAAACCCAAACAAATGCCCCACGCCTTCAGCAGCCTCACCACTGCAGCCTGCAGCAAACACTGCTGCCGATATTACAGCCTCTCTCCTCTCTCTAGTATCTTGGTTCTCCTCTTTGCTGTCTTCTGTACTGCTCAACCTTGGGGAACTTCAGATTTTAGGAGTTTTCTTCAGCTGTGGCCCAAATAGAGCCAGGCACTCCTATCCTCAGGACAAAGAAAGGGACCCGAGTGCTCATAAAATTTAGAAATATTGACATAGCCCTTTGTATCTATCCCCACTCTTACTTGCTGTAAAAAAAAGATTATTACTCTAAAATATCATAATGCTGTACTGAAAACTTCATTTCTGCTTGAAGAATGAAGTGAAAACAAACACAAACAAGTCTGGTCAAATAGATACACCAAGTCAGCTCACTTTACTGCAAAAAATACACTAAAAATTACTACCTTGCATATTTGGTAAATGATGCAACCCTAATGGCCCTAAAAGCTTGGTGCTGCATCAGTAACAGTTATAGAAGTCTCTCTACATAATCCACTCATTTCAGATCTGCAAGGAGTCAAAGCCTACCACACAAGGAAAGAGTAGCCAAATGAGCTTGCACACCCATGCATAACAAAGGTGGCTTGTGGGAACTTGCCCAGTATATGACAAAATCTATTTCTGGTTCTGATTTCAAGCTGAAGTTTCCAGGTATTATTTCTTTTAAAGAAGAAATTCCATGTACACAAGTAAGTAGAAAGCAAACATTCAGTTAGGATGGAAGTCCTCTGTCTGCCATAAGTAGTTCAAGAACAGCTGAATTTAAATGCTAAAGGAGAATGAACAGAAACTAATAGTGCAGTTGCAAGTTCAGAGACTACTTCTTGAAAAAGGAGCTTGTGTATGAAAGGAAAGGAAAAAAAGAGAAAGCTAAGAGATTTTACTGTATTATACTTCTCTAAAATACTGGGAAAAGCTCAACCTACTGTTAGCTGTCTGCCCAGCAAGGACTTCAGTGCACTTCCTGTCTAGGACTTTTGCACTGGTTTCTGGTGGCATTTTGACTACAGCAAATATATTCACACCCTAATCAGACACAATCACTACTCACTGTGGGCCAATCTGCCCCTGAATAGAACAAGGGGGGCTGAACTGGTACTGCAGGACACCTGAGCTATCAAAGGGATAGTGTGAGCACCTTCACTAAGAATCCCTAACACTGTCTGGACCAGACTCAGCAACCTAGAGAGTCCTTTACAGAACCAAGTTCACAAGACAAATGTCTATAGAGAGCCACACAGAGAGCCTCAGGAGAAGGAGCTCAAAGGGATCCTGAGTGCAGGGCTTGGCTCTTTCCCCTCACCCCTTCTCTAGTACTGAGATGTTTCTGCAGAATGAGCAGCTGTCTCACTCACACAACCTACCTGCAAAGAGCTAGGGCTTTCACAGTGCTACCAGCATCAAAAACACCTCTAAACCTCATCTTTGGTACTTGGTTTTGGGACAATGCCCAGTATAAATTTCAAGAATCAAAATGCTGCATTTTTTTCCTAGCCTGCACAAAGGTAACTGCAGATCATTTCCAAGAGGAACCCAAAGGGAAACCAAGCCTTAAGTAAATAACCTCACATTTCAACCACTAAATCTAAACCAGGCCCTCCTGATGCCAGAAATTTTGACATCTTCCACCTCCTGTGTATATGGGTTTCAGGGTGATTCCAATACAATAAGCAGTTCTTACTCGGAAGAGGCACCCTCGATTGGAGAAATACTGAAAAAAAGTCATTGTGAACTTTAAAAATAAACTAAAATAAACTAAGCTTGATTTCATGAAATGTTATGATTTCAAAGATATTATGGGGGCACAGAGTCCTCTGAAGGCCCTTACAATTTGTACATCCTTTTAATACCTAAAAATATATATATTTTTTGTAACTAGGATTCAACCACACTGGATAGATACCAACAGCCAAATCACCATGAAAAGATTATTTTCTTCTAGCAAACTTTGAAACACAGTTTCTTCAAAGAAACACAAAATCCTAGACAATCCTGGAGCTGTTTTTATTTCGATCTTCTCTAATCCAATCCTACATCAGTATAAGCCACAGGAAATTTGCAAAACATTTTCCATAAGCTTGTGAACTTTACAATGTGACAAAATATTAAATAACAACAAATTATGCAGTGTGATGAAAGTCCATCACATAGGAAAATACAATATATTCAAGTGTACCTGTAGCCTATTAAATGGCTAATTAAACCTATAAAATCTAGAAACTGAGCATTTTATCTTCTGTACATTAAAAAACTGTTACTCATTCACATGACACATTCCTTGTCAAGCTGGAGAGAGACAAAAAGAGCAGTTAACAGCTTTCAAAGAGAAAACATGTCATTTCTCTACTGTTGTTTGCAAGACCTAGCTTTGTTTTCAGAATTTCATCATGTATTACCTTCCAAGGAAAAAGTCTATTCTGTTTGTGTGTCTGTATGTTGAAGTTCCCACTCATCTATCAAAAAGCTTCCTTGAAGTTATAGCTAATGCTTGAATTAGGTCAGCCACAAAAGTTACAGTTAGGAAAGTACAAAAACTTCTGTCATTTTCACTACACCAAAGTTTTTTTTTTAACTCTAGCAGTTCTGACCTTTACAGGAAACTCAGCTGAAAACATTTGAGGAAATTCCTGCAACCTTTTCCACAACTATAAATGCAACAAAATGCTATTTTGTGCTGCTGCAGGTATAAAATTCTAAAGCCAACAGTTCATTCCCAAAGCTGTTGGGAGCCATGGAAAATTATGAGAAAAATCACTATCAGACTATAAGGTGATTGATTTATCTGAGGCTTCCATGCAAAGGGAAAAACAGCTACTGAGCTTTACCCCTCTGAGATAAAGAATGCTTTTCCTTCAATCTCTTTCTCAAAAAAACATACTTTACATTTCAAGAGACATCTGCCACCATGATTTCCTGAAATCAATGTCTGCAACTTTAAACAATATATAAGTTCAATTATCCAGTTATATTAAAACCTCAAACTCTGTTGCAGAGTACATCACTGCAATATTTAGTCCTCCTGAGTAATTTCCTGTGACATTTTCACTGAAACTAGTTAAGAGGTAGTGAATAATTATAAATGTGCTCAGTTACAAATGCAACACCGACATTGTCAAGAATCTTGTAGTTCTAACATAAATAAACAACATATCCTGCAGCAAGGCTGGAACAAACCTTTCCATCAACTGAAATAGCATCAATATGAAAACTATTTTCAACCAGAAAGATGATGGCAGCACTAAAATCCAGTATATTTTCATAGCATGAGCTTTACATGAGCAAAACAACAACATTTCAGGGACAATTAAGAAACCACTTAGCTTTTATCTTCCTGGCTTCTGCATCACTAGTATTTGACTTCTCTCTAGGGCAACACCAGGTCCAAGATACAGAGGGAGAACATGAGACCTTCAGGCCCCATGATCAAGACTGAGATCTCTCCATTAGCTGGTTATGACAGGAGACACTTACCAGGGGCCCTGTCAGCAAGCAGGGTGGGGAAGATGGCTTGGAAAGTGTGCCCCCCCAGCAGTGACCCCCAGCTGCTAACAGCTGCATAGATCCCATACTGCTACTGCACACATCATCTGAGCTTATGACAAAAGTTATGCTCTTGTTTCACTGCTGGAGCATTCCACATCCTCTCTCCTTTTTCACTATCAGCTTACCCCAAGTTTATAGGAAACACGTTCCCAGCTGTCTGTCAGGCATGTGACTTTAAAAAAAAAGAGACAGGGTTACAGTTCATGAGCCTCCTGGTTTGTGCTAGTACTGCCAAATTCTGGGGTTATTTCTAAACCACAGCCTCCTAAACCTTCCTCAAAGAATTCTTTGGTTTCTGTATCTGGCCTTCAAAATCAAGTGTATTTCTGTGGCTCACATGACTTCTGTCTGATTTATGGCTTTATAGGGAAAAGCATTTATTCACCCTGTTTTGCACGTGACCAGTGCATCTATTCCAGCAGTAACATCAGGAGTAAGTGGAATGAGGCACCTCAAGGATGAGGACGTGTTACCCTCCTTTCTTTTTCCTGTGCTACATAAAAAACTATGCACTGGTTTGCTCTCTTCCAGCACAAGTAAAGCCTTGAACGCCATCCACGGCCAGTCAGCAGCACTGTTTGCATGGCTGCTCAGGTGAGCCTGTAGTGCTGCCCTTGCTTCTCAGGTGGCAGGACATTATGAATACTCCAAAGCTTCCTGACAGGACACTGCTCTGCTATTTAACACACACCCAGAACCCAGTCTGCACAATCATAAATTCATTACAAAGCCACAAGTAAAGGCTTCAACAGCCCATTTGCCACGTGCATTGTTCTTAGAGTATTTAAATATTCATTTTATTTATAAACTTTACTTAATACAAAGGTGATACTCAAACATTTGGGACAATAGTGGAGCATGTGAAAACATCCATACAAAAAAATGGATAGTTTGGATCTAGTGCAAACAACTTCCAACAGACAAATTTACAAAGAAATGACAAATTAACAATTGTTAGAAAAAAAAACCACAACAACAACCCACATTAACTCCTACATCTAGTGTATTCAACATTAGCCACAAAACTACTGTGCCACTAAAGGCACAGTGCAACCTGCTCCTGCTTGAACTGCTGGTAACTTCTCTGTGACATCCACGTCTGAACATTCCCTGTTTATCTCAGCCCGAGATGCTACAATGCCTTCTGTACCACAGCTCTAACCACCACAGCTCTAAGGAGGCCACACTGTGGCACACCTGAACGCCTCTGTTCCTCTCCTACACACCAATGCCCAGTATGCTACAGCAAACTCAAGCTCCTCTTCTGAAGAAATCTCCACGTTCTTCCTTTTTTAATACAGCTTCGGTATGTTTTTTGTACATACTTCTGATAATAGAAGGCCTCCTGGATAGGACATACATACACTCTTACATATGCAGAAAGCCTTGTACTTCTAGAGAGATAAGTGCATGCCTTATAATAAATTTAACAAAACCTTTCAGATTTGTTGAGTCTTACACAATCTTTCAGCTGTGCTTTTCTGGGAATATGAGTGTGCGTTTCTGCACCTCTTCAGGTCAAGAAAATCATCTTGTTCCATGCCCTTAGCCTGAGACTTTGTTCTTCAGTTCAAAAGCAGACAGCTCATATTCATCTATACCATTTAGTTTGTTGGGTATTTTTAATTGCCAAAAAGAAAATATTAAAAGAATTGGGGGGGGGGGACAACGAGGGGGGGAGAGAGGCTACAGGAAACAGCAAGGAATACAACAGTAACAAAAGTGGAGAGCACATTTTAAAAAATGGGCATCAAACATGTAACACCACTTGTCTCAAAGTCAAGAAGAAAAAAGAACACACCCTCTGCTCATTGTGGTTTGGGTTTGGAGATGTGCTTGGCTACAGCAGTGATTAGCTTCGCTACCAACAGAAAAAGCAATTCATTACATCTTAATGCAGTTAACAGACCAAGGCTGAAAATTATAATTAGAGCAATAAAAAAAAGCAAATAGGAAAAGCATGCAGTGCTGGGTGCTGGATGCCATTCCAAGCCACTCAGTGCATCCTGACCCCACTGAAAAAACAACAATATCTCTCTCTGAGATCTCACAACCTAGGTGTAAGCAAAAGCATAACAGATTAACAGACACAGCAGATGGCAGGAAGCAGGAAGCAGCAGAAGTGATTGGCACAGGCCAGGTGCATAAGCACTTTAGCATTTTGTAAGCACTGTGACAAGACACCTTTAAAGAAGACTTTGAAAAACAGCAAGTACATTTGTGGATTTTTATGTGCAGGTTCCCCAAGGTGAGAAGTACAAAAGCAGAAGCTTGTTATAAATTTATTAAAGAGGTGAGGAAATCCAAACTCATCACCTTGTCACCGGAACAGAGGGACACAGTCCCACCACCCACATGTGAGGAACTTGAGAGGTGATGACCCAAAGACTGTAACATTTAGAGTGAACATGTCGCAGAGCTGACATGGACTCTGCACTTCTGAAGCCTCACAGAGAATCACACTGTATGACTGCAGCAGGTCTCACAACCTGCAGAGGAACTGGAAGCAGCTTCCTTATTTCATACTGCCATCAAGTTGTCTGCTAACACCTGCCCATGAACCCCTGCAGAGCACTGTGCTCCCCAGTTTTAATCTGGGGATGAGAATTTTTTTTAATGCACATATTTAGCAGCAAATGTGAGTAGTGGGGTAAAGCACAAAAGGCACTGCTGCAGCAGGGATTGCCATGGGGAACATGCTTGACCACCTGACTCTTTAACTGGTACCCTCCTCCTTCTCCTCTCCCACCTCCATAACCTTTATGACAATGGATGGCCAGCCAGGCTTTCATCAGCTAGAATTCCTGCCTTTCACCTGTGTTTGGCAACAGAACAGTGCAGTCTGTATGTGTTTCAGCTGCCCAGTGGTCTCAACACACACACCCGTGCTCCTTCCTGCATCCATGAGTACTGTGGCAAGGAGGCACAGAAGGTGCTTCTTGGGCAGCTTCCCCTAAGTCCAGCTCAAGCAGAATGAAATTATTCAGGCACTCTCAAATAGAATTAAATTTCTTCTCACAAAGGTTCCATTTTAACCCAGAAGTTAGAAGCATTGTTGCTTTACTTGAAAGTGCAATGTCATTCCTCATTTCTTCAAGCAGTCAGTGGGATATGCCAGAATTCAGCATGCTAATTGTTTCCCCCACAGGCACCTGGCCATATTAAAAAAGCCTGCTGTAACACACTACAGTTTTAGAGGGTGATAAATGGATATTTCATGTAGTAAAAATACTTCTGCTGTCAGTATGAAAAGCCCTGTGCATTTTACCACATAAAGCTAAGTTGATAACATGTACAAGAAACTACTTGAATCCATTCATTTCCAGGGTTGTATTTATGTTCCTTCTCACAACCACACAATTTGAAGAGATGACCAATACAGAGAAAAAAGAGACAACACAGATTCTTAAGAAAAAAGAAGAGATGGGAGGCAGAATTACAAATTGTAATGTGTTAGATAAGCAGATAAGCTATCTCTATGACACAGACAGGTTTAGAGAGACAAAGTAACAAATCCTTTATGCAGAATCCTATCACAAACCAGATGATCCTTAACAGCAGGATTTTCTAATGAGACCATTAACTGACTCATCCAGCGTCTTGCATTCTCTGTTTAAAATCATACGGATGAATTTTTTACGAAAGGATTTATCTTTTCTAAATGATGTTGTAGAGTAAAAAAGAAACAAAAGAAATAAACCCACAAACAGAAAGGAAGTCACTGTGCTACACAAAACATACAAAATAGAAAAAAATACAGCACCACAGAATTTCAAAATTTGAATTTCAACCACATTTAAAAAAACCCAACCCTGGTGATGGTCCAAACAGCAATTTTTCTAACCAGCTAACAAGTCATGAAAAGGTATACAAATTCGTATAGAAGTCTTTAATCACATAATTCTGCATTACAGAATGAAGACCTGTGTTGTTAAAAGGTTAGGGCAAATTACAGATGTTCCTATTGTTCTTTGATAGACCTCTCTTCAAATACCCTATTAAACCAACACAATTACTCAGCCCTCTGCAACACAGAGCTATAAAGGTTATGCAGACAAGTCCACTGAACCTACACAAGGAGGGCAAGGGTTGGGTGATACCACTGCATGTAAAATGAAAACTGAGACTCTCGAAGATGCATCAGTATTTTAATAGACGTACCCTCACACAAGCTGAGACTTTTTTAGGACAATAATAAAAAAAAAAAAGGGATCCTGAAAATATTCAGCTGGAAAGATAGTCACAGTGTTACAGGATTTTTAGGGCTTTGTTTGTTTGTGTAACCGGTTGTATGAAAGCTTGCAGGAATTAATGAAATAAGATCCTGGATTAAATCAGGGTTAATGAGATCAGGAATAGACACATCATTATTCAAATCACACACCATGTGAACAGTGTGCACTGCCAGACTTGTAAATCGGAGATTAGAATTTAACACTCTTCCTTCTGCAGTCTGACAGTTTAGGGCTAGAGGTCTCTTCATAAATATTGCTGGCATCCACCTGCCACAGCTTCCCGAAAAAATGTATTATTATTCCAGTTTTTCCTAGTACTAAACACCAAAAACTTTAAGACAGGACTGACAACAGAAGCAGTCCCTCAGAACTTCTGACAGTCATGTTCCTCAACAACCCTTGCAGCTGTCAAGCAAAATCTGTTATTTAATTATTTTCCATCTAAAACTGACCTTGCCTCCTGCAAACATTACAGGAGGTACAGGTTAATTCATGTGAGTTTGGAATGGGGCCATACACCTTGTGGATTCCTTTTTGTCTGGTAGAGTCTTCTGAGTTCCAGTATGTTGCTGATATGCTCATATCCAGAGAAAATTTTTTAGGAAGGAAAAAAAAGTATGAAACTGAAAAGATTAAAAAAAACCCCACAGTTTTAATAATCCCCATTAAAGATGCCCCAGAACCATGGAAATCCCTTTATAAAATGTAGGTCACATGTTTCTTTGGAGGTATTAGACTTAACTCTAAAGACCTGATATTTAGAAAAGATAGCCCTATTCATAAAGTCTTAATAGCTGGGAAAATTGACCCAAACCTTAAACAATGAGTCTCAAAAATTCCCTGGCTGCAACACAGAAATGTAGCAGCTGTCCTCTACACTTGAGATTGCTTTCTCTTAGTACAGTGGAGGTTTCTGGGTGGGCAAAGTTTTTCATGGTAGAACTTTCTAGGCCCTTCATATGCTCTGTCTGGTCTTCTACAGCCATGAAAAAGGAACCACCAGACAAAAGGAGATGTCGCAAAACAACCTTCTATATTTTGGTGTTATCGAAGGGAAAAGAGGTATAAAGAATGCAAACAGAAGAAATAATCATGCTCAACACTGATCCAGAACAGCAAAGAGTGTTTCTCAAGACTAAAAAAATGCGTCATGAGTGCTACAGCTGCCTGAGAGGGTTTGATATGCCACTGGTATTTGTAGGAGAGGTGCAGCCTAGCATCACAGATGGGAGATTTGGTGACCACGAACCTCACCTCAAATTACTCAATCCCCTAATTACTCAATGTTTGCATAAGAGATTGGCATGTTACCTTTGAAGTAATGCATCATACTGAAACTACCTTCGCAGTTTCTCAACCTACTGTTTATTCAGCCAGCATGAAACTTTAAACAAACCTTCATGCATATCACAGCCACACAGACTCAATGGCTTGTATTGAGAGAAGAAAATAAAAACAGTGGAGGACATATTATGGGCAAGTCCACAGGAAAAAAAACGATGTATCTGCTTAGCACACTCAGCAGGATTTCTGCTCACAGATGAGTTGCATGAGAAAGTATGATCTTTGTTAGGATAAGTCTCCTTCCAAGGAGAGAGGCATTTGATGGTTTTTCCCAACATGCCATGTGGCACCAGTGTGCTCTACCAGTTCATTGCTGTTATAAATAAGATAGAGGCAACAGAAAAGTACTAATTATGTAGTTGTGCTGAGGGAAAAGGAAAGCTGGAAGATGAGACTTAAAGAAAGCAAGCAGACAGCAGGTGCAGAGGGGTCATCAAAGATGAAGAAATGGTGCAGTCTGACCAGATACAAAGGTACACTGGACCTCCAGGACTGACTCCTCTGAATCTGCTCACCTTGCTGAGCATCACTGAATGACAATGATACAGACTGATTCACAGAGCAGAAACAAGATTTCAGCAGCTACAGACCCCTACGGAAATTGCCTTTAAGAACTTTTTAATTAAAAGACTGAATACATAAGTTTTCATTTTTACATTGAAATAGTAATCAAGAAGAGAAAGTTGCATATACTATACCTGGAAGGAAGACCTATTTTTTGATCTAAGCCTTATTTATCAAGGATTTATCAAGAGAACAACACTTCATTTTACAACATTTGATATACTCCTGGTCTGAGAGTGCTGTAGGCTGAGGGAAGACACTGAAGACACTGAGTGTTACTCCTTTGTGTTGAAGAAGACTCATCTACATTTCAAGTAGGCTTTTTCCAGTCTTAAATCTTAAACTGCTAGGTTGCCAGTTATGCAGATCTGTGCCTTGAAATTTTAAATATTGACTTACATAACTCAGAAAGACACGAAAAATGACAATATATGACCTGGCTTTTGTTCCCCTAGAACAGCTTACCTTGAAAGTAGCTCTCTCCTCTAAAAGATGTGTGTATGCACAACGCAAAACAGAGAAAATTAAGCCATTAATTAATTAAACACAAACATCTCTTGAAAAAAATAGGGAGAAATCTCACTTAGCAGAAGGAAGAAGTCGCAGGCAAAGCAGAGTAGTTGTCTGCCAGGCAATTCACAGGAGTACTCTATCCATCCTGTCCCTGAACTGTATTTTTTACTGTTAAGGCAAGAAAATACACTTCTTCTCCCAAATACTCTGACAACTTCTAGAAATTACAGGATATCCTAGATGTATTTGAAGTCCTTCACCACAAAATGCTTCAAGTTCAGGTGTAGGGGTTTTTTACCTTTACAATATTAAGTTTGACAGTGCAGAGCATAAACCACTTGGTTCCTTTGTTTTCACTGGGAGCCTTTCTCAACACGTTTACTTCAGGTCAAGGAGTCCACTTTACACACAGGTGGTCCTACTGATTTTAACAGGCCTCATCATGAAGTAAAATTTTTAGGCCCATTCCTCAGGAAAAAGAAGGTCAGAAACCTGTCAGTACTTCTTACATGTGCATGCACTGTTCCTTTCCCTCTGTAATCCCCTGCGTGGGGGAATACTGAAAAATATAAAAGTTATCTAGGAAAACCTGCACACTCGAAACACAGATGTGCTCTACTTTGTTAACAATATACTTAACAGATTCCTTCAGGAAAGTCATTAACCACTCTAGACAAGGCCTGTGATGGCCCCTGCCCAGAATTCATGGGAGAGGTGGACTGGGAACAGATATCTCTGAAAAGGAAACAGAGATAAACACACATCACACTACAATGAAAAGCATAAAAGCCAAAGCTACCCCTTTTAATCCCAATATAAGGCTGGGAAGAAACAAGGCCTGTTGAGGATGTTCTACTACAGAAAGAGGAACGTGAATGCAGAGCAAACAAGCAGCACACGTTAGATCCAAGGGCCTGGCAAGCAGCGTGAAGTCCACAACTGAAAGGAAACCCCACACGGCGCTGGGGAGGTGGCCATGCAGCCGTGAGCTGGTACTACACTAACTAGTTTGGATGTGTCTGCACTGTACCATACAATGCACAAGTTCTCGGGTGCCGAGGTGACTCCCACTAACCTACAGGCAGTGGGAAATGGGAAGAAGTGAAAGGTGAGCAACATCTCAGTGGATCAGGGCACCTGCTAGTGATGAAAGCAAACAGGCATGCTGTATCAAGCACTCATTTAAGGAGATAAAGCCCATACGTGCCAGTAAGTGTCTCTATTTAACTTTCAGTCCTTTAAAGAGAACTGGCTGATCCTACATTTTGCTGGCCACTTTTCATATATTTTTTGTCCCCCCACTATGTAAGTCTTGCACAGTCAGTGACTACTTCATTGAATTTGTATTTATAAGTATTTTCAGACCTAGCCATTTTCAACACATTTCATTATCTACCATCAATGCCAACACTAAATTTAAATTGGTACAGACTGCAGGGCACGAGGAAAGAGTTTGTTTCCTTTGGGCTTCATTTTTTCTGGAGTACTGAACAGGGTGTGAATGGTGACAAGAGTCACGAGTTCACTCAGCAGCTGAAGTGCTGGGGAATGAGCCTTCACCTACAAAGGGGGGAGAGAAGTAACTGGTATGATCAAACATGTTTGGTAATTACTAGTCAATCTGCTGAGGCCAGATATTCTACCAGCTACAGGAAGCTTATAAAGAAACAATTTTAACACACTGAATCCTTAAAAATAATGTTTATCGTTATTACTTTATACACATTTTTTAAAAAATCACTCACTTCCTCATCTAAATAAGCTTTATCTCACATTCACTGTGGCCAAGCCCACACAAATAAACATTCGATAACTGGAAAGAGTTATTAAAAAAATCAAAAAGGAAGCCTGAGTATAATCAGGGCTATACTAGCCAAGTACTGGTCAATTCCCTGTTTCCTGCATTCTTAGCTATTTATTAAATACACCCACAGGACAAAATACATGCCCTGGTCTCTGGTGTTTATTTACACGGTTACACAAATCCTTAAACAGAACCAAGAACCCCTTAACAGTAACACCATTTACAGTTAATAGGAAGTCATTTGTCATCAGGAAAACAAAGGCTGAAGACACAGGTAATCAAAGTATTTCAGCTTCTCCCTCTTTATCCTATGACAGGTTTTTTCTCCCAGGTTCTCTTGCACCTCCTAAAATTGTCTTCAGTATGACAGTTTCACTGATCAGCGATGAAAAATAAAGTACTTCAGATTCTTCTAAGATTCTTCTAAGGCCAGAAAATAAGACTGCTTTTCATTTAGTTACTCAGGATTCTTGGTAGATCAGCAGCACCTCAAAATATTTACCCAGATTTCTGAAGTGCACAAGAGAAACTGGAAAAACAAACTATTATTCCCTTTTCACAAAATCCTAACTCTATCCTTGTCTTCAGATATTTATTTTCACTCACTCAAAAATTGTGGCAGTTAGCCACAAATTACACTTTTTGACTAAGTATTTATTATAAAAACTTTACTAAATGTGGACTCAGTAAGAATCCTTGGCCAAGTACTTTTACCAACTCTTCAAAATTTATGGCACATTTTTGAAAAAAGGGAGAAAATTCTATTAAATCACAAGAATTATCATAGCTATTTGTCTTGCATTCTTAATTGACACACACACATGCATCTCATACACAATAAGTTAACTGAACAAAACCAGAGAAAATTAGAATCTTCACAGTGCATTTCTAAACATCAGCAATTTTTAAAGTACCCTCTGAAGAACACATCTAAATTTTACTTCCAATCTCTTCTCATATCACATATTTAAACTCCTTTCTTTATTTTAACAACATGAGATGTCCAAAAGCAAAGATGCCCTGAAGACTATTTCGATTCAAGGTACTTTCCACACTCCACTTTTCTACAATGAATAGTCTTAGGACATTATTTTGTATAAATGAAAAGCAGAACAGTTTAGTATATTTAATAACAAAGAAAAACAAAACAAAACACAATCAATCTAAACCACCCTAGTATATGCAAATCCTTTTAAGAATGCATAAGGCAAGACAGTAGTCAACTAACACTCATTTATACTCCATTTTGTAGGCTTTATTTCATAAATTTAATATTTCCCAATTAAGCGTGTGCTTTAATGCAATTATTTTAAAAAAGAACACTCTGACTCCCTCGTCTCTATTCCCCAGTCACTGTTTGAACGAGTGTCTGCTGGATACATTAGAAAACAATCATCCTCCTCATTAGAAATTCTGACCAAATGGATTGTAAGACAAAGCTGGGAAATCTAGCTGATTCATGGATGGCACTTGGGAAAGTTTTTTCTTATCTTTTTCTTGAAATTAGCCATTCCATTTAAATACTGTAGTTCTGTAGAACATGGAAGTGTTTATTTAGATTTTAACATGTTGAACTCAATTCCATGCTTGTGTTGATCCAGGCTGAAGCGGAAGGAGCAACACTGATACCATAAGGATCACATGTTAACTCCAACCAGGCGGTACCAACAGCCAGCCCCGGGATGAAGGGAGGTGAGAAGTCTTTTATTTTCAGGGCAAAGAGCAATGATTCAACAGGGTTGAACACTGCAAGCAAAACTGCTTGGTAGCTCTCATCCTGTCATCTTACATACGAGAAGCTAGCTTTATATATTTGTAAGGACTTTCATGGCACAGAAGTGTATTAGACATGCCTTTTTTAATTCAGAGGAAGTAACCTCAGAGTTGCCCTATCCAGATGTCAGAGGAAACAACAAAACAAAACCAAGCACCTGTATCTGACCACAGACAGATGTCACTTCTGCCCGTTGCAGTGATGTCACCTTAACCAGTGTAATATTCTCAAGGCATTATCTTTATAACTTTTTATGCTGCATGTGTATCCTGCTGAAATACTGAATCTCAGGACAGCAAACAGTAAAACTTCATTGAAACACTTTACCACTACCATTTTGTACAGACTGTCAACAAAATAATAAGCCTCAAAAACTGAAATACAGGTTTGAAGATGCAGGTTTTACCATATAACTGTATTAAGCTAATGATGATTTCTAAAGCAGGTTTTTGTTACAAACAGCTGGAAATTAACAACTCAAAGATATCAGAACCAGCCCCACAGCCTGTACATAATCAAACTTCCTTTGTATCCCATTCTTTTGGGAACAGAAGAAAAGTCCACTGTGCAACTCTTAGTCAGATTTGCCCTAAAGGGAGAGAAATCAGCCCTCAGATACCCTAAATGGAGAGAAATCAGCTCTGCTAACTGGACAGCCATCAAAGCATGGGAGGTTTTATTTAAGATGCAAAAAAGCAGAGGAATCCTCAGACCCGGGATGGGGCAGAGGAGAGGAATGAAGAGAAATGAGGGGGAAAAGGAAACTTATCAACATGTAGTGCAGGCAAGAACCCTTCAACATAAATGTATTCTGTTTTCCCACCCTGTGCTCTGCCTTCCACCCACGGAAGCTATAGAGGCTACCTGGTAAGAAAATAAAAGCAATCCTGTTTGTTTTTAAAAGGAAACACATATGCTGAATTAGAGCCAAAACCTACTGAAAATGTCTGAGACTGGAAAGAAAGACTCTAAACACCACAACATTTGTACAAGGTGGTATCTACCTTTTATCCAATGGAGCCCACTCAGTTTTTATCCTGGTGTGTTGAGGTATTCTTTTGTAAATTCACAGCTAGAGTAACTATGAAAGAAAGCTTCCAGACAAGCTGGTGCTTGGGACAGGCTGCAAAACAGCCTTTCTGAATTTCCTTTGACTACAGCAGAGTCCTGTGAACACCCTTACAACATCCCTTTACAGCCTGTAAACATGCACTACAATAATAGGAGGCTGTGCTGCTGAAAGAGAAAGAAATACAAATTTTACAATTACAGGTGACTACAATAGTACAGGAACAGGTCTCACTAGCAAGTTTCACCTCATTATATGTTGTACTTGAGAAGAAAGAGTCTGTCACCAAAACTCAGTGTTCCTATAATAACCAAAACTTAAGAGGAGGGAGAATGGGGAACCTAAATAATGAAAAATGAACTGGACACTTCAAACCAGGGATTAACAATCCATCAGGTGGGGCATCAGCTCCAGTCAGAGATCTGGCTGTGGAAAGGGAAACTCTCTCCCTTGAAAATCAAGTCAGTCCATAGATTAGGCTGCTAAACACAAAACATGCCCTAACAGAGCCAGAAGTCTGGCAAACTAGACACTGGGTCTAGAACAGCAGGAACATGTAAATCAGCAGGCACTGGTAGCCTAAAACCCAGTCTATTATTTACAACTGTTTGATGAACTCAAGGGAGAAGGGAGTGAATTTGCAAATTATTTTTTTCTTTAATATGGATGGGTAAACATATATAAAAAACACCTATAAAAGACAAATTGCTTACAAAGGACAAACTGTTCCTCATCTAACTCTATCTAGTCACTTTGCTGAGATACTGATTCCCTGCTCCCTAAGGACAGCAGGAGAGGCATATCAACAGTATTTCATCCCTAGGGTTACATACAGAATATTCTCAATCTGATGCACAGATAATTTCTGTAAGTTATTACTTGTGAAAACAAAGGTAAAGGGAGTTAAAAAATACAGCAAGCAGCATAGATTACCTCCTAGCAGGCCAAGTACCAAGTTACCAATTCAGTAAGTTCACTTTTAATATTTTTACTTTTATCTGAACATTTCTTCTTTCAGCATATATTGCACACTAAGTCACAAACAGTCATCTGTCTTGGGAAAACTAATGCTAACATATTATTGCATTTTAAAATGTATCACTAATGCAATTTTTTTCCTTTCTATAACACTTTTCCCCTTCAATAATAAAAATGTAGCTCTTCTGAGCAGACTTGTAGAATAGTATCTGCAAACTATAATACACATCTAACTTGTTTAGGTTTTTTTTCCCTCTCATGGTTCAGAAAAACAAATGATTACCCAAATTACAAATTTCAGAAGTTTACATTACTAAGAGGTAGGTTGTGGGCAAATCAACTCAGTGATTCACACACGATGTGATCAAAAAGGCAGGTATAATGTTACCCTGTCCTCCTGCACCCTATGGAGCATAACCACCCTGTAGTTTTGGTTCGTCCTACAGTTTTTCAAGGTAATAAAACTAAATGCCATTCAGCCACCTCCTCTGTCACATTGAAATTCTAAGTGACAACTTAGCTGGAAGAGCTAATTTAACAAAGAAAACAGGTAATTTAAATAAGGCAGAGGAGGTTGGACTTTCTTTTCTCAACAATTCACAATGATTTTTCCTGAGCAAAAGAGAGCAAGCAAGGAATCAGCGAGATTAGATCACAAGTCAATTTTTATACAAATAAATGGAAAAAATTATGTGTATCTACTCAAACAATGCAATTACAGCTTATAATATAGAGGAAGATGGGCACTGGAAGTAGTATTAATAGTATTTCTTCAATATTCAAAGCATCATGCCTGGAACTGGCAGGTTATATACAGCATTATATAGAAACCAACAAAAATATTGGGAGTTTTACACTCCCATTTTGAGACGTAACAAAAAACACTCCAGTGATGGGTTAATTCAGGAGTCTACTGCCTGTTCTTCTCAACTATCCTTTACTGCTGAGTGCTGGAAAAAGGGCACTGGACAGGACACACCAGTGGTACAGCAACTCCTTCATTTTAAAGTATAACCTCTTGTCCCCACACAGGGATGATGGTTCTTCTACTGACATGCACCGATTTGAAACAAGTAACCTGTGCTTTCTTTGGTTACCTAAAGAAGACCAAGTCTGTGGCACTGCAGTCCTATTACCTTATGTTGCTACTACAAGCTTTATGCAAAAATGCAGTTGTTATCTCTGACTATTTTCAGTCCTTTTGCCGCAGCCTTCTAAAAGCCAAGCAGCCCTCTGCTTTCCAAAATGAGCTTGAAAGAAGTGAGGACTAAAATCACTTCTATTACACATAGAAAGGAACTTTGATTGGCACAAGAAAGGAAAACAAGCATGTATTTTTAACCAAAGGTTTTTCATTTAGACTTAATAGCTGTTGCCTTCTCCAGCTGCTTAAGCAACACAACAGATGAAATGCAAGCTGTAAACCAGGACACACATTTTTAAGTTTCCTTTCAAAATCTGCAGACTAATTTCTTATTCCCTCATGCCAAAGCCCTAAAAGGATATCTGTAGAAGTCAGAGCAAGAGCCCTGCCCTTCTCTCTTGCACTAAGTACTAACTGGAGCGTTCCTCTAAGCTCAAACTGAGCCAAGCTTGTGAAGCAGGAGTCTCCATAGTTTAGTGGCTGTAATGTAGAGGAAGCAATACTCTGAAGGTTCTTCTGCTGGTCTTCAAGGTATCCATAACCCATAACTACTCATCCAACAAGTTTTGGGCTAGGTTTTGTCCCCTCAGTGGTTTTGGGAGTGTTTTTTTAAAGTCTATATAAACTAGGTATGAAGGTTCAGACTCTACACAGAAAAAAATTTCTAAATCCAGTAGGAAATGCACTCTAAGCTGTCCTACTGCACTAGGAATGGAGCTGCAGGGACAATCAAACTGCTAACACAGACTCAGGAGCCCAATCCTACAGCTTAAAAAATGTGCTGAATTGGTGAAAGGCTGCCAGACACCCGGGATCATTGTGAGCTGCCATGGTTACTAACTGGGTTTTAACTCTGCAGGCTCTAAACACTACCATGTATAGAACCAGCTATAGAGTTAATTAGTTACAGAGAAAGAAAAACTTGTAGTGTGGCAGAAGGGGAATCTCACATGGACAGTCATCTGTAGCTTAACTATATGAACTTTCCAGAACCCTTCCAAAGTAAGCACAGAAGATATCAAGGTTATGGCCCATCCTTTCAGGCTGTTTTTAAAATACATTTCAGGATATTATCTCTGGTTTCTCCTCCCTCACTTCCCTCTCCTCCTCCCCCCCAACTGCTCTACTTCAAATAATCACTGAGGCACAACAAGGGACATCTCACTGCCTCTGTTTCACAATCCTGACAGCATTTAGCCATCTAACAAAAAAAAGCTTAAAGAAAATAAAACAGGATGGGAGAGGGGGAGCTAAAACTAAAAATGGCTGAAGGTGCAGTGAAACAAAGTGAAGCAAGATACTGGCATCATATTTTCCAGGAAGGCTCATTTAAAACTAACACTAGAAGCAATATCAAATAATTTAAAAGGTCAACCAACAGAAAGTACATTTCATCACTTATGTTCATCACTATTAAGTTATCACAACTTTGACAAATCCTGATAAGTTACATCACTTATGAGACCTTTGCAGTTAACATTACACTGCTTCAGGTAGGCCACCCTCTCCTCCTCCTCTTTAAATTATTTTCAGAAATACCATGCAGTATGCCTAATAGGTGAATCACAGATTCTTTCTATACTGCCTCAAACACAGGCAAATTAATTTTCCTCAGAGTAATGAATCTTAGCTAAGTAAACAGACAACTCCAAATTTTTTGAAATTTGTAACTTTTGTTTAAATTATGAAAATACTTCCCTTAAGAATGGGTAAGATATCCATATGGCCATTTCATTATTACAAAGTTTTCTTTATTCAGGAAATAGAGCAACCTTTTCTTCAAAATTTCAAACAAATGTCCTTTTTTTTTTTTTTAAAATGTGATACGAATATTTTCCATTGTACTAGACTACACAAAGTTAAGGAAAAATGATGTAGATTACATAGTTTATCTCTTCCCTACTACATACTCTGCACTGTCATAACTCCCATACCACCACAGCCACAAATTCTACCTTCATTCAAAGTCTAGCAGAACAAAACCACACCTCATGCTAGCACACCTGAAGCACTTCAATATGCCTAGCACATATATCTAGATGAGGGGCACAGTTTTCACATGTCCCATCAGTCTGAGTGCTCACCCTGGATCTTTGGAGAGTCTCCCACGCTGTCTCAGCTCTGTGGCTGCTACCTGGGCGAGCTGTGGCAGCAGGAGTGGGAATGTGAGAGCAGGGCAGAAATCATTTTGTGAAACACTGATTCCACAGAGATACCAGCCTCCCAGTGAGCCTGCCAACAAACTGGTTTCTGGCCAAATAAACTACTTCTGTCTTTTATACAGACACCCCTTTCCAGATAACAGTGAGAGCAGAAACAAAGTTTTAAGAAAGGTAATGTGTGTGAGCAGCTAACACATTATCCACTTCTTTCTTCATATTAGCTTTGGCTTTGTCACATAAATCTGAATATATTCAGAAGAAAAAAAAAAAAGAAGCCTCATCTGTCCTTCCATCACCATCAGAGTCTAGAGGATGTGAAACAAGTGTTCCTTTTGGGCACAGAGTACATTGTAATTCTCTTGGTTACACGTGCACAACATAATACCACTTGATATTGCTATTTTACAACTTACACAGGTTACAGATTTAGTCTTAAATACATTGCAAATGTCCCTGTAACTATTAATATACAGTAGGAATGAATCTACTAGGTCATAACATCAGTCTCTTCTACTCCAGAAAGTACTGCTTATACAGTTATCTTGGCTTTGTGTTTTTTCCCAAATAAACTGGTAAGTTAAGATTCCATATATCCGGATACAAAGGATTTTTGCTCTCAGTCTCTGTAATTACTACGATGCTTCATCAGATTACACATCAGTTCTCAGCTAGGCTACAGGGAGAATAACTCCTCTCCCTCCCAGACCCAGGCTCCCCATTCCCTACGCTGAGCACTCTGTGGAGGATTTCACACACCCTGTACTAAATGGCAAAAAATGGTGACAGCAGCCACTGAAGAAGGCCTAAGGGCAGTTTAGTTCCTCTTTTGCCTCAGAACTAAATAAAGGGAAGAAAACTGTGGGAGATGACAAATGCATTCCCAGACTCCTGAGAAATTGTAAGAACATGGAAACAACAATAAAGGCTATTTTCATGAGCAGTAGAGAGCAACCACAGATTGTGAAATAACCCTGAGGCACTTTATTATGGTGATTTAGACCCATTCACCATCTCAGGGGAAAATCAAGCCTCCTATCACCAGCAGCAAAAAGCCAGCTCCTCACCCCAAACAGTTTGCACCATTTCATTCTAATAACATGCAGAGGCTTTCATAGGGAGCTCATTCCAAGTCCAACTTAAGGATTCAGCAGTAACAATTCTGGTTGAATGAACACAACCATACAGAGCCTTGCTATTGCTGGGTCAGACAGCATGTCAGCTGGAGTGGAAAACAAAATTAAAAATAAAAATATCCCTTCATTTCCCAAAGCTGAAGCCCTCATAAAGAAAAGGCTCAGAGTGATCCCTAAGTCCCCTCTCCATAGCCCTCCTTGTGATGTGCTCAAACAAATTGGTGAATCCCTACGTTACACTCCATGCTGATGAGAAACAAAAAGGAATCACAATACTGGAAAGAAATATTTCACCTGTGCAACCAAGTGTGTTTACTTTTTGTATTACTTTTAACATGAACAAATTTTTTAATTTGAAATTAAAAATATTTAATTTCGTTCAGAAGAATTTCCAATGCGTACAAAAACTCCTAATATTATCTTTCACTGTTTTTTCTACTAATCATAACGTCTTTAAATTGTCTGCAGCAAGAAGTAAATTCAAGCAGGATATTTGTAATGCAATTACTTCCCTCATAATAGTTATGTGTTTCTAAATCTATTTAGTGGGTTCTGGAACAGTACAAATTTTGTAAGGGTGGCTCAGCCAAGAAATGAGCAGATATTAGATATTTCAGTCAATACTGTAACTGTTTGTTGCCTCGGGAGATGTGTGTGTGTGTGTGATGTAAGGAAATACATTCTGCTGTTGTGTGATTCTTTTTTTTCTTCCAGAAGAAATGTCATCCATCACTAATAACATTTGCATTTCAAGCTGGAGCCCGAGTATTCAAGAGCCAACAGTTTAATACCTACATGCTGCTGCACAAAAATGCACTCTCTGGCATATGGACACAGATCATACACACAGGTAACTATGCCTGTCACCAGTAATAAGTTTTATACCAGATAAATAAAATTTCCAACTAAAAATCCAATTGCCTTTAATTTTTTGCTGATATTTTGTATTTGGAACCTATTCTATTTTCTTTCTTTTCATTTATTTCAAGAATCATGGGTGAAAACAAGGCTATAAAATTTCCTTGAGGTAGCAGTTAAAATCTTATTGCTTTTTAATAGCTTGTTAGAATTAAAAATAGGGAAATATTCATTTTGTACAAAAATTTATTTTCTTTGGGTTTTTATTTGTCTAAAGCTATGGTTTAAGTTACAAGTTCAACAACAAAACTGACCCAATTTTGGCCCTTTGAAAAGGTAACTTATATTGTACAAATCTCACAGGATCCCAGTAGTACTCTCCATTATTGCAAATTATTTCCGATTATGGAAACTGTATTTATCTAGGTAATATCTTGACACATTTGTAAAAAACACTATGTAAACAAAATGTTTAAGATTTAAAAAGAAAAATGTCAACATTTTCCTTTTTTATTTCTAGCAAGAATGTATTTCTAGAAAAAAAACTAGCTTAGGACAAAGTAGTTTTAATTATGGTAAGATCCTAAACCTTTAAATAACACACAGTTAGAGGCACGTTTTAATATGTCATGCCTTTAAATATTACCATGGGTAATATTTATACAAGGAAAATGCTATTTGGTATCCACATAAAAATAGGGTAAAAAAATAAAGAATAGGGTAAAAAACACTAATTCAAAAATTAAAATAAAACGTACACAGCTGACAAATTTAGTTGACAGGATCTCCACAGCTTCCAGTCTCATTCATCATGCTGCACGTGCTGGGATGCCTGAGTGCATTTACTGCAAGGCTGCGAGAAGGGAGGCAGAACTCCCCTCTCACCACAGCTCTCACGTGTGCCAGGGGCACAAACTGGCACCAGGAATAAGCCTTGTGCCTCCAGAGGCCCCTGTGGTACCACAGCTGGAGGAAATCCCCAAAGATCAAGCTGGAGGAGCAAAAGAACTACAAGAGGAAAAGCATTTACACTGAAATCAGGATTTGGATAAAAAACCTGTTGGGGAGGAAAACAAAGGTGAAGCAGAGCAAATTCAGGGTGACCTGAGATGCAGGGAGGGGGAGAGGGAAAGGAAACATGGAGCCAGGGAAAAGAGGAGGAGGCCTGGCACAGCTGAAAAAAGATGACAAGCTCAAGAAGCCCCAGAGGTGGGACTGAGGAAAGAGCAGTGACACCTGACAAAGAAAGGAACAGCAGGGCTGAAGCTTAAGAGCAGAAAGAGGCAGGAAGAAGGGAAGGAAAGCATCTGAAACAAGATACAGAACACGAATTAAAAAAAAAAAAAAAAAAGTTGGAATAAGGCAGGAGCCTTGTAGAAGAATAGTCTGTTACCATGTAAATAACTAGGTACAGTGGCCTTTCCTGGAGTGCTGCACACAATCCTGCAGCAAAGGACTAATCACACTTAGGGAGGCAAAGCAAAGGCCTGGATCGATCAGTGGAAATGACACTTGAAAGGGGAAATCAAAAGAGCTTGGCCTGTTTGATACATTCAAAATATGTATAATTATTTTCTAAAAATACATCAGAGGGGAAGGAATAGTAAAAAAACAGGAAGGGGAGGAACTATTTAATCAGAAACACAAATCATAAGAATTAATGAGCCCAGATCTCACAGGAATAATTTTATGCTAAACAAGTGAGGAATTTATTTGTAGTTGGGCTTTTTTGGTGGTTATTTTTTTTTGTTTGCTTAGTTGGGGGTTGTCCTGTTTTGTTTTGTTGAGTTTTTTTAAATCATAAGAGCAATATCTTCAATAACATCTAAAAAGAAGACAAATAATGCAATTTTTTTAAAATTCACAAACCCCACAAAGCCCTGTCAAGCTAACAAGCAAAAACCCTCCCCGTAAAAAATCCCTCAACCACCACCTTTAAATCTTTCAGAGAAAAACTTGCTGTGCTGATGAGATGAGCTCTCAGAGGTGTGTGCAGGAGCAGCAGAACACTCACCTGGAGGCCCTGCCCAACAGGGTCTTAAGCTGGGGCTGCCTTTTCTTCTCCCCCACAAACAGCACCAGAGCTAGTAACATGCTCCAGTCAAAAGCCACACGTGGTTCTGCTCTCTGCCAGCTTTGCTTTTAGCCTCTTAATTTCCAATGGCTACAGCCAAAAGCAGGGAGCCAGCAAAACATGGTTTACTGAGACCAGCACACAAAGACAGCATTTTGTTTTGTTTTGTTTTTAAGCTCTGTGCTCTGTCTGACTTTGAAACGCCTGTAATGCTCTTCTGACATCTGTGCACAACTCCTCCACAGCTGAAGGAAAGCAGCATTAGCTGAATTATTTTTGTAATACAGAAATGTATTCTACTGAAAGACCTGTAAACTGAAATAACAAGAGTTCTGGATCTATTCTGGGATACAGCATAAGTCAAAAGTAACACACACGCACATTATCTACTTTGACAAGAGGCTTTGTTCTGTTTTTAACTGCTATTTAATCAGCATCCTACTCACATTTAGAGTACATCTACTAATATTTAAGGGTGAAGTCCTGTAACCATTACATTAAATAGGAATTATAGTATTGAGTGGAGACCAGAATTTTACTCCAGACAAAACATTTACCTTGGAACTACAGAATGCAGTAGTTACAACTGTTTAATCTTTCCATTCAGGAGAAAAAATGGTACAGTATACCACAACTGAAAACATTTCATTTTGACTTAACCAAAGTGGTTCCAAAACAACCAGACTTCCCTTTAAGCAAAATTATCTAGAAATTAACCACAAGTAATTTATCATTTGTTTGCTATGAGGAAAAAGACACACTGGCCCCACAACAGAGAACTCCACAAAACAACCAGTTAATTGTATGCTTCATTCAGTACTTCCTAGGCACAATTTTCATGAAAAAAGGCACAAAGCCATTTGTGGGTAGTATAGTCATGAATACTTTTAGTTTGCATAATTATTTTCAAAAGGTCTTCTTTATAGGACCTCTAATAAATATTTAAACAGGAGGTAAAAAACTCTAGCTAATCCATCTTCCAACACAGGCAGACTTCAGCCCACCCACATATCTATAATCCTTTTTGCCCTAACTCTTGACACCCAGGATATTTTATGTTATTTCTGTGTAAAATACAAACACTGTTTGTTAAAGTCACATTGTTCACAGATGTCCTGCAACACCAAAACAAAGGGCTTCAGCTCTGATCATATCCCCACCTCAGAGGTTTTGTTCAAAACTGATTATTCCTTTCTTTCTCCCACAAAGAGCATTTTGAAGGCATGACCTTATCTTAACCAGTTGTTTTGCGTACCTGCATATAAAGACACACTGACAGGGGCCACTCCAAACTCATGTCTGTCTTTGCCATAGGTTAACACTGACTTCTACTGATCTCAAAACCTTTGGCATACATCACACTTCCCACACTTCCACAAAGGCTGAGGGTATGAGAAGAATACACGAGATGAGCTGCACACAGAAAGATACCCTTCTTCACAGGGCAGCTTGCACCTCTTGTGCGAGCACACGGAAACCAGACCGGTGAGAACAACGGAAGGGACTGAATAAGAACAGCTGATCACAGTCAATGGATGGCTTGAGTCCTCCACACATTCCACATGAGATTAAATCCTTCAAAATGCACCAAAAGATCCTAGGTCCTAGCAAGAATTCTTTGACATCTACTGTCTGTTTCCTCACTTTCTTAAAAATATTCCTACACTAAAGACAAGGCTGACTAAAATCATCCTCAGTTGCTGGGTTGTTGGCTTCCTCCACACCCTCTTTTTTTAATAATCAGTATTTCTCAGTTGCTGCAGCACACCATTGTTCAGGTTTTAGTACAGCATCTTTTCGTTAAAAATGTGAAAAGAAGGAAAAAAAAATAGAATACAAGTGATCAAATGTTCCAAAAGGTCCTTTTCTCCCAGTAAATGGTGAGAAATACGTGTACTCAAGACATACTTCCCAACATCAATAAATTATTTTGATTTTTTAATTATATGACCAAAAAAAAAACCCAGAAAACATGACTTTCTAAAAAGCACAGTTTATCTTAAAATAGAGCTGAAACCTTTAAATCTAATGGTAGATTTACCCTGTCTGCATCAACATTACCTCTTAACTGCTGCACTACTTCTTAAGAAAACTGAAAATATGTATCATGTAGGTAAATTAATAATAAAAAATAAAAAGTTACAGTGTATTACATTCACATTCTGTGGGAATCAGTATTGCCTCTTGTACAGCTATTTGATGGAACACAAAGCAGCATTCAAGCATTCCATCTCTTCTGTGATAAACATAAGGCTGTATTTTTGTTTTCTCACTATGAGTTTGATTCAAACTGCTCCATGTTTACAGCTGACTGGCAGCCCACACTGAGCACAGTCTAGCTGGAAGTAACCACTCCAAGTGGGTTACAAACAGTTGCTCAATGGAGTGGTTTCTCTACAGCAGAAGACAGGGAGGAGGAAGAGGAAGTGAGAAGGGGAAGTAGCAAAGAGAAAGAACTCTCATAGGTAGCAAGTGTAGAGATAACACTCTCAGGGAGTTTCTACAAACTTCTGAACCAGCCTTAGGAAACTTTAGCATATCCAGAAGCACCGTGCTAAGAGCTGAAGCAAACGCAGCAGTCGGTGCTCACCACCACCCCAGAGGGGTCACCATAAAGCAAGCCCCATCAGGCCTGGGGCACAACTTCAAGGAAGGCAACAGTAGGAAGAGAACACTCCAGGCACACTTATTCTCTGCCTACCACCACAGTGCAGCACTGTATCTTCAGGAACACTGCCCTGGACACACAGATGCAGGCAGGCAGCACCTACAGCTGGCAGGATCCATTACTGAAGTCCAAGTCAGATTCCCTGAGGCAACACTCAGACATTGCTGTCTGAGCTTCCTGCATCCCCTCAGACCTTCGAATCACCCCGTAGCAACTAGATCCCTACCCCATCAATCTAAAATGGATATCATTTCCCTAAATGCAAGGGAGAAAAGGTATTCCTCTTGAAGGAACTGCATTCATTAGCTGCAAATTACAGTGGTTACAAAGGCTAATTCATACCAACCCTACATGGCACAAGTGATCATTTTACAAAAATGCTTGTAGAGCTTAAATTATTGTGTTTACTCTTAGTATGTGAAGTGGTTAGTCTAAGCAGCAGTAAAATCAGGCAAAGGCACTTCTTACTGTAGATTCTACCCCAAAGATCAGCTGTCACAAGTATGGTTGTATAACAGCTAGAGATGTCAGATTCTTTAGGGATTTCTTGAGACATTGACAGATTACCTTTCTCTTTTCTCTTGTTTCCACCATGGCAGACATTAGACAGAACTGGCATTCATAACCAGCCAACAGGCCAAGACCATGTTTATTTCTTCTTTTATCTTCCATGTGTTTGTCATTTGTTTGAATCTTTAGTATGTCTTTATTCACCTACATGTTGGAATATTTGTAATTAGTTTGATTTGCTTTTAGAGAAAAACAGTGAAAAATACAAAGAAATCTCTTGGCTTCCTTCACACGAAAGGATGAGGTCATAGGGCTGTTGACAATTATTTTAAAACAATCAACCTTTCATTGAGTGATGTGATTGTGCACATTTGCACAGCTTGATGAAATACAGGCTTGCTCATATCTGGAGGCTCAGGATTGCAGCCATTATATCAAATAGTAGTTTTCCAGGGCTGGAAACACTTTTCTAACAATTTCACAGACCCAAAAGAGATACTATCTTACTTAGTACTTAATCTCCAAACTTGGACCATTATTTCCTAGCCCTTCCATGCTCTAAAAATGTAGCTTTTAACAGATGATGCATTAACAATACAATTTTCCCTGGATCATTCTCCTTTATGGTAAACTTCAGTACGCCATTCAGTTCTGAAAGACAGCCTCTCCAGCTGCCTTCCATTGCTCCCCCTTAGTGTCAGGAGCTCAGCCATCAGCCACAGCAACTTTCTGCAGCACTGCAGAGGGAGGAGGGAGGAGGATGACTCATCTGTGTCTCGTCCAGGATCTCCGAGGAGTATCTTGAACATGAACAAGAGAACAGCCATTTTAAAAACAAGAAACTTACAACTCTGACTGACTCCCTCAGCTGCTACTCAGGAGTCAAAAAAAAAAAAAAAAAAAAAGTGGCAAACAAACAAAATAACTTCCTGAGCTCCTTGAACACAGATTAAAGCAGTCAGACTGGGGGAGAAATTGTACCGAAAGTGTTTGAGGTGTCCAAGACCCTGAAAGAGCTACATCTACCTAAAAGTAGTTAATAACACACCTTACATGCAGGTTCCAGCAGTCTCTGGCACACCCTGTCCAAGGAAGATTTATGAGTAGCTGAAGACTTGCATATGTTTGCCACTTCTGTGCAACCCAAACAGTTCAAATGAAGGAAGAGGCAAAAGGTGACTTCCAGTGTTCATGAAGCTTCTTGGTAAGGGCAAATTCATAAACCACAGAAGTAACAAAGTCTCCAAAACTGTGCATTTCAAGATGTTTTCTTCACAGTTGGATTTAAGGAGTTTCAAAACATGGAAAAATAAATCCACAATACTGCATACTAACTATTAGTAGTTTTCCATGTCCTACCAAATCAGAAGGGAGAGGATACTGTACTTCACTGATCCCTTCTAATGAGTGTACTAAGATCCACAGGCTTCTCTGTCATTATGTCATCTTCCCCTGTGTCCCAAAAATAGGGAACTTTATACCTGGTTTCTCATATGTTCAAGTTGGCATCAAAGGCACGTACCTGAAACTACATCTTCCAATTTGAGGGCAGTAACATTGTGAACAAGTACACAAACTTTTCTTATAATTAAGTTTGAATTTTTGGGCTGGAAATGTAATCTTTTGGGAAGACTGAATGCCAACAACTGCTTCCCGGCCCTGATAAAACTGTGCCCTTTACAGAGTCTGTTCCTCCAGTCTCACTGGTGGTCTGTTTCCTTCAGAGCACAGATGCAGAAAAGGACCTGCAGCTCCACAAAAGTGGGAGCCCTTGAAGGACTTGCACAGGCTCCCAGGAAGCCAGACATGGCCCCATGGCTGGAGCCTACCAGGAGGGTGCTCAGGAACAGGACTGAGAGTGAAGTTGCTTTGCCTGCTTTTGAAGCCAATTCCCTGGCATCCTCTGAGCACAAGGGCAAGGGTAACTGCTGCCATTTTGCAATGGGGGCAAACTTCATAAAACATAATATTTTTTAGAATAACTAAAAAACCACACTCCTGCTTTGTACCCATGCTGTGTTCCTGCTAATACAGGCCCAGATACTTCCTCTGAAAACAAACAACTGCTCTGGTACCTGAGAAGGATTTTGTTCAAGAAATGTAATAAATCCTTAATGTCTCTGCAGCCTTTCCAAAAAGTGCAAAACGAAAACAGGTGTGGAGATGATATATGCTTAAAAATTCTAACATCATTTCAGGAATTAATGAAAAAAAGTTTCCCCAACACTTCCACTCATTTCTTTAACACTGGGAAGAAAAATCCATGCAGCACAAGACAGTATAAATCCACTGAGACAAACATTCCCTAAGGTATGTACTGCATAATAGCTGTAGTGGAAGCTATGCCAGTAACTAATTAAACTTATGCCTCAGGCTTTAGTGATGTCAATTCATCTATTCCAGATTTATTCTGTTTTTAAAGAGCAAGCAGATAATTTTCTCCATGAACTCTGTCATTTAAAAAGAAAAAAAAAACAAAAAAAAACCAATAAAATTCATTACTTAACTAAAAATCTTTTAAAGTAGAAATACACTGTGGAGAAAATTTATTTGACATGACAGGCTATCATATTCAAATAAACATGATTAAGTTAAACGCTCTTGTCAGTCAACTGGTCATCCCATCTAAGTAGGCAGAAACTTCTTCCTTACAAGAAATGAAGGAGTACAGACTCTCTTGACAAAACGTAGCTTCTAAAAATTCCTATACAAAACAAGGTGCTCATCACAGATGATCATTGTCACACCAGATGATGAATCTTACCACCTCAGCATTTACCAGTTTCTGTTGCATTATGCTGCATTTTTTAAGCTGTAAAAGTCCTCGAGGTTGGGTTACTTGTGACAGTAATAGTTACTCTTCCCATTTCAGCAGAATGGCCACACAACTATGTAGAAATAGCTTCTGCAATAAACTGTTGCAGCCTTTAGCTCACCCTTGTTTCTTCTGTCAGCATCTTCTCATGAAAAGAGGGCAGTCACGTTTCCTTCCACAGTACTTGTTACGAGGCTTGCAAGAAGGCAGCAAAATTATGACAGTACCTCTTCTTTTTAACTGCATCAGAATGCAGTAGGACAGTCTAGCTCTTGCTCATTCCAATTGTTGCAACTGCACTTTAAAGGGCAAAATAAGTTCCCTATTAAGTAGTACTTTCTACTTCAGCAGAAGTTCTGGTTCATCCTCAAGCTCCATAAAGCTAACAGAATCCTCTGATCACAATACTTACACAATCATTTTAGGGACACTGTATTCATACAAACAAGCTGTTATTTGAATCAGTCATGTATTACCAAAAAGAAAAAAGAAATGTATCTGAAGCTCAAATCAGAAACACATTGTCATTAACTGGCTCCGCTTTTGGCGTGCTGCTCTGCAAACAGACAACTACATGTTATTTCTCCTTGCATCAGATCGTGCTTGAATTTATGCAAACACTGTGCAAGCAGTCCAGCTTCACAAAGAATGAAACTGCTGTTTGCCATCTGCACTGGTAGTGCTGTACTGCACAACATCAAGCTTTATTTAGCATCTTTTATGCTCAAAGTGTCACCAAACAGTGTTAACCGGGCTGGTTAAATGCTGATGTCAGAGAAGCCACTACAGCAGCCATTAAAGAGCTTGCAGAAGTTCAGAGTGCATGTCCTTCTGGAATGTTCACACCTATTTTACTGTAAGCAAATATTAGAGGTGTCACTAAGTGTTTTAGAGGCAAAGTTACATAAATGTGTGAACAACATTAATAGTTTTAAATAATGTGGTCATTAATTAGATATTAACCAGGTATGCAAGAGAAAGTTAGGTTCATGCAGGTGTTTGGTTCCTAACATGACGAGTACTTGCAGCCCCTGAGGCCTGAAGTATTTATAATTAAGTAGAACAAAAACACACTGAGTTGCTCTAGCACAGAGATTTATCAGCTTGAACAAGAACTGTCTCCTGTGTGCTCCAAGGGTACCATTTGCAAAGACGCCTGTCCCAGACAGTTGTCACAACTGACTCGGATTTTTACAGGAGACTAAGGAAGATGATTTGAATACCACGTGTGCCACAAAAAGGAAAAGAGAATTCAGAATGACAGTCTCTGCAAAGGTAGTAGATGCAAGGGCTACCTTCTGCTACCCCACCTTGATATAACAAAACAGAATTCACTGATTCAACTTTAAAGGTTTTGTCCCTAGACAATTAGAATTAATTCTTATTAACACCATTTAAAAGAGTGAGGTTTCAAGAAACAGAAAGACAGTGAACAAACTCCATAGATATGTCATTTATGTCACAACATTGGTACATGCAGTGTTTTCGACTCCTCTTTAGACACTGCAAAAAAACTCAGGAGTATGGTTTGGAGATAGGTAAGAGGCACACACATGTACAGAGCCATATATGAAAATGTTCAAGCAAAAGCATAAATTAAAGAATCTTATGACTAGCAATAGGCAGTGCAATCCAAGGGGATTCCAATACAATAGACTACAAGAGCTGTGGATCAAATCCATGAAGCTAATACTGCAAATCACCAATAATTAGAGATGACATAAAACAAAATTATGCAGAGTAACTGCTGGTTAGTACCTGTCAAAAGTGAAACACCAAAAATCAAAAGAAGATCAGAGAAACTGATTTCGATTATGCAGTTTACTGCAGTTTTAAGGGAGGCTAATTGGGGGAAATCAATATAAAGTCACCATGGCACATTTAAAAACACCATAGGAACAAAAATCTTACAAACACAGCTGTCTTTGCCAGTACACATCGTCACAGGGCTTTTTAATCCAGGATCTCTTCACTGCTTGTATTAAACCTTGCTATTCTCAGTGCAAACAGACTGAGGGCCCTATGGGGTGGCTCCTAAGAGCCCCTCTGCTCCACCTCAGTGCTCCAGTTTTGAACTTCCCGTGCATTCCGTCTCCCTCACCTTGCCTCTGTCTTTATACCAAATCTCCGTGAAACAGCTGGAGTAGAGATGGTTTACAGACACTGTGTACGGTCTGAAGAGAAGGCCACAGGGGTATGCTTATTAACAGTGGTGACAACGGAGGAAGAAGATGCAAAAAAAACACCACCCCAAAAAAACCCAAAGGGAAGAAGAACAGCAGAGCTGTTATGGTACGTTTGAACATTACTCTGCATTTCTTCCAGTCCACTTTCATCTTAGTGTTTGGCATTTTTTTAACTACACTTAAATTTTTCAGCATATTACCCTGCTTACAGTGCCCTATTCAAGCCTTTTAACCCCAACCCACAGCTTCAGTCCCTTTCAAGCACCCTTCTTAAATTCAGCCCTTGTTAGCAATTCAACAGAAATATTTAAAATTGCACACTGTTCTTTTCCATCCTTTCATTTTTTTTATTTCTATCTATTTTAACAGCGGTCACCAGTTTTAAATCTTCAGAACAGCAACCATGCCCCAGACATTACAATATTCTCCCTTAACTGCTCTATTGTAATTTCACTGTTCCTCTATTTTCCTAACTTAAATCTAATACCAACTTAATACCAGTTTCTCAAAGCTTTCTCCTAGAGAGGCAAATATTCCATTTCCAAATGTAATCTAGATAATTTTCTATCTTGGCTGGCCTCTGCCAAGTGTCATTGAACTCAGGAACAAAATTCTACTGCAAGATTTTGTGCTTTTTGTACTTCTCTCTCACTGGTACAGCATGTTTAGAATATGGCTGCTGAAAATAAATTTTACTTCAAGACAGATTGGGCTGCTCTAATGCCCTATTCTGCAAACATCTTGTTCATACAAAGCTTCTGTCTTAGCAGAGCCCTCCATGAATGACAAAAGAGGTGTGTGATTCATTTGGCAGCCAAATTATTTAAATCATTCCACAAAGGCATATAAAGCCCCATACACATCACAACCTTTTCTCCACAATCATTTTTCTCTTCCTTTCACTCAATCATTTTTCTCTGAATTATTAAATCCTTCTTTCCCCTTGGTACAGTTTGGGAATTCTCTGACTGTAAGAACTCATAAGAGAAGGTTATAATTAGCAGTAAAAGAAAGAGGGTTGTATAGAGAAGATGGCTCTACAGGAACTGTGAAATGGAGGCTATTTCAGGTAACTGAAAAACCCGACGCTCACTTCAGTGTACGACTTAAATCTCATCCCACTCTGCATCCTGCTTACCAGACAACATGAAGGTGGATTGCTGGTTAATAGAAATAGTCCACAAATTAACACCCACCACCCCACACACACAATCAAGATATTAAAAAGCAATTTTGGAGAAAAGACCAAACTACATGTGTAACAGCTAACGAGAGAATAGCAATCTGGATGACATGAAAAAATTCAAACTAATCAATAGTGTGCAGCTCAAAAACAGTGTGCAGCTCAAGAAACCACAACCTTATAATGAGATGAGTTTCAGAGAAAGTTACAGCAATTCAGACTAGCTAGAAAAATTCCTAGCTATTAAAAATTCCTATGATTTTCAAAGTACCATGCAGATTTTGCTTCTCACATAGTTTTGAGTCCATTTGACAAATACAGGTCTGTGAATTGATTCACAGGTTACTGAAAATGACAGAAAATTATTAAATGGATAATGGATGAGTCAAAGTCAATATACTCTGCAATACTGAAGCTTAATCTGAGTTACTATGTATCACTCTTTATCATGTCATGTCTGCCCAGCACATAACATGCACTGTAAAATAAAATAAAAGTGCTACCAGTATTCTCAAGAGAATGAAAGCCTACCTCACCAGAGTATCTCAAGCAAAGAGAAGACCTTCAGTGTCTGTTTAAGATCAAAGAGCAAGCAGGATTGATGAAACACCATGGGGAAAAAAAACCCCAAAACAATCAAAACCAAAAAGCCATCTGAACTCACAAGGAGAGGATAAAGTATAAAGGAACGTTGCTAAGCATGAGAGCAAACTGATCCTCAAGCAGCGTTTGCTGGGCACAGCAACAACACAATGAATCTTCATAAATGTGAAGCATAGAGCCTGCAAGAGTAGGGGGATGAACGAAGAGACATTTTCCAAACTCATCTGATGCCCTTGCTCTCTCATCCATAAACCAACCCATACATACACACTCACACACGGTAATCAGTTACCTCCTCCCCACTCCCTGCGAAATTTGAAGCTACTCAGAGTAACAGATTGATTGATTGATACTCTGATATTTTTATTTCTTTGTACACAAGTTTTATCAGCAGCTACCTCTAATCATTCTTCTCCCCCTGGACTCTTTTACATCAGACATGCCTTGAATTTGTATTGCTGTCTTTCACAGAATGTGGATACTCTCTGTAGCTGCCTACTTTCACAAAGGGTTACTTACAACTTGTAATAAATTAACAACTCACCTCTTCACAGTTAAAGGTCACTTTAAGAACTTGTGGCATATGGGGAGGAAGAAGGACAGAGGGAAAGGGATGCACATAAAAGTATGGCCTGCAGAAAGCTAGGTTTTACTTCAAAAAAAAAAAAGAATCAGCTAAAGGCACCGGAGTTCACTCAGCCTATTCAAGTGCTTCAAGAATTACAATTTCAAAATGCTCTGAAACCTCCTTCTTTATTCTTGGCACAAGTGCATGTGCATAGAAGCAGTGGGAAGGACATCATATTTTTAATTGCAGTGTGAAACATGTTGCTGATTGAGAGAAAAAATATGTAGTTATAAATAGAATGGAAACTAAAACCAACACTTTACGTGATTATACAGAAAAGGCATCACTTATTCCCAAGATACAGCCCCTAGGTGTCTTACCCTCCATACTTCAACTGACACTCCTGTTTACTACTTCATAGCTGAGTGAGTCTACAGAGCCAAAGTACCGTGATCCAACTAATTGCTTTTACAGACTCACAGGATGGCTGAGGGCAGGAAGGCACCTCTGTAGATCACTTAGTGCAACCCACTGGCTCAGAACAGGGTTAGTGAGTGCAGGATACCGAAGGTTGTGTTCTGCAGGCATTTAATTACATTCAAGGATGAAGGGTCCACAACATCCCTGGACAATCTGTTCCAGGGGTTGGCCAACCTCAAAATAAAACATTTTTTCTTATGCTTAAATGATTTTCCTTTATTTTAATTCATAGACATTGTCTCTCCTCCTTTCACTGTCTACTGCCAAGAGGATTCTGGCTCCACCTTCTGTAGTCCATCACATCACGTATTCAGACACATCAGTAACAAAACCTTGAGTCTTCTCTAGGCTGAACAGTCCCATCTCTCTCACACTCTCCTCAGAAGTCACATGCTCCAATCCCTCAACCATCTTCACGGCTCTTCACAGGACTCACTCCACTATCTCCATCTCTCTCTTGTACTGGAGGACCCAGAACTGGACACAGCACTCCACACGTGCCTCACCAGAAAGGAGAAAGGCAGAAGGATCCCATTGCTCCACCTCCTCACGACACTCAGCCTAATGCAGCCCAGGCAGTGAGGACCTGCCCTTGCCATAAGCACAAATTTCTGTGCTTCCTCATGGTATACTTGGTTGTCCACTTGTATCCCTGGGTCCTTCTCCACAAAGCTGCTTTCCAGACACTCAGACACAGCCTGTACTGCTGCCTGGGATCATTCCTCTCCAGCTGCAGCACTTACCGCTGCCCTCTGCTCATGAGGATCCCGGCAGCCCATTTCTCAGGCCAACTTGCTCAGAGTCCTCTCTGCCCTATCATCCAGGTCATGCCTGAAGGCTGAGCAGCATCACCCCATTATCCCTCCCTGTGGAACACTGCCCATGACCGGCCTTCAGCTGGACCTCGTGCTGCTGATCACAGCCATTGGAGTCTGGTACTTCAGACAGTTTTCAGTCCACCTCACTGTCCACTTACCTGGTCCGCACCTCATCAGTTTGTCAAGATATGGAAGGAGGTGTCAAATACTTTGCTGAAGTCAACATAAACAACATCCACTCTACCAAGTCAGTGATCTCATGGTAGAAAACTAGAAGATTGTTCAGACATGAGTTCCCTTTCATAAGTCTATGCTGACTACTGCCAACCAGTTTCTTGTCCTTCATGTGTTTGGAAATTACTCTAGGAGATCAACATGAAGCTTGAGTTCCTCACATTCTCCTTCTTTTCCTTCTTGAAAAGATGATCGATTTTTGCTTTCTGCTACTCCCCAGGAGCCTCCCTTAAGGTTCCTTCTGAGAAAATCAATTTTCTGTCTGGAACTAATCTCCTATGAGATTTTCTTCTGGGTTAGGCATTATATCAGATCTGTCTATGCTACCTTTATGATGTATGAATGAAAGTAACACCTGTTTTTCAGATATCAGGCTGGGTTGCAGCAATGATAGAGAAAGGAGAGAATGCTTTATACTGTGGAAGCAATTATAACCTAGTGTTACTGAACGACATTTGACAGAATCATATAGGTCTCCCAAAGCCAAAACACTGCAAATAAAGTTCTCTTTACTTTTGCAACCAAACATAACACAGAATAAGCATTCATATAAGGGCAAGGAAAAGAAATGAAGCCATGTAAAACATAATTATACACACAATTCCAACACTCATTCTTACTTACATGATTAACTAGAACACAACCTTGCAAATTAAAATTTATTTTTTAGAACATATATACATTCTGTGAGCCACAATGAAAAAAAGATTGACCATTTAATATAACAGCATCCAGCTTTCCTGTGGGGAACTATGCTATTACAGAGTTTTTGGCAAAAATCATAATCTGTCCACACTATGCTTTAATACAAGCAGTGTGGTAGAACTGATTCCCAAGAAGTTACCTTTCCTAAACTCAGGAATAGACAGCATGCTAAATAACTTCTGTTTCAATAGGATAGGCTGGAAACAGCAATGGGAAGGAAGTGGTACAGGCTAGAACCAGGTTCTAGAGAAGTTCCCGTGTAATCCACCATATAATTGGCAGATATAAGAGCACTGCTTTTTTCAACACTGTCAGAGACGCCTGAATTTATGTGGTTTGTCCCATGCCCATTTCTTCCATGCCTTTTCTTATTTATTCTGTTTCTTTCCTGATCAAACTTGTGCTTCCCCAAACTCTGCTTAGTCACATCATTCTTACTACTTGCATGAAAGCAATCTAACACAGTACAAGCTGTACAGCTTTTCTCTCTGCACACAAGTGCACCCAGGAGAGTGGAGCTGCAAGGCAACACATCACTGAACACAACTCTGGTTTTGTGCTAGCATAGCTATGGTTTCTGCAGTGCACAAAAATGCTTCATTAACATTTCAAACAATGTCATTGGGTGCTTTAGCTACATTTCCTGTGATGGTTTGTACAGTGGAGTTAGCTTACTATGGGTTCATCTTAAAGCAGCTTTTCCAGATACCCCATAGGTATCCCTTTCATTTTAAAAAACTGCTAGAGAAACTGTTCAATCACTCCTTTCCAGTTGTCTCATCTGCTAAAAGCTGAATACAAAAACAGAGTTAATGCTACTGTTTTATGAAAAAGCAATAGTTATTTGGATCTTAAATGCTGTCCTATTATCTCACACAGTTTATACAGCTGTCATTATTCATTCCAGCTCTTTCACTTGAGAATAAAATCTGAATATTAACTACTCTCTGTTTCTTCCACTTACAGAATTCAAACCTTAAACTTCTCTCGTTTCTTCCAAGAGTGCAGTAAATGTATCAGACAGAGAGGCAGGTGGTTAATAACCATATCCAAGAGCAGCTACATTCAACTAAGAGGCATAGCTGTAAATGCCTTGGAGAGGATGGGGAAAAAAAGATACAAAAGGAGAAGGGGAAAAAAGGAAACTACAATGCAACAGTGTGCTATATATGGTAAACAACTAAAGTGAAATTTCCCAAAATGGTCCCTACTTGCGAACTTCTGCCAGCATAGCTGAAGCAGGAAGACCAGCAGGTGTGATCTGTAACTGAACCAGCAGAAGCTCCTACCACTGACTTAAACTAGCTAAACTGGTTTAACTGATTGAGCTTTTACTGGTACAGCCTGTTTGCTTCCTGTGCAAAGCTTTGCTATACAGCTGCTGCAGAGCAGGAGCTCTCTGGCAATACATTACACTAACACTCTTATAACCATGAAAGAACAATGGCTCACCAGAGCAGGAGATGCATATTCCTACCACAGGTGAGGCTGCTCACCCATAACGTCTACAAAGAACATTTTGGTTTTGTATTATCTTATCCTATGTATCTTTGCATCATGTGATACCTTTTCACAAGTCCTACTAACATGCATTTGCTCGACAGCAGCAGGAATGAAAAATCTTACTACTTTGAGATGAAGCTGAATAAAATGACGGTGTCACTATAATGGCAGCACAGTACCAAGAATGCTGTTTCAAGTTCAGGTCTCCGCCTGCAACTCTGTATCATGCTCCAGTGATGCAAACTTCCCTTTTCTCTCAAGCAGTCTAACCAGCTAATATTAATTGGCTTTAACTAAAAATAATTGCCTGTAGCCAGTATTTATCTTTAATTTCATTGCTTGTTGCCAGATCTGATGAGAGGATACCAAGTCTGGGAGCCTAGTCAATTTTTCCAACAACGCAATCTAGTAAGAGATAGTAATTTAGCCTCTCCCTGTAAATCCTGTTTTCACTTTATGAATGTCTGAAAACATCAGCAGAAAACAAATACATCTGTTAGCACTCATTAGCAAATCCTAGCGCTGCTGGTTGTTAAAACTCAAATCCCATCTCCCTGTCTGTCCTTCCACATGCATTCTTCAATGGTAAGACTCCAGAATCTCATTTTAGTATATACAGGCTCAATCAAAGGCGTGACCGAGAAAGCCTCCACTAATACAACCAGTCTTCAAATAAAAACCTCTTTCTGACACAGGTATAATAAGTATTTTCTCTCATTCTTTATGGTGCTCAGTGTCATGGAGCTACAATTTGACAGCAGGAGGACATGATACAGAGATTGGAGAGGCAGGTTACCCACACATTACAAGTAACTCCAGGCATGAGCAAGGAAGCCCTGAAGGAATTCTTCAGTCCTGTAACTTGTACACTCAGTTTCAGCTTCATGAGAAAATAAAACCCACACAGAAGCTGTGGGGTGGGGAAGTGGGAAGAGAAGGACAGCTTCTAATGGAAACACAAGAACCTTAAAAAAACCAAACTACTGGGAGTTGAAAGAGACCAAACAAAAACTGCCCTTTTCTAAATATCTGAATGTTCACTAAGGAAACAACGCAATGGTAAAAATCCCAGCACAAAGAAATGGGGTCAATATTACAGAGTGTCACTGCAAATGTCACCAGGGTTCAGAGGGACAAGCAACACACATTCTACTTGTAAAAACTCTCAGATATAAAAAACCCATCCTTATGCAACTAATTAGTGGAGTAAAAAAGGTTGAATTAATGGATGATACCAGAGAATGAAAGTCCCTTTAAAAATAATTTCTCATACCTTAACTAGTTCTGGTTTTAGACCCAGTGTTTATTTGTGCATACAACACACATTATGCATGCCTACTGCATGAACACACACATACGAATTGCTGAAAATACTGGGAAAGGGATTACAGTTTGACAAAGAGCTTTTATTTTACAGTTTAATCCTTCCACTTACTCAAAAGTTTCCTCTGATGTCTACCAGTTTGAATATTCTCTCAAAAACTTTCACATTGTCTGACAGGCTACAGAAGTTCATATGACCTACTAAAAACATGTCAGCTGACAACAGAGAAATTGGGAAGTTCTCTATGCAGAACCACAGAGTAGTCAATGACTGTGAAATACAGTGCTCAGTCCCACAAGAACTGGTGGATGTAAACAATTGTATCCTCCTAGTCATTCCATCAACTTCAGGGAACTATTGAAAGGAGGTTTCAAAGTACACGCAGGGAAAAATACTGGTGATATCTCGCAGCAAGCTAACTCAAATCCTTCCATGATTTTAGTTTAACCTTAGCATTATACACTTTTACACAACATCAGTAACAAACCAGGTTTTGTTTTTGAATTAACCATCCTTAATTGTGACAATCTGTTCATGAAAACTGATCAAACATTCACAACCACAGGCCTTCAGGTGCTCTCAGTTTGAAGGGACTCTCAGAGTCAAAGGTAAATACAGTAACACACCATAGACCATTACTAATCAACTGAAGGTTGCAAAATTAGTAAGTTGTGTGGAGACAGAAGAAAAAGACTGAGCATATGTCCTTCTGTACATGCACACCACCACCTTTCAGGTAATTCCACTTATAAGAACTTAATTTCATGAAACAAATTATATAGCAACTATTCAACTAAGTTTCAGAATTAGACTCCTCTAAAACAAAATGGAAGCATTAAAAAATTTACTGAAGCTACACTGAGACACGTGCACCTTTGTGGTGGGTGAACTGTAGGTATTTTTAATTCAAGACAGTTAACTTGGTATCTCTGAATTACAGACATTTTTCCATCTATATTTCTGCAATTCAATCTTGGAAGGAGAATAACTCAGGTCATTTTAGAAGGAGGAACAGATTACATTTTGTCTTTGTACTTGATAGTACGGTAAAATGAAGACATAGGACATCTGGGAAGCATAAAGAAAACATGAAGATTCGAATTTTATCTTCTTCTTCCTATAATTATTAAGTACTCATTGGGCCAGTGACTCAGCAGTGGCTGACAGTGTATGAACCGTGTCTCTGATGTGCCATGGCCACGTGATGCGGACAAGGTGACAGCAATGAGCAGCAGGACAGGCACTCTGCTCACCTGCTGGCAAGGCCCCGGGGGCAGCATGATAAGGAAGCTTGGGGCGAGGGAACAACAACAAAAACAAAACAATCAAGCAATTAAAAAGCTGATAAACACAGGTGGCAAAAGGAATGCTGAATGTCATGATGCTCTTGGCTCCAAGTACAAAGAGAATCATTTTCAGCCAAAAGGATAAAAAAAGATTTTCATTTGGTTTCTGTTATCAGTTATTAAGTAAACACTGACAGATAATCAGGCTGCCTCAACACACCAAAGAATGTTTAAAAGGGAAACCAAGGTTCAGCTAAGCTGGCTGTAGTGAACCAGCCAAAATAAGGGCAATAACTTGTAACCTTAAGCAATCAAGAAAGTTACGAAAGAAGTTTCTGTTTTAGAGACGGTTTCTGTTGGAAAGGTGTTTTTAATCAGGGTTTTTGATAATACTGGTTTATTGCTTCTGGGAAGGTGAATGCAAGTTCTCTGGAAGAATGAGTACTGAATTAATCTTTCAAAAGGTGCAGTGAGTCCTCATGAAGTGGGAATTAGACAAATCAAGGTTTTGTGACGCAGCAAATACACAGACCTTGCACAGTCTTGAATGACTTGTGATGCATTTATTTTCCTCAATGTTCCCAGTCAAAAAAATTCAATAAAAGGAGAAGTCATTACCACCTTCTGTAAAGATGACTGGTTTGCCTTGTTCCTTCTCACTGGTCGGGAGGTACCAATGTTATTTTTTAAAATGTATGCTTTACTTTTCTTGCCTTCCATTCCTCACCACCTCCCATCACAACCATCGGCACTAAATATCCATTACTGAAGAAGTCTGAAATAACAACTCATCCTATTACATGACAGTAGTTTACTTGCACTTTTGTATTTTCCAACTTTTCCGAGGGTAACTACACAAGTAGAATGTATATATATATATATGCAATAATGTATTTCATATGGCTGTAACAAAGCCAAAAAATGAGGATTACGAGACTCACATACACTCGTCTCTTTCCAGCTCTGAAGAGAACAACATGTTCCCTGATCATAAACCTAAACTGCTCTAATGTACTCTGTCCTATTATAATTTTATTGACAGTGCCAGTGAAATTCCAGTAGACTAAATTATTAGGTGACGTCAAGAAATGGTGGACCCTTTAAAGACTGTCTTCACCATCAGCTTCCCAAATAGTTCCCGAAAGATTTTAGGAGGAAATTGCAGCACTTAACAGACACAGAACACAAAGATACCTAATTACTCAAACATTGCTACTAACAGCAAATAATGCAAATAGTTTGTCATTCCAGTTGATACACACTGTTAAATGGTCAATACATGATACTTCAGAAAAAAACCAGCACTTCTGTACATAGAAGTAAAACCCAGATACAAAAGAGAAAATCAAAAAAATTTAAAATCAACACTACTAAACAACCCCCACATACACACATATATTTACTATTAATAAATTATAGTGTTTAATCAGAAGTAAACAGTACCATTAAGTCATGACAGTAGCATTTAGAGCAACTAGTCTTGCAATCCCTGATAGCCTTCTTTTTTTCTACATGTCCCTCTTGCTCCCATCTTCATTCTTACTTACTATTACTTAAAGTTTAAGTAATACAAACTGAAAGACAAGCACTTGTCTGGATACCAGCTGTATTGTTCTAATGGAGAAAATGGACTATTTGGCAGACTAAGCTTGAAGTACAACCCTTCACAATTACGATTATTAAATGCTGCAGGTACACCACAGGTATCCAGAATACTCTTTCTCTTATACTCTTATTTGCAAACAAATATTAAAACTATAAGAATCAGACAATGTTTTCTAAAGTTGAGGAAATCCATCAGGGCTTTGTAATTAAATTGCAAAAAAGGTGGAAATATCGACACGTATTCTCACATTAGCTTCAAACAGCAGTGGGACTGAACTGCAATTCAATTTTCTAGAAGCTTGTGTTTTAAGAATTTTATTGAGTTTTCTGGTCCTGCCAGGAAAAATCAGATACACAGCCGTACTCTCTTTAAATCCCAAACTGCAGAAGTGTATTTTTCAAGATATATATTTGCAAGATATATTTAGCAAATGCTGCTAAGCATCTCTACAGATTTTACCTACAGAGAAGAGTTTCTCACAGCAGCCTCCTCCAACAGTAAAACAATTGCCAGAACAAGTGTGAAAATGAATCAGACCAAAATACATGGATTACTAACATACCCACCCACACACTATCTACAGAGAAAATAAAAACATCCGGAGCTTATAAAGTTGCCAGAGAGGGAGAAAAAAAAAAAAAAGAAAAAAAGAAAAAACTGATTTCAGGGAAGAGAAAGTATAAGTTTAGGGCACCTTCTCTTTGCTTCCCAACCTTTTAGGGCTAGGTTGGAGAAACGCCATCAACCATCTAATCTTACCAACTCTATAAATCCTTATGGAAGCTACTTTGAGAGGCTATTGCCAAAACCACATTGACTTCTCTACATAACCCACACCTCAAATAATAATAACATATAACTAAGTTCTGAAGAAACTGAAGCTACTTTAAAGAATTATGATATTATAGCTCCAAAGAAGTTATATCTTTGAAAAGATAACTTCTAGATAGCACGTTCAGTCCATGTTTCAGTCTCTGATTAGATTCTCCTCATGGCTTGGGGCTTCAGAAAGAGGAAAACAGAAAAGTGTTTAGTTTCCCTTTTAGCCCAAATTTGTTGTGTTTTGTGGAGGTTTTTTTGTAATTTACAATTTAAACAACAGCATATTTTAAACAGGAATACTCTATTGAGGTTTTCTTAAGAATATAAAAGACAAACCTGAACAAGAAGAGGAAATAATTGAGTTTACTCTGTATATATTTAATTTATACTACCTACAATGAACTCTATTGGTAAAACAATATTAGGTGTATTTAAACAAGAATGTTTTTAAACATCAGCAATTAAGATGCAAGAAAAATGAAAAGCCATGCATTTTGTTTGCAAAATCATAAATTTCTTAGAATCATAGAATGGTTAGGGGAAGGAAAGGACCTTAAAGATCATTTTGCTCAAATCTCCCTACCACAGGAGGCGTCGGATCCATGGCTGCATTTCCATCAGTTCTATCAATATATAAGCAAGCCAATGTCTTTTCATAAGGTTACTTTTTGAAATATAATGTACTAGTCCCTAAAAACTAATAAAAACCTTAATACTGAAGATTCACATTACTGTGTGTTCACTACATGACTGCTGCACATATTTGAAACCCTCTCACTTTCGCATACTTCAGAAAATGTTCACAGGCTGGTTCCCACAAAACATCCAACAGCTGACAGCCCCAAACAACAACAATTTTTCCAGTCTGTTCCACACCCCCACACTCCCTCGAGGAAATCCCCCTCTCAAAGCCTGCCATGAAAACATATCCAACAAACTGATCACCACCAAACAGCCAACTCCACACTTGCCCCACAATAAACATACGGGATCCATTCTGCTGACTGCAGTGAGCATGGCACCCTTCCCATCCAGCTGGGAGTATCACCAGTTCCCGGTCACAGGGAATGGGAAAGAGCCTCTCTCACTGCCTGGGAGTCTCAAATCACTTCCAGGCCAAACACCCAGGGTAGCTGCCTCGATGGGAACTCTCCCATCTCCTCTGAATCCAGACGAACAGGTTGAGGTGTGACATCATTTGTAATCATGCCTTGGGCATCCAGGACAGCCCAGAGTGCTCAATTCCCTTGTAAGAGTGAACGCAGCCAAGTCAGAGACTACTGACTGGTACAAGACCATCTTTTGGATCTGTATCTTTGAGGAGATGGGCTGGGAGAGGGAGAAAGATTTTGTTTCATCAGTTTTACTTTCACCACAGTAAGAGCAACAACAATACACAATTAACACACCCGTGATGTTATGTTTCTCCCCACAAAATCTTAATTGCTGTTGACAGAAACAAAAGCTCAAAGAGACAACATTTTCATATGATGGAACCAACCTGAGTTTCTTTCACTAATTATATTCTCTTGCATTTCACTGTAAGGATAACAAGTTTAATGGTCATACCCAGAACTTGGAGTAAGAAACTAGTACTCTTGGCTTTCATTCCCAAGACAACATAACAGTTAGGATTCTACAATCTAAAACATTTCCTTAAAACAAATACATGGACAATATTCTAGTAATATTTCCACCACACACAGACACACAAAAAGTTCAGTAACTGAATTGCAAATTCCTGGCAGGTATGTTAAAAAAAACCCAAAATCAAACCAAAAAGCCCAGCATAACCATTCACTGAACCACAAAGCAAGTTATCTTTTCAGGTACAGACAGAAATAACACTGCTTTCCCCAGTCTGCATACGAACTCAGTGCCTCCACTGACACCACAACTTTCACAGAATCACAAAATATTCTGAGTTGGAAGGGACCCATAAGGATCACTGAGTCCAACTCTTAAGTGAATTGAACCATGACAAGCAGCTATTTCGCAAAGCTGACCCAGTCATCACTTAATTAACAGTATTCCGAGTGCCAAGGATAGCAGTGAGAGCGATACAAACCTACAGCCCCAAAGCAAAAGCAGGAAGTCACAGAGGTGTCAGAGAGTGCTAAAGTCACTGCCAAAGGAGGAGGGAAGGATGAGTTGGTTGGTTCTCTGACCTGACAGGTACCAAACAGCAGCTGAAGGGCCAGGGAAGCAAGAAAGCGCTGCAGGAACCAAAGTGTTCTGGGATATGAGGAATATTCTCTTTTCCCTCCCAGGAGCCAAACTATGGCTGCAAAGGGCCCCTGCATGTGCACGGGACCAGTCTTATGAAAGGTTTTATGAAAGCACTAGCTGGCATGGGTAGGGATGTGTAACAAGCACAAGGAAACACTTACAGTCCCCTGCAACCTCTGGATGGCTGTGGAGATTAAAACCAAACAAACAAAACACAGAGAAGAAAATTAAATGACAAGCAACAGATAATGATCTCCACCATGTACCTACAATTCAGCATCAACATCCCTGACATCCTACAACTAATATGCACTATTTAAAGATTGTATTCTTCTTGCATAACAAGAAATTCAGGTTGCCGTTCTGACCCAAGGCAGCAGTACAGCTACACAAGTCCCTGTCCTGTTTCATTGATTCTAAAACACAACCTACACACTAGAGTTTAAAAACCACCTTCCATTAAACTTCTCTCTTAAAATAAATTTACCTCCTCCATTCTGCTAGCAATACTGGCAAGCCCTCTGGAGTACAGACAAGCTTTAAGGTTGTCACATGCATTAAATTCAGTTTACCAGTATAACACTACTCAATCCCACATAGAATTCGCTTTGAAAATTAAAGCCAGCAAACATGGCGCTGCACCAGTTTCCTGCTTTCTGCATCTTCATTTGCTATCAGCAAAATCTATCTATCTCAGACGTTGTCACACTTACAAACACAGTTTTACACTCCAGAGTATGGATTTCAAGTTAAAGTTTTCAAGACAGAAAGATACTGAAAACCAACTTTATACCATGTAAATGAACAACACTGCAATCACCTGCTACCTCCTCTTTTCAGCTGCTTAACTGAGAAGTAAAACAGACAAGCAGGAACAGTACATAATTCGCCACTCATACTTCTATTTCTCTACCTGAAAATTTGAAAGAAAACAGAAAAAGACAACAACCAGATACACCTTTGTATATTTCTTACATATTCAGCACCAGTAGCTCTAACAAGAGTAGGTATCTTTAAAGACTGACAGAGGTAAATCAGATCTTAAAGAGAGACCAAAGATTTTTTCTCATATTTAGATGAACTTCTTCCACAAAATCTTCTAAGTGACCATATCCCCAGACTACTCAGCAGTGGAAACAGAAAATAAATTTCAAATACCTTTTCTGTTACGCCTTGCATATTGAATTGCAGAGCATAAGAAGGGTATAAATCTGTTTTTCTCGTGGCTGTATACAAAAAATTCAGAGCAGTTGTTTTGCAGATTCAGGAACAGGAAGCACCTCTGATACAACTTCATAGTGAAAGTCCCTTCAAAAAAAAATTACTGCACATGTACTGCATACATATTATTGCTACCTCCCCTTTCCTTTTCTTTCTCACATCTGTCTTCAGGCAACTCCACTTCAGTGTTCTCCTAATCTGCATTTATTCCAAGAAATTTAAAACCATTTTTTCTACAGGCAACTCCAAAAGTCTTATCCACATTCATGACCTACTACTCCCTTGAAAAACATGGAGGGTTTTATTTTCTTAAGTGACACTTTACATTTTTGTCTTTCCATAAAAATTTCAATATATTGCATTTCCCTAAGGTTTTTTCATTTCTGATTTCCATATCTTTTCTTCCAAACTGCACTTCCATAATCTGTGCACAATGCTAAGAGAGACCATTCAGGAGTCTTTACCGTGTTAATCTCACGGTTTCATTTCAGCCAAACATTCAATTTTTGCAAACCTCAACAGTTTACTTGGAATGTCATCATGAACTTATTCAAAAGGAAAAACTGAAGAAACGTAAAGATTTTCACTCAAGAGATTCATAATTATACTTTCAGTAAATGTATATCTCCTACTCCAAGTTAGCTAATTAAGAGAGGAAATGCTCAACGATGAAAACCATATTTGACCTTAAATTATTCCTCATTCTCAGCTTGAACACAATGTGGTTTTCAGTTCTTTAGAAGACAGCCCTGGATGCTGACAAAAAAAAAAAGAAAAAGAAGGGAAGGAATCACAGAATCAGCCAGGTTGGAAAAGACCTCTGAGATCACCAAGTCCAACCCTTGATCCAACACCACCGTGTTACCAGACCATGGCACTAAAGGAAGGAAAGAGCTGGGAGTAATATTTTATGAGAATGACTGCAGGGCTGGGAGTTGGACTTGATGATCCTTGTAGGTCCCTTCCAAATCAGTGGTTTTGTAATTTTGTGAAAATCTAAACCATTTACTGTTTAGAAATTTCTATTGAGAAAAAGCTATTTATATTTTAATTACGTGACAGGATGCCACAGTTTGAAGTCATTTTAGAAAGAAGAGGTCTTAAAAATTAGATACGAAGGGGGAGAACTTGCAAATATTCATATTTAGATTATTTTATTTCCATGAAGAAATTCAGAGGCCACATTTGTTTAGAACACTAAAGCCAGGACCTCCTAAAATCAGCAGCAGATTCAGCTCGGAGAAGGCTTAGGGGAAGCCTACATTTGTCCCACAGAACTTCACAGTTCATCAGAGTTCAAGCAGAAAAATATTACCAACACATAATGAGAAACAAAATAGTTTCTTCCCCCTACCCCAAAATGTGGATTTTCAGAGATTAACAAGAAACAGGGTATCCATTTTCCTCTTCCAACTCCCTTTCATCTCACTGAGGCTGTTACTTCCTCCTCATCTTTACTGCCTGACAGACACAGAGCTGTTCTTTCTTCTTGGCAGTGACAGGAGTAAGGATTAGGATGTGAGTATGTTTGTCCCCACAGAAACACCTGAGGCCCCGTGTCCACCCCCACACCCCCCGCTATGGGCTGGCTACATTTGCCACCAGACCACTCTCCCAAATTACCTCGACATATGCAGCGCTATCGAAGCAAATTGAAATTACTTCATTATGTGCATATGTCTAAACACACAACAGGCTCACACAGTTAGAAGAAAAAACAAAAAAAGGACACTTATACCCTTAGAAAAGGGAAAGTACCGAAGATCCTCTGAAGCTGTTGTAAAAGATTAACCTAAAATCTATTTATGTAATTTACTGTAGTTCTGGCTCTCTCTTCCATAATGGAGAGCCAAGTTTATAGAGGTTTATAGAAACTAACTGCCTCAGTCTGCAATGACAAGTCAAGGAGGCCCAGAGGTACTAATAGCTGGCCTCATATGTGCAGACATATGTGTGCACACAGATGCCAATTAAAAAAAAAAAAATGTTTCTAAAACTCTGAATGGCTTTCCTAAAACCAGAATTACTGTAAGCTATTTGGTACATTACACAAAACACAAAGTAATGATTTTTTGAAAAGTTTTTTATAGGCAACTGTATGGAAAAATCCACTTTAATTATTCTCAACTGGTTTAGCCGGAATAAATATTCACCAAAAAAGCTTCTATAAAACCTAAGAATGCATTCCAGAGAAGCAGAAGCAGTTACAGAGAAGAGAAAACATTTCAAATGCAGTGACATGTAAGTTGTTCTAGAATAACCACTTTGTTCTCACAAAGTCAAACATAATTACTGAACAGCCGAGAAATGTAGGGGTAGTTTCTTTTATTTTCAGCATATCAAAACTACATTGTGTTTGCAAAGAAAGTAATCTTTTCTTTGTAACACTGCCTCCATAGAACATTGTAATGTATCTATGCAATATATTGTATATATGCAATATATGTGTATATGCAATATATTATGGGTTTGGATATAAGAAATATCACGATATAAAGGCAGATATTTACCCTGAACAGCACAGTACATAAAACTTATACACACAACGCAAGAACGGTTCCACTTTGTACTCACTCTTACAAAGTTGTCAGGGAACAAACCTCTTCTGCCTTTGAGCTGTCCTTCCCACCAGCCTCCATCATCCTTCTTGATATTGGTGATTATGTCACCGACAGTGATCGTCAGCTCATCATCATGTTGAGCTTTGTAGTCAAACTCCACTATCGCCTCCACTAAAAGAGAAACACACATATGCAGACATATTAACTACATTTAAGTTTTCATGCCTTTGAAAAGCATAGGAAAACATCAATGCAATTATACATTCTCAGTGAAAGTAACACATTCAGCTTAACCAAGAGTGCACATCAAATAGGCAACGTGTAATGGTAACATTCGGTGGGTAACTGCTGCAATGGAGGCCAAAGTGAAAACACAGGAATGCCCATCATGGTAAGGCAACAAATAGCATGCACTTTTCTTTACTGTTTAAAGGAAATCAATTTGTGATGCTTCAGCAGTATTTATTCTGGCAGCATTACAAAGTTTATTTTTATTTCTTGGACAAAGTTCGGCTTTTGTTCACGAGACTTTTAAAGCATTTTATTTCTGGAAAGGTTCTTAAATTCATAAGCATTCAAAGCCACTGCAACTACTTTGCTAAATGCATCACTATCAACCTAAAGAATATTTTAAAGGAATTTTTTGCATTAGACCTGGGGTGTTCAAATATGGAAGCCATAGCTGTATTTCGTGGTTCATCAAACATCTACTAGGAGGAGCCAGACTGGCGAGGTCTAGGACAGCCATATCTGTAAAACCTTAGTCCTGCTTACTTCAGTGGAAAAGCTTGCCCCAGGACCTTCCACCAAACATTTAGCACTTCAACCATCAAAACAGCAAAATGAGAACTAGTGACAGACATCTGCTTTCTGCAAGCTCTAGCCTGCAAACAGGCAAGACCAGCTCACAAAGCAAAGCCAACCATTACACCACAGACAGCAAAAGGGTTCTGCCTAAATAAAAAGCCCTGCATACTAAATTGAATTAAGCTGACAGGAAAGCAGAGTTACTTCTTTCCACCCCCAAAATGTCACACAGTCACAATGCTGAACATCTCTGCCCTCCTCCAGAGCCTGCAAGTCATAGCTAAAACAGTGTTCTGACTTTCAGATACAAACCAGGCACAAGTTTATGGCTTATAATATTCAACTATTGCTTCTTTTGTGAAGTCTAAAACCATTATAAAACCAGTTCACAAGAGGCCTGCTAAACTACAGAATGAACAGCAGCAGAGGAAGAGTGGCACCACACATTACAGGCTGACATGCAAACAGAACATGAAAAATTCATCACTGAAACTTAACTGAAAAATCAGAGTCAGTCAGGCCTGGAGGGACCTCAGGTCTCTAGTTTAGCTCTCTGTTCAAAGCAGGACCAGTTCTGAGCTCAAATCAGGTTACTCAGGGCTTTATCCACATGAAAACCTCCAAGGACATAGGTAGGTAAGGTACACAGGGGAATCTGCTCCACTGCTTGACTGGGAAAAAGGTTTTCTCTCTATGGAGAGAACGGTTCCACTGGAACCGTTTTTATATCAGTTTTCATCTGCTGGTCTTATTGCCACATCATGCACTGCTGTGCACTCACTCCATCTACTTGTAGGCACTGTTAGGTGCTATTAGAACCTCCTATTTTTTCTTCTCCAAGAGACACATGGAGTTCCTCCATCCTCAAGTCCCTCTACTCTTTAGCACATGAACTGTTCCACCAATTTGGTATCAACCACAGACTTCAGGAAGAGTGCACTCCACTCCTTCTCCAGCCACTAATAGATGTTAAACACAGCAAGTCCCAGGACAGCCCCTGGTGGCACTTCATTTATTATCAGCTTGCAAATAGAGTACAAACCACTAACCACCACCTAAATCACACAACATAAGCTTGAGATTAGCTCAGCTGGTTAGAGCATGTTGCTAACACCACCAAGGTTATGGGTTTGATTCCTGAATGGAACTTGATGATCCTTGTGGGTCCCTTTCAACTCAGAATATTCTGTAAAACATCTGAGGTTGGAAGGCACCTCTGAAGACCAAACCCCTTTATTCAGAGACAGCTAAAGCACAGATTGCTCAGGGCCTTCTGCAGCCAGGGTTTTGAGTATCTCAAAGGAAGGAAATTCCAGTGTTCAATCACCCTTAAGATTAAAAATGCTTTCAGACACATCAATAAAAGCACCCTGAGCCTTCTCTTCTCTAGGCTGAACAGTCCCATCTCTCTCACACTCTCCTCAGAAGTCACATGCTCCAATCCCTCAGCCATCTTCATGGCTCTTCACAGGACTCACTCCACTATCTCCATCTCTCTCTTGTACTGGAGGACCCAGAACTGGACACAGCACTCCACACGTGCCTCACCAGAAAGGAGAAAGGCACAAGGATCCCATTGCTCCACCTCCTCACGACACTCAGCCTAACGCAGCCCAGGCAGTGAGGACCTGCCCTTGCCATAAGCACAAATTTCTGTGCTTCCTCATGGTATACTTGGTCTCCACTTGTATCCCTGGGTCCTTCTCCACAAAGCTGCTTTCCAGACACTCAGACACAGCCTGTACTGCTGCCTGGGATCATTCCTCTCCAGCTGCAGCACTTACCGCTGCCCTCTGCTCATGAGGATCCTGGCAGCCCATTTCTCCAGCCTATTGAGGCCTCTGTGAATGGCAGCACAATCCTCTGGTGACTCAAACACTTCCCACCTTTGCAACACCTGCCAACTTGCTCAGTCCTCTCTGCCCTGTCATCCAGATCATTCCTGAAGGCTGAGAAGCAGCAGCCCCATTATCCCCTCCCTGTGGAACACTGACAGTGACTGGCCTTCATTTGGACCCTGCACTGCTGATCACAGACAGTTTTCAGTCCACTTCACTGTCCACTTACCTGGTCTGCAGCTCATCAGTCTGTCAAGACATGAGAGGCAGTGTTAAAAGCTCTGCTTTTAATCAAGTCAGCGATCTCATGGTAGAAAACTAACAGATTGTTCAGACCTCCCTTCATAAATCTATGCTAACTACTGCCAACCAGTTTCTTGTCCTCCATATGTTTGGAAACGGCTTCCAGGATTATTTGTTCCATCATCTTTCAGTGGTTCACATAGGGCTGACCAGTCTCTAATTCTCAACATAAGAAAAAAAAAAAGAGACTTCTTATTCTTCCTGAAGACAGGAGGTACATTTGCTTTCTTCAAGTCTTAAGGAACCTCTCCTAATCACAGTGACTTCTCAAAGACTATCGAGAGGGGCCTCCCAATATCACTTAGCTCCCTCAGCACATACCACACATGGGCCACGGTCTTGCACATGACCAGTTTGTTTAAATATTACCTAACCTGATTCTCTTCCACTGAGGGAAGGTTTACCTTGCCCTGGACATTCTCACTGGTTCCAGAACCCTGAACAGGCCAAAGTCTTCCCTCTTCAAGTCCAGGGCTGAAATCCTGCTTTCTGCCTTTTCCCCCCTCCTTTCTGAATCCTGAACTTTATCATCTCATGGTCATTGGAGCCAAGGCTGCTCTCAGCCTTCAGATCAACAAACAGTTCTTCTTTTGCAAGTATGAGATCGAGCAGACAACACACTCCAGAACTCTCCTGGATTGCTCACACTCAACCCAGTATGTAAACAAACTTCTCTATCCCTCCAGTAGATATCGGACTGATTAAAATCCTCCATGAGGGCCAGGTCCTGCCAACATGAGCCAGATTCTAGCTGTCTGAAGAAGGCCTCATCATAACCCTGCAACTGCATGAAGACACATTAATTCCTCTTCTTTGCATCCCATGCTGTATGCACGAGCACACAGACTTTTCAGAGAGGCAACCAGCCATGCTGACTTCCCAGAAAAGAGTAGCAGAGTAATTCTGAAAGGCACTTCCCCATCTACACAGATACACTTGGAAAGGGCCCCCTTCTGTCCTGACTTTTTGGATTAGAAGGTCCCCACTGTTCATATCCCCACACATTTTGTTTGCCAACCTGGACCACTAATTGCTCCTAAGATAGCAAAGATACTTTTCCCTAGTCAGGTGGATCCCATCTTTTCCAAGCCAGAGTCTTATGATCATAAAAGCAGACTTCTGTTGCTGACACCAACTATGCAACCAGCTGTTACCCACAGGATCTGTCCACTCATCCTCACACCTTTCTCTCTCACCCAAAGCATCAATGAGAGATCCACCCAGGCTCCCACACCCTTGGTTGTCACCCCAGAGCCACACAGCCACAACTTTCCAGATCACTTCAGGCAGTATCATTGAAGCCTACATGGGAGAGCAGCACGGAGTAGTAATCTGAAGGCCAGACAAGCCTTGGCAGTCTTGCCACAGCGTTACAGATCCAAGCTCCTGGCAAGCAACAAGCCTCTCTAGATGACAGGTCAGATCAGCAGATGGGAGTCTCCACCCCTCGCAGCAGGGAATTTCACTGCTATTATCACTTGCCACTTTCTCCTGGTTCTCCTTCCTGGCTCAGATTAACCAGATTGGTAAAACACTGTACAATAATTGAAAATAACATAAATGGAGACACTTCTGTCTTCAAATTTTGGTGGCATTATTAAAGATGGAGCAAGACCCTCATCACCTATAAAAGCACTGAATCTGTTCCCTAACTGCAGGTTATGAGGTGGAACAGGAGCCTTCCTCCTGGTGTCACAAGTTATAAACTTCAGGCTTTCTGACTTGCCATTCTGGGAGTCTCCAGACACAGCCCAAGAGGCACAGACTCCATCTGCCCTTCCTTCAGGAAAGCTGGAGGTTTGGTCTCTTGAACCCTCAGGGACTTGAAGATCTGGAAGGCCCAACGCTCTGAGCTCAGCCAACCAACAGATTTTTACACCCCCTTAGCTGTCCTGCAGGATCTTGCCACAATAACTGAATCAATCCTTGCCACCTCTGGACTCCTTTTGTGCCAACTGCTACACAAACCAGAAAATCTGTTGAACTTAAACTGACCATTCCAGTTAGAGAAAATTAAAAAAAAAAAAAAAAAAAAAAAAAGGAGACAGATATGAACAAGAGTCCCTAAAAATAGCAAGGATATTATCCATATAATTATAAATATTTATATATAAATATATATATATATAAAAAAATATATTTACACACACAAACACTTTTGCCAAGAGCAACCAGTGGATTTGGTTCAGAATTTGTATTTACACAATAGGTCTCTAAAGATTACTGGATCCAAGTAGTGGCACCAAGGTATACACACATCAGTGAAAATTTTTATCTCCACAGAACACAACAGCACTGGGGCTCAGAAAAGACAACATTCAGACTATTTAGAGGGGTATTTCCAATTGGGTTGAATCCCAGGAAATATCTTTTGAAAGCAAGGCCCCGTATCTTCATTTTTAAGCAGCCTAGCATGCTCTTGCTCTGAGGACTCAAAGCTTTTTGTATGTGCTAAGTCATTTCTCCTTCCTGCTTAGGAAGCTTTTAAATCCTCCTCTGATTTTGCTATGAATGCAATTCCATGCTGCTTTGCTCTGAGTTCTAAGCAACCAGGAGGTGGTTAGAGAGCTGTAAGGGGGAGATGGCAATGGAGCAGGGATTCAGGCTGGCTCCAACTACCGGTTCTTCAAACGCTCCTCAACATTCAGACTGCAACAAGACATAATGAAGGAAGACAAACAACTCTCCCACCCTCTAAGACCCATGATTTAAAATAGCTCTAGGATCTGTTGCTGTGCTTGCAGTTTTCCCTTAAGAAGGCTGTAAAAATGACATGTTTATTGACAGTTTTGTTTTCTTATTAATTATGTTCTCTTTCTTATGTTGAGAGACCAAGAGATAAGATGGGGCTGTTGACCTAACTGTACAGCTGTTTGGGTAGGCTGGAGGCACTGGAATTAACTCCCTGAAGTTTGTCTGCCTTGCATTAATTCACATACCCACAGCTGCAGCTGTTCAATCACTTTTGTTTTACTGGAAGTTTGTTTAAACAAACAAAAAAACCTCCTTTACTGTGCAGGCTTTTCTCTGTCTATAAAAGTTTCCAATTATTAAAAAACACATATAAATATTTTTAAAAGCTGTCTCCTCTTAGAGAATTTGATTACTGTAATATAAGTGTGTGTAAGCTGTCAGAGACACATGAATCACCAAAACAGGACCACACAATCAAGATGTTTATAAACTCTTCAAAGGAAACCAAGAGCAGAGTTTGGAAAGAGGAGTAAGAGCACACCTAACAAATGTGTAGATTGTGACAAGCTGATGGGAAGGTACTTCTGAGATCACTCAAAATTGTAATTTATCACACTACTGAAGTTTGGAGAGCATATGACAGCCTAAAAGTGCTTTATAATTTATAGGTCCATGCAGTTGCAGTTTTTAAATCAACCTCATTTTCTAAAGCATGCTAAACCACACCACCTTCTCAAAGTGTGTTTTGAAAAATTCATTTTGCCAGTCAACTTTAATCTTTTTTGTTTCTTTTGAGGTGAAATTCTGTCTTCATGGAAGCTGGATAAAACACTGATCCAGGTATGTTAAGAAAAAAGCAAACCAGAGGTTGTGCTCCACATCTGTAAGTACAACACACCACATTCCTGAAGTGCTGGGCTGGATTTCTCCTCAAGAGCTGGACTAAAACAGTGTCCCAGTTTGCCCAGTGATTCATGATGTGAGAAAACACTCCATGGACAGTGAGCTCAAACTCATTTTATTTGTCAACCAACAAAGGCTGGTCTTAGGCCTAGCTCTGCCAAGGTAAACAGATTGTTATATTAACAGCCAAAACTCAAATCCCTTTTAAGCCAAGAGCAAAATAAAATGGCATAATTGGGACAGAAAGATCTGGCTTCACAGTATTGAGAATTTTTCTTCAAAATAGTGTACCTCATGATGCCTGAAAGTCTCACCTGCCCCAGCTTGCAAACTCCAGCTATTAGACTTTCTGCTGGAAGAAGGCATTTTTTACCTTAAGAATGAAATCCAGTATCAAAAGCTATTCAAGTTATTTTGATCTACAAAGGGAACATTCATTCTCATGCCAACACAATCCACTATTCCTAGCCTTATATTACCATCAATCCAAATTGTAACATAAAAACTCATGAAACAAAATCAAAGCTAGTTATTAACAACCCTGCTGGAGACTGGCACAGTACAACTCATTACTGCAGTGTCAGGGACAAAGATTTTTTTAATTTAATGCTTAGTGGTTTGGGTTTAAAATACACAATTTGAAATATTAATGCTATGAACCAGGCATTGAAATGTAACTTGTCAGCTATATTTCAAAAAGTGCATCTGTAAAAAAAATGGTTGATAAAAAGTTTAACTAGTCCTACCTTTCACTCCCCGAGTTAGTGTTACGTATAAATGTGAAATTATTTTGTTGATAATTACAAACATTTTTCTTACAGTTCAGTTTGTTTCCTTGCCACCTTTTAAATTGCAAGTAAAATCTAATCTCTTAAAATGACCTAGTCAGAATTTCTTTAATAATGCCACCAACATTTGAAGACAGAAGTGTCTCCCTTTATGCTATTTTCAATTTTTATACAGTGCCTTTCCTAGCAAGAAATAATAAAGAAACAGAGATGTGTTACTGTGCAACAAAAGCCATGTTATTAAATCAGTTTCTTGTGACATCTGAAGTGTGCAGGCACAATGGAAATGTTATTAATGTCTTTGGCACTATTCTACCCAAGTAACAACATCCATACAGCAACACCACCTTCTGCAGCAGGCTGGTTTCACACCCAAATGTAGACATTAAAGCTTGTGAATACAGTTTAAAATGGCAGTCAAAGAGTTAAGAGCTTCTCTACTGCAAGTTTTATATTTTCACTTTTGTTAGTCACTCTGCTTTCACGTGAGTGTTAAACACACTTGTTGCATTAGCTTTCCCAAAAAAAAACCAAACGGAAACTAGACAGACTACCTTCAAGTATTCCACATTCAAGCTTTAAATTAAAGTTCAAATTAATTTATTCAGAAGAGAGTGTATCAGAGCTTTTATCTTTTGCATAAAGATAATGTTTCATAACGGGTTAAAAATCTGCCCATCCATTTCCATCTGCATCAAAACCTGACAGACAAGGTCTTCTTCAAATGAGCTCTTCTATTTGAGACACCTGGGTACAAGCTGCTGAATGTACTACTCTTTCAGAGTTTATGGACATACTTATAAAATAAAAATCACTATTTTTTACTATATGACAGGTTGCAAAAAAACTCTTTAATAAAACATTAGCAGCCACTAGGAGAGAAAAACATCAGTATCTTTTATTAGACCAAACCACAAAGCATGACTGATGACTTACAATCAGAACTCAAATTTTAAAAAAACAAGCAAACCCAAAACTACTTCACATTCAATAATGCTGGTTTCCTAAATTAGACTTAGAGGGCCAGAAGGTCTGAAGATCACATATGACCTACAAGGCCACTGTTTTCTGCACTCAAAGAACACTGAGCAGCTGGCAGGCCAACTGCATGTGGGATGTTGTGGTACAAATATGATCAAGAGAAAGAAGACAGATTAATATAAAGTCTGATGGGGCTCTTCTACCAGAGAACAAAATAATCTCTAGCTTATTAAGACTCAACTCTCTCGGTGCCATTACACTTTATAATACCAGATGAAAGAGCCACTGAATAGCCCTTGGAGTCACCACTCTACCAAAATGGAAATGCCCATTACCATGTACTACCTCTGAAATGCACACAAAACACAATTAAATAACAATATATCACTAACTTTACAGTTTAAAAGTAGATTGCAACGGGAATATTTAAGAAAGCTTGAGCTCCTGGTTTTGTAACATGTCTGTGGCAGAAAAATTAACTTACACATTTTCTATCTACTTGATTGCAAGCAAATATTGAAGAAACGTAATTTCCTTAAAAAATTAATTCAACATTTTTCTCAATTTTCAACATTTTTCTTTTGCAACGCTATCAGGAATAATACTCCCTGCTAAAAGCATTTGCAAGGATTCTGCTTCATGAAAAAGAAAAGCTCGAGGGGAAGGAAAAAACAACATCAGAAGGAAAATCTGTACTCTTCAATCTTCAAGATGTTAAATCCATGCTACATGATAAACAGCAACTCCTCTGCTAAGACAACAGCTTTCAGTTTACATTACATTTTCCTACTTCCCCTTTGAAAACAATGTGGGGGAGCTAAAGGTCATAGTCCTAGAATAGTACCTCCACTGAATCACTCTGTCAAAGAGCAGAGCGGTCGCAGAAGGGGCCGCCTAAGTCACACCGCCCAGGGACCTTTTTATGTTATAGTCCCAGCCCTGTCCCACAGGCCAAGCTCGCTGGAAACATCACAGGCAGCCACACAGCACTCAGGACAGATGGGAAGCATTTGAGGGGAAGACCCGATGTGTGCCGTGCAGAGGCCCAGACACGGGCAGGCACAGAAACAGAGGAGCTGTACAGAGCACCCCAACCAAAACCCGAGTGTGGAGGGCACAGTGAACACTCGGCCAAGGGCTGTCCTGACTCCCCTCTGGGCAGCAGCAGAGCTGAAGCCACTCCAGCTGACATAACGCCCGAGCTGTTCTTCGGGAAAAGAGGAGAGCTAGTTTTCTGTTTTTCACAGAGGTATGCTTGGTTCCAGCTTTTAAAACACAAAAACATCCAGTTATTCTTGTGGAATTCACCCAGTAGGACCAGTAATACTTTATATTCCAGCTAAGGCATTTGGTATGAACACAGTCCATCCAAAAATCTTGAATGTAAAGATCAACAGTAAATCAGTGTGTTTGTATTTTTGTATATATATGGGACATTTCCATATAAACTTTCCCCTCATAGCAATTCTGTGGTGAACAACTTCAGGTAGGTATTTCTAATAAACATCATAAATTTGTTAAACGTTTCTTAGCCTATCATAGTAGTTGCCTCTCAGTGAATTTATTGTGTCATATCTCTGATACAAACTTTTTAAGCAGTATGCCAAAACACTTCTGATCACCAGAGGTTTTTACACACTTGCAACGATGGTGTAACCAAGGCAAAAAAAGATAATTGTGATAGTTCTAGATGGCAGCAGTTACATCTGTATTTCCCCTTAAATACCACTTTGCATCCAACAATACATGTTAGATTTTATTGGGATGAGTCTCCTTAACCCTTCTGAACGACAGTCTTTGGCATTCATGTGGCTGTCATTCAAAGAAGCACTTGTGTTCCATGAATTAATTGATCTTTTCCTACAGGGCAAAGCGATCCTTCTGCCTCGGAAAACAAAATGAATCACAGTGTTGGTACTGGAAGAGATTAATTTTACTGTAATTCATTGGTTCTATTAACCAGAGTGCCTCTCAACTACAGCATACAGCATGCACAAACAAACGTACTTTAAACTCACACTGTCAAGTCTGTAGACAATGTGCATTGTGTTAACCTGTAACTGAAGTAATATTACACTGCTTCTCAGAGGCAAAATTGTCTTGAGGGCTGGTGCACCTTTAGCACTGTTCTTCCTCTCAGATACTAATGCACACAAGAAGCCTTCCAGAAGAAATGGAAGACATTAGATTCAGAGGAAAACACTTACCATCTTCTTAACATGAGTTCCTGCCTCCTCCAATACCCATAAAAATAATTCAAAGTTCTGAAGAGTATAAATTATTATACCTATTGCTGAGATAAACAGAAAAGGTGAAGAGTACTGTAACTTAAGCTAAACAAAGACAAATAATTCCCATATGACAAACTATATATTCATAAAAACTTGTTAGCAATGCTACCCTTGCAGTTTTTAAATCTCATTCTCAGACAACTGAGAAGTTAGGAAGGATATTAGTTACTTCTTCAGAACAAAAAGGAGAAACATTACTTACAGCTAAATATAGCCAGGACTATATATAAAATTATCATTTGTCTAAATTAATGAGAAATTCTATCAAATTAATGTTTCACCATAAAAAGTAAGCAGGATAGAAAAGCTGATGCCATGAAAATTAGTGTTTTAGATTACTCAGAAGTACTAGTCCAGTATTCTAATCCCAAAGTTGACTTGATAATATTTGCAGATGCTGATGGATAGCACTGAGGTGGAAGGTCAAATAAATAAAAAATTGGAAAGACAAGGAACAACTACCTTTTCAGTGACACGATGTACCATCATTTAACCTCCCAGGAGATGAGCAGAGGTTCTGGTCAACAGTTTGTTCACAGTCTTCATACTGAGTACTGCATAGCATTTGTTAAAACTCCAAGATTCTAAACCAGCAACATTCACCTAGTCTCATTAAAATCAGACTAGAAGCATGAATGTAATTATGAGTATGATCTCAGAGGAGCTTGGAGGATTTCACTAGATGCCTAAGCTGTTACTATCACCACACGTCTTTGCCAAAAGTAGCAACCCTTTTGCACAGGAGGAGGATGGAGAGGATACAACATACTCCTCTGCATCTTAGCCACATTTTCTTGAAGTGCTTATAAAAATGGTGTTACGTTAAGTAACCAGACTGAGAAGTGGTGCACAGATACATCCTGTTGTGGTATTCCTGCTTTTGGAAGTGGCAATTTCTGCAAGAAGAGATTGCTGGCAGCAGTAGCCTGATACAGCCAAAATCCTTGGACTGTGCTACAGCCCTTCCCTGTGTAATGCCAGCTGTAGAGAAACACAGCACTTATAATAATTTCAAAGTTATGTTGTTTTCCCTCAGTTTCATGGAATTCTATCATTTTAAGACAGCAATTGCAAAATATTTACCCCAGCAGCAACTCTTCTGATTCCACCTGTCAAATGTTACGACTACAAACCAGTCATGTTTTAACTGATGCATTATAAACTGTCACAGAGATGTGCTGTACAGCAGTGAGAAGCTGGACTGGATGTAGAAGAGAAATAATCAGCTTTGTTTTGCTTTAATGGTGCTTTTCAAAATTCCATGTGTCAGTTTTAGGCCTGGGCAGGTAGGCACTTCCATCAACACTTTTTATTTCCATTTTCTCTCTGAGAAATTCTCTTGATTTTGATCAAGGTAAAGCCTTTCAGAAAGCAAAGGTTATGCTGCAAGTAGAAGACACAGCTCTTCAAACAGGTATCTTCTAGTAGCAGGTTAAAGATCTCAAGAAGTCTCCTCCACCTGCAAAAACACCCTTATACTTCCAAGAGATCTCCTTTAACTCTTATGACCAGAACACACCTCCAAAAAGGGGACACTACACAGATCTCCGACTTAGAAGAACAATCCTGAAAGCAAAAACTGATGCAAGCCAAACAAGTACATTTGAAAGCTTGTCACTGACTTTCATTGTGAGCAGGAACAGCTTGTGACCTGATAACAGCATTATTCCAATAGGGAATTTGAGCCACTCTGTGCTGGTTGAATGGGAATGCTCAGCCGAGCTGTGCAGAGAGTGAAAGCACAAACAACAGTCAGCATTCAGACAGAAGAACACTTTGCTGCATTGAGGATGGGGGGAAAAGAGGGAGAAAGCAGCAGGATGGAGCTTTGTGGAACCCAAGCAAACAGAGGCAATAAACCCTATTGTTTTATATGCAATTATTCTTTCGACAACCTCCTCCTCCCATCCACACCCAGTAACCAACACTGGTACTGTCTGGAACAGAACAAAGTGTGTGGCCAAGGAAGCAACAATAAGACAGATTCTCCTCAGGACAAACAAGTCGATGCTGGCACAGAATCTTCCTTTAGCACCCAGGAGGCAGCGTGAGGGTTAAACCACACAGCCAAGAGAACTAGAGAGGGCAGAAATTAGGCTGTCCCTGAATGTTATCTACCTTGAGCGCTTCTTCCAAGGCTAAGGAGAAAGCTCTACTTTCCCTTGTCTAAGAAGAGGCTTGCCAGACTCCATCCTTTTGTAGAATGTTCTAACAATCTTCCCTGTTTTCCAGTGATTCAAGCTCTTAGAGCTAAGGAAATCGGAAGCCAATACTAATCCCAGATCTCAGAGAGTCTAGAGAGGCAACAAGCATTTCTTAAATTTCTCTGCCTACAAGAGAAATTACATCAGCTCCTTGATTTTGGTTCTTGAGAGAGACACTGACAGACTTGAACAGACAGGAAGTGAAATTCTACTTAAAATAGCAACATCCTGCTTCTAAGTTCTCCAAATTAAAAAAACATTGGAACTTCAGTATTTGGCTTTGCCAACTTCTACAACCTGATTTACTTCACATACCAAAGGCACCACTCATCCATCAAAAAAATATCAAAAACATGGCTGGCAAAACAAAATATGCAACACACACCTCAGCATTTATGCTGGTACCTTCCAGGGTACCAATTCTGACTCTGAAAAAACTCCACATGTTAAAGCCATAGTCTATCAAAGACAGTCAGTCCTTCTCCTTTCTGACATCATACTTATGGGAATTCAGCCAAAGGTTTCTTCTTTCCCTAATTCTGAATAAAACTCCTAAAGGATCATGCACAAACGGGCAATATTCCACACCAGATTGCCTTCAGAATTCTGTGCATGTTTGCATCTTAATATAGAGAATTCCGAGACTGCGTAAGGGAAGTACACAGGAAAGCTTTCCAAAAAGAGCAGCAGTGCATTTGAAAGAAAGGTGAAAGAGAAGGAAAGATGAATGTGAAGAGAATGCATATGAACAGATGAAATGACAGAATGACAGAGCATCCAGTATCTAAACAGAAAAAAAAAAAAAAAGAAGGTTGAAAAGCTTCTTTTCTGAGAAACAGGGGAGAAACGTGATGCAAATTTATTTTAAAAAGAAAAAAAAAAGGAAGAAAAAACACAACACCACAATACATGAATCCAAACCAACAAAAGCCCACAACTTTTAAAAGGAAAGCAGCATACATGTAGTTCTCTAAGTGACAGGGAAAGGTGCAACTGCTTTCTGACAGAATGAGGTGAAGGAATGAGAAACACACAGGAAAAAACAAAACTGTTTTCTCCACAACTGTGAACAAACTATCAAATACATTGCAGAGGAATTACATATGAACAGATCTCTCTTGACTCTGGAAGCGGTGAAGATGACTTTGAATTGTCAGAACATAGTAGTTCATCAAGAACTAGATGGCATCTTATCTTAATTTTCCACAAACCACAGCCAGATAATTGAGATGTCAGCTAATCAAAAGCACTATTTATAGGTGCTTCACACACAGAAATTGTAGTCTTTAGAAGAAGTAGCACAGTTAATGCAAATCAAAGTGAGCAACTCTGAAAGGCAGTATGAGCTGACAGAACAAAGACCATTCAAGCTGACCTCAGTGGTCAAAGTAAAACTGACAAGTGTATTTCAGCTGTTTTCAAATGCAGCTAAATAAAAGTATTTGATGAATGAAACGATCAGCAGATACAAGGAACTTTTATATTAAGTTTCAAAGAAAATGAAGATCTTTCCCATTTTAGAAGAGATTACTGGATGGAGGAGGAAATAGCAGCTGTCCAGGAGAATGAACATTAAAAACTACTGTAACCAAAGACAACAGCAACAGCAGCAGGAAGATTTCTCTCCCAGCTGAAAGATTGTTTCTTGCAACAGAAAAAGCCAATCTTACTTGTACAAATCAGTTGGCTGCTCAAAGGTACATCTCTTTTCATCACACACTCAGTCAAGCAAGGAAGAAGTCATAGAAGGATTCTGCAATTAAGACCTTCCATCCATAAAACAGCAGTTAACCAGACTGGATTAACTCTACTCACAAATCCCTTGATTAAACATGTGAGCTCTATGAAGTTGGAGCAGTCTTACACAGATAGCAAAACTTGGCTTACTGTATCTACAAGACTTACAGACTGCTACAAAAAGAAAGAAGCAAATGAGAAGTTGGTCAAATGTATATATAAACTAGCTAAAATCCAACAAAATCCACAACATATTTATTTTTATGTCACCTGAAAAATTAACCGTGTAGTTCAAGTTGCTAACAAAAACAGCTACAAAGAACACATTCCCAACATTAAGAATACAGCAATTAACAATGAATCCAAATTAAAAATAACCTAATATCAGACTGAGATTAATGACAGGACTAGGTACATGATCAGCTCAATGCAGCAAATGGTTAGAATCTCAAAATGAGATGAAACTTAAATATTACCATTTTCATTAAACAAAAATGCAACAAAAGCACAGAAGAGTATCAAAATTCAAATCTACTGGTTGAAGAAGGTTTAAACCGTTTTACTTCAACATCAATATTTTAGTCTGAACCAAATCTAGATGTCAAGACTGCGCAGTGATGAGGGCTATCCAGGTTTGGATTTTTTTTGGTAGGAGTTGTTTGAGGGATTTTGGCTGCTTGTGCAGGTTTTAGAGTTTTTTTAATATGATCGTTTAAGCAGGAAAGTTGGATATTTGCATTCAACAAACACAGCAATTCTGCAATCTCAATGAAATGTAATAACAGATTACTTCACAGGAAAATAAGATGGTCTTGTCTAGACTGGAAGGTTTTGATAGGGTATTTTTCCATGAAGCTGTTAATGACAATAAAGACGCATTCCTAAGACACAGCTGATGGGAAAAAAAAAAATCTTGGTAGTCAATCTTCATACATAAAACATTCAAATATTCTTTATAAATAAGCATCATCACTCTTCCAAAGTCATTAATCCTCATATTTGGAACCATAAGGCCAAAGCTAAAACACTTCCTTGGTCCAAATTTAACAGCAAAAAGTTTTTTAAACCTTGTCATAGTGAAACCCCAAAATAAAGGCATCTTTTTCTGGAGGCACTTTGGAATTTCTGACAGTGGGAAACAGGCAGAGGAGCACTAACAGCTCAATAAGAGCTCAGTGAGACCTCGCAGAAAGAACAGCAGGAATGAAAAAACCACTGAAATATTAAGCTGAGGTTTTGCTGCTTGTCAGTTTTATATCTGTCACAAGGACAGCAAATTTTCAATGCTGCACAAACCTATCAGAAAAGAATAAAAGAAAGATCCACTCTGCCAAGTTACCAGAGTATTAAAAATGTTTCTTGCCAGTGGTGAGGATGAATCAGCAACCACAGATAGAGGACATATTTGATCCAAACCTGAGATGAGAGTTCCAAAGAATAGTTTTACAACTGGCTCAAAAATGAAATGTTCTGTATGTGCACACTTATACTCTAATACTTTTACCTTTAACTAAAACCTTTATAATTCTAGCTATCCAGAAGGACTACATACAAGGAGAGTCAGGCTGGCACAGTCAGTCATTACAGCATGGACCAGTACCAGCAGCTGCACTGACCTCCATGAAGTTCTTCCCACAAACCCAAATTAAAACAAGAAGGAACACACCCTGAAGTGACTTTTATGTGTGTTTGTTTCGAGACCTCGTTATCAATAAAGAGCATCAGCATGTTGCTCTATAAATTAACGAGCAAATTCCTAGAAACTACAGGTGGAGGACCCACGTCATGGAGATTCCTACTTTGCTGGGGTGGAGGTTTTTTGTTTGTTTTGGGTCAGCTGAGGTTTTTTAAGTGTCAGTTGCAAATTCATTTGTTACAAATTACTCGCAGAACATAAACCCCTCAATTTTTAAATATGAGCAGTGTGACCACTGAAAGCTAATTAAATATTGATGGATCATTTTGAATGGTTTGGGTTAGGAGGGACCTTTAAAAATCATCTAGTCTAGTTGGGCCCTGACTTGCAACACATGCAACAAATCTATATTGACATTGTTGAAAAAGCATTAGTTCCCTGGGGAGCTGTGCACCAATACTGACTTTGATCTTCAAATAAATGAATAGACTTACACTGGTTTGGGTGTGAGCTGGTTTCAATTGTCAGAAGTGATTTAGCTGCACAGTATGAAAAAGAGGGAGAGAGAGAAATAAAGAGGAACTTTTTCCTTCTGTACAATACTTCTAATGAAATTCAAAGGCACAGTTCAAAAGGCACCTCTTTATACTGACACTACAGATTAATCAGAAGTTAGGGATATTTTCCTTGTGTAACTGCTCAGCTTTCCATACTACATTATCCTTGTTGCTGAAGAGGGTTGTATCAGCACAGACACATAATTTCTGATACACAACTCTACACAACTCTTCATCCTAAATCAGAAGCACAAATTCTCAGCAACATCCCCACTGGAATACAAACTGCTACAAGACTGAGAACAAAGACATCCTTTCCGCTTCCACTGCTCATCCTCCAGGACGTTCCTTTTCTTAAAGCAAAGTTATGTTAGAAACAAATCACAGCCAAGACCTTGCAACAGTCATCTCACCATACAGCTTTTATGTGGACTCTACCACTGCATTCTGAAGAGCTGGTTTCTACTGATGCTCAATTATCAAAAATAAAAAGGAGGGGAAAGTGAACTTCATTTGCTAATACAATCCATGAATACTGAACTGCATATTCTCTCACACACAGGGACTTCAAGCTTTTATTGTGTTTGCTCTCAGTGTGAAGCAGACTGACAGCAATTACTTTTACATTAGCTGAATTACTGAATCTTGATACTCACCTCCTCTCTCACTCCCCTCCCCCTAATATATTCTTTCATCATTCCTCAGTGTACAGAACACAGATATGCCCTAGAGCTACTTCCTGCTTTTGCATCAAGGGAAAACATCCGCTCCCTGGTCCGGGATTTTAAAAACCACACAGATAGGAACCGTATAAAATCCATCATACTTTTTAATGAGCTTGCTCTATTCCAGCAGTATCAGAGCAAAATAACTGATACCATCTCTGTGGCTGTTTTCCCTCCTTTGATCTCACCAGGGCTAACCTGCTTGCAGCACTTCAGTGACCTCTAACACATAAGACCTGAAATTTCAGCTGCTCATTTCACATTACCAAGCTCTCATTTTTCTCCTCCTAACACGAGTCCCTTCCTCTTCAAGTGGGGAAGGAGTCACTGCATTATCTACAAGGTCAACACTGATCTCCTATGTGAATTTCAGCAGTATTCTTAAAAACATCCCCTAACGTCCAGTAAATAACAATTACAAAAGAAGCAATCCGAACAACATCACTGATAAATTCTGATAAATTGTATATATTGCATTAGCAGCAGTTTAAACAGTGTGTGCACTCAGCATTAATATAAAAATAAAACTGCTTCTCAATAAAGTGTTTTATCACATTACATTATTTTTATTGCATGTTCATTACATTACTTCCTTAAACCCAGGCAGAAAAAAATTACTTTTTCTAGCAGCTCTACCTTAATTTTCTACAGATTATGTAGAGATTTTGATTAGCACAAAAACAATCAAAAATTCTGCTATTTTAAGAAACCATCTATTTTAAGTATTCTCTTATCACACTTTCTGAGCTAAAAGCAAGTTAATATAAAAAAAAACTATAATGAAGAGTCTGAGAAAAGGGCTACTTGAAAGAGGCAAGCAGAAGAGATACCAACAACTAAAATCAGAAATTTTTTCATATTCTTTTACGTATACACACATATTTATATATTTTACATTTCTCTATTTCAAACCCCTATCTTGATCCATTTAGAAGGCAGCTCTAACAACCTTTTACGGCAGAAATATCATTATCTCGATTTCTAGGGGGGAAAAAAAGCCTTGTGCCAGTAATTTTTTAATGAAATTTCATAGAGGTGAAAATATTTTATCATAGTTGACGAAAACTCCATTGGAACCCAGGCCATAAGACATTCACAGGCTACATATTGTCACCTAACAACTGGAAATCTGATCCTGAACATCTCCAATGCAATTGCCTTCTCCTGAAAAACAAACCAGAGAATTAAAATGACTAACACCCCACATGAGGAGGAGAATAAAGACTTTTTACAGACTGGGGAGGATTTTTATACAACAATTCCTCTATGAAGCCACTTTACAGCTGCTTAAAATCTTATTTTTGAAAAAAAAATCAAAGTGAAAAAGATCATGCTAATCATCTTTCCTATGACTATTCTTTATTCAGCTGAAACTGTTCAACCGCTTTCAAGGATGACAAGAATGACAAATATTATTTCTGTTTTTAAAAAATATTACAGCTATTTTACAGAAAGGCTCCGAAATCTCCACCATTTTGAAGAGGGCACACACACACCTAGTACCACCTTCTGGGTGTGCTGTATACAACTTCTGCTAAGCTCAGGCCTCAAAAATGCTTCATTTTAGGCAGGAGTGTAGAGGTGTTGGAGTTTACCAGGTACACTCCACAGGGCCAAGCAGAAGTTCTGACGCAAGCACAGCTCTGGCTGCTGGAGGTCAGGGTGGCCTCACACGCAGGAAATGTCCTCAGGGCGCTCCGATAAGACAGAGGAAGGAGGATGAGGATAAGAGAGAGGAAGGAGGAAGAAGTGGCATCTTTCAATAGTGTAAAGAGATGCAGAGAGGGAGAAAAAGTTGAGGGCAGGGGATAGAGGAGAATTTGGAAGAGATAAAAAAATAACATTAAGAAAGGTGAAAAACAGGAAAAGGGATTGCAACTGGTACAGAATAATCAGGCTTTCACATAGACTGAATTTTTTGATTACTTCTTGGTGTAACATTCCTTTGGTGTGTACAAACAAGCTGCAGTCTTCAACAACAAAGCACCTTTCTCAACCACTAATACAAATCCATGCAGACAACAGCTGTCTGCCAGTATTAGTGATCTAACCGGTTCAAAGAGCACAAGACTGCCTCTGGATCCAAGCTCCCAACTATGATGACAGCAGAGGTGATCAGCGTGATTTCACATAAGCAGCAACATTTCCTCTCCCTTTCCCAAGAGAACAGCTTAAACAACACCTTAGAAAATATCAAGATGAAAAAATACCAATGAAAAAAGCGTTTAAGCGCTATGACGAAGGCTCCAACTGCTTAGCTTCATGGCAGCATTGTTACACAGGTCCCACACCTCATTTAAGGCACTGAACTGTCTGTGCTTTGAACATGAGCAAAGACTGCACAGCACACGAGAGGATTTTCCTTCTTCTACTGCAGAAGCTGGAAGGTGTGTCCCAAACGACACAAGGAGTTGCACAGCTGCTTGGTGATGATGGTAGGTAAATGCTGCTCTCTAGAATCAGGCTTGTACTCTTGCATTTTCTAGATTTGGTAAGCAGTACATTTCAAAGTAGGTTTTCTCCAAGGAACTACCAAACCTACTTTGTTTTCTGCACTTCAACTTCAGGAGGACAGTCTGATGTGTGGGCGCACTGAGCTCTTGCAAATGAGACTCAGGTGTTCCCCAATCACATACAAGTCTAAGTAGCATCAAAATAAAAATAGAACAAAACAAACCCAACCCAAAAGCAACAACAAACAACCTCCCCACAAAACACCACCTCTTCATTTCTCAGACATTTAAGAACAGGCACCAAGCTTGTTCCACTGTATTCATGATTACATTTAAGGTCTTTGCCTTATCTTCCCCTTTTACGTTGTAGAGAACACCATTATTTCACTCAACTCTCCTGGCAAGTGCATTTTGAGTGCAAACTAATTCATTTTAAGGCACTCCACCCATAATGTCATAGAAGAGCTCATAAAACATCAGTTAAGTAAAGTATTTCTTGTATATTTTGGGCATGTGCTGTAAAAAATCTTGGGTCCCCAGACTGGATTAATGTTAAAGTATGTATAACCTACATACATACATACACACACATGCACAGTGTTGGCCTAGTAACACTCTGCAGTGCCATACAGAAAATATAAATGGTTAAAATGCAAGGCACATAGGCAATTTAAAAATAAAACGTTAGGAACCTTAACAGCATAGTACACAAATAATTCACCTATTCTCATCAGTATCTAAGACATCTTTCAAAAATGCTGCATTAAAAATGCTTTTAATAAAACTGTTTTCATTCAATATCTCCTAGAAATTCTACTCCTAACTTCACTTCCTTGTGCAATATCTCTGTTTGTTTTTAAACTACAAGAATCACCATTTAAAGATATGAAAAACAATGAACTCTATCTACCTTCCTTCCACTCCCATTTTGCAAAGAAACATCAGACTGAATCATGATGATTTGGGAAAGTCATCATCCAAATGAGCTTGAAAGAAACCAACGTGAAGGATCACAGCCCAGGGGAAGTATGGGTGGGTAAAAATTAAAAATATGGCCTTTGCTACCAAGTTAGAATGTTCAAAAACCTTTCTAGACCTTTATCAGTGCAAGTTACTCCACCGGTCCTTTATTGCTTTCCTTGATCTTTTCCACCATGAACCTAAAAAAGGCTAATATTTGAACGACAGATTAAACAGAAATTAGAGAAGTCTCACAATACAAAGCTAGTAAGACATAAATGCCCAGGAAGAGTATAAGTAAACAAAAATAATATTAAAAAATATATTTCCTATGACTTGCCTTACTGAATATAGATTTTTCTCCATTCAGCAATTCCAAACCCTACATCCCGATAGAGCACTATGTTTAAAATCTTATCTGTTGTGACAGAAGACAGAAGTTGAGGGCTGTGTCAGCGAGCAGGCAAACCAACCCTAACTGAGTCTTCTCCAATGCCCCCAATTAAATGTGCCGGTCTGGGATGCCGGCCTAGTGCCAGCAGCACCGGAGTTCACCCGGATCAATACAGCTGAATGAGCTGCACAGGGGTGAACGCATTTCAGCATGAACGGGAGAACTAACTGAAAGTCGATAGTGAAAAGCTAGTGCTTAATCCTGTAACACACAGGTAGAGCAGTTGTGCGTCGTTCCGATAGTGGCCCGCAAACTAATCTCTCAAAGAACAAAGGGACGATTTATTTCCTACGACATTCCCAACATCACTGTATTACAACAGGTAAAAACGTGTAAAATGTCTTCCCCCGTAACGCATTATATTCAGTGGTTTCGGCGATGCTGCTCTCAGGTTCCCCCACGGTCCAGCAGCATTTCCGCTGCCGTGCGCGAAGTGGGCGGCCTGGGGACACCCAAACGCCGCTGTTCCGGAGCACCGTCAGCCGCTGCCTCCAGACGCCGGCCGGTGGGTGCACCAGGCACCTACCGACAGCTGCTGGCTTCTTTTGTTCCCTGCTATCCGTCGTTTTCCGCCGGGCACCGCGCCGGGCAGAGGGAGCGGCGGGCAGCGGCGCTCCAGCGACGCCCCGGGGCGCATCGCTCGGCGAGCCCGCGCCTGGCACCGCCGCTGCCTCGCCCCGCTTAACGGGACAATTCATCCCGCATCCTCCCGCCCCGCACAGGTAACGGGCGCTGGCCACCGCGGGCCGGGCATCCAGCGCATCCCCTTCCCGAAGCCCGCGGGTGACACCTCACGGGCAGCATCTGCAGAGCGCAGCCGACCCCGCGGCTCCACCGACCCCGCGCCGCGGCCCCGGCGGCCGCCCCCGCCCGGCGGGGCGGTGCTGGCGGCGCGGGTCAGCCCAGCACAGCCCGGCACAGCCCGGCACAGCCCGGCACAGCCCGGCACAGCCCGGCACAGCCCGGCACAGCCCGGCACAGCCCGGCACAGCCCCGCCGGCCGCCCCGCGCTCCCCGCAGCTCTCCCCGCCGCAGCCCCTCGCAGCGCAAGCTGGGCGCCCGGGGCGGAGGTCCCTCTTCTCTCTGCCCGGCCCAGCCCGGCGCCACCACATCCCAGATGCCCGGGGAGGGCCGTGCCCGGCGGGAAGGTGGCGAGGCCGCGCAGCCGGTGCACGGGGAGGGCTCGTAACCGTGTCAGCCCCGCGCGGGATCACCCAACGCGGCAGCACCGAGGGGCGTCCCGCCGCCGCCAACCCCGACCTCTCCGCCCGTCACATGAAAGCAATTATTGCCTCGGCCGGGGGAGGGGAGAAGTTAAAAGCCGTGAGCCGAAGGAGCGGAGGCCGGTGGCGGCCACCTCCCTCCCGCCGCCCCCAGCGGCACCCGCACCCCACCCGCCCCCCGGGAGCCCCGGCCGGCCCGCGGCACCGCCACCCCGGCGGCCTGGACTCACCCATTTATGTCGAGCTGGGCTTCGCCTGGCAGCGAGAACAGGCTGAAAGTTTGGGGCGGGTGGCCACGGCGAAGGCAGGGGGCGAGGGACCGCCCGAGCCGCCGCGCGGAGCGGAGGCGCTGACAGAGCCGCTCCCTCCTCCGGCGGCCGCCGCGCTCAGCACCCGCCGCAGCCGGGCTGCATCCTGCGGGCAGCGCCGCGGCTCCCTCGGCGTGTGCGGGGAAAATACACAGAAATCAGGAGAGAGAACGGGCTCAGCCTTCACCTCCTGCAGCCACCTGGGGCCCCGATGCCGCGGGGCAGAGCAGCCCGGGGAGAACGCGCCCGGGGGGAGCTCGAGCCGGGGGCGGCCGAGCCGGGCGGGCGGTGCGAGGGCTCGGGGGCGGCTCGGGCTCGGAGCGCGGGCAGCGATCGCCGCTGCTGCTGCTGCTGCTGCTGCCGGGGCGAGCAGCCGCTCCGGCTCCGGCTCCGCGCTGCGGGAAGTGTCGCGAGACTGCGCCAGAGCCGCTGCGCCGCCTCGGGCCGGCGGGAGCGGCGGGGGAGGAGGGCGGGGAGCGGGGGAGGGAGCGGGGCCGTGGTCCCGGCGGGGGCAGGGGCGGCGGGGAAGGGGTGGTTCCCTCCCTCTCCGGCCAGGACTCGTCGGCCGGGCACGGGGAGGGGCAGGGGCTCGCCCCGTGTGGGCGCTGGGGGAGGATGGAGCGCGCTCCCGAGCGGCGGGACGGGCAGTACCTGGGATTCCTGGCACACACCTGGGATTCCTGGCACACACCCGCCCCGTCCCCGCACGGCCCCGGGAGTTGTGCCCGCTCCTGCCCCCGGGCCCTGCCTTCAAGGATACGCGCCGGCACCTCCGCCGGTGCCCCTCCGCTCTCCCCGGCTCTGCCCGTGAGAGAAGGGGCGGGCGGGGGACAGCCTTCCTTCCCCACACCCTCACAGGTTTGGCTTTAGAGGCCGCCAGGGAAGGCAGGAAAGAGAGAAGCTAAGACAGACAAAAAGATTAAAGAAGAGTGCATGTATGGTGGTGGTGATGTTTCGCTAAAAAGAGGAGAGGCGCACAGGAGCACTGATTGTTCTTACTGCAGGGAGATGAGAAGCCCCTGCTCCAGTAACACCAGGGAAAGGGAGAGCAGTCACTGCGCACTCATCAATGACATGACTGCCCAGAAAGGCACCGATTGAGGCGGGAAGAGGCTTCTGCACAGGCACCTCTTCTCACAGGTCTTTACCCTTGGAAATAAACTACGGTAGTAGTAGAGGAGAAGCGCAGATTTTAAAAAAAAAATCTGGTAAAAAAGATAAAGTATAGATAACATTTTACAGCATTAGCACCTTGATTATTAGTGAAAGGTTATGCAAAAAAGCCCTGTTTAACCTCAGATAGGTAATTTGTGTATGAAGACAGAAAACTGCCACGACCGTAAAGGATACATTTTTGCACTTCTCCACTCCCTGCACAACAGACTTTATTTTGAAAAAAGTTTGGGGTTTTTTACCCTGAAAATGACAACAGACATTAATAAGCACTGAATCAAATCACGGAATTATTTATAAGTAAAAATTTTGTGAAAACATTTATTGTCTGTAGAAACAAAATTTACATTTATTTTATATAAACTATGTTAAACATACATATAAACATACCTACATCTTACTATATATACTTATGAATGAGGCTTTTAGATATGAGATAACATTGTCAAAAGCACCGTTGTGGACTCAAAGACTACAGACTTAAACTGCATTTGCATTTAACTCCAGCTTCAGTAGTTCAAAATTGTCATTTCTTATCCACACTTAAAAATAATTACATTAAAGGCTTCTAACAGTGTGTTTGTATGTGTACATATATGTGCACAAACACACATTAGACAGTCCTTGTGAAACTACAGTATAAATAACGCCAACAATCTATTCCTTAGAACTGGACATTAGTTCCCCCCATTCAACTTGGGGCAAAAAATTCCTGCTATTCTTAAAACAATGAGGCTTTTTTTATTCCATGAAGAACGTACTCGAACTACAACTGTTTCCACCCTGTCTCTTCCCCTCAATAATAAAGACATAAGAGAAGCCAGTCACAAAATGAAAGCCATCAACTACATTATTTACAGAAAATGAAGTACTAAGACAACATGAGATTTAAACTTCTTAGACAAAATTCAGGGCAATGAAGAGTGAGCAGAAGAAAACTGTATGAAAGTGGCAGGCAGCACAGAGCTACTACACCACGTGGCTAAATACCTACTCAAAATCCGCCCAACAACAGAAAACATCAGGCACGGAAGGGGCAGGTGTTATGACAATAGTTTTCTCTGAGCTTGACACTGAGAATTTTATGCTCACAAAGCCTGAAACAGAACCAATGCTCATGACTATCCTTAAGGTCTATTAAGGAGTCAAGTGTTACGAGGAGGCTTTCAGAGATCTTGAAATGGCTTTTATTACTTCTTTCCTTCATAAGGAGGCTGAAGAACTTCCTTATCTTCAAATCCTGCAGCAATGGAATGAAATCTGTCAAGGGTCAGAGTTATGTGCAGAAACATCCTTTTTTTTTCTCCAGATTCATTAGGATGCAAGTCTGAAGTCTTTCTTTTAAGAGGGCTCTCCCATGAAGAACATTGGAGATTGATGTTCAGATCCTTAAAGAAGGGCAAGAGGCATGTTTCTAACACAGCATGGGAAAAGCTCTTCTTTCCGAAAGCAAGGAAATGAAAGAACACTCTCCATTTACAGCCTAAGGTAAATACTGAGAAATCAGTCTCTCTTTGTTATGATTTTTAATCATCTTCTCCAAGCAATTCTAACTATCCTTTTCCAAGACATAGCAAAAAATGACCTTCCGATGCATAACAAGCAAGTTTTGAGAACTCTGCCTTTTTTAATGCCATAACAGTGTAATCTTGGGATTTTTTTCTGTTTTTAAAGCAACCAAGTTCATTTAAAGAAAACTCAGCATTTCACCCTGAGGCCCGAGGGAAGAAGGCAGCAGGTAAACTGTTACACAACAGGCGACTGATCAGCTGAATTTATCTCAACCTCTGCTATCAGTTACCTGAGTTGAGACAGTTATGTCCAGGTCTCAAGACTATCTAAATCCATCAGGTAAAATGATTTTAAACATGTAAGTAATTACTAGAGTTAAGGCAGGCTTGTAGAAGCCTTGCAATGTGTTGTTTCTTACTAGACCCAGAATTTTGTGAACCTTGTAAACTCAATCATCACAAAGTTTAAAATAAGGTTTCTAACCAAGCTATGCAGAGATTAAATCGATCAGCAATGTAACTGCTAACACCATAGCAACTTAGTATTTCAGACACTTAATAGGAAGACTCTAGTCATATTAAACCCATTGCATTTTGGATAGCAATTAAAAAAACAATTTCACATGTGAAAACTTAGAATGACATGAGCATTTAACAGCCATTTCAAGCTAAACAAAAGAAAGGCAATTCACATTTGTATTTTCAAAGTATAAAACAGAAAGCTAGAAAGCTCTTAAGACAATCACATTTTCAACTTGCCCTTCCAATGCAAATGCAGTGACTTTACTAATAAGAGTCACTGTTTTCCTACTGAGGCTTACACATTTGAAGTAAACAGATATTTTAACAAGAACTGTTATCAGTCCACGCTCCCATTAGAAAGAATGCAATGATCAGGATTTCACTTAAGTCTTTGTACAGGTGTTTACTACAATGCAGTCACAATACAGAAAGGCACCAAGTTATTCAAGTAAATTGACCTTTCTTCTACTTAACACTTTTTCCTGTTTCTTCATAACCCAACCAGTAACTTCAATACATTGCTCTGAACCAAACATTATTTTCCAGTTCAACAGAATTTTCTGTGCTGTAAGAATAAATAATCTGATTTGGGTGTAAGTATGTAGACACAGGCCCCCGTAAATTCACAAAGATAAATCTACATAGCAAAGTCTCACACCAGATATAGAGTAGATGCCTCTAGCACCTAAGCCATGTATTTTTATAAAATTCATTCATTTCTGTATGCATTTTATAAAATTTAGGAAGTTTTATCATGGCAGAACCTCAAATTACTGAAGTTATCAGTCAAGAATGTGATTTGAACAAATGGTATCACCTTACATAAAAGCTAAACCAACTGAAACAGTGACTACATTTCACATTACATTCATCTTGAGATGGGTAAGGGTAGGCGAAGGGTGGGGGGAAAATCAAAGTCAGCAAACATGTCAAAAAACTCCCCAACTTCTTTGTAATATGTTGGTCACAGTTGTAGAAATAAAGCAGAAAGGTAAACTGTTAAAGTACAAAACAAATTAAGAGTTGCCTACTCATGCATAGATAAAATAAGAACGCACAAAATCAGAGGAGTCAGTCACATGTTTAGAACTGGTTAAAGCAGCATTAACTGACTGAAGTCTGACTACTTCAGCATTACTTCCAAGCAGTGTTAGCAGAACTGCCATGTCAGAAGTTTCTTCATGTATCCACTTTTCCCATTTGCTCAACAATGAGTTCACTTCCAGGCTTTAGTAAGAACACTGCAGGAAGCTTACAGACACAGTAGTATCCTGTTGAATAAGACAATGCAGCTTCAGTAGTTTGTCCTTTATCATATATGGTTTCACTTCTTATGTCTTTCACAGTGCACATTCAGAAGTTGTGTGAAAGGCTTGTTGGCTTGAGGCTAAACCTGCCCTCATTTGCAGGGCACAAGCAGTGCTCTCCTGCCAGGAGACTCATCACAACTGCAGCTACTCCACATTTGCTTTGGGATTACTCACTTAACTTGTGGCTTCAATGCCTTATTTTCATCTCCCAGTAACTCTACACAGGATAATTCTGCCAGATTCATCACTGACAGCATAAGTTAAAAACCACTTTCTTATCTGCAGAAAGTTGCCCGCCTCTATCTGGCCACGGAATTTCTTTCCTTTCACTTCCCATTTTGTGTATGCATGTGAGGTTACTGAAAAACTAGTTAAATCATTAATGATTGTTATTTAAACCGAAGACCTGTGTTTTAGAAACAAACCATCTGTTACTGTTGAATGACCATAACATCAATGAATGTGGCACACTTCCAGTCTTATTCCCTATGAAACGCTAAGCAGTGCACCCCGTGAACTGAAGATCTTACGTGACGCTATTTTAGTTGTTCTGAGCCATAACCACATTTTCAAATAGTCTCTCTACTGAAGGTATTGTGGAAAAAAACGTTACAAAAAAAGCATGCAGAAATCACATCCTGACTTTCCACCCAAAAAGAAAAGTTTCCTGTCCCCTGAACATACCTCTAACCCATTATTTGAATTCTGATCTACTAGCCACAACAGAGACTAGCCTGCATTCTATATAGCTAACACATCTTGGAAATTATGGAAATACATTAGCCTGCATGTATTATGGATATTGTGAACAACTTCCTTCTTAAGAACATCTCTTCAAACTACATTTTTATGAATCTTTAATTTACCATCAGCAAAAAGTCCAAACAAACCTGTAATACAGCCAACACAACCCTATCATAGCTTATGCATTAAGGCAAAGGCTATAAACTGGAAACAGATACAATATTGTTTATAGCTGCTTATGAAACAGGTCTGGCTATTTGGTTTTGTGCTCAGCCCAACAATATTGCAGTAAGGTAAACTTCAGAGAATCACTGGCATTTGAACAAAATTACAAGCTATCTGCATTTAAAGCAGTTTCAATTATGAACAGCTCTGCTAGAAGACATGCTTTCAAAAACTTACATTTTTTGTTTTTCTTGTAATTAAATACTTCAGACCCCAATTTCAGAATCCAGAAAATCACCAAATCAATTATGACAAAAAAACATTAGAGAAATGTGGCTCGGTCAAGAATCTCATACACCAAAATATAATGGGACAGAATAATTTTGAGTACAGAACAACTAATCCTCTAACAAACCCAAGCATGCTTTCAGTGCAGTTAAAAGCTACTGCTACATTACTTTACATACCTGCCCGTTCCCATTCATTTTAATCAAACGCTGAAAGTTGTCCCAACATTCTAACAATTTACAAATGTACATACATATCAGAAACCCAAGTATATTATTAAACTAAAGTAATACAAAATACTGTTTTATGGAAATGACTGAACAGAGGTGTAAAATCTATTGCACAACCTAAAAGGTCATTACTTGGAAAATCCTGAGCTAATGTGCTATTACCAAACAATTCAGGCACTTTTTTTTTTCCTTTTTATTATTACATAAGCAATAAACTTTCAACATATAAACCTCTGGGTATAACAACTCAAGTTCCACCTGTAACAACATGCTGAGAGAAGAAGTATTTAATAAATAAGACTCCCTTCAGTGACTTCCTTACTTGAGACTGGTATGCAAAAGGAACTAAAAGGTACACACTATGATGTTTCAGTTGAACACTGTACTTTAAAAGCAATTATTAAAACTGTAAAAAAGTTCCGCAGCATTCAAAATAAAGTTATTTTTAATCAAGAAAGTTACAGTGTTAGTTCCTTTATCCTATTATAAGTCTTGACAAAGTTGTCAAAAAATGAACAGATGCTCCCTTTGCTGTGTTATCTGTTTCAACTTCAGGATCACAGTTCAGTTCAGGTTTCTGCTGCAATATTTAGATTTCCCTACAGAGAAAAAAAATAATTACTCTCGATTTGTAACAGCAGAAAAACCCTCTCAACTTTCATAAGTACTGTATTATGGTCTGTAACATGCAAAATTTTTTCAATTATGGATTTAAACAGCACAATTGTAAAGACTGTACGCTAAACGATGCATAAGTATTATTATTTCAAATGAAGTAAAGTGAAATAAAGACGTTCAGGCCAGTTTAACAAATTTTGACAAGTTTAATTGTTAAAATGGGCAAAATGCTAGAGTTTGAGGAACAGCTTTGGTTTTTAAGAATTAGCCAACCAGCAACCATTATGCTGTTAGGAAAATGGTTGTCAGACTTATTTTCAGCATTTATTTTACTTAAACATACTTGAACTCATCAGGCCTAAAAAAGAAAAAAAAAATCAAAATTCAGAACTCATTATGATTCTGTGATTCAAATCATACTATCTAGTAGCCAGATTGTGTTAAGCATGTGCTACAGGTTCCAGACAAGAACTTTAATAGCCAATTATAGAACAACGCTGGAAATTATTGGGGAAAGCTCACTACAATAAAATTATAACACTTCTATACCCATTTTACAAGTTCATCATTTTGGGGGGGTAGGGGAGATGGGATGGAATCTTTCTCCACCTATTTTCCACTCATTTCAATTCAACTTAGCCTTCAGAGATAATACTTGTCCAGGCCCATGTATATATGAGGCATTTTCCAATGTATGTCAGTAACAAGTGACCCATTCACCCTGCCCCAAGTGTTTGGTTTTCTTTGTGTTTTGTTTTTCATTCTGTGTGTTTAAGGTTTTTGGGGGGGCTTCCCCCCCCCCGAACTGGGCTGTAAACTTGAGGGTTTTTTGAAAACAGCTGTAAGAACCTGTGCTCTAAGGTGCCTCTGTACCTCTAATCCAACTACAATTTCTTACTTATGCAAGTGTATTTACTTGTAGCTGGATGGACATAGATTTCCAAAACAAGAATTCATACAGGAACACAGAACTGCAAGGGGCTGTGTGGGTCATCTAATCCAACTCTCTGATGTCACCAGTAACTTCATACTACTTTGATCATATTTGTTCAATTCTAATACAGGATTTAGAATGTTTTAACTGCTGACCCTCACAAAAGCTGTAACATTTTATATGGTTCAAAAGTTCTTCTGCAGTTCAACATTATTGTTGTTGCATACACACTGAAAATCAAAACATCATAAAACAGATATGCCTATTCCAGTTTAGGCTTATCAAACCACTTTACATAGACATTATATAGTGTAGCATGTTTTATTCAGAGTGGCACACCAGTGCATACTTGAAAGCAAATGATTAATTTAAGGTAATATAACAAAGAGGGGAAGCACACAGATGTATTAAAAAAATAAATACCCTTCACTTTGATTTAAAACCATAGAATATTATTTTCCACGGAAAGCCACTTTCTTGTCCTGTCAGTAGGAAGAGAAATCAGCTGAGTTCAAGAAAAGAACACTGAAACAGGGGCAACCACAGAATCTCAGAGGCCACCTCTGATTTGCAGCTACCCAAAGCAAGTTTCAGCAAGTCTCCATAGAATAAAAATGGAGGAAACAGGAGGACACAACCAAGTTTGCCTGTAAAGTACAAAGAGCCAATATTCCAGAAATTCCCATCCAAGTTATTCCACGAGGATTTAAAAATTGAAATGGATCTTATGAATATGCATATTTTATAAATGGCTTAGTAAAAAAAAAAAAATTAATCCAACTTACCTTTTCTTTCCTCAAAAATCCATCTCTGAATTTATTAGTGGCAAATCCCCTTACACCAACAGAACGTAACCGCTGGTACTTAGCCTGAATATATAAACCCTTCTGTACTAAGCCTGATTTATAATGGGATTGCAAACGGCCATCTGCGGAGTTGCTCTGGGGGAAGGGAGGAAAAAAAATGTGCAAAATGAGGGCACCAAAACTCAAAGTTCATTTTACAGTTATACACATGTAAAACTTACAGCACCCAGTGACAGAAAGCGCGCAATGGGAAGGGCACACCCTCTGCCTTTACTTCCATTTATTATTCCTCAGACCATCAGCTACCACTTGGCTTGAAGACCTGCTGCATTACTGTTTAAAACATCTGAAATTATCTTCCTCTTAGAAAAAAAGCAAATGTATTGTACAGTGTTTAAACGTGGGGTTTTTTTCAACTTTTAACAAGAGGCACACTCCATCAACAAAAACTTTCGGGTAACACCTCACTGCCACCAACAAATTCAGTCATGCTGAGCTTGCAGTGGGCAGGTGTCGAGTCTAGAGAGTCGTAACAGAAGCCAGTATGTATGTTTTTCCTATAATTTAAGGTCTTACAGTCTGAACATACATACATTGCTCTATGCCTTTGATACCCCCAGACTGGAATACTGTAAACTAAGCGAGTATGAGACTAGGAGTGGAGGCCACAGAGATACTAAAAGGCTTAACAGTGAATGGCATTATAAATACCCAGAGAGAATACAGCAAGATCAACACTGACCATAGCAGCTAAAGTTAGAAAAAATTTTTATTACTGAGCCCTCAGATATGCAACAAAATAGGTGGTAAAATCTTTAGATTACGAAGAACTCTGTCATAATTTCTGATAGTTTTGCAGTACTGCCATTTAAAGTTTTCCAGCACAGTCCTGACATAAAGCATTCATGTATCCTTTAATCTTTTAAATTTAGTTTCTCCACTGCATCCAAATTTAAACAATGGCTTTTCAGCTAAAATCAGAGGAAACTTCCTGACCATATAAATTCTTGTCTTTCTACAAACACCTTTGAAGGGTAGGAGGAAACAAAATATATCACAGAAATAGCCCTTCTTAAGCGTGACACAATTACTTTGGCAAAATTGGTCTCCTTTTGAGAGAGTAAGGATCACTTCAAGAAAAATCACATGCTCTGAGGTTGCAATAACTTTAGTACCAGTTTTTCCCCTGCGTTTTCCACTGTGTGGCTGATGAACAGCTAAGAAAGGACTGTACATGTAAAGAATAGAGGTTTCTTTATGCAAATGCAGAGGTTTTGTTATTTCCCAAGTCATTTCACCCACCTACTTTGTTGGAGAGAACTGAGAAGCTGGCCCCATCATTCCCCCAAGGTTACTCTGATGGAGGACACTTGCAGAAGGCCATTAAATGCCAATGCCTTTCCTGAAGAGTATCAGAGTGCAGGCACAAAAATTTTACATGCTCTTGGCTGTATTCAGTGGGTATGTGCCTACCACAGGGAAAGCTGAAGGGCACTTTAACGCTGGATTAACATCCTGAACACAGTTAAAAGTTCTCTTTTCCCCTACAGCTGCTATGGTTCTCTTTGATTTCAGTGGCTAGAAAGGGGGCCTTGGTGGTCTGCCACTGAACTTGTATGACAGTAGGTAAAAGAACAGAACAAATATGAGATGGGGAAAAGCTGCAAGAGATTGAAAATTCCATTACAGCCAGCTTAGATGTTTCAACTTAAGTATCTACATGTTCCAGAAGTGGGGAGGGAGGGGAATAGCAGTATCATTAATGCAGAACAGAATCTGCTGTAGACAAAGTTAAGAGATGGCATATACATTTAGCACACAGGCACCTCAGTCACACATAGCTTAGAGCAAAACAAGGTGATCTACAGTGTGTGTAAAACATCAGTAACTTCTGGTCTAAAAGTAAGAAAAAATCTGCTAAAGTAGCATTTAGTTTTACATTAAGACTGTTTTATAAATAATGCTAATGACAATCCCTATGAACAAATGGTCTCAAGCTCTAAAATAAGGCTGCATGAGCAAATAGATACCACTTACTGAGTCTGGCTGTGATGGAGTTAGTTTGTGACTAGAACTGCACTGCTAGCACGCCAGTGTTTTGGTTACTGCCCAGCAGTACCTGTAGAGCACCAACACTTTCTCTTCTTCCCCCACTCTGCCCCTCAGCAAGTACACCAGGGAAGAAGCTGGGAGGGGACACAGCCAGGACAGCTGGCCCAAGCTGAGCACAGGGATGTCACATGCCATATGACCTCCTGTTGTCTCTCTGGCAACAGAAACTGAAGGAAGGTGGTTTTGGAGCAGGCAGCCACTGCTTGGGGACCAGTTGGGTATCAGTCACCTCGTGAGAGGTGGTGAGTGACTGCCTTTGCATCACTTTTTTCTTCCTTTTTTCTTCACTTGTTAAACTGCCTTCATCTCAACTCGAGTTGTCTCACTTTTGCTCTCCATATTCTCTCTCCCATCCTGCTGGGAGAGGAATGGAGCTGAGGGGAGAGTGGGCAGCAGGTGTGTGGTGCTTAGCTGCTAGCAGGGGTGAACCCACCACAGCCATTAATATACTGACTTGTGTTTAAAAAGTGAATGCAGTTTAGTTTTAAAGATCACTGTGCACGTACTTAAAGTCTGGCTCGTGATTCATTGCCAAGTGCCATTACAAAAAAGATCCTTTACATTTTGCAAGACTTCTCCAAATCCTTTATATTTCAGAACAGCAGTTTTTATCTTTTTCCCAAGAAGTTAAAGGTACAGCAAGACCTTATGCTTTTTAAAAATACTCTAAGTAACACCCATTTTTTGCTTATTAAGTTTAAATGCCCCCATTATATATTAATCAGGAAAAAATGTGTGGGGTGTGATTTTTTGGGGAGGGGGGGTTGGAATGGCAGACAACAGGATTCTCTCAATGTGTTTTTTTGGTGGGGCTTTGTTTTTATGTTGTTCGTTTTTTTAAATAATCAGTCAAGAAAGTCCTGAGTGTAGAAGATACTCATATAATCTTAATTTCACCAACAGCATGAGAAGGAAAAGCCCCATTACACAGGAGGAAATTAAATGTAAAAAAAAGTTGATGAAATTAAGTGAAATCAGCACTGCTGTTTCCAAGGCAGTGATAAAAGTGCTATACAAATATGCAAACTGCAGTACAAGTGCATATGCTATTTTCCCTACAAATATTAAAGCTCCATGGGACAGATCACTGGATACAATGATATTTGTATACTCTGTGAGATGACAACTTAAATGGACAGTTTCATGCTTGTCCAGTCTCCAGCAGAACTGCAGGCTGGTGTAAATGAAGGGAGCATCCACTATCAACACTGCCTCAGAGATCTGGCAGCCAGTGCCACAGACACTTCTATCACCTGGTGGCTGACAATACAGAGGGGATACTGATCAAGAGGCTGTGGTGTGCTTACATGTTAAAACAGTTTTATCAGGCTGACACTTTAAAATTGTTAACTTCAGCTCAGAAAAAGACTTTACTCCAGCAGAATAAAGACAGCATTTTTTGCTACTACTAGCTTAGCTATCTAAGAGTGACTGGCAATGCACACCTAAATAGGAGAGCCTAAAAGCTTGTTTATGCTACAGCTGTTACGTTTAGCTGGGGGGGGAGAGAAGTAAAATCAAACATAACAACAACAAAAAAACCCAACACACACACACACCAAGCCACATAACCTATACTGACTCTCCCCTTCAAAGTTTCATCCAAAAATTACAGTTACTTAGCCATTAAAATTTTACTTCAACCTCACTGTCTACAAAACAGGAAAGATGACTACCTATTCTGTGTATTATTTTACTCCTGAGAAAACACCTGTTAAAAAAGTAGGGGTAATTTTAAGGTAGAAAATTAGTGTAAGTTGTTCTAGATTTGATTATTACTTCTTACATAAACAGCTCTAACTGGACCCATACATATCATTTCACTGTTAGAAGAAGAGGAAGAGTGTTTTGTTTTTCTGCTGAACCCAGGACAGATTTTGCAATCAAAAGGCCTTAGAAAGCCATTGCACTACCCCAGAAAGTAGCTGCCCACCCCTTTAACATCTTAAAGCCCTGAGAATAAAACTTCACTTCCTTCAATCTTTTTTATGCATAGCTAGCAGTACACAAGGTACCCACAAGAGATTAGCTCCCCAGAAATCCCGGTCTGAATGGGTTAGTAATACAGTTCTGAAAGTAATAACTTCTGTCTTCCAGTCTTCGGAAATACTCTGGGCTTGTCACGTGAAGGAAAGAAAGCTGAGCAGCTTGGGTTTTTTTGATAGATGAGCTTTCTAGTCACTGCTCAATTTCTGCAATTCTCATTCTCAACTTTGCAGTTATCTTATTAATTTCAACTGCAGGGACACAATACTGGACAACCCTGCTCAATCCACTGCCAACCCTCTTACTTACCAAAAGCTAAGCCTCCCATTATTCCAATGGAGACAATTCAGCTATGATGACACTATTTTGCATGGCATTTAATACCTTCAAAAGTGTGTCCCCTGTTACTAAACTCAACAGGTTCGTGCACCGTTTATGTACAAACAACTAATAAAAGCTGATCTGTACCTTAAAGTGCCTTCTGATGGGTCCTGCGTTTTCAAGGTATCCTCTAATGCGTCTGGGAGGGTAAGCATCACTTGGTTTTGAAGAATAGTAAGAATTCTAGTAGGAAAACAGAGTTATAGTTTAAGGTTACTAAGTTATTCAAGAGAAAAATAAAAAATGTTCAGGTTATACTAAAAATATTGCCACATTTTCAGTCTTACAGCGTTTGACACAATGACGCTGTTTGAAGAAACGGTGTATCAGGAGCACAGTGCAGGCTAGCTGAAGGGGATGGCAGAGCCACACACTGTTAGTGTAGTCACCTCCACAACAACCAAACAATTGTATAGCATGTTATATTGGTACTTTAAAAATTCTACTTTTAACTCTGTGTTTCAGGAGAGCATCTGAGGATTACCTGCCCACCACAGAAAACCAGACAATTTCAAAAGCAAGTCACACAGACAACTGGCATTGAAATTGTGTCAACACCCTCAACAGCTGCAGCCAAACAGCCATGGTGGCCTAAAACAGAGCACTCCAGCCACTGACCTACCTGTGCATTTTGGCCCTTTTCCAGCTTTCCCTATGACAGCCCCCTCCAGAGGATGTTGTTCTCTTCCATCATTGAGTAGGATCATAAATATTTACAGAAGCACTGGCATATACTGCATTAAAGTCATCTAATGCAGACAGAACGGACTTACTGATGCACCCTTAGCAATCGTATCAATTTTTTTTATGTTCCATTCTTGCACAGAAGCATTCCAATGCTGCTAAAATTTCCTTTGAGAAACTGGACTTTGGGAGCTTGAAATATATTTTTAAAAGAACCTAAGAAGAGAACTGTCCTGAAATATTTAATATATACTAACACCTAATAACAAATGCAAATGCATATTTTACTGTTCACAGAACTTCTGTTCACTAACAAACTACTAAAACTCTCCAAGAACACTGTTACTAATTGAGGGGGTGGGGGTGTATAAACATAACAGAATGGTGTCAGAATCCAAGTTAACTTTAAACCAGGATTTAGTTTGGGTTTTTTTTTCCTTTCTTGTTTTAGACTATACGAATATCTACAACTCAACTATTTAGCTTCTTACAATGCCTTGACAAGAAGGGATTCGGAGAACAGAAAATGAGAGGAAGAAAAAATTTAAGGAGTGAGGTCAAAGTGGTTTTTTCAAGAAAAAGGTATGGAAAATTAAAATTAAATAGGGAAAACAGGAAATTTGCAACTCTCTTCTTATTCTAAGTATATGAAGACACTCCACAAAATCAAATTAGCTTTAAAGCTGGGAATTCGTCAAGATGAAAAAAAGTATTCAAGAAATTTCCTGGTTACAGTTACAAATAAACCTCTAGAAATTAAAGCATGCTTTAACTAGCTGTGGATACAGCCTTTCCCACTCTCACCTTCCTCAAGACTAAAGTACACTCATGGAAACCCAAACATTAGAACTACTTCATGCAAAGATACAGCAACCTACTTCTCAGAAACTTCCTAAAACAGAGGTTTTAAATTAAAAAAAAAAAGTATTTGTTCTGATTTTCTACTTCCCTCTTTAGCTATCCTCATTTTGTCAGTAGAGTACAAGGCCAGATAGACACTTTTTACAATCAGTGTTAGACAGACAATCGTACCTTTAAGACGTAAGTTCTTTTCAAGTTTAAGGTCAATCCCCAATTACTGGATATTAACATCACAAATGTTATATTTTGAGAATTTTTTTTCCCACTTGTCTGCAAAGCAGCCTCTGCATAGCTGGCCATGAAGAGTCATTTCTTCTTTAGGATGCCTTGCATTTGTACTGGCCATGCTTTCACAGCTACTGTTGTTCCAAAGGGAACAACTCCTTACTGCAGTGCAGGACTTCCTAAAACCTGCATGTTTGCAGTTCACTATTAAGTATGAAAATGCAATCTTCCTGAATCTTCAGGACATTTAACAATAACTCACTGTCTATTTCAAACTAATCTCCTTTGTATTGGAATTACTCTGGTGGGTTGACTTTGTTGGGATGCCACGTGCCCACCAAGCAGCTCTATCATTCCCCTCCTCAGCAGGGCAGGGAGGGAGAAAAAAAAATTTTAAAAAACTCATGGGTCAAGAAGGGAGTTCAATAAAGCAAAAGCAAAGACTGCAAGCAGAAGCAAAGGGAAACAACAGATTTATTCTCTACTTCCCATCAGCAGGCAACATCCATCCTCTTCCCAGGAAGAAGGGCGTCAGTAACCACAGTGGTTGCTCCACAGGACAAACGTCATAATAACCAATTTCTCCCCATGCATCCTTCCTTTCTCTGAGCTCATACTGCTGAGCAGATGTCATATGGTCAGTTTGGGTCAGCTGTCCTGGCTGTGTCCACAAGATCTTGTCCACCCCCAGCCTAGTAGGTGAGGGGGATGTGGGAGAGGCACCCTGGATGTTGTGGAGCACTGCCCAGCAGTAATGAAAACACTGCTGTGTTACCAACACCTTCCTGCCTACCAGTGCAAACCACAGCACTGTGGGGGCTGCTGGAGGGAAAATTAACTCCATCTCAACCAGACACAATACAGTTACTTAATGAGCAGTTACTACTTGCTTTTTGAGACTTTAATCTTAGTCATGAGTAAGTAGTAATTTTTTACCATTAAAAACTTGCATTCCTTTACACTGAAAGAGCCACTGTTGTATCTGCAAGGCAGCTACGTTCCAGAATTGACTACATAAAAGCTACTGTTGATGCACCTCAGAAAAGTTTCATGGGCTTCTGGAACCCTGTCCATAGGGTATTAGTTACAGTGTGTAAAGAATGACAATTTATCCTCTTTATTTTGCAGCCATCAGAAAGAAAAAAAATATTTAGAATTATACTGCACACATTAATAAAGCTTTTCTAGTCTCACCAGTTGCCCAAGTTAGACAAGCACAAACAACTGGAAATGACTGCATTTATTTAGAAGGAATTTTCCAAAACAGACAAGTTTATTTCCACTGAACCTAATATAACTGTCTTGCCCATTTCAGTATTAAAATACACCACAGAAAGATAGACTAAGAAAGACTAATTGTCCAAAACTAGGTTTCATAAATGCAATATCAACAAATATAAGATATTCCATTCATTAACATTCCATCCTCAGGAACATTATTTCAGACACTTCTCATTATGTGGTTTGCTCCTCATTTTTATTTAAAATAAGTGCTTTCCATAACTTTAATCATAACGAGGAGAAACACTGTTTCAGTAACAATACCACCTACTCAAGATCCAGACTTTCCCTTCCAACCACTGATAACTAGAATGCAGGAGAGTACTCTTTTTTTCAAAGCTATTTAATATTACCTCAGATTACCTGCTCAATAACAAGGCTTTCTATTTTACCATGTAGATGTTCCACCATTAAGTGGAAGAATTATGATACTAGAAGCAAATTTCTTTTACAGAATGAAAAATAGTGGTAGCAACGTGTTTTTAGCTCACTTGTATTAATCTCTGCTCCAACAAATACCTGAGGAAGTACTCTCACACTAGAGCTGTGAAATTATGAGTATTTTTATTGTCGAGCACAGATGGAAGATAATAAAGCCTCACTTGAAATTTAAAAGGGCAAAACAGAGATTGTTAAATTTACATCAGCACAGACAAATCAGGAAAAAAAAAATTATACATCAACAGTGCAGAAGCTACTATTTCTATATTTAGACTTACCAGATGAGGTCTCCCAATAAATTTCCTGAAAGCTGGCTTAATGAACCTCATAGGCTTTTGGAAGACATCAAGTTGAGAGGTCTGTAACTTTGAAAGACTGCAGCTTTGCTGGTTCCTGATGCGTAGGAGAGAGAGAGGGAAAAAGAGAGAGAACAGTAAATATGTAAAGCCATGGCATGTCAACACCTTGTATTTTAAATTAGCTTATTCTGGCAACTATATTACAAATGCAGAGTGGCAGTTTTTAAGTAATTTTTTTCCTAGGACATTCGACAAATTACTAGTCCAGGCTCGAATTCCACAGAATTATACAGCAATCTGTATTCTTTTCTGCAATGACAAATTGGCAGAGGTGCTCTGCTTCCTGAAATTCTGGCTATGGAAGTCAGGCTTTCCCTGGCTCAGCCCTCTCGGCGAGTCACTGCTGCCCCCCACTGGTGGAAACGCTTTTTGCACTTCAGCCCCTTCACACCACTAGAGCTGTAAAGCTGTACAGAACTTGCCATTTCATGACACCCCCAATACGACAGAAGCTCAGATAAATAGCTACAGACTCCAGTTTCATCAGCAGCAAGCAGTTTATTCTGGATTTAAACTTTTGCTTGCTTGTTTTTATGGCGTTTGGTTGTTCTTGGGTTTTTTTCTTTTTTTTACTGAGCCTATTGCTAGTATAGATGCATCTGTGTCTAAATAAAACATTTACCAGGAAAAGTAACCCCCAGAGTCAAAACTCATATTTTATGAAACAAACAAACAAAAAAGACAACAGTTTACCTTGCTGAAAAATAAATTACTAAGGAAAAAAATAGAGGCACACTGCATAAGCTCATAGGCATCACCAGTATCTCACGTGAGCTGTTAAAACCCCTCAAGGTCAGGAAAATTCTGAGATGCCATTACTGACCTCAGCCTGAATTACCCTGACAGCATAACCCTCCTCATGTCAAACTCCAGAACAGCCACACTTAGTAGGGAATTGTGCACTTCTGACTTTGAGCACATAGACAAAAGATAAGCAGGACAGTAACTGTGTAACTGGCAAAAAAAGAAAGAAAGGAAAAAAAAAAGCCTTTCCAGAAAACTAGGCCAAACATACACTGAAGATATAGCCCCACGTATGTAAAGGGCTACGTGAAAACAAATCCAGGGGAGTTTTTCCTTCACTTGCTAACCTTAACTTTTTTGGTCTGAAGAATCTCAAATACAAGAAGTTACTTCTGCAGCTTCACAAGTCAGTTTTTCCAAATGTGTGTATGGCCATTAGTTGCCATTATAGACTGCATTTAAAATTAACAAAGAGCAGCACATTAGGAGCAATCTGCAAGTCATGACTACAGTGTGGATACATTTCATTACTGTGGCAGTGCTTTAATCAACATTTCTGCTAACACAAACAAGTCCCTCTCTCAAGTCAAATCTCACAACATCAAAAGCAGAACAGGATGACTGAGGTTAGCAAACACCTCTGGGGCAAACAACTTTAACGAAGCTGCTGGAGGAATTCACAGCAATAAAACACTATTCCAGAATTCCAACTTTTCAAATTCTCCAGGAATCAGAAAAATTCCAATTATTTGTTGGTATTCCACATTCCACCAGGGCAACACAATAATGTATTCATCCTAGAATGCTTTTATGAAACTACAAAATACCAGGAGAATGTTGTTATACGGCACATCAAGGAGTTTAAAAATAGTTAACCATCTTTAATTTCCTCTCCTCTTCCCATTTAGTGCTACAGTTTGGGCTTGCTTTTCATTTTTTCTCAATGCAGTTTAACATCTTTCAAGGTAACACTTCATTACAGTAGTCTGCAATGTATGTCTGCTGAATTTCAGTCCCACTCAAACTTTCTAAGGCCAAACTACGGAAAAGAATCACAAGTGTGAACATAACTGTGTAAGGCTCCAAAAATGAACACATAAGAGAACTACAGGCTTTAGCCAACAAAATGAGTTGCTAATTACCTTGGCGTTACACCATCTACATGAAAGACTCTCTCATCTTCATTCTTCAACCTCTCTTTTCTTCTCCTTTCTATATCATACCGTAGATCATTTGGATCTTCTAACACTCTTACAATGCTCTAGTTAAAAGGAAAGGTTGAAGCCAAGTTAGGTGGTATGAACTAAAAACCGACCTGGTTCTGCTCCTCAGGGGCAGCACCCTGTACCTAACTTTGTTAACACAGATCAACTGTCTGCACATAGGACAGGTCCACATCAACACGGGGATCCAAAGTCTAAAACAGTAACAGATCCAAAGTCTAAGACAGTAACAGCTACTCCTAAACAATTACCCTTTCTTGCACTATCTGCCTTTTTTACAAGTTTCCAAGCAACAGTGAATGGAGCACTGGAATTCTGCACGGAGTTTCCAAGGCATAAATATTCACATAAATTTTAGTAAATCTAAAGAAGTTCTACTAGCCTTAATTAAGTTGAATCTCTGCACACTTGTACTACAGAAAGGAAGTGGTAACTAAATCACAGTAGGCACAGTTTGAAAGAGGAAGACAGAAAATCTTATGACCCCAGATGAAAGCATGGGATAAAACAGCATTCTGAGGAGCTATGTGGATGTCGGGTCATTCTAACAGTAGGGTAGAAGAAATATTAAGGCTTTTTGTAATCTTAGAGGGAAAGCAAGAACCACATGTCAGTCACAGACTTAGTATTTACACTGCTTAAAAATCAGACAGTTCAAGCAGCAGGAATAGCCACACTCCAGCTACTCTGGAGAACATCTCTGCATTTTACTTGTCAGTGAACACAATGTACTTGCAGCACACATGCTCAGGTGTGCATTTTTCTCAAAATACTCAGAATTACTGGTAGTCTTCAAAGCATGTAAAAATTATGGACCAATAGCAAGGGGGAAATGTTGCTTACACGTATAACATTTTAACTTACTGTTTGCCAAAAAAGTTAAGCAATCAAGATACCTGGGGAGATTCAGATGGCAGAGTTCGTTTGTTCTGGAGTTCTGCTAGAGACATGTCAATTCTCCTGGAACACAAAAATATTATATAAAAAAATGCCATCATTATAAAAGCAAAAGCATTACTGACCAACTACAGAAGGCTTTAAAGAATATGGGCAGGTGCATTAGCCAGTGAATAGAAACACTTCACATTGTGTAAAGTCTGCCAAAGATTAATTAACTTAATGCAAATAAATTAAGACACAAAGTTCAACCATTACCTGTGAATTTCTGGATCCAAATGTATTTTCACTTCATTCGTATTTGTACTCGGTTTATCCTGAATTTTTGAGAACCGTTCATGTAGAGTAATGTCAGGAGATGCAAAATAATTTGCTGTGAAGAGATATTAAATACAAGAATGTTATTTGTTGTATTTGTAATGCACAGTAGGAAAATCTATCTTTTAAAAGATTAATTCTTAAGGATACCATGACAACTTTACTGAAGTGGAATTTCAAAGTATTTCCACTTTCAGTTTAACATTCACAAATGAAAGATCAGGCCAGCCCTACTTAGACATTCTTCTTACTTAATAAGATTAAACTCAACAGAAAGCTAACTAATCATCAGCTCTATGATGGTACTACCCAAATTACTAGAATCTATAATGTTCAACACTGAGCATGATGCAGTCTGAACACTAATCTGAAAAATTAAAGGAACTACATATAACTAGAAAATCGTGGCTACAGCAAAACTCCTTTTTTTTTCTCTTTTCCTAAACCAGCAGGTTATTCTCATGTACTAGTATAAAATCGTTTTGACTTTAACACTCCACGATAATGCCTCAGTTAGGGCCTGAGACCTTCTTACAGTTGTTCTCCACCCAGCTACTTTAAATCCTCAACCTACATTTTCCTTACACAACTGAATGAAGCCAAAATACAAATGAAGCCAAAGGCAAATGCCTGAACTTACAAGGACATCATATCCAAACCAACAGATTTGGGTTTAATAATCATATATACATAAACACATACATATACTCTAAATATTACAGCCACCTTTAACTTGATGAATAATTGTGATTATTTCCTGAGTAAATTCTTTTGATGGGTCCTTTTCAACATTTTGTGTTACAGATTCCATGTGCTCAAACACGGGATGAAAATTCTCATTTTTCCTACCAACAGCAGCCAGATCGTGGGATATCTGTCTCTCTGTAGTATGACTGGAAGTAGTCCTAGAACGAAAAGTTAGAGTGAATTATTTTAAAGTTAATATCTACATCTGAAAACTTGAAATAGACAAGTAGAACAAAATAATTGATTAAGAAGTTCATTTTAGGAATAAATGAGATTAAATAAAATCTCATTTTGTTCCTCCTTTTAATTAAAAAATTCATAAGGAAGAAAATTTCTTAATAAAATACAAAGAGATGACTTCACTCTCAGGAATCTTTGTTTCTGTGAAGTGTGAAGTACCAAACTTGTGAATTTTAAAGTTAAGTCATCTAGATTATCAAATATAGGCAAATGAAGATCCTGATGTATCTCTTTAGTATAATTCTGGAAGGCAATTATGCCCATGTCTTTGTTTATAAGGAGTTACCAGGCAATTTTCAAGAACAGTTCAGAGATTTTTTTTTTTTTAATCTCTCATCTTTGGGAACTGAATTATCACTTGAGCCCAGTGAAACAGCAGCAAAACTGCTCCAGGAGCAACGTGTGAATTTAAGAACGTGTTTAGCATCTTTTTGTAAATTTTTTACTCATTCTAAAGGAGTTTACACCCCAAATGGTCGCACTGCTGCTTAAACATTATTTTGACAAGAAAGTCAACACTTCTAAAATCCTGCTGTTCTTGTTGCAAGGAAAATGCTTGTCATTCCAAAAGATATGCTGAGGACTCAGAGGCCATGTAAAAGCTTTTAGGATGAAGACTGTTAACGGTGCATTCTGCAACGATTACGTGCCTGCCCATCCTGTATAAGAAGCCTACAAGACTAGAGTTATATATAAAAATTGTATCAGAAATAGCCTCTAGCAGGTGCATTTATCTGCCCCCAGTAAACTGGAAATAAATGCATGCAAGAGGGAATCCAAACAACCTCAGCTGTAGATGATTTGAATTATCTACCTGCTCCCCAGGTTTATAAAGAAACTATTCTTCTTGGCTCAGTCATTTCAAGTCAGGTGTTTCTTAAATGCCTAAAGTAGGTAGCATGAACATCCCCATTCATCAGCTTCTTTAAATCTAATGTTCTTAAAAAAATAAAACACTTAGGATTTCTGGCTGCAGAAGCAAACCTTCCACACATAAAATTAACTGCAATCAATGCAGTAGTTTCTTTAGTCTGCAAACAATTACCATGTGCATTGTGTATGACCTTCAAAAACAGCAGCAAGAGGCTACCAGACACAAGAATCGTCCTGTGGGTTTGCAACAAAACCCAACAACAATCTTCCTCTCATTATCATTCAGGAAGTTAAATGCTTGTCCTGGCCTGAGGGTGGGAGTGGGCATTACTCCATTTTCCTTTCCTCAGTCTTTAATATTAGCCCCTTATGTGCAGTAACTTGTCTTTGTAACCCTCCACTGTATTACATATTTCTGAAACAGTGGAAAGGGAAAAATATTGATACAGATGTTTTATTTGGGACAAGAGACAAAATACCTTTAAAATGAAGGCTGATCATTTTGGAAAGGAAGGTAATCTCTTCCAAAAGCAATTACTATCAATATAGGATGTTCTGGCCTGCAATAGCAAGGCAACAAACCAGAAAAAAAACCTGCAAAAAATCTAACAAAACCAAACTGCTTACTCTCTACCACATACTCATCATCTAAAGTTTCATAGTATTACCACTTTTTTTTCTGTTTCAGCTAGCATGAGAAATGCTAAATGCAACCACAAGTATTGCACAGAAGATAGACACAAGCAGACTCTACTGCTTTGCAGTTGATGCCTCAACAGGTTGTCACTTTTTTACAAAAATAAGTGACAAGTCAGGGATCTCTCATTTATGACAGTTTTACTGAACTTGAGATCTTGATCAGGGAAGTTTTGTTGTTTGGTTTTCGTTTGTTGGTTGGTTTAATTTTTTTGTCTAATAAGAGGTTTAATAGGTAACTTTTCAGTCTGGGCAAATTAACATTTTTAAAAGAAATAAAACCAAAAGAAGTACAATTTTAGTTTGTCCTGTTACTTCCTAAAGAAACCGTGCTTTCCTCCAATCCCCATAAACCATAAAGAAATCAGAAGAAAGAAGAGGAGAGGGGAAACCAATACCTGTACTTGGTCACCATTTTCTTCAGATCCACTTTGATTGTGAGATGTTCCCTCATACAGTTGACATCTGACACTTTCACATCTGAAACAGTATGACTTGAATCACGCTGGCTATTGGAGGAATCTACGTTTTTCCTCAATTCCCCGTCTTTCCTTACTCTTTCATTCGGTTTGTTTTTAAAAGATCTCGGCTCAACATCCGTTTTGGGAGAGTTAACACAGGCATCGCAGCCCTTCTTTGAGCTATATTTAACAGGTACTTCGGCGTGTCCTTCTTCAGTCCGCCTCGCTCTTCCACCACTAAAGTACTCTAACTCTTTGCTATTCCGGGCACCTTTGGAAGAACCGTATTTCTGCTCCTCCTGCTTCGCGTACTTCTGAGCTCTATCGCCCGGAAAAGGCTTTTCCCCCTCCGGATGCCTGCGCCGTTTGTGACTGTACTCATAGGCTATCTTTGTGACAGAACCCCCCACGTACTCCCTTTCAGCCGACCGGTGGGACTGGGCACCCGGGTATCTTTGCTCCTCCTTTTCTTGGTAGGGTGGAAAAGAACGTTCTTGCTTCCACTTGGAATTTCTTGCTACTTCTCCACCGTCATACCTCTCCATTTCCTTAGCCCTTTTAGACGTGTGCCCATATTCTCTGTAATCGTGATCTTCAGGATACCTGTGTTGACATAAAGCAATTTACACTTGCACTAGAGAAGAAAGCGAGAACTTATACGTGCAGAATGCTGGACAGCAGAATGCGTGGCAAGTTAACCCAAAATCCCTCACGCCAAGGTACAGATGTGCAGGGGCTCTTAAGAGGGAAATATTATCCTCTCATTACTACAGCCAGCAATACGATTTACTTAAAAGACAAACACTTCACTAATACCAGTCGCCCATAATTAAACTACAAAGTGGCCAACGTGTTTCAAGGTGGATATCTTCAACTATAATGAAAACAGACTTTCACTTGAGGCTTTACACCAAAATACCCAGGGTTTAATTATTTTATTCCTATACCTCTTCTGTAAAGAGCTCCTTGCCGTAAATTCATCAGAAACTCTTCTGGGTGACTGACCATACTTCTCTTCATGTAACCTCTGGTGCCTCAAATCATCTTCATGCCATTTTCTTTCAAGTTTACATGAAGACCCTAATGGTCTATGAAAAGGCTTCATTCCTTTCTCGTTTCCAGTGACTCTGTAGTGATCAAACACATATCTGTCCTCCATTTTGTGTTGGTAAAATGGACGATCATGCTCCTTATAAGCTATTTCCGAGTATTTTGGTGGTAACTGGCATCTCCTATTGCTTTCAGTTCTTTCAGATGAATGTGTTCTGTAGGGCTTATGACTGTAAGCATCTTCCATGGGAATTCTTTTCAGGTTTGGTGAAGGTGACCTACGTTCATATATTCTCTGATGGTTATTTCCATGAGGTGCAAACCTGGAATTGCTTTGTCCATATTTTTCATCTTCTGTTCTCCAAGGCATGGGTTTCTTTGGGTCCTTACGGAAGCTTTTATATTCACAGTCATAATTAATATGAGCATGCCTTTGCCTATGGTGCTCTGGACTCCTAAATGCTGGAGATAAGGACCTAGAGCAAAAATAAAATCCACTTTCAGTAGTCCATAAAATTGAATCATCTTCTTAATGAGAACACCTATTCCCTAAGGAAGTAGAGTTTAGTAGACAATTTTAACCAACTTGTAAAAAATTTAAATCCAGGATATGCAAAGTGACATTTTCTTGGCTAAAGCAGCAAGCTTACTTTTACTGTGTTGAAAGTTTTCATAGTAAAGATACCCACTCGAAATAGCAGTAAGTCAATCATTTTTGTCTCTTCAAAGTTTTTAATTTAAAACTTAAAATAATTTCATATATATGAAGTTTCCACTACATTGAAAACAACTGTTAATCATATTTTCACACTTCTCAAGCTTATTCCTTTATCTTTCTCAGTGCCAAGAGAAAAAAGAGGAAGGAAAAACAGTATATAAAGAAACTTAAAAAGAGGAAAAATGCCTTTTCAGGTTTTCTTCGCATGTCAAAACAACCCCCAAAGCTTACTGAAAACATTATAAAATATTCTATTTAAAATGTCATACAGGTAGGCTTTTTCCTACAGAAAAGACCAAATTTCAAGAAAATGCTTAGGTCTTTTTGAGTAATTGTATGTACATGTTCACACATGTATACATATGCACTTCCACACTTACTGCAGCTTTTGCTATTAAAGATTTAATTGCATCACTCTGCTTAGCATTTTCACCTACACTTACAAAAACAAGGGCAACCTGCTAGGAGGTTTTAGCCAAAATCTGCTTAAATAAAGAAAAAGCAGCACAAGCCATTAGCAAGAACCAGAAAGTAATCCCAGACATAACAGTTCTGCCTGTATTCAAGCATTCACTGCACTCTCTCAACACACTCTTTACGGAAAACACCAAAAAATGCAAGTAGGAAAAAAAAAATCAAGGAAGTCACTTGCTTTGTACACATATTGCAAATGTACAATTTGGCAGAACTGTTTGCTCCATTTCTGCAAATGAGTTCAGTCTCAGAACCACAGACCTTCCTAAAAACATAATGGCTGACTTCCAATAGCACCCGTACTGCGGTTGCTGTCCCATGTTGGTCTGGTTATGGCTTGCATTTTAGTGAGAGCTGGGGCATTCCTCCCTGCTCTTACTCAAAGGACATATTCACAACTATCAATCTAGTATGGACATGGATAGGGTTTCTCTTTTTAAAAACAAAGAAACAAATTAGAAAACCCACACATTTTTCTCCATTATCCAAACTCTCCCAGTCTTGTTCATCCCAACTTAGTCTGTTCCTGAAACCAGCAGAAAAGTACTTTTGAGCTCTCAAAAGCTCAAAATTGTATTCTAACCTCCTAGTTTTAGCACCTTGAATTTGCACTGGAAGCCTTACACATTAGGCAGGTAACTAACAGCACAAAGTAAGCTGGATGTTATTCTGGTGACATCAATAACATGTTACTAGGCTAATGTCCAAGGAGAAGGGCACTGACTCCCGTGTTTCCAGTTTGTGTTATGCTGCAAGGCATGTTTGACTGTGCTAAAGATCAGTTTGCAGTTGAGCCCCCAAACCTCAGAAAGCCCAAAGCGTTTGAACTAAGAAGTTTAGGAAAAACCAAAACAACAAACTAATTCATTTTTTTCAACAGCCCCTCCCTGTAAACCAAGAGCAAGTTACAGACATTTAAATGCACAAGGTAGTGCTTGAGTAAAAATAACCTTAAATAGTTTGGTGCTTCAATTTTGTGCTTAAGGTAGTTCTAAATCCCAAAACATGGAAGGTGAACAAGGTTCTTGACAGACTGCAAAAACTTAACACCTCCAGCTTAATAAATATCATCATCATCAAACTGTGAGCTGGAAAAACACTGTAGAAGGTGTTGAGCTTGGAAAACAGATTATAATTTACAAAATACATTTTACAAATTGCAATTCTGTATGTAATTTTCAGGTCCTATCTATAAATCTTCATAGAGACCTACATTTCAGAACACAAGTTCTAGATATCTACCTTGGTTTCCATCGTGGTGATCTTGATCTAGATCTTGTCATCTTCTGTCACGTGTTTATGAGTTTCTTGAAGCTGTAAAAATGATACAATTTACTAGTTTGATGACAAATTGCAACAGGAGTGGTTGTTTTTAACAAGTGTAGTATTAGATGCTTCAAAGTTGGGGTGAGGCATAATTTTAGGACGTTTTACTTAACAGGTAAACCTCTAATACCCATTTTAAGGCAAGTAGTTGGGTTTTTTTCTCCTAATTGCTTATCTTATTTTCTTTATAAAGATTTAAATATTTGATCATTGTTCCATTTTTCTCACCATCTATTCACCCTACTTTTAAATGTTAATAAACTCATAAGCAAGTTGCAGCAACTGAAAAATTGCTGTGGTTGTTAGTATGTGTTGAATGCTGTAGATGATAGAGGAGAAATAGACAGCTTTAAAAATCAAATTTGTGGGAAAAAAAAGGGTTTGCATCAAGTTATATTCTGAATTCTATATATATTTTTTATTTCAAATTTTTAATATACACCAATATTTTTATATGGTTACAGACCTCCTGTAAGCTTTAACTGCTCTATCAAATCTTAACTGCTAGATCATCACATATTTCATCCAAATACAAGCATATAGAAAACGTCACTTTTCATTTTTATACTTCACCTGCTAATAACCTACTACCTGGACACATATTTAAATATACAATGGATGCACTATGACAAAGTGCTGCTCCTGACTCCTGAAAGTAGCTCTGGGCATCCCTTCTCATAAAAGCTACAGAACAATGAGAACAATATCAGTGCAATCTGCCCTTTAGCTCTTCTTTGCAAAAAGATATTGGGACCTTGGAAAACAAGTGATGAAAGTATATACCAACTCACCAGTAATGTGAGTGGTGAAAAGGAATGAAAGCATTATTCATTATTTAGCAAACACAAAGGATTAAAGCAGAGTGAAATTATTGGCTAACTGGTTAAAAACTGCAATTTGGACCACATACCCATACCTTGCAATTGCCACAAGATGCAGTAAAGGGCAGAAATATAAACAGATACAAAAGCAGGTCCATCAACAGCTCTAAAATTAATGAACAACCAATCACTTGAAACTGAGGAATACGCCCAGGTCAAGGTCACTCTCTAAGTGCTCTGGTATTTTCTGTAATTATTTGCTCAGACACTCACGGAGACAGAAAACTAGTCTGAGCTGGCCAAGCATGGCCTTTCTGATACTCCCAGTGTTCAAATAATTTCTTTAACTAAATCTTTTACCTGAAGAACTGAAACTGAAAGGGGAGAAGAAAGCTTTAGGACACTACCTGAACTATTGTGCACCCACGTCTGACCCAGTGCCACACACATTCCACCCCATGCCACTACTTGGTCAAATAAAGTTTAATTCTTTGCTATATTTGATTTTTTTTGTATGAGTAACTCATGGCTGAAACAACAGTATCCTAAGAGAAGAATGTACAGCATATTTCTTATGCCTACCCCACAGGTGGATGTTAGATAAGCCACCTCCTATATTTCAGAGTGATTCTGGAAAGTTCTCACTGAGTTGCACAGTAAGCTAACCAGACATTTATTTGCATCACATAGCATTAGCTTAGTCCTGGAGAAAAACCTCTGGAATTTTTTAAAAATCTCAAAACTCTCCTGTTCACCATGAGGTTATTTGCTCCACAATGGATCATTCCACGTGATAAAGTACAAAGTTTTAAGTGTTGCAAGGGATAGTGAAGCAAAAAAAAAATCCAATCCCAAAGTACCACAAGGAGAAAATACAATACTTGTTCCCTGAGCTTTCAAATATGAAGTTATCCCTGCCTCTTAGATCCTAAAGGCATGTATCTGAGGGCTGCACAGCATGAATTAACTTCAGACCCTTTGCTTACTTGAACATCACGCTAGCCAAAGTTAAATATGATGCTCCAATGCCAGTATTCATTAAATATTATTTTTCAAAGAAAAGTAATGCTGTGACAAAAATGCTTGGCTATTTTTCACCCATACAAACACACCTTACAAAACAGAACATTATTTCAGAAACAAAAAAACACACTCCCCAGCTAACACATTTCAAAACGTGGTGTGTGCCCAGCAAGCTTCAAAGATTCACTACTATCCTCTCTTCTGGTTAACTTTTAAAGGTGACAACGTTTTACGTGCTGATCAAATTATTTCTTTATATCTTCCCTTCGGTTCTGAACTTCACTCTTCATTTTCAAGTGAGTACGTAAACACCAAGAAGACAAAAGCACCATTAAACCCCACCCATCCATTGGTACAGAACCTGATCTGCCAGACTGATCGAGGGAGAAACGGAACATACATAACGAGCAATTCCTTATTCTTTCGAGACTGGCTAAACAATGGTACCTAAAAGCCTGAGAAGCACTGTGACAACATGTCCTAGATCTTGCCTTAGGATAAGGAGGACTGCTGTAATTTCCAAAGAAGACACTCCTTTTGTTTAGTGGAAAGAAGTGTTCGTGTGTTTCAATGCACCTCCTCAAAAGTGACCTATGCAGTAAGATTTCCTCACAGAGGAACACACCATACAAAGGCAGCAGACACTCGGCCCCAACCAAGAGTCCCCATGTAACACCAGAATCACAAATTAATCTATATAGAATTTGTAAACCCGTTGCTAAATCCAGGTTTAAATCACCTCAACTAGACTAGCAGTATGGTTCCATACCAAAAGCAAGTTTTTTGTAGGATGGTATTGGGTAGCAAGCCTGTCTATAGCAGAATTACTTGAATCAAGTGTAGGCCCTACAGTTTCTGAGTCAGCATCCAGGTGCTTCTGAAAAGCCAGGTCATGTTGGAGCAGAAATAAACCAGGACCTGGTTGCTCTGGGCTATGAATTTCTTCAAGACCTTCTGCTGTGCTTTGTGAGATGCTGTCACTATGAAAACATGAAGAACTATTTTTTTAACTAAAAAGCATTATTAGGTTCATAGTGCTGCTTGTGTTTGCTGTGTTACAACAATAAGTGACTTATTGGAGGAGTTATCAGTAACTGTGCTTAGACAGTTTTTAAATATTAATGGGAATCCCACCTTTTATTTTCTTTCCCTTGACTTTTGGAATTGAAATCTCCCTCTCAGGAGAAATGGCCTCAAGTCTGTTGCCAGCTCTCTTTGATTCCACCCTTGAGAGATCAGTGCTTTAACAAACACAAAATTCTTGTAGTATATATCTACTACAAACCTGAAAGCAGTATCTTGAGACAAGCAGCTCAAAACCAACCAGAAACTGTATGGGATGTGCCAATTTGAACACATGTTCTTTCAGAAAGGCTATAAATTTTTACCAACTTGCTCTCCTGAACAGAACAATCTTCAACCTCCTTGACATTCTCCAGCAGAAACACAAGAAATCACAAGTGACTAAATGACTGCAGTCATCTACCTGGACAGAGGGAAATGGAGCTCTTCCTAATGCAAAGAGCCCCACAGCAGCAAGCCCGAAACAGCTGAAACCTTGCTAAACCCTGTGTCTGTTCACCATACACAGTAGAAGCAGTTAACTCTCCTGTAAACACTTACAATTGTATGGACTGTTTTATAAGGTTTTTGGATTCTTCTATCATCTACAACAGATCATGGAAGAAATTCTATTTAGGACACACAGGAGGCAGATCCAATACCAACAGGGCTCATCACCAGGGAACTGCTGTTCAATGCCATTTCACCTCCAGTGAAGGGAGAGGCCATTCCTCACTCCTCACCCTCAGTGAGGGATTGCCCGGCCACCACTGCCACTGACTGGCAAACCTTTTAGAGGAGAGGGATAAGCAAGTCTCATAGGTTGGGTCCCACAGCTGACAGGAAGACAGACACTGACTCCTGCTGCAAAAACTACCCACCTCACTTTTCTCTCACTTTGCCCAAATAGATAAGGAGCAGCTCCAAGCTTTCCATTGACTGTCTTCTAGGCAGGGATCAATCGGAAGCTGCAAGGGACACGCCAAAGTCTCTATTGTTGCAGTGTCTGTCAAGAAAATAAAACCAGCAATTGATACTCAATACCAGGACAACCAAGTCTTTGACAGAAATACAGTCAAACTCCCAGCTGCAATCCAGACATTTAAAAAGAAAAAAAAAAAATCTTAAAATCTGCAGTACAGAAAGCCATCTACACCATCATTAAGTGAAAAGCATAGAACTGGCAGCTTCTCTAGTAGGTAGGTTAGAATATCTGATTCAAAGGCTGTCCCAGCAGCACCCACCCCAGACACTGTCCAAGCAGAACACAAGCCTGGCATGTTCTTTTCTATTCAGCTTCCAGGCAAACCTTATCATCTCCAACAGCAAACGCCCAGGAAGGAGTGCAAAACCAGACAAACACCCCCCAACAAACCAGTCTCAGTGTTTCTCAACCTGCAACAGGACTTTTTTCGTCAAGGCTTCCTAGATTGGCTTCAGTACCATCACCACAGGCAGAGGTTTCCAATGCAGTGCTAGGTCATGCATACACCCATTTCTCTGTGAGCTTTCCACTAAACACCTTTGATCTCAAAACCACGGCTCCCAAATGGCACCTGCATCCACCAACCCCAGCCCTCCAGGGGCTGGAGAAAGGATGTCACCAAGCCTGGCCTGTGCTCCAGCAATGCTGTCCCAGCACCAGAGGTGCCTGGAGCCCAGTTACAGCTCTGCCAGCACATGGAGGTGACTCCCATCCCAAGGCACGTCACCTCAGGGAAGGACATATGTGACAGGTTTGAAAACTATGAGCTAGAGCATCTGTTCAAGTCAAGGACACACACTCATCTGAGGCAAATGAAATTCTGCTGAGGGATTTCTAAACCATTCCCTCTTTTAGACAACACAGCAAGTAAAAGATCAATGCAAGTGACTGAGATCCAAATTTCCATCCTCAGTTTTCTCATGGCCCTCCTATATTCAACAACTGCTCTTTTTGATTACAGATCCCTCCTCCTAGACTTTTATCACTCTCAGAGCACCTTCCACATCTCCAAGGTTATATTTTGGATCTCCACAATATTGTGTAGCAGGTCCGGTAGCACCACCCCCAGGTCACTGCTGTCTTACAGCCTAAATCCTCACCACCAACACTACCAGGGAGATGATCCTTTTTTTTTTTTTTTAAACCACCTTCATAACTTGTCCTCCTTCTCAGCTTTATCGTTTTTCTTTGGCACAAGCTGGGGAAGGCAGGTTTTATACAGGTTGTATCCCAATGCCAAGGATTGTTAACAGACAACCAGGCCTCAAATTAGCACGGTAACTGTGCCGTGCAGGGACACTACAGAAAGTACAGGCCTAGCTGAAGCATACAGAATTTCCTAATGGACCACTAAACAAATTAGTAATGGAATACATAGAAAGTATTCCCCCGTGCCTGCATATTTGAGCAAAAGAATAAAAATAACTGAGTAAGTCTACTGAATATATAACTTCTGTGTTCTCATTTAAAGTAACCCGTTTAATGACACTAATTAGCAGGCGATGCCTCACCTTTGCAGAAAAACAGATTACAATGCCAACTTGGAAGGACTGAGCAGGATAAATCTGTGTCACATAGTAAGTGAGGTGTTTAACTCTCCAATAAACCTTTTTTTTTTTTTTTTTTTTTTACACAAAGAAAGCACAACCCATACACATATTAGTGAGCCATTTTTATAATGTGTTGAATTAGAGGCCTTTAACACCTGTCCACTACAGTGTCAAATGTCACAGCACCATCCCCAGCCACTTCTGCCTACCACTTTCTAAGGGAACACCAGAAGCATGTCATAGTCCCAGAGACAAACTACCACAACTTCCTGCCTCTCTAACACATACAAACCACGATGGAAACCTTTGCTTTTTCACCTTAGGTCAACAAAACCACCAGGAAACTAAAATGAGACCCTTATTTATTCAGAATCAGAGATGCCACACAGCAGCATTACCACGAGGCTGGGAAGCCCGGGCTGCCTTCTCCAGTCACATCAGAGAAATGCACCCTTGCTGGAAGACTCCCAGCATGTTTCCTCCCTTCCCTGCAGACAGCGAGCGCCTGCTGCCACCTGAGAGGAAAAGCAAACCTAACTCTGTGCAACCACATCGCTCATCAGCTTGCTGCAACACCAACCCAGCCACTGTTACCTCCTTGTGAACACCCACAAGCCAAGACTGCACAGAAATCAAGCCCATCTCATCCCAGCGCAGGCGGATGGAGAGTTGGTTTGATCACTCTTACAAAAGCAGTGGCAGAAATACCAGTTATTTTGCTGAAGGCAGATGTGGAGGAGTGCATGGACACTCAAGACTGACAGCTGTTTATCAGGATAAGAGGGTGTGCCTCTAGAGGAAGTTAATTAATTCAGTTCACCTCGTCAACACCAATAGTAGGGAAAAAATGAAATGGGAGAAATCCTCATAGCTTCTGATGAGTCTTACAGAGTATAAATATGAAACAAGGGGAAAGACTTAGTCATCCGTGTTCTCTGCCCCTCTCTGCCCAGCCCTGTGTCAGGCTGCCACAACATGACATCCATCATCAGAGATCCTTCCATGCCTTTTGCATATTTCTTCCCCTCCCTTCCTGGCATCCTCTTCCATACTCTTCCTCCAGCCATCCACACCCAGCAAGACTTTCATGAAAGATTCACTTTTCCTTGAGGCCCACAAACACGCAAGGTAAGCAGCTAATTAAAATCTCCCAGCAATTTGAGTAGCCTTTGTTTTAAACCCTTGTAACTCAGGAACCTAAACTATATTTATAAGTGACTTGGGGCATTTAAGAATGGCAGTAAAAATTAGGTATTGCTGTCCTGGATGGAGTTGAGCCAAGTGAGTAGACTGCTATCAGTGGTTCCTCATGAGACGCTACTGCACCCCAGGGCTGTATGAATAATTGTGCATAATGAACTAAACCAACCAAAGAAGTATCAAAAAAACCACTGATTTGGACAAACCAGCACCAAGTCATCTTGCTTTGGGTTGACTCAGTCTAGAAAATATATTAAGCTAAACCAAAGACGTGCTGAAATTGAGATGTAACTGCTATACGAAACCTGTACCGCTTAAAGTCTTCACAACGACTTTAACTGGCGTAAATCCGCGTGTGACAACGTATAGATTACTGGGAACAGGGACTGCTGGCATTTATGCCTTGCTCACCTCTGGGGTGTCCTTACAGAGCAGCGAGCAGCGATCTCCGCTCTGCGGTGCTGCCGGCCCTGAGGATTCACCCCACACGGCTGTTCTGGAACACTCCCGACACGGGGGCACGGCCGACAGACCCGCGGCGACTTTGTCGCCCCTGCCCTGCGCTTTGTTCCTGCCCTCCCAACCCTCGCCGAAGGCACCGCACCACGAACACACGGGTCTGTGCTCAGGGAGGCGCGGTCCGGGTGCCGCTGCCCCGCCAGACCCAAGATGGGAGCAGCGCAAGCCCCGCCGACCTCCAGCCCGGCACCAACGCTCCCAACGGGCCGGCCCTCCCGGGGGGCACCTCCCACCCGGCCCCGCCGCCTCCCGGCCGGGCCCTCGGGGGGCGCGAGGGAGACCCGCGTACCCCGGCCCGGCTGAGCCCCCGGGGCGGCTCGGCCCGCCCGCTCTCCCCACCCGCCGGGGCCGGGACTGGGGCTGGGGCCAGGCCGGGGCGGCGCTGACAGGGACAATGCCCGCGGCCGCCCCGACCCCGGCTCCGGCTCCCCCTGCCCGCGGCACCGGCCCCCGCCCCCCTGGCCGGGCCTCAGCAGGGCCCACCGCGGCCGCGGGGCCGGTCCCCGCACTCACCGCCTGCGGAGCCGCTCCCGCCGCTGCTCCGGCCGCCGCCGCTCCGCCCCGAGCAGGTGCCTGGCGAGCAGCGGGGCGGGTCCCGCGGGCCGTGCGGCCGAGGCTGCTCCCCACGGGCGCGGCGGAGAGAAAGGGCGGGCGGGGGGCGGGCGGCCCGGAAGGGGCGGGCCGGGCGGGGCCGGGAGGTGGTGGCTCCGGCACCGCCCCCGACCGCCCCTCTCGGGCCGGGGCCGCCCCCGCCCCCCGGGACCCTCGGGCCGGGCTGTGTTGCTGCTGTTGCTGCTGCTCGGGGCGGCCGCGGGGCGGGACGGGGAGCTCTGGTGCTTCCCGGCGTATTGAGCTCCGAGCAGCCACTCGGCTGGAACGCCCCGTGGAAAGCAGAGCCCCTCCCGTGACACCGGGGGCATCAGGCACAGCATCGACAGCCGGTCGAGGGAGGGGATTGTCCCGCTCTGCTCTGCACTGGGGCGGCCTCACCTTGAATATTGGGTGCAGTTTTGGGCACCACGATATAAGAAAGATATTAAGGGGCAACAAAGATGGTGAAGGGTCTCGAGCGGAAACCGTTTGAGGAGTGGTTGAGGGCACTTGTCTTGTTCAGCCTGGAGGAGACCTCATCATGGTCTACAACTTCCTCACTAGGGCAAGAGGAGGGGCAGGCACTGATCTATTCTCTGTGGTGACCAGGGAGAGACTTGAAGGAATAGCCTGAAGTTGTGCCAGGAAGGGTTGGAGTTGGATATTAGAAAAAGGTTCTTCCCCCAGAGGGTGGCTGGGCACTGGAACAGGCTCCCCAGGGAAATGATCACAGCACCAAGCCTGACAGAGTTCAAGGAGAATTTGGCCAATGCTCTCAGGCACATGATGTGACTCTTGTGGATTGTCCTATGAAGGGATAAGGGTTGGACTCAATGATCCTTGTGGGTCCCTTCCAATTCAGAATATTCTGTGTTTCTGTGACACTTCCCACCACCCCTCTAGCACAGGGAGTGGCTGCGCTCTCCTGCATGGGGCTGGGGGTGGCCAGAGCGGGGCAGGCCCGAAGTGCTGGTGTTTGTTTGCCAGGGACATACCATGGTCCTGGCCCTTTTGCTGGTCTTGCCTGTGCCGTAGTGGGTCAGGCAGGAAAGGCTGGACCAAAGACCGAGGCTGGATGGGCTCAATTCCACAGCTGAACCCATCTGAGGTGAGGCGACCATGGCCCCCTTGTCCCAGGCTGATGCTGTGAGGGTCGTGAGATGTAGGTGGTGCTCACCGAGGCTCTTAGCAAGTTCCTGGAGTTCCTGTCGGAGCTTGCACTGCAGGATGGCAGCGCTTTCCTTCCCTGGGAGATCGGATTCATTCCCTCGATCGCCAGTCCTGATAGCCAGCAGGCCCGACAGGTTTGGCGTGAGTTTTTTCTTCAGGAGCTGTAAACAGCAGGGTCACACACTGACACATACTGAAGTCCTTTCAAAACAGAACACCTTTTTATGGCAGAAAACCACCCAGAAATAGATTTAAAGATCACGCAAACTGATGCTATGTAGATTACACTGGCATCCAAGGCTGTTGGTCAAGGATCGTGAATACTACTTTGGTGCATTGTCAGATCAGCTCATTAATATAAAATTTGATTCAGCTCAGATGCAGGCACACACTTTTAGTTTAGCCCAAGCGCAGAACTGATGTTGGTTTTGCATTTTTACAGTAGCTGCAGGAAGATGAGTGATACTTGATACCGTATAATTACAGGGCACAGACAGGCGATATCTGATCTGGTGTAAAGTTAGCCTGTCAACATTTTTTTTTTTAATCAAATTAATTTAAGCCCAAAAAAGAGGCAGAGTTAGCACTCTGTTTTACACAGCCTTAATATTTTTGATCCAACTCAGAGCCACAGTGCTACATTTACTCTGTCATCAAACCATGGCCTAATAGGGTGAAGTTATATCCTGCTTAGTTCTTTGTGGACTAGCTCAAACACAAGGAACCCCACACAATTTCTGTATAAAATAATTTCCTGCATTCACCAAAACACTTTGAAATTCTCATAGTCAAAACATGTAGAAGTATAGGATTATTTTTAAATTTAATTGTAGTGTTTTTGCAATTGAAAGGGACTGCAAAAGACTTACTGAAGTGTAGGGCATAGTGACAGTGTCTATTTAGTCCAGTGTCAAGCTGGACTAAATAATGCTTCCTCTTTGCCATGTTGGCATTTTTGTTATTAGACACTTGGGATGAGAACTGGGCTCAGTGAGCTTTAGACAGAGACAGTGAGATTGAAGCAGACAGATGCTGTTAATCTGCACTTTCCCAAAGAAACCTGGTCCAGCCTGGGGCGGCTGAGCCACATAATGTGCAGTACCAGTTCGGCACAGCTCTCACAATACTTGGGATAATCACTGTATAGGCAGCCACACTTTCATTCTCAAGATTCATAAAGTCAAACTAACAATAAAAAAAAGTTTGATTTTATTCCTTACTTCAGCTGGAGTAGTGATTTGCCTGATTTCTGCACATAGAGGGGCTACCGCTGCCCTGGAACTTGAAGCAAAAACTGGTCCAAAGCATGAAGTACAGCCAGCCAGCCTCCATATAATAAGGATAAATATGGATAGGATAAATAAGGATAAACTTCTACATTACAAAAATGAAATTATCAAATTTCATTATTGACCTCTTTACTTGAAGGTGCCTCAGATGGTCTTGATCCCACATACATTTATACTGATGGATAGCAGGATGGATACCATCCTGCTGGATATTAAGTACACAAGGATCTCAGTGGTTGGGACCATGTAGTCTAAGAAAACAAAAACTTAAGCACACTTTACAAGTTATATTAATATTCAAATCAGTGCCTGTTAGTAGCTCCACAGCATCATTATTCCCCATCTCCGAATTGTGAAGGCTATTCTATTGCACAAGACTTGGCAATTACTGCTTATTAAGACTAATTATTTTAATCTATTTCCATGTTTTATTTCTAATTAAGTGTCATTAGAATAGAGAATCACTTTCGTATTCCTTTAATGTTTAATTTAGTAAACATTCCCTTTGGAAAGAGCATGGCTGTGGTTTGCATGCTAAATACTTGGAAATGATGAATGGAAGTTACCTAAAATTCAAAGGCAGGAACTAGCCCTCAACAGTAGACAGATCCTGTGTATCTGTTCTTTCAAGGAGGCATTTCATTTTCCACATAAAATGTTACTGTTGGCACTGAACTTTGCTGAACTGTATTATGCTAATCTAAAAAAAAAAAAAAAAAAAAGGAAATAAAACATTTCCTTGATTGCTGGCAAGGTCAGGCACAGCAGCAGGCAGAGCAAGGGAGCCCGAGCTGTGCTGGGGAGCATTGCCTGGGCTTTCCTGCACTGGCAGGGCTGACCACCACAGCAGCTGCTGCTCAACACCTACTCCACCGAGGTGCACCAAATAAATTAAATTAAAAGCTCTTTGTAAGGAGTAGGTGAGCTTGGTTATCATACACAATTTTTTTGTTGTCTGCAGACAGAGCCCGTAGATGGTGACACTTAAAAGGGAAGAAGCACGTTGGAGCAGTGAGAGAGGGTCTGATGGAGTCAAAACCCTCAGGGGCACAATCCACCATCAAGAACTGCAGTTCAAGGGTAATCATGGTTTTACCAATCAACCACTCATAATATCTACATATATCTAATATCTAAAGGGAAATGTCTCTTTTGTACTTCACTGTCTTGTTATGCCTCCTGATAAGATTTGCATGCTTCATTAACTTGAAACTCTGCTTTTGGAGGAGTTTCACTTTTATGCTTTCTTCTTCTGCCCCTCACCCACCACCACCCCTTAGTGCAATCAGGCATTTTTTTATTAAAATACTTTCACCAAACCACAAAGTGTCTCTTCTGTCTTGAAATGAGGGCAATCTGCCTAATTCTTTGCAGGCACCCTACTCATTTGCTTCTTCTAATGAAAATAATAATAAAGAAATATTTCTGTTGTTCAGTGGAACAAAATTAGCTAAACCTCCAAGTCCCCAGCAAAGGAGCATCAGCTCTTATTTTACAGAAAATGAGGTATTAGTGTTTAGGTCAATTCCTGAAGTCACTTGTCAAAGTAACTTTAAATCTGTAATACCTTATCCAGACAAGGCAAGAAGTTGTTAAAGAATAAAGCCAAAACCCCAAATTTAGTTTTAAGAACTTAAACAGCTTTCTGGGGAAATGTGATATTTTTTCAGTCTAGGCTCAAAGCAACAGATAATGACTCTCTTCTTAACTGAGGAAATAAGTAAGTCCTACATTATTTAGCCTTGAAACTTAAGGAAAGCTGAAAAATAATTGTTCAATTAAAACCCAAAGGAATGTGAGAGGATGACTGACTGCATGACTTGGCTCTGATAGTATCACCAACTTACTCTTCAAAGAGAGCCTCTATCAGGCCTGGGTTCTCATGACGTAAGGAAGCCCAAATGTTTTATTTACAAGGTTATCATGGCTTTCCTGTAACAAGATGTGAAAATGTGCTGTTGCTGGGAGGCGTAAGGCCTGTGTAAACTTGGTAGGATTTTGGCAAAATACCAGTGAAAACAATCTCAGTGTATGAATTAACACCAATGTGTGACATAAATACAGTAACAGGATTTTAAAAGCAAAGGCTTTGAGCTTATCACCCAAGGGGCTACACCAGATGAATTTGAGGAGGAAGGCAGAGGCACAAAAAGGCTGCAGTTCTTTGCCTGTGCAAGAGCCAGTTCTTGGAAAGATGACAGCAGGAGAAATTGCAGTGAAACAGCAGGATGAGAAGTCTGAGGAGAGATAAAATTTCAAAATGTTCAGCTCAAGACATTGTGGGCATGACTGACACTGATTTGCCTCAGGGACTTTTATAGTAAATATGTGGTAGTAAATACATACCAAGTATCTTAGCATTCTTCAGTGCCTGTGACCTTCACCCATTCCTCAGCTCATTTATTTGCTAAATCCACCAGCGGCTTCATTTGCTACAGGACACTTTCTGCCCTGAAAAGTAACACTGGCCCAAGAACATCAGCACAAATTAACCTTGTAAAAACGTAGGTTAGAAATACAAACGTTGCTTGCTGAAAGGGAAGAACTTCTCAGCCAGTGCTCAGCTGGGCAAGTTTTGGCCATGTCTGACCAGGATTATATTCATTGCCAGTACCAGTGGGGCTTCACTGCTGTCCCTGACACAATACTGCACATATTCAGTCTCCATAAGATTCCTCAAACTTCCTGTTCCTCTGCCTTGAGAGGTGTGGACAGTCTGTGTTGACACTGAGAGAACAAACCCATTCCAGCAGGCAACCACCAGAATCTGTCTTCTCTTGGATTTATGTATCTGAACTGATGAGAGGTTTAAGAAAAAGAAAACAAAAGGACTGAGTGAAAACTTAGATTGAGACCTCCCTCCAGAAAAATTAGGAGCAACTACATGGAATTTATTGCTATAAATCCCCACAGCTCTGCATATTTAAGGTGCTAATAATATTTCAGACAATCTTGCTATATGTATTTTAAAAGAGAGAAGTTACTCTGAAAAGGGATGTGTGAGAATGTTAATACGGTGTTAGAGATATTGTCCTGATCCTGCTTACTGTGCTGCTCACATACTGAATTTGGTGGGAGAGGCTGTTATTTCTAGAAAAAAAAAGGAGAAAATACTGACAGAGTAATTTCCCTGATTCTGAACATCTCTCACACCAATTAATTTTTTTCTCCAGTTACACAATTTTAGATTCTTGGGTCCATTCCTGTACCACGTCAATCACCTACAACAGCAATCGACTTCAACTTATTCCTTTTAGGCACAGCAAGATCTAAGTAACAATGCAAAGCTGCTGGTTTGAGCTCTTTATGCAACTATTTTATAAACTTATTCTTAGAGCAAGGATTTCATAGAACACACAGCACATTGCTTACCTTTTTTACCTTCTATTCATTGGATCTCTCCTGCCTCACAGTTGTTTTTTCTCTGGAAATCATTAAGGTTTGATTTCAGCAGGGATACGCATCTATTTTTGCAAAGCTCCCAAGTGAACACGACACGCTACCTTCCAGAGCATTTATTTTGATCCTGAAAATTGCAGGCCTCCAGTGATCATCAAACCCACTAGTTTACTACCTCATTACTACCTCAGCCTTGAATCGTTAGAAATGCTATAAAACTTACACACGTTGGAGAACAAACAAGGCAACTGGGAACAAAACAAGCATCTAAAATTACTCCAGTGGTCAGGAAACCATTTTCTTATACTTTATGTAATTATTTTAAAAGCTTAAACATCCTCTCTCTTAGTGTTTCTGCCTGCAGTTTTAAGGGCTTTTACACTTCACACGTTGCTTTAACAGACATGTTAAATTGGCTGACAGCGAACAGCATCACGTACTCTTCAGCTGTAGGAGATCATGATGGGCTAAAAAACTGGGGAAGAGATGAACTTTGTGCCTCACTGTGTTCTGGACTGCTATTACTGCCACTAACAACAATAACAAAAATGCATCTGAATATTTTAATTTTTCTGTTATTTTTAAGTCTATGTATTCTGGACAGATTGACTGAATTTAAAACCTGCTTTTCTTACAATGAAGAAGAAAATCCAGAGAACATTGCATTCAGTCCTGACATACATTGTATTTTCCAGATTTCAGCATAGTTGGCCCAGCACTGATACAATTTTCAGAGTTTAATATTGATACTGAAAACCAACATTCCCAAAAGTCAGGTAGCTGCCATTTAGGTATATTTGTGCACACACCTACACAGAGGCAGCTCAGGTGAACCACCACTGCACTGTTTTTGGAGGCAACCAACAGCTTGAACAACATTGCCCTGAAATGAAAGCAAACTAAGAGACTTCTTCAGTTTCTACCTTGTTCTTGAATAGGAAGGGGGAGGGGAGGAGTAAGGAAGAAGTTCCACAGGTCACTAAAGCAGGAGAAGGAGCAGCCTATCCCTGCTGATTCATCTGTGCTGCTCACAGGAGTAAGGATATGCAGGATACAGACCAGGCTTAGAGCAAACAAGATGCAAACCTCACAGAGTAACTAGTCTTCAGCTCCTGAATATTGAACGATTTACATTTTAATACAGGGGATGGGCCACAGTTCAAACCTTTATGGGACCTCCAGGCTGCAGTGCAGCACTGGAGCCCAGAAGTGTCCTGGGGCCCCAGGCTTCTCTGACCTGGAAAGATCCCCACCCTGGCAGCCAGAGTAGCAAGTCTCTGCTACTTCTGTGGCTTTCTCCACAGAATTTGTGCAATTACAAGAGAGAGGATGATTCCTTCCCTTTTAGCCCTCCATCACTAGATGAAAATGCAGCCTAGGGAGACGGAGGTCAGCTCAGGGCCTTTGCTGGGGCCCAAGGCAAGCTTTGGGTGTCATTTCCCAGGGCAACAGCATGGAAAGTGCTGAACCTAATCAGAGAGCTACTGTAATGCCCAATTACCACACAGGTATTATTTATTTAAGTACTAGAAACTTACTAATAGCTACATAAAAACAAATCTGCAGAAGGACAGTAGCAGTGTCTGATTCTTCTCTGTGTGTACAACTTGGGTTTTCAGATCACTTTACTATAAAAGTAAACTAACAAAAATAATCCATTCAACTGTTTATAAAAAAGCCACTCAAGGATCAACACCCAACTCTTTTTCTTACTACTCACAGCTTGATTCTCAAGTGCTTTACAGGAGAAAAGATCTACCAAGGACTTGTGTGAGTCACTAGCGATCCTTCACTGCAGTTTCAAGACCACTGACTAATTAAAAGTAAAGCTCATTGCACAATCTTGAATCACAGCAGCAAACAGCAGTATGGGACTGGTATGAAGAGGTTGTATCACCAAAGGCAAAAAGCAGCGATTTAACCCCTCAGCTAACAGTACTTGCTCCAGATATTCAGCCAGATTTATAAACTCACATTTGAAAGCAAATATAAATGTGAATATGCAATGTTTTTCTTCACGAATACTCACTTATCTTGCTTCCTTCAATCTAGTAAATAATTGAGAGAACAAATAAAATGAATGATTCAAGAGTCAATACAAATGAGATGAACTGTCACCATGGAAACTATTAATATACTTCATAATAAAGGTAGATCCTCTCATTTTCAATTTTGACAGAAGTTATTATTTAAACAAAAAATATTTTAAAATTTCTCCCCAGCATTTCACTAAAAAACTAACAGCAGCTCCGGGCCTGGCCTTTTTCTAAGCAGCAGTGTGTGCATGTAGCTTGAAAAGAAATTTAGCATTTAAATCAAAGTACCCTTACAGAACAGCTCTTGGACACTAAAGAGAACAGTGTCTAATGGATACAGCTCCCAAGTTTTCTTCTCCTTATTTTCTTTGCCCGAGGGCAGAGGCTGGGGCTGCAAACTGGCCTGTGTACTGTCACTAGCACCCTGGATGCCACGATTTGGAAGCCCTCACCTTAAGGCTCTTCTGCCACCAGCCTCCATTTCCTCAGTGTATTGGCAAGACCTCAGGAAGAAAATGAGTACGTGGCAATGGGAACAAGGGTGAAATATTCTGAGGTTCTGACAACCACTCTTTCATTCAGTATTCCACTCTCCTTCAGAAAACACCTCAGAACAGATATATGTGTTTTTAAATGAGTCATATTTTGCTGGGAATAAAAAGCACTAAGAAACAACTCAGATTCATAAATGAAAATGTATTTCACCTTTATACATGCTATACAGGTCATGCAAATACAGAAATCTACAGGTTATACAATGACACCATAATAAAATATAATATGACATTTGTCAAACACAATGTATTACAGCAAAACAAACTGTTTCTGTTTATTATTTAGGAAATAGATGAAGGACTAATTTGGAAGACACAGTACCATGCTACAGCTTACTGCACAGTCCAAAGAAAGTATTTCTTTGAAGAACACTAACATAAATAAAGCTGGGTTGTTGTAGGTATGATTTCTTTATGCATTGCACATAATACCACTGGTTACTTTCCCGTTGCTGACTTTAAAGAACACAAGAACAGTGCTACAACTGAGCTCAGTCTATACTGTGAACTCCCTTACATGTGGAAACAAACCCCAAAAACAAACAAACAAACAAACCCAACAAAAACAAATAAAAAAAAACACCACCCCCTCAAGTTTTCACTTCTTTTGTGTTAGTGTCCAAAGAGAGTTGTATTTAAAATTCATTCTTATAAGGAACAGAACAAAAATATCCTTAAAGCAGCACTTGATCTAGCATAAAGGTTCACCAACAGAAATAAAGTTAACATTGTATGGCACATGATGCCCAGACCTCGTACATCCTGATGTGAACTGTTCCATACAGAATGTTAAGGGCCCCTCAGTTCCCCCCACGTGTCTTGGCCTTTGTGTTTCTGCTGCAACATTCACATATTGTTTTGCTGCTCACTAAATCTCATTTTGTTGAGACTACAGAATACAAAATACTTCTCTGTGTGATCGAAAGCCTGGTGGTATCAATCAAGTGTCTGCATCTTCAAAAGTGAACATATTATCTCACCCTCCTGACCATCACTTGGATCTACTACAGCTATACTACATATATATTATGGGATTACACCAGGCATTCTGCCTACTTTGCTTACAGGTGTTACACAAACATGTTTTTAAACACACAGTTGATAGTTGCTCCCGGACTAATTAATATTAACCAGTAAGTGCCACTAGTGACTAAAAGTGTCAATGTAACCGTAATGGGATAGTTCCCACACTCCACAGTCAATAAGAAGGCTCTTTTGATTCCAGCAGCTGTATGTTTTTCAAGCCTCTTCAGTTATAGTTTTGAATTATACACCTCATAAAAGTTGCCAATAATTCCTTATTAGAGACAAAAAAGATAGGCACAAAACTAAAGTACAGTATATTATTTTGTTTCAATGCACTGTGGGCAAACCCCATCATTATTTACAAGAAAAAGATGTCTAAATGGGTGTATGATAAAGTTTAGGGAAGAATTATTTCAAAATAAAATGCACAGGTAAAAATCACAGTGAAGTGTTGAGATAAATTTTAAATTAAAAGAAAAAGTAAGTGCTTTATTAGCAGCTAAAGCTCAAATTCTAATGCACACTCCGTCTTCCCTGAAACCATCAAGGCTCTAGATCATTGGTTTTTACCAAAAGCAGCCAGTTACTCAAGATATTTATTTCCCTGGGAAGACAAGTTATATTCAGCTCTGATTATTTGGAATCCAGTGTTCAAGGACTGCAGAAAGCTTTTTCAAGTGACAAGCTCATATTTTACTGCCAGTAGCGTCACAGGGATATAAATCCTCCACGAATTGTTACCACTGTCAATTAGAGAGACAAGAATATCAAGTCAACCACACCAGTTAGATGACCTCAGTTTTGTAATTTAGAATATACTCTTTCAAGAAGACTGACTGTGGTACTGTACTTTGAAACTGTCACTGAAGCCTGCTGTGATTTTTTACTATGCTGGCTTTTTGGGATATGTGATTTCTACACCGTGCTGCAAGTATTTACAGCAGCTGGAAGGAGTAAGCAGCAACAATAACTACCACTTCCTAGGCTGACCCCACTTTTAACTGTTTTCTTCATGCAAACAGGCTCCAAAGATATACAGGAAAGGTATTGTATTAATGAAGAAAAAAACAACCCTCCTCATTATATTCCGAATGCATAAAGGAAATGTTCCCATTTACCAGGTACTTGTGGTTGCTACGATACAGTCAGTTTGCATATGATGCCAATTTGCAAATAGGAAAGATTATACTGAATTTAAAGATCTAGGAGACCAGCTTTCTTCCTCTCCCCACACTGCTGTGTACAGCTGTTGAATGTTTCTGAGAAGCTAGTAAGTAATCACAGCAATTTATTGTATCTAAGATGTTTATCACAATACTGTACCTGTATCTGTTCTGCTGAAAAGCGAGGCTGTCAACAGATAGAATTAAGTGTATTTTCCTGTCCTGGACTGTTAAATCCCTCAATCAAGTTTTTGTTACAGTCATCTAGGCTAATGGTATCACTGGACGTCTTGGAGTAGGTAGCTTGTCCTGTGAAATCCAAGAGGTCTTCAAGAGCCTTGGCATTACTTGTCCCATTTTGGTCCAAAGAAACACCCGGCATAAGTTCATTCATGGGTGAATATTCGGGAATAGAGATGAGTTCTTCTTTTGAAACAGGGCTATACAAAAGATAAATGAAAGGAGGATACAGAGTAAGACGTGGGTAACTTTTCATTAAGTAACAATCAAATTAAACTTCTGACAGTTCAAAAACTTATTTTAAAGGCCAGCTGCAGCAAGACTCTACCTAGAATACATCCTAATCCAAAGAAAAAGACATTGCCCTGTTCAGGATGGAAGGTCATACCTAATCTATATCCCTTAAGGATTAAGGTTTGTGGTAGTTGTGTGATGTGAGCACTCATCTCCTAAACCCACATTTCTGACCGTATACCAGTCACTCACTGTTTCAATCCCTGCACCATTCCCTTACCTAAATGTTTATTACACCTTTCAAGTTACTGTCCTGACCCTGCAACATTTGCTTAAAGCACTCATATTTCACAACTTAAATAAAAAGTTATTTCTTAAGACGTTATGATACACATCAGACATAGAAATCCCATAATTAAATTTAAGAAATGCTGTAACCAGCTGCTTTGCTGAGACTAGTAAGGCTAGTGCATTTTAGTTTGGAGAAGAGAAGGATTTCACAAAGATTTCTAAAACCACAACAAGGTGGGGGACGAGTTGAGGGCAAAACTATCATGGCATGAAATGCTGCAACACAAACCCTCAGGGGTGCCCAATGCCACCAATAAGAAACTGAACAAAGAACATAATTTACAGATCAAAGAACATAATTTACCCAGTGAGACTGTACTGCAGCACTTGTTCCAGGTCAGGTCCTGGACACAAACATTATCAGCAGGTCAAAAAAACCCAACTTGGACGAACTCATGGGCAACATGTCAACCAGTGGCTATTTAGAAGGCCAAGGCAGAGCTGCCCCCTCTAATATCCCTAATGCCACACTTCAGTGTGGGCTTGGATTGCACAGAATGGGCTACATGGACTTCTGGTCTGTCCCAGTAGGGCATTTTCTATGTATTTATGCATATTTACTGGAAATACTGAAACAGTATGAGAGGTTCAGCTGTCTTACTGATTAAGGAAGAACTGTATAAAAATTCTACATTTCAAATTGTCTTAACACCCTTAAATTAACATCCTATATATAAAAATATGTAAATAATAAAACTTAAAATTAAAAAATCGTTCTTTTCTGCATGTCCTTCTGAAAACCCAAGAGTATTTAAAAACACAACATTATTTACTGATTTCCATACACTTCTACTTGTTAAGTACTTAAAATGCTCAATGTATTATTTTCTTTACTCTGTTTGTATAGAGGCAGAGAAGCTCATGCATCAGAGCACACCACAGCAGACACCTGACTGCCATGCTGGGGTAGGTGAGTAGAAAAGCACTAAAGTATTAACAAGTGAAACAGAAAATTTTGTCTCATATGAATTCCACAATCCCTCTTGGTAGATATGGTCTGTACCTCACATCCATGGACTGAACCTCATCTGTTGAATCTTCCATGCTGTTTGATTTCCCATCAACAGCTTCCAGCTGAATAAGTCCTGGAACTGACTTCAGTCCATTAGCAACTACATCTTGGGAAGGGATTATAGAAGCAGCACTTTCTAAGCTTTTACTTTTCAGGCAGGTTGCCAATCCATTGATCTCTATAAAAGAAGGTTAGAAATTATTACAGCAGGAGCTCCTTTAAATAGTTTGAGGTTACTGACTGAGTAGAAAGGAAGACTGACAGTGCAGTAGGACTTAATTTAAATTCATGACTCATCATACTATACTGTCGTTCCTCTTTCCACTCCAAAACTACTCTTTATGCTGCATCTTTTAAATTTGAGGAAACAGGAAGAGACTATCTTTTATGTCATGTACTAAAAGTCTTAGCCTGGGGAAGTAAATAAAACATAGATAAATGTCAGACATATATTTATTTAATAATACTTTAAATACATATTTTTTTATAAAGTCAAATTAAATGTAAGATTTAGAGACACACTATAAAAAGCTTGCAGGCTTGGTTGTGTGCAAAAATTTTCTACCTAAAAAATTTGAAGGTAGATTGCAGCAATCAAATTGACACATTAGAACTTTTCATTTACAAAAATGCTACCTCAGGTACTAAAATGGAAGAGAAACTTTCTTCTGCTTAAGTGGCAAAATTTCTAACATTTGTCACTGATGCAAATGTAGCTGTTCTTTTTGAGATGAAAGCAAAGAATTTATGAAAATACACAATGTTCTGCCTCAGATCACAAAACTCTGAAGAGAACCAATTGTGCAAATAGGTCAGAAAAATACAGCAATTTTTACCTGGCTGGTTGAGAACAAGTGCCTTTGGTTGCTTTTCCACATTCAAAGTTGATGGTATCTCCAGTTTGGGCTCTTCCTTCTGAAATCAAGTAATGACTCAAGTCTATTAGAGGAAGGGCTGTAACCTTCATGGAACTGACTGGACTCAAAATGTGTGAGACTGCCCAGGGCCACAGGGCAGTCAAAGCAAGGCCATCAACAGCAAGACAGGATTTTCTCCCCCACCACCACCCTTTTAATAAGACATAGCAAATTTTTTAAAAATTCAAAAAGGAAACATTCTTTGAAAGTAACTGAAGAAACAGTTTCCTTAGTAGATTAGAAGTGAAAACCTGACTGTCACTTCTTAGCTGGACTCAACTGCCTTGTTTTCAATCCGACATTCCTGACAGGCTTAACAAGGAGAGCTCAGTAACTAATTCACTGGCTGGTCCAAAGCAGGAAAAGACACATCAACAGCAGCAAACATTACAGCCCCAGCATCCAGAAACAGGCTGTGGCTACTTGCCTGGACAGTAAGGGGGGTTAACCTGCAACACTTGCACAAAGCTGTCTCTGCAGCAGTGGCACAGCAATGGCTGTGACAAACCAAGAGTCATTTTCAGTTCAAAATACAACTAAAATTTGGGTCTAGAGTGTACCCAAGTAACTTAATGACATGGAACTACTCTAGAATTCAATTTCTACATATGGCAAAAAACCAAACCAAACCAAATCATGCAATCACATATGGTTTCATACCTTTATTTCTGGTGTTTCGCTCTTCCTTGTTCTCTTCATTATTTCATCTATTCTCTACAAATAAAAATAAATTTGAGGATGAGACAGCAGACAGAATATTTAATACAAAAGACAGAGAGAAGAAGAAAAATACAAAAAACCACTTCTCTTTACTGTCACGGCCTCATCCCTGCCTGTCTTGGAAAATGGAGAACAAATAAGAAAAATAAAGAAAACAAAAGGTAGAAAACAACTTGGAGCTGACTTTCACCTATCAGATCTCACAGAACATGACCTTCTCAGTAGAGGCACTTTAGAAAAGGCATTTTAATACCAAGGGTTTGCAGTTATGAGTTGTGCTCATTTCTGGAACAAGACATTAGTTTAAAGCCAATAGCAATTATTTTAATTTAGTTCTTCTTCTAACTATTTCCAAACAGTTCCTTTAAAAATAGTTAGCCTTTCTGGAGTAGAAGAATAGAATGAAGTATCTGAAGTTATTCTTGCTGTAAAGGTGTAAGGCATTATTCTAAAATACTTTTGTTTTCCTTCTTTGTTCATTAAAAAAAGAACCTATTTCAGCTGTAAGACACTTTGGTTTGTATTATAATCTGCAACTGAAACATGCTGCCAGTGCAGTCGTAAACAGTTAAAAATGTATTGGAACAAAATATATGGATAGATGACCTTTTGTAACCAGACAGAGGTTCTGCAGCTGTTCTCCCTTTCCTGCCACAGAGTTGTAGACAAAGCTAATTTATGCAGCTCCAGCCATTTCCCTGTGCATCACTGGCCACAGTCCTGCTGCCTCTGCACAATGTAACCAGAGACAGCCAGGTGGGAGAAAAGTTGTTTGTTAATCACATAAACTTTCTCCATTAATGACACAGAACTTCTGTTGAGAAAGTTTTAAACCAAGTCAGTAGCCTGTGATGTCCTGGGTTGGGTAGCAATTGACATTTGTCTTGACATGCCATTCCCTGTTTGTCTCAGGCATTTGTTTAACTTTTCAGGTAGATGCTGATTCTGTGTTTGCTCATTACCTAGTAGGGAGTCATTTGTCTTAGGCAATTCCACTTTGTTACAAATTTTGATGTCCACGTTCCCCTAACATGTCAGTAGCAAATACTAAGTTTGACATAACTAGTCATCTGTAATCCCTCCAGATTACTGTTAGTAGATACTATTGGGTACTTCCTGGATTATGCATTTAAAGAAGAAATGAAATAATTATCTGGAGATGCAAATATCTACCTTCTTCCGTTCCAGTCTTTCTTGCTCAATTTGCTGCATGATTTGTTCCCTTTCAAGACGAAGTTGTTCAGCTGCCTCACGGGCTTTGATTTCTGCTTCTTCCCTCTAATCAAAATGTGTAAAATATGTCAGGGCCATTATTTATTTCAGGCAGATTACCAAATACTATGAAGTATTTATTTATATGTATATAAAGTTTCACATTTTTCCTTGAGATGGTACCTGTTTCTCAAGCTTGGCCTGGAGCTCTTTTTCTTGCTTTTCCTTTAGCATTTGTTCTTCCTCAGCTCTTCTCCTGGCTTCCTCTTCTGCCTTTTTTCTGGCTGCTTCTTCTTCACGTTTTCTTTCCTCCTCCTTCTTACGAGCTTCTTCTTCCAGACGAAGCCTTTCTTCTTCTGCCTTTCTTTTCTGTTCCTCTCTTTCAAGCCTGCAAAAAATATAACAGTATGTTTAAAAGGCTTCACCTTGTTTAGCATTAAACACACATTTTCATGAAAGATGCCAAGATACAGCAAAGAGGTTGAACACATGCTCAGGATTCAGGCTGCTATCAAACTTTTACTCCAATCTTATTTTCAATGCCTAAAATAATTCAAAGAAATTAAAATTTCCATGTAGAGCGTCAATAATAAAATTAAATTTCAAGAATAAAAACATCCCTCTTTCCCTGTACTTGATACCCAGAATGCTGGTATCTGTAAGCCAGCAGGTTCTTTTATCCTTTGTTTCAGCTGAAGATAAACAAACTGGATGAGTAGCAGCAGAAGTCCACAAAACACAGTGGAACACTAGAAAGAGTGGGTCTAAACTCCACCTGTGTTGTTCCCTGGCCCACTGAGGGACATCATGCTCCTCTGTCACCACAGGCAAGAGCTGCTTTGCAAGTGATCATTCTTATCATTCTATGAGGGATTCACAGCCAAAGTGGCAGGAGCTGGTGATTCCACTCCCATCCACCCCCCTGCCATGTTTTTAATAATTAAAAAACAAAGTTGAATCTAGACATGCAGAGTTAGTGATTTACTATTACGGGTTTGAAGGAAGGCTTTGACACTTGCAACCAGCATCCCATGGGGAGAACAACCTAAAAGCTTGCTCAGAGAATAAGCCAGAACCAGAATTTTGCTGCTTAGACACAGCAACCTTCATTATGCCCACTCTCCTAAAGCCCTCAGTGCCTACAGTAGAGTTGGCAGGAAGATGAACTTCAGGTTCATCTGTTGCACAATACCAGCCTTGCCATTTAATGCATATACTACTACTGCAAGACTTCTTCTACGTGATCTACTCATTTAAAGCTGCCTCCAATATTTTTTTACAATGTAAAATACTTCAGGTATGTCCAGACTGCAGTGTGTAGTACACTGCAGTGTGGACATACCTGAAGTACTTGGATAAGTAATAGTTTTTTTCAAGTTTCTAAAAGAGGCCAAATCGTTATTTTCTAAACTTCACTGGTTATAGAGACTGCAAAAGACATTAATGAAAAAAGTCTGAGATTAAAGAAATTAACAGTTACATGCAAGCTCCCACTCGACTCTAAAACTACCACAGATTCAAGTATTTTCAATGATACAGGTTTAATTATTAGGTAATAACTTTCACAAAGCAATAGACACACCTTTCCCGTTCTTCTCTTTCCTGCCTCTCCTTTTCTTCTTGTTCTTTCTGCAGGCGGGCCTGTCGTCTTTTCTCAGCTAAAATTTTTGAAGCTTCTTCTGCATCACTTGTTCCTGCCGTGATCTTCCCTAACAGAAGAGGACCAAGGGTGGAAAGTTTAGCAGGGAACAAAGAGAGTGAGTGCTCAGCATCTTCAAACTTGTGCAGAGGCTGAAATGGGCCTGGTTCACACCTTTTTAGAGCACCCCTCAGCACTTTCAATAGATAGAATATGGAATAGGTAAGGGTATCCCTGAATTTCAGCATTTTCACATCCCCGTTAACAAGTGGTTTTGGTACATTAGTGAAAACTATACATTTACAGGTTCCAGATTATTTACAGATGATGAGGATCTTCACACATCCTCATAAGCCTATGACAGAGCAGCTTCGTGCAAATGAACAGCTCATCACTGTTTAAAAGTCTCAGGGACCCAAGACATCTTGCAATATATTCTTGCAGTAAGACTCACCTTCACTATTCTCAGTCTTCCCAGCAGAAGGCACGTGCTTCTCAGGAGCCACCTGGCCTGCCTCGTCAGGGCGCGCTCCTGGGGACTTCTGATGGCCGGCATTTTCTTTCTCCTTGTCTGCTTTCTTTTTAGGAGTTTCCTGGTTGAGATTAGAAGTGGCACGATGCTTCACAGGAGAAGCTGGATATTGTTTGGTGTTTTTAGGAGACTGTGGGTAAGTCTTTGCAACTGTCCTGATGAGGGAAAACAAAAATCAAAAGAAAGAAGAAGCCATGTGTTACACACCTTGGAACTGAACTCCCGCTTCCCATACGTCATTGTTCTCTTGTGTTTCTGGCTACATAGGAGTACCAGCTGTTTTGCACAATACTGGATAGAATCACCTGGATGCAAGCAATCAGAACTTGAAATGCAGGGAACTGGCATGCAAGTGCACATGATCACAGAAAATTCTCCTTTAAACAGACCAGTAACACTGTCTGAGGTCCAGGGAGAGATAGGAAATCAGGGACCATCTAACTGATGATTTTAGTAATGACCATTTCATAACAATTCTGTCAACATTACTGCATTCTACAGTCCTTCTCAACATTTAAAACAAAACTATGTCTGCTTTCTGTCTGTAGAAATTATGAGTACAGTGTGCTGCTTTCATCTAAATACCACCTTGCCAAACATGGTCTTTTTCTAACAGTATTGGATTTTCAAAACCAGCAAGAAATATACTATAAACAAAGGTAAAGCTGAGTACCACAGAAAGAGACAGGACTGACCAAACCATTGTACCATCAGCTTTCCTGTTTCAGTTAGTGCTTTAATCAGCACCAATGGAACAGACTCAAGACTCAAAACTCAGCCCTTGGAATTCACCCAGCTGCACCTATGGAGATGGGGATGCAGCCCACTGACTGTTTGGCTGTTGGACACTTCAGGTGAAGTGATAACCTCACTTCTGAAGGCAGTTTGGGGAAAGTGGAAGGGCAAAGATATCTGATATTCAGTGCAAATAGGTGCACATAAAGAGAACAGATTACCAGGAAACATAAAACTACCACAAACACCATTCATTATTTATGTAATGCCAGTAACTAACAGTTACTTATAATGTTAAGAGAGGCTGGGCTATGTGACTAAATACTATGAGAATAAAGAGATTACAATCTTAAAATAACGATTTATGTGAGTCCCATTAGAATAAATAATCCTACATTACACTGAACATTACACATATATTTTTAACCTTCTTTATGGAAATGCGATTATGACATAAATGTATTACCCTTTATCACTTTTTTAATCTACACAATATAGAGTTTCATATACTATAACATGTTTTCTGGACTATACACTCACTCTGGCAGACCACAAATATGAAAAGCATGGACAATGGCTGAAAATTAATGGACTGGAGTGGCAAGTTTTATGTAGTAACTATAGTATTGTGTGGTCAGAGACTATTATAACTGGAACAGCATTTGCATTACAGAGAAGACAATAAAAATTAGAAGTCTTTCAACTCCCCCCCGAATTTATGAATTCAGTAGAAGAAAGGGTTCTTTTCCACCATATTATGCTGCATTTGTAAGACGTTGAGACAATGGAATACAGAGAGCTCATTCAGAGCTGCCTGGTTTGTGGGGAGGAAGACACTGCAGAGCATTGCACCATCTGTACTTCCCTACTCCCACAGAAGAGCCATCACAGACTCCAAAAGCCCTCGGGCTGCAGGAACAGTAGCACCCAACTAAATTTGAAGTTCAGCTCAGGTACCCTCTGCCTGCAGGCCCAGGAGCTCCCTTGTCAGCTCAGGTCCTTGCCTGAGTTAAGCTGTAGCTAAGCCTGTTCTTCTTGGCTTCCTAACCTGCTGATCCTGACACGATGTCCTGGCTTGTCCTTGGACTCGCCTCAGAGTAAGGCCTTGGTTGGCTATCCCTGGACTCTTGGCTGACCCTGGTCACTGTCACCATCACCAGACCTACCCTGGGCACTTTTTGTCTGCTATGAGATGGGGTCCTGTGGGTGAGGTCCCTGTTCTTGTCTGCCCTACTGCCACCCACTACTGCTGCTGCATGACAGAAACAGGCTTTGGGAGATGAGAACAGGCAAGTCTGTTTCCAGGTCTTGAAAAAAACAGCAATGGGAGAAGCCAGTGAGATTGGTTGGTGTTAACCAAGTCTGGTTTTAGCATTGTCTTTAGATTCCTTTTTAGGATATAGATGGATTTCCAAGCCCTTCTGAAGGGAAAAGCAGAGAATTTGAGTCCCCACCTACAGGTGTACATCTCACACGTGCCTCATCATGACAGTCATTTCCAATTGCATTTCATAAAAATAGAACTGGTAAATACAAAGTAAACAACATTTTTTCTTATGTTTTCCTGCAGCACAGAGGATGCTTCTTGCTAATTAGACACTTCTTCAAAGCACAATCCCTTCTTGCTGTCTTTGGTTTACGTTTCCAACCTTACCACACGTTCCTTGCAATGCATTTTATTGAACCTGTTGTGACAGCAGGAGCAAAACAGGCTAATAACTAAGGCTGAGTCATTTTCAGTGTCAGCACAGAAGTAATTGTTCTCTAATAAAGACATGACAATCAAATTAAAGAGGTTGGTAGGAAGGAGTCTAGTCATGAGAGCTACATATCTTGCACTGCATAGGCATTAGAGCAGACTGGCTGTACAACTTACCCGTTGGACTAGAAACATGTTGAATGTACTATTTAAGTAATACATCTTTGAACTTTTAGACCGACAGTAATTTTTTGTTACAGTTTTTGGGCCGGAATAACAAGTATGGCTTTGCTTCCTTTAAAGCAAACAAAAGCAAGAAGCTTAATAAAAGACCGGTTACTGCAGTGCGAGGAGTGAAAAGATGAGAAAGAATTTTTATATAATCTACTGGATGCCAGTAGAAAGTAGTAAATCAACATTGTTTTCTCCCTTGTATTCAAAACATATAGCCAACTTAGCACCTTTAACATTCTTAGACACAGGCAAAATTGTTACTGGAAAAAACACTCCTTCTAAATAGTATTTAAATTATGCTGCTTTACACCAGAAAGGTCCAAACTTGATTGTGAAGACAGAAAAATGGGATTATTAAGATAAAAAAAGTACAAAAACTTGTATAAGAGTCTGCTTAGGTTTAAAGAATGTTTTGGTTTTGACATGAGAGAAAAGGAAAAGGATATAATGGAACCATGTTAAGAGAGTGGGATCACAGAATTGTGCCTGATGAGGATCAGGGAATTAAGATAACAAATCTCTAAAAGCCAAGAAGTGGCAGCATGTTATCTGTCTGACAGTTCACTCATCTCAGTAACTACATTTTACAGGGGAATACAGAAGTACCAGAAGCATCTTCCTCCCTCCAAGAAGATATTAGTTTTCTCACCTAACTGCCCCGTGTTGGCATGGGGGCAGCAGCATGTAAGAAGCAGATCCCTACAGGCACTGCTAGAACCTCTATCAGGTGTGAGGATCCACTGATCCTTAAATTACAGTGGCTCTTATTTAACTATGAAAGGGATAGCCCATACTGCAGAAGAATGTCTCAGGAGGAGCAAAAGAAGGGTTCTATGCTTCCTTTTGCTAAGTAGAGAAAATAAAGTACATGTGGCACATGAATCAGAGGTCACATCCAATTCTGGCCATAAACAGCAAGGGAGAGAACAGCAAGCTTTCTTGAAAAGCCAGGTATGTGACAGGTCACTGGTTATGGCAGTTCAGAAAGCTGACTGTGAATCACAAATCTGCAGCATATTTTTTCCCCTATATCCCTATTAATTCAACAAAAGCTCTGCTGAAACCACACTGAGGACTTGCATGTTCTCCTGCCTGCTTTCTGACACCGCTCTGATCACAAGCTATTCCTGGCTTCTGACATTTTTCCTCTGCTATCTATGGTATTTTCTCAAAAGCAGTTTTCTCTCACTCTCACTTTTGATCTCTTCTAACAGGAGACAGATTTCTCTTTTACATTTCTTAAAAGAGTAGAAACTCAGCATAGGCCTGTAGAATAGGTATTTTGATCACTGTGTTATTATAGATGTTTCAAAATCTTGAATTGGCTCATTATCCAGCCAACTGCTGAAAAAACCCTCAAAATAGTCTTGAGCCAGCATTCTACCTATTGTTTTTATCTTTCTAAGTCAAAACAAAGATCAAGAGTAGCGTATGTAGCACATATGAAATAAAATCTAAAATAGGTCACAGCAGGACATAGAAGCTACTTCTGTGGGGAATTCACCATATGCAGACACCTTTCCAATAACTCATTTTTAGAAACTTCTACAAGTCTGGGCTTTTTTTTGGTCCCACTCTACGTTCATATTCCAACAGCATTCTGTAATTTGATTGAACATGCGCTTTTCTGACACCAAGAGCTTGTCCTAGTGACTGCAGTGGGTTGATCCCAAAGGAATCACCAAGTCAGGTGTTCAGTTACTGAAATCATGAGCAAAGAACAATGACACAAGTCTGGGATCTGGAAATGAAATACGAACCACCGCCCACCAGCAGTGCTGAAGTCACTTTTCCCTTCCCCCTTGCCTCTTCCTCCTTCTCATAGGAGGCAACGCTTTGGCAAAAGAATGGGACCCAGAGCCTTGTCAGAGCTTTCCATTTTTGCTCACTGGCTTGTACTCCGGTTCATCTGAAGACACTTAAAGCTAAATCACTAAATCACACTTCCCTGATTCAGTCAGGTGCCATTGATTTCCAAGGGACTATTTACCCAAAGACATGTGAAGGACACAGGCTTTATTGCCTTCCTGATCTATAAGGGAGGACACTTACCTATTCTCTGAGGGATACTGCAAGAATAAACCCATTAATGTATAGATCTTTGAAGATGAAGCATTAAAAAAAAAATTACCCAACCCCCTGGTACTATTGATCTTGTGGAAGATCTGAAGAAAAGGAGCACTTTACATAATCAGTATCCAAGAGCAATTGATAAAATTAGAGATAATGTCTCAATTATTCAAATTCTAATCCATTAACTTTCATCTTTGTCAACTGATCCACGTTAGATTCAAAATAATAGTTTTGGATTTCTTTCTTGTGTGACATTTCATGATATATTTACTTTTCCACATACCTTCAAGCTTTGAATTCTTTCCCAGCTTTTAATTTTTGCTCAGCATATTTTTATTTTTTCCCCTTTTCTCCTTTTTACGCCCATGTCTGTTCACTCATTTTGTCTTGGACATTGTGGTTTTGGACTGTCCCTTTTTGCTTTCTCACTAAAATTTGCACATTCAAACATTAGTATTTTATTTATGTAATTACTGCAATGCTGTTCTGCCATCAATCACTCTGTCTCTTTAGGCTGAAGTTTTATTGTCTTGTTTGATCCTGTTTCAATGATTTTACCATGATAAAAAGAGCTTTTTAATTAATAAATAATGAAGTAACATATAAAGAAGACAAGCAATTGTCACTCAGAAACCAAGATGACAACTGTGAAGAACTAGAAACTAGAACAATACCAAGAAAACTTGAATTTCAAGTCATATACTTTTAAGAAGAGAAATGCATAGAGCTAATTGTCATCTAAATCACTGGCCATACTTGATCCTGTCCTCAACAGCTTTGAAGTTAAGGTGCTGTGCAGGATCAGTAACTACTAATGCTGTACAATATGTACTCTTATGTCTTCCAGAGTAATTTTTTTTTGGCCACATGGTGTGCTGGAAGAGGAAACATTAAACTTACAAAAGATCATTAGGTTTGCAAGGAGAAAGAGTATTTGTATACATATTTAGTCAGATTAAAAGTATATTTATATGGCAGATAATGATCTTGCTGGTCAGTGGATTTAAATATAGGCAGCAAGGCTTTTGGAACCTTCCTTTAGATTCATTGACAATTAACTGTGGAACTTGAGTTGTATTAAAAAATGCAGTTGTATTTAAAAATTATTATTATTAATAATAATATTGATATTTATATAATAATATAATGTGGTGATCAGGACACCTTTTTTATTTTAAAATTATGAGGGGAAGTTTTGTAAGTGCTGAAGTAGAACTGTCTTTCTGGAACCAGTAATACAGATGCATTTAACCTCTATTTACTGTATCTCCCTAAGATCAAGGAGGGTGTTTTAATTGGGCCACATTAAGATTAAATGCTCAGTAATACATTTCTAGCTGTGGTCAGAATCAGATTCTCTTGAGAAAGAGAAGGAGGGGGAAAAAAAAAGGATCACTATTGTGGCTCACAATCACAGAGAAACTCATCAGTAGGCTTCTTAATTCCTCCATGCAGCATCTGTTTCTTCCTCTAAAAATAGTATTCCTTAAATTCCTATATTCCTTATAGGAGTGAAAACGTTTTACTATAAATAATCTGCGCCTTTGGGAAAAAAATTCTCCATCTTTGCCAGACCATTTAAGGAAATTAATGTTACCAATTAAGACTGGGCATACTTTTTTCATGAAGCCCTAAGCATCTCTTTCACAAAAGCTTTTTCTTTTTACCCCTACATCTCTCTATGATGGTTTACACTGACCTTTTGGACATCTGCCCATCAAGGAGCACTTGACTCTCAGCTACCCATTTCCCACCAATCATTTGTTTAAGTACATGTGTCTCTTGGTATGTCTCATACTGGCTGAACGAACTGAGAGATGCTTTCTGAACAGGGAGTATCAGTACTTGTGGAATAATACACAAACTTTTTTCTGTACATTGCAGAGGGCCACTAGACAATTATCTGCTCAAAATTGTAAAAAACCTTGAATGGCATGAACATTTCATATCATTCCATTTTTCACAGAATGTATGTAGTTCAGAATCTGACAATGTTATGATATTGAAAGTTTGGGAATTTGTAGCCTTATAATATGAACCAAGAATTGCAGTGTCCCAGTTATATGCAAGGGGATGTCTAAACCAGAAAGAATGCCCAGAGTCAGATGGTTTCCTGTATGTTGTTTAGCACCACATTCACACACAAATTCATTCTCCTCTACCCTCAGAGCTGAGTCAGAAAAGGAACACCACCTAGTGTTCGAGGCAGAAGAAATTTGTCAGAAAGGGGATCATCAATATTGATCCAAAATACAGCCTGCTGCAGATTAAAAAATTATAAACAAATTAAATAAGACAAAAAGATACAATTTTCAAGACAGAAGTGGGACCCATGAACAGGGTCTAAGGGGAAAAAAACAAGCCAATCAACCAGCCAAAAAAATTAGATAACTACTGTAGACCATGACTACTTTAGCACACTTCTACATTTGAATCAGATATTCTGTTCCAAGAAACCTGAAGACCCATTTGCTCAGACCTGAGTTGCAAGCTGTGGTACACAGACTAGAGTTTTCAGCAAAAGATAATTAAGAAAAGCGACTCAATTGCCAATAAGCCCAGATGTGCTACAGGTCCACAGCTGCATTAAAAAATAAAATAGAACAAAAAGCAACAAAATCACAGAGGTCTGCAAATGAGCAAAGGTTAAAACCAATGGCTTAGATGGCACGTAGTTAAGTATATTTATGGCACCAGATGGTCATGCCAACAATAGGAAATGCATATATTAAATGCTGGAATTTCTAGTTAGTATTCATGTTGTGTGCATTTCTTCACATTAGGCAGTTTCTTCAAAATCAAATAAACCAAAAGCATACTTAAAAATAAATGTTAAATAAAATTTCACATGAATTATGAAATGCACTAGAATCTCAAATGACTGAGAAAAGGTAGAGAATTGTCTGTAGAGCACACTAACACAATCTTACGTATATTAGATTTGTTCATCTCCATCTCTCTCTCTCTTTCCATTTGCATATGTGTGTATGTATAAAATTAACTAGATTCTGTACAACACTTCAAAGGAAGTTCCTCAAGAATCTGTGTCTTATTTATAGGTAACAAGAAGTTCACTGCATATTAATCCACTAATAAGAAAGGCATACTTAGGTGTTGCAGGTGATGCAGATCTTCTGGACATGGCAGCAGGAGAATCAGACCTTCTCAGAGGAGATCCCATACCAGATGAGGAACCAGGTGTTGTGGGTCGCTTCTCTTTCTTTATCTTCTCAGTCTAGAAGCACAGTTCATCTTAGTTTCCATAATTAGCATCAACAAATCAAAAATTTATTTGATTGTTTTATTAACAAGATGTCATATAAAGTGATTTCTGTAACATACACTTGAAAGGTTTTTAAGCAGCAGCTCGCAACTGAGGTGCTATTAATAGTTTTTTGTTTTACACAGACATAACACACACCCACCCCAGGGATGGTGGCACTGGGTGGAGTCTTCAAAATCACCTGTATGCCCCTGCAACACCTCCTGGATATGATCAGTAGTGCAACCAGGCATCTCACAGAAACGCTGCTGCAGGTAACACTGAATCACACCTAAGACTGACACTACACAAATCTTTACTCCCACAGCTTTGGTCCTCTCATTTGCAGCTAATTTAGATGGCATGAATTCCTGTATTATTAACTATTACAAGACACAAGACCTTATGTGAATTTTACAGTCCTCACATAGACTTTTTTAAAACATGTCTTAATCTGTGTAGACTCAGCGAAGAAAGAGTTAAGCAAGTGGTGTAAAACAGGCACTGTCAATACACTTGAGTTTCCGAAATATGTGAAGCTTGCTCATTAACCAGAAAGACTGGACACTCAGGGGGGAGATCCTATTCGTCATCCCCATTCCCAGAAGTTACAAGCAAGTCCAGAAACATACACTTCAGTGCCTCAGTTCCCTGAAAATAAAGGTGTTGCTGTTTCAAATAGCAGCACTCAACACTGATTCCCTGGAGGAGGAAGATATAAAAATGCTGCTTAAGTGGAGCACGAAAGCAACAGACATTGGCGAGGCTGTTTTTTACAGCAGGGCTAGCACTTTATTTGTATTCATGTAAAGGGAAAGGCAACAAGCAGAAGCAGCATCAGTTTACCCAGCAGTGAAACCAAAACCATTGCAAACCCACCTGAGTAACTTCGGCTGCAGGCGCCCCTTTCATGGCACTGGAGGTGGAGGGTGAAGTCGCCTTCTTCCTGTCCGTGCTCCGAGTGGGAGAAGCCTTGTAGGGAGACTTAAGAGGACTAGCTGGTGCTACACGAGGACAGATATGGAATACTAAAGAGTTATAGTACAATAGCAAGAGCAAAAGGGAGCACAGACAGAGGAAGTAAAGGAGAGGAGAAAACAGCATACTTTTATGTTATAATGTTCAAAGGCAGTTTTGAAGGTTTTTTTAATAAGTGTTTCAACAGATTACATTATGTAACATGTTCAACATGGTCCCATGTTTATTAAAAATGTGTCAACTGAAGGTAACATTTTACAGGATTTTTAAAAATAATCTATAAAATATTACTCTCTTACTCACATACTTTTCTAATTACCTATGTGATTATTTTTTCCTCTGAAAAATTCAACTTCCTTTGAATATGACAAAAAGAGTAATCAGATAATTCTAGCTGGGTGACTTTTGAAAAATACCGCAAAACATGAAACGTGACAGGAGCATAGGGAGTGTTTGGGTTTTTTTTTAAAGCGTAAACACGGCAATGGCTCCTAAATACCTTATTTACTTTTCAAAATAATACTTAATTTACAAAAATTAACCAAAAACCCCCAAACCTAAACTAAATGCTGCTGTAGGTATTTCAGTTATTGTTATTTGTGGGACACATCAATTTGAGTGTGACACACGCATTACAACTTACAGGGCAACTCTTTTTTTATTTGCAATATGAACAGGATTTTTTTTAAATGGTATATTTTGCTGCTGGTTTTGTTCATATTGCCTTCTAAAATGAAACCTTCACATACACATAGAACAATCAACAGAATATATCTTTAATTAATAAGACAGACATTAATTGCAACCAAGTGATAGTGTGTTTCCAATCATAGTCAACTAAAGTCAAGAAGATATGACTTAGGAAAAGCAGTAATTATGTGCTAATGTAAAGAAACTCACATTTCCAATCTTTTTTTTTTTTAATTGGAGGCAGTCTAATAAAATTTCTTATGAAGCCTTTTTTGTATGCTTTAAGGTTTAACTAGACCTTTGTATTCTTTGACACACTTTCCAGCAAGCTGGCATAAGGTCACTGAATATTAGGAAAAGTGTTCAGAAACTTAATGCCTGCTTTAGATAAGTATTTTCACTTCAACTGTTAAAAGAATTAATTATGTGTCCAGTAACAACTGTTTGCCTGAATATCTTAATTTGGAGTGACATTAATAATGTATTGCCCGTGAGTCTTAAATTGAGGCTCCTCATTTCTAAGCATAAAGAAAATGCAGGAGCAGAAAAATTTTGACCTCAGTATAATGAGCTCTTGGAAAGGAAGAAGCCTCTCCCCTGCTCAGAAACCTACTTCTATGGTGAGAAGTACTCGACATATGGGAGATCTCACTCAACACTTTTGCTGGCAATTACTGACAAAACCATCAGCTACGGCCCCATCGCCTTGCGAGGAAATAACAAGAGGATGCTGGTTCAGAAAGCTGTTCCCAAAATCAGCTCTTCTGTCTCAGCTGAGTGAGAAAGTAGTTTGCAGGCCAAATGGTATCCTTGTCAGACATGTCAGCATGCTACTTTAAAGGTCCTGTGATGGAGAGCAAGATAAACCTGGGAGTTTACAAACAAAACGAGTGGGGAAGGAAAAAAGTCATCCCTATTGATTTCTTTGAAATCAAATACAACATGGAAAACATCATCTGTAGGTGACCCTAGCAATTCACCTCAAAATCTTAAGCAGAATATACTGATCTAATTGTGACTTGGTTTTTGCTCCCTCTTCGCAGTAGCTGATCTCTGAGCAGTAAGCAAACTGGGAGTTTTCTCATGGGCCAAGTACTGCATGACAACATCTTTGCTTCCAGTAGAGACTGCTTTTAATGTAGAAACAAAGAGAAGCAATTTTAGAGCCATTCAATATCAATGTCCTTATGCACTGAACAAAGAAGCAGTGCACAAGGGAAAGCAGGTTTACTCTGCAATTTTTTTTTAAATTGGTTTGTATTAAAAGCACTAATATAAGACCTAAGTCTGTTTCAACCATGGTGTGTGAAAATACTCATAATAAAGATAGTCAGTCTTTATCATCTAAATAATTTAATCACAGAAAAATGTTTCCTTTTGCAGACAGGCATTTGGGTGTGGTCTTTAGTGTGTTTTTTGGTTTGTTTGTTTTATTAAAAGTAGTACCAACTGTTAAACTTTTGTCGTATTTCAGCCAACACTGTGACCAGGTATAACTTTGTAAGTAGAAACTATTCTGGAAGTCAGGCACTTAGGCCTAAGTATTATCAGGATTGGACACATTCGTTTTGTAGATGTTTGCAAAATAATGGGTTTACCAGACTACCATTTACATTGTAAATATCATCCCTTAAAGATCAATAATTTTTGGAACTGACACCTCCTTATCAGTATCTCTGTTTTTTCCTCTAAGTATGTATCATTTTATATGTGTATGTACACCTAAATATATATATATATATAAATACACAGTCACACAGTTAAAGGCAAAAAGGTATTTAACAGCTAAAAACTGGAACCCTCGTAAAAATAATTAAGGCTCAAATGGTGCACTGGGATTTTTGTTCTACATACTATTTGGATATGACAGGGATGACATTAATAAATCAATCAAAGCCTCTGAGAGGTGTCACACCCTCGTCTAAAAGCCTATTTCTTACATGAATATATTCAGCTTTTCCACTGGCTTCAGTTTTAATGATTTAGGTTTTGTTTTTTCTTCCTAAAATAGACATTCAGGACAGGACAGACAAGATGATGTGTTTTTCCAAGATTTTAAATACGCTGCAATCAGGAACAACTTAGTTCATCGTTGATTTTGTACTACCATGTAAATTGTCATTTGGTTCATGACACTCCTTTTCTTTCCGCAACTACGCAGATGCAGCCACAAATACACCTGAATGGTTTCAAAGTAAGTCACATTTTACCTGGAGTATTGTACTGCTCAGAAAGCATTAATGTACTTCTGCTTCTGGCTAAAGATGACTGTGTGGGAGTCAGCAGTCGAGAAACAATAAAGTTTTCCATTGGACTAAGATGCATGCGGTGAGCTGAAGGATGGGAGCAAATAAAATACAATTTAAAATGCAAATAAATAAAACAATGTTACGTAAAAATAACTGAAACAAAATGATGAAATGATTAAATGAAATGCCAAAAACCCTGGAAGTGTTTGAGATTTAAAATATTTGAAGATAATTTTCATTCCCTCTAAAAAAGGCCTTCTAGTTTCTCCCTCCTTCTAAATTATTTTCCCACCTGTGCAGTAAATATAGTAAGGTTAAGACTGTGTTGCATTTTGTTCTTACTCAGAGGCATGTTCCATTACGTAAAATGGTTGCTTTCATGACTCAGCATGAAAAAGGTTTGTCTTCTTCCCCAGTAGAAGAGGTAAAACATTTGACGTAACAGCACGGCTGTTCCCCAACGTGCCAACCAAACTGGGACTGCATTTAAAATTTGCCATCTCACTGCATTATGTAATTCTTATTTATACAATATGCCTGCATTCCTTCCTACTCCATAAATGTGTCAACTATGTAAGACATATTTATAGATGTTCCTATTACACATATATACAGTCATCCATCATAATAACCTCAAAGGTACTGATGAGTTTTCATTAAGACATTCAGAAGTTAAAATAAATGTACCTTCTCTTTTAATTCTAAAAACAAGCCTTCATAGTCACTTACTTCAAAAAATACATTTTTTATCATTAGACTTTAAAGAGGGAAAAAAAGAAACACAAAACAAACCTAAAAAAGCCAGAGTTCAGAGTGAGTGCTTAGTAACCACTAATCCTACAAGATGATCATCTTTTGCTGAGTCTCTCGTGGATCAGAGTTTTGTAACAAATTAAAGGGCTCTACAACTCTGGTCACCGGATTGAAGTGTCCCAGGTGGCTCATTGGACGTGCTCCTGCCCACAGTACACCCCCTATCTACTGTCAAGCCACATATTTGGTTTGCCTGTTTTTCCTACTGGCCAGAAGGTCACAAGCAGTAGTTATAGGAAATGGCTGCAGTCACAGAATGTACTTACAGCCTTGTTTGTGGGAGTATCAAAACCTGAAAAAGAATCAGTAGAAAACCCACAGCATTTGTTGCTGGACTGCGACCTCCAGCATGGCAGCACAGTCTTGGGACAGGCTACAGAACTACTTTAATGTATTCATTTAAAATGCCTCAAATGTTTGAGCTCTTTTGAATGGCATACATAAGCAAATCACACGACTACATGGACAAGAAGTGCTTTAAGCAGAAGGAGAGTTTAGGCTGGCAGGAGACCAGCAGGTTCACTTGCCTCTGTCGGGGGAATGTGTTATGGCCGCGGTGGAGGAGGAGAGGCGCTTACTGATTGGCGAGTCCATTTGCTTTGGCAGATTCATTGTAGAAGCTGAAAGTTTGTCACATGCTGCAGAGAAACGCATTGAAGATATTTGTATTCATGTCATGGTGTTGATAAACTCCCCAAATTAACCTTGCATTTGTACTCGTGGCCCTTGCCACTCACAGCACTGAATTAGGCAGCAGATAAGCTCTTTCTGAGTGCTGGAGGACCAGCATCCTGTGACACATGCTTTGGGATGCAACTTTTCTGCTTGTGAATTTAATACTCCAGTTTTACAACAGTCTATTTTTTGTACTGCCCCTGGCACATAATTATATATCAGGTCTGAATGAGTGAAGCCGTTCTGATATAAGATATTCAAATATCAGCACAAGCATAAAGTTACCCAAAGAAAACAAACTGCAAACAGGACAACTCTGAACTCATCTTCATTCCCTCTCCCGTCTGCTTTCAGTCTGGAAGACCTGGGATAGACCTCAGGTATCATTCTAATAGGAAAATTAAATAACCAACATTTGTGTGCTTGCATGATGAGACCTCACTGTTTGGTTTTATCTTTTTGTGCTTGAGAAGATTTAAAAAAAAAAAGATGCAGATTCTTGGTACATTTTTCTTGTGAAATACTGTTTGACAAAGTCTTTTTGAGCCAAATATCCATTTCCTACCTTGGCATTTATTTAACTGAATGAAAGAAAAATGTTACTCAAGTATTACTACAATGTACTTGTACATGATGATCACCATATGATACTCAGAAGCTAAAAACACAGGCTCATTGTCCCCTAAATTTGAATTTTATTTCTTTCAAAACAAAAAATATTTTCAGCAAGGGACATGTATGTGTAATTCTGCAGCTCCTAAGTTACTGTATTCCCTATTACATCCATCAAATCATTGCCTCAGTGGGGTTTGCAAGATTTCCTTCCATCTACTACAGTAGACAATACAATTTCCTTTCTTAAAAAAACACGTATGATGCTGGTATGCTGCAAAACATCAGTTGCACAGCCAAGTATCTTTGCACATGAACAACAGTTAGTATAAAAATCTGAATCTGTTTGCACAGAAATAAGAGTCCTGTGAGATCATGGACACAACAACATTTATTGTAAGTTCTGCAGGAGTCATAGCCAAGCCTAGCTCCTCCTTTGGGGGTGAGAGAAGGAACCTACTTCTCAAAAGCACAGGCTGTGTTTTGTTTTCAAAATGCCAAGTACATTTACAATCAAGATTAGAAATCCTATATGCAATACAATCGTAATTTTGGAGGACTCGTGTACTTCACAGTCCTTTTATGGAAATAGTAATTAAAAAACCCAAGCCACAAAAAAAGTGCAAAAAAAGACAATAAAATAAAACATAATTGATTACACAAAGTCAACTTCCTGACTTTGTTACAAATACCAGTTAAGCCAAAATTCATTTCTGGAGGTTGAAAACACAGCATGGCCATGTAAAGGTATTCTACATTTACTTATTCTTAAAATATTGCAGAAAAAGGCCCTTGAGATGGAAAAAGAGGACTGTTTTGATGAAACACGGGCTTCATAACACATTTTATCTTACTGTGCAACTGAAATCTTTGTCAACAGCACCTGTGCCCATCCATTAGAACTGTCAAATATATGCCTAATTATACACACACACACAGAGCACCCACAGAATTAACAAAGATGAGAATCTGAGTGGTAGAAGTCTACAGTTACTGAGAAAACCATGAAATGCCTCTACTGTGCTGGAATGTGAGGCATGCACTGCTCCACCATGGCAAAATTAAAAGGAAATTAAAAAGACATTGGTCTACAACGCTAAGGGTAATGCTGTAGAGTGCCAGACTGAAATTATAAGAAAACACTGGTTAGGAAGGACAAGATCAGTGGATGGATTACAGTGATTAGAACAGTTATAAACAAGACATGATGGTGCTGTGATTCTCTGAAATACCATTGAAGGAATCAGCAGGAGCAGTAGAGGTCACAGGGTCTGGAGGAAGGGTGTTGGCAGCTAAACCTAGAACAGGGGGTGGGGTATTTTCTGATTCACCTACACAGCAGAGAAATCAGAGCAAAAAGAGGTGAAAGAAATTACTGAATAAGTTGGGGGAGCTGGAATTAAGCATAAACTGCATCACAAAGAAAAACTGGTTTCTTTCTCAAAGTATAAAAGACTTCTTTTATTATTACATATATTTAATTTCTGGGTTTTTTAATGGCATACCATTAAAACTATGATATGAAACAGAGTTTGCCTTTTTTAAGTTAAGTATATTTACACACTGTTTTAAAAGAGTACTTGTCATATTTCTTCATCACCCAAACATGGATATTTTCCCCTATAACAGTTTATTCAAACCTGACAAATTTAAATAAGTTGCATGATTTAAAAGAGAAAACATGCATCTTTTTGAAATATAAAAGCAGCACATGACTGATTATGTAATAAAAAGAACTTGCTCTGAAGCCAAAGCAAAAATAGCAGTAACAGAACGTATATGGGGGGAAAAAACAAACTATTTTAAACTGCACATGCTGCATAGTCATCTAGAAATTCCCAGCAGTTTTTAAAAGTACCAAACAAAAACAGATCATCTTTTTGCAAGGCTCAGACAGCAGTCAGTCCTTTGGTGAATACTGAATTTGCTAACTGTGTGCGTGGGAAGACAATGTGGAGTGAGATAATAAGGGAGGCTGTGCATCAATTTTAATTTTAGCATTTAGCATCCTCCAAACAGGTTCTGGTTACTCTATTAAAATGATCTGCATTCCTAAAGTTAGGAGGAACCTTTCTCCTCAGAAGGTATTAAGAGAGAGGAAGCCTGGCAAGCAATTACAAAGTACTTATTCACGCCCCAAGGCAAAAGCCTGTACAGTACCACCCTAACTATAAAACCACCATACTTACTATCTCCACAATCTCATGCATTTTGCACTTCCAGATCTGCAATGCAGGCAGCCTGTTTCACTTACCATCTCTCCCTCCTGAGCCTGCAGCCAGTGCTCCTCCCCACGACCATCGCTTCTGCTTCTGTTCCAGCTGCTGGCTGCGTTCAAGGGACCGACGCATCATGGCTTCTAAACGTTCCTGGTTGAATTGGTACAAAACCAGAAACCAAATCTCCATCAGTTCTTTGGGGGCTTTTTTCCCCACCCCGCCTCCTGAAACCATGCTAAAAATACCCAGTCCCCCTGTTGCTCCACGAAAGATGATAACAGGAGCTTGTTCCCAATAAAAGAAAAAGAAGTGAATAAAGAAGGTATCAGCATTCTACCTACCTCCAGATATGTGTGTCCTTTGTCTGCAAGCCACTGAGGTCACTACAGAGGCCTAAGTAAATAACACAGGTTGCATCACTGCCTAGCATCTGCTCCTGCTGGTGAGGCTGCTGCTGTGCTCTGGACTTAATTTGTATAAGAATAATGCTCGACAAGCATTAACTCCTTCTTGTCTATGCAGACATCAGGATTTTTTCCCATCCCTTTCTGAGCACAGTTAAATTGCTGCAATGCCAGTGGCTCCACCTAGTCACTCAGATAAATGATCACTTCAAACCCAAAGTAGGTTACTTTGCAGGAGCTCTATTTATATATTTATTTTAATGAAAACTCCCTCCTTTCTTCCGCTATGTTCCTTACAGTCTATGCAGTTAAGAGCTTCTGATTTTTTTTTCCCCTCTGTGTTTTTTTTTTAATGCATGCCTAGATCATGCTGTTCCAAGATTTACTTGTTTCCCCCTCTCTATCCCCATGTTGTTCTCCATGGCTTGCTGAGGTAGGATTTTTAGCTGTGAGAGAATAAATATATTTCTTTCCCTCCCCAAATCCTGTTCTACCTTTAACTTACAGCTAAGTATGGTCACCTTATTCCCTCTCCACCACCTCCTGACTCACTGAAAGACCTCCACTGAGTTTCATTCCCACCTCCTCCCTCTGCTAGTTTCTCAGTGATTTATTGTTGTGGCAATGATCTCTGCACCTTTTCTTTTCCTCCTTTCAAGCAGATATAATGTGGTTCTTCCCCACCCACCATTCCATCATCTAACAGCCTCTTTTCTTCCTCCTCCCAGTACCTCATTCCCATCTGGCAACCTCCTCACCCTCACAGCCCAACCCCTACCATGAAAGATAAGTCTACTCTTGCTGCCTCCAACTTTTGCCTCAATGGATTTTAGACCTTTGATCCTATTACTATTTTTGGTGCTATTACTTATTACCTTTGCTATGTCCTTCTGATCTAGTGTAAAACTCCTACTCTCATCCACTTCAAACTGGATCCTGCAGGCTTCTGTGATTACATCATAACTCTTCCAATTTTTACCAACCCCCTGCTCTGTCTCCAGTATCTTTTGGCAGCTCAGATCATCTGCATGGAAAACCTCTCATACATCTCTTGGACAGAATACTTTCTCTAACTGATTCATGCCTTTGGACTGGCTTTCCTATTGCCTTTTTCTGCGAGATTTTACCACAAAATTTCAGTCTTTGTTCAAGCATGTCTCCTTCAGCCTCTGCACTGATGTTGAGCCTGTAGTCTCTGACTGTAGCACCTTCGGCACATCAGACTCTAACATCAGGCACCTCCAGAAACTTCCATGACAGAACTTTTATACACGTGCCTGTAACCTTTGTGTTACTTTCCTGGGGTTCTTGGCCTTCTACAATGCCAGATGTCCTCTCATCATCTTCTGGTTATCTGCGATATACTTTTGTCTCTTCCACATCTTTGAAGAATCTCTTCTACTACAACTTACAGTAATTTATTTCTGACCTCATTTTTTCCACCTCATCCACCCCTACTACCAGTTATCCATCAATATCAACAGCAAGCCACTACCTTTAATCTTTAAGCTTTCTTCCCTTAACCTCATTACAAATCACTTGTGCTATAAAGAATGCCAATATATTACCCTCCATACAAAGAGTGAGAAAAGAAAATTCTTGCATGCTCTGTCCATCATTCTCATCTCTCTCGTCCCTGTTACCTTTTGGCCAGGTGCCCCACCCTGCTGTTACAATTTCTGCTGCTGTCTCCAGGAAGATGATTTTTCAGTCATGTGTTTTGAGCTCATGGTCTATCAGGTAACATCATTCAAAGACCACTGAAAGCAGGCAGCTGCTTCCCCGCCCTCCCTTCCCCCTTTCCTCCCCCCTTCCGTCTTGTCAGTGCCATCAGTGTCCAGGCAGGCATGAAAATGCGAGCTCTGCCTCCTTCCTTCCCCTTCTTCTCCCTACGGAGCAATTGCACGAATCATCAGGAGGCAGCACAAAGCCCAAATGCAGCCTCTTCTGCTACAGCACAGAAAACCCCATAGTTCTGAGTACCTCGTGAGTACCAAGTACTCACTTCTTGTCCCTACTTGGGGTGTGAAAAGGAAACAATCTTCCAGTCTCTGGAATTCGAAGTCACTCGCTTCTGATTTAATTCGCTACAATCTTTCTTTCTTCTCTTACTGCTTGATGATGCCATTTTCACACTTAAAACTTGTGTGTGCTGCCTTTGCATTTCAAGTTCACGCTTTTTACTTATAACTTCTCACCTCTCTAATTTAATTCTGTTTGAGTCCCTTTTCTGCCCTTACTCTTTGCAAAACTCACCTATTTCATCACCAGTTCTTCTCTGCAGTCTGCTTCTTTTCACTACTTTCTTCTACTATGCATCTTGCCCCAACCTACCCTTCTACCACACTCTTTACACCAAGGAAAATCTCACCCTCCCATTTATTTCTCATTAAAGCATCCTCTTATAAAGAACCTTTCTTTCTTCCCATTTCTAATTAATATTGTTCGACATTAATCAAAAAAGATAAGATGAAAGCAGTCAAGTTTCAATTATCTGATTTATGTTTGTTTGTTGTTTTGTTTAGGGTTTTTTAATGATGTTTGCAGCAAGAACCAGCAATATTCTTTAGTTTGCAAACCACAGAATACACTTATACCACCTACTAAGAAAGTGTTTTAAGAATAAAATGCACAGTGAAATAGATTAAAGAAATTAAATGATTCTTCATACATATTTGACAGTCCATGCTACCTACAATCTGAGGTTGAAATCTTCAGCTACACGATGTGGAAAGGATCACTGAATTTCATTTGCAAGGAGCCTTTCATTAAAGCACTATAGAACATAATTATTAAACCTCATGCAGATATAGCTTAGATAAAGAACAATATGAGGGCCATTCTTCACAAAGAAAGAGTAGTTATTAAAAAATTACTTTAAGATGGCACAAAACTAAAAAGCCAAAGAAAACAATAAGACACAAGGAAGCACAGCATAAACACCTCATACATTAATAATTTGTTCTGTGACGAAAATTAAACCACAAGACATTCCTTCACCAGCAAACAATGTGGAAAACCCTTCCAGTCTATGTTATAGATGAAGTACCTTCTTAAAAAGATATTAAACTGCCAGTGTGATCCTCATTTGGGAACTCTAACAGCTACAGATAGAGGAAACAATGTCTGCACTCAAGATACAGTGAGTTCCCACAAAAAAACTGTAATGCACAAGAATTGTATGTAGGTTAAATTAAGAATTAATAAAACCATAAAAGAGAGCCATCTACTGCTAGTATCTAAAAATTACATGTTACTTTCAAAATTCAGTTATTCATCCAGGTTTTCCTCAGCTTGAGCAACAGAATAAACATTTGTACTGTCCGAAGTAAAAACAAACAAATAAAAATCCCACAAACAAAACCCAATTGTGAGAAAGCAAGTAATTTGACTAAGTACTTTCCTTTTCTCTGTGCAAAATATAACAGATGTGACAAGCAAAAAATTCATTTTGAAAGTATTATGACTTAAAATAATTTGTGCAAACAATTCTAAACCCATCTCCTTATACCTACAATATAAATATCTAAAAGAGCCCAAAACCACCTCTTCCTCTTCTCTTTACACACAGCACTGTATGCAAGTAGATCACTGTTTCCTGATATTATCAGTCAGCTCCATTTTTTGAGTGGCTCTTCCCTATAGCAACGAAAGAGCTCTGTTTTTTTCTATTTAAATAATGCATTAAAAAGCAATATAGTATTCTTAAATTTAACTACCATTCTGAATAAAATTAATTCCCACTCTCAACCAATTGCAGTTATGGGTGTGTGTCAGGGTGTGGGCATCAAACAACAGCACAGGACAGAGGAAGGCTCTGCATTAAGATACAAAGGGAGCTGCCACAGCAGGGAACAGCAGGGGAAGGGCAAAGGATGGTCAGTAATGAGGACTAAATATTTCTCCTCATGTCCACTACAGAGCAGAGTGAGAGACTGCTTGCAATGCAATCTCAAACAGTTTGCAGTAGAATTTTTATATTTCTCATGCAACTGAATCCCACTTAGGATATGAATTGCTAAAATCTGTTTGGAAAGCAATTATTATTTCATCTATTATAATTTTAAAAGTAATTAAATTTGAATTGCATATAATACAGTAAGTAATTAAAGCTATAATATCTTGAGAGTTGTCACTCTTGTGTCTAAGTGCATGATTTTTACAAATGTAAGAAATAGTGCATGTAAACAATCTCTCCAATGATGCAGGATATTCTTTTCCATTTAACAGTTGTTATATCAATCTTTCAAGTCAAGTGCTGGCTTAGATTTGATGCTCTTTACAGGTTCATCTAAACATTAGTATACTGGTAGGCTCAGTACTACTTTTATCAGTTTCCTTTTTAACAAAATCTGATGGTTTTATTAAAAACAAATCTTTGACTAGATGGATGTTCTTGCTCTTATTCGCACGAGCATCCTTGACATGGCCTGTAAAAGTGATGTTCATATTGTCTTATGGAATCCAAGATCAGCAGAACACGGCTCCTGTGGAGACTTCCCAATAACCCATGTACAGCTAGACACCTATTTGCAAGGTATTTTCCAAGTCACATGGAATTTCAAGGCAGGGAACTGAAAAACTTTTATCCAGTCCAGTTAAAAATAACTCTTCAATCACTTCTGTTGAACAGCACGTTTCTTCCTTCAAGGCTCAGGGACTGCTTTTACTAAAGGAAGTGGGCAATTTTAAAAAGAAATACGCAGGGAAAGACAGTGGTACTGAAGACCTCTACAGATAAGAAAGGTGCAGTCACTGTCAATGGGGCAAACACATATTTTCATATATATTTATTCAGGTCCTGTCTGAAGAATCGGACACGCTTTCACTGTGCTCTGCAACAAGCTCCAGCTGCCCCAGAGGGGAACTCTGAGAGAACACCTCCATTCCTACCAAACTAGACATTAAAACCACCATATCTTATCTGGTCATTGTAGAGTGGAAAAAGCAAGCAAAATAAATCAAATTTTAGCCACCTCCTCTTTAAGAAGTCCTTTGCAAGCAAAACAGCCAAGCAGAGGATGCTCTGACATAGGAGTCAACAACTCCCCACCAGTTCCTCTCAAAGTCTTCCAGAAGCAACAATAATATTTTGTAGAGAGAGATTTATACAATCTGTTCCTATCAAAATATGCACTACCTTCTGCTGCGTTAAAAAGCAAGGAAAAATAACTTCAGGAAAATATAAAGGACAACCAATAAGGCAAAGAGCAAGGAAGAAAATCTCTCTACTTGTCATTTCAGACACCTGATGAGCAGGTAAGATGGGTACTCAGTCCCCAGCCAGTGTAAACCAGAGTTAAAATGAGAAACACTGAGGACATGCTGCATTACACTGGCTCACTGGCCAGGGCACACACACACCCCACCTTAGGTGTGGGAAATACAGCTTCAAAGCTCTTCCAGTAAAGAAGATCTTTAAATGGCCGAATGACTCACAGGCACTGAGCAACTTGCAATGCCCAGGGAGCTGCAAGTTCATCATCATCCTTACTCAGACCCTCACTGTTACAATGCACGTGGGGTTTGAGGGATTCATCAGAAGCAGAGGGGGAATTTGGCAGATCCTTTAGTAGAATTCAAGTGGAATTTGAGAAATGAGGGACAAAAAACCGCAAAGGGAAGTCAGAAGGTGATATCTCATATTCCCAGTTTCCTTCTCTCACTCTTCCCTGTTCTACCGATTATTCCCCTGTGTACCCTCTCCTCCTTCAGAGGCTCCTGGATTTTTCCTCCCCCCAGGTTCAATCCATCCCCAAACAAGCAACCATCCTCTCCAGTCCTCCTGCCCCTCTCACCTCCCTCAGTCTGGGGGAAGAGGGAGGGAGGAAAGAAAAGGTAAAGAAGCCAGAGCTGGGTCTGTCTTAACTCCCAAAGAAAGGCTTTGGACAGTTTAAGCACAAAGGACCAGCCCAGTGAGAGAAGTGGTAGTTGTATTATGACCAAACTCTTGGAAGCAGCCTTTCTCTCGCCATTAGAGAAGGCTCCTATCGCACGTACAGTGTCCTGGGGAGCTGAAACAGGCGTGCTGATGGTTGGGAGAAACATCACTCTCTGCTCAGCCTCATATCCATCTCTGGGAAAGTGCAGGAGGCCACTGCAGGAGATGGAGTCCCCACTGAACAGCCCCCTTGGCTCTGACCTGCCACAGCCTCTCTTGTGCCCAACAACCCTGCTCTCGTTTCTCCAGCAAAGGCAAACCGTGCAGGCAGGGAAAGCAGGCAGTTGCTCACTCTTCCTCCACCTCCCTCTGCTGCAAATTTTGAGGACAGGGGTTTGAAAGTTACTGCACTTGCCCCTTTCCCTCACAACCCTCAGAGGGAATGGATTTTGCTTAGCTGCAAAAGGTTACCGCAGCAGGAAACACTGGGGAAGGAGCACATCAGGTCAGTGATGTTACCACAGGAGAGAGACCTCCCATCCCCCTTTGTTTCTGGTTTTTTGTCATTTTTCTTAAAAGAATTTGAAACAAACCACATGACAAAATATTTTAAAATTAATTTTCAGCCATTACACAGAAGCCACAATCAGTGTGTTTAAGCTGAAAGAGGAATGACAGGATATAATCTTCTCTTCAAGTTAATGTGAAAAATCTAACCAAAAAATTCAATGAACAGCAGTATGTTATTCTGATTCCATGCAGCAGTGTTTTAACTGTTTCGCAAAGTTATTGTGATCAAAAGATGGTGGGGGCAGAAAAAAGGAGGAACTGCAGATTTCTAGAGCTTTTTTTAATCTAGAAACTAGAGAAATGTCTTCTCTTGGTTTTTTTTTTTAAACCACTGCCCCCTTTCCCAAAAATCATTAATTCTTTATCAGTTGCAGTAGCTGTGTTAGTGTTTTCTATATAATGTCATGCAGAAATATACACACACACTGCATTCAGAGATTTGTATCAGAAATTGGACTCACTAGAGCAAAAAAAGAACCTTAAACAATCTCAGTAGGGAGTGTAGAAGAGAGGAAGGGTAGGAAGATGCTCAAAATATATGTGATTAATTCTGTTCTGTGAGAGAATTTTAAACCAGCCTAGATTCTTTACTGCTTTACGTAAGAATTTCTGAGTTTCTGTCACCAAGGAAAAACGAAACAACACATTTTCATAAACATGATTTCTGTTTCATGACAATAAACAGAACAGTAAGAAAAATCTTTCCCTTTTTGGAAACACTCATCTTTAAAAAATACTTTCTGAAAAGCTGGTGCTTTATCATTTGACAATCAGAGTCCCAGATATGTTAGCAATAGTAGATAACTACTCTGTGAGATCAGACAGAAATCAAGTAAAAAAAAATGCTTTGGAAAATGTTTCTAATGTACAAGCAGTAGCCGACTCCTAATAGCTGTGGTGATGTGGTTTGCAATTCTCGAAGTAATACCCACATGTCTGCAGTCCTGCCCCCAAAATCGTTCAGTGCATGTCAATATTCAGCTACGGTTAATGCTACCACGCGGAACTGCCCTGCTGCACATCTCCCAGTGGGCCTCACCTCCTCCTCTTTAAGCTTTTGTCTCCGTTTTTCTTCAACAGCTGCCCTCTTCTGCTCCTCCCTCTGCCTCTGCTCCTCCAGTCTTCTCCACCGCTCCTCCATTTGCTTCTCATACTGAAGTTTTGCTCTTCTCTCCTTCTCCAGTATCTGCTGTTCCCTGGCGGCTTATGCAGAGAAAAAGGTGCGTTTCACTTCCCACAAATGTTCTTCTGCTTTAAAATTATTTGATAACACGGCACAACAGTGTAAAAGAACGAATACAAGTACACAGGGTCTTAGTACACTAAGATTAAAAACATAGTGCACAGAAGTGCTGAAACGACTAGTAAATCTAAGTGATTTGCTCAATAAACAAATAAGGAAGCCCTTGTACACAAGGTGACAGTTTGTGCCCCTTACCTATGTAAAAACAGTGTACAGAACATTTTAAAAACACTTTTTTGTTTACGCTTCAAATCTCTCTGTGGCTTAAAGCCAAACTATTTTTTCAGACATAACAAATGTTCCCAGTAAGCTTTGAAGTGAATCAGTTACGTAGGTTGAAGCAAAAGCCCTTGGAATTTCTTTAAAACTGCTTCTTGTTATGGAGCTGCCTTCAAAACGAATACATGAAAACAACATATGCTAAGTTTTCTATGAAGTTTTGGAAATACACCATTCAGCTCATAATTTGGTACTGCATCTTTACCCACTTCTGCCTCTTCGCACGAAAAAAAATTACTTGTGTTATGGAGGGTTTGCCCAGTTGTTTATTCTAACTGGAGCAATAACCTTCTTGAGACATCACCTTGATAAAGAAATTCAGACTGCAACATTACATACAGGACTGTTGCTTCAGGTTTATGTAGGAGAACAAGTAGCAGAAGTTGATGTGGCAAATCACGAGGAAAAATTCACTTTTCTCATGCAAGTGTATTCCATAAGAAGGCAGGAAAGAGGAGTTCAGTAAGCATGCCTACAAACACACAAGCCTGTAATGTCACATACCAACACACATATAGCCCATACCAAAGAAGGAATATTCTCACAGTTGCCAGGCTAAGAACTTGAAAGTTAGGGAAAGTCAGAATTAATGCTGTTTATGTAAGAGCTAGTCTTTCATCACGCTCACCTATTCAGCCTCACACTGCTCCTTCAGTTCCTGTTTCCTTGTACAGCACATTTTCACCCTTCTAACTCTTTCTCAGTATCTCCCCATCAATCCTAGGCTCTTGCCCAGCCATCTCAACTCCCTCTTCTAAGATCAGCCTTCTTCCGTCAGCTATTGCCCTCAGATTCTTTAACTACAACTGTGACCTTCAGTCCCTTTTGGCCCCACTACATCTTCAAGCCCTTGGGTGAGAGCCAGAGTCTTTCCAACACCCAAATCCTTTTCCAACAGTTGTATTTCTTCCCCTTGAACACAGACTCCTCCTAGAATACTTGTTCAAACTCAGCCTGATTTGCAGAACACCTTCCAGCTTATTCTTGCTAGAAATATAGTTGATGTTGTCTTCTTTTTTGCCGTATGAAAATCCACTCTTCCTCCCCACCCAGGACAGGGCAGTACAGGGTGGGGAGGGTGGTCAGGGCTGCAGGTGAGCCTGCATTGAATGTGTGAAGAGTCAGACTTGCCAACAGAAAAAGAGTTACCTCAGAGACAGTGGAAGACAAGTGACCACTCATTAATTATTCACAACTGCTAGCCAAGTCAGGTAGAGCAGGTGAAAAAAAGCATGCTGGAGTTCATAAAAACCAAAAATAAAGTGCCCAGAGACTGTGCTACGATTACCTTCTGAGTCAGTAGGTGAAATCGGGGACTGATTCTGAACAGAGAAGCAAACCATTCTGTCATCATGAACATATATACAATTCGTGTTCCTTAATTTAGGGATACTAAACCACTGATTAACAAGTTTTGGCTTTGTTGAAAAGGTTATTCTATATTGTTGTGAAGTACCTACTGACTGCTTAAAGTTCTGACCTCCTAGGGAACACACTGCTTTTTTCTGAACTTCTAAAAGAAATTTGCCACAAACAATGACCAAAATCCAGAGCTCCCCATTACAGAAATGGTCTTAACCCTAAAGAACTGTATTTCCAGAAGGTGCATATGATGTCTGGGAAAAAACTGCAGTCAACACCTTCCAAATTTCCTGGGCCAACCACTCCCAAATTCTCCAGGTTTCAGTTTCCCTCTCATCTCTTCTGCTTTTTAATCCAAGTCCCTTACAATCTACTCATAGTGTCACTTTCTCAGGAACCAGCAAGAAAGGGATAATCAAGAGGACAGAAGAGAAAGCCTAGACTGGGCATACCTGGAAGAGAAGTAAGCTACAGCTCAGGCTGGTTCATGCCCCAGATAGACAGAACCTCAGGGGACATTAAGTACTAAACAGCAGCAGATTTTCACTGAACTACCAAAAAGAATCTTGCTGACCAAGCCCATGGTACTAAAAAACATCAAGTCATGGTCTCAAGCCTCAGGTTTTGTCAAGAAATGGTAAGCAATTTGTTTATTTAATGCAAGAAAAACAGTATTTTCCTACGATTCTTCTCACAGGTGTCCATATTGTTTTAGTTGACGTTTCCTCAAAATATCTGCCTAGCTTAAATTTTACAAAAATCATAAAACACTGACAATTCCTTCTGATAGGTATTGTCAGGTAACCTCTAGGAACAGTGCTCCTAGCCTTTCTTGTCATTACAATAAGGAAAAGTGAAGTTCATAGTTCAACTTTTTTTTTATTTATAAATATATATATACACACAAATAGACCATAGAAAGTCCAAATCAATGTCTCAGAGTTGATTTTATTCATGCATATATATATATATTAACTGTGTATGAACACCCCCCTTATATATATTTTTGTTTTACACACGCACATATATATATATATATTTTACAATTCCCTCAACATTTCTCTAGTTCTATTAATAGATTAAAAATACCCTATTATTTAAAAAAAATTTCTGAAACCAATGCTTATGCTGTTCAGGAACTGAATAATATTTCTTCTCATCCTCTTGAAATATTAACCATTTAAAAACTTATGGAAAAGTATCTGCTTTAACAACTCTGTGGTATCTTTCAGTATGACTAAAACTGAACAGGCTAAATTTGAGGCTGCTTTGCCAAATCATCCTACATATTATCCTGAGTATTATCCAAAGCTTATTTGGTATTTTTACAAATCAGAATCTTAATAGTATCTTGAACATAAACCTATATTCAAAAGCACATAAATCAAAGAAGAATATCAACTTGTAACTATAGAACATTAATAGCTGAATGGAAAATCCAGAACGACAGATTATTTTTTTTAATTTGATTCAAAAAAAGTGATAAAGACTAGGAACAGATTGAACCACAATGTTTAAAATTCACAGCAGGAAAAATGTTCTAAGTTACTTAACCCTATTAACACATATACATAAATAATACATACACCTCCTGCCAACTTACCAAGGTATTTCTCCCTTTCTTCTCTTCTTTCCTTTGCCAGTCTTTGTCTTTCATCAGTTTTTAAAAATCCATCAATGGCTAAAGACAGAGAGAAGGAAAAAAAAAGTTGGTTAAACTAAAGAAGCATGCAAAAGAAATATAAAACATCCACCAAAAATAATTACTACTGCATTTAATAACTCCAATAACAAAACCAATTTGGCACTTGTATGCATGCAGGTTAACAAGCTGGGATTTGGATACATCCTGAGCACAGTCTCCTACCTACTGCTGAACTCCAAGCACAGTTCCTCAGTGTAAATGCCTGACTCCTCAGAGCAAACAAGCATGCTGTTAGTGCTTGTTTCAAAATGTAAAACTTTCTTGGGAAAAACCATAAGGATGCAATTAACATTTATTTATCTTTGTTAATGAGCTCATTTTAATTTTTTTTTTGGCTAAAAAGAAAAACAGTAGCTCTGAAAAGCAGTAAGCAGCCATGGGGAGTCCCAGCCTTCACCTTTATGGCTCACCAGAGCCCCACAGTCTCCTTGCTCAGTAGCACCAGCTCATTTCAACAACCACCAATTATCCCTGGATGAGGCTATGCAGGACGAAGCCCTCCTGCCCTCTTTTCCAGGCAGGAGGCACTTTGTTTCCTTCTCAAGTTGGTGTCTAAAAGTAGGTTACTTTGTGAGGAGGTTGCCTAAGGATGTTTTGTACCTGGATCCAGACACCCCAGTTCCTTACACAGCATGAGCAACTGAAAAGCCCCGTTTAAGGAGGCAGGAAGGCAGAGTTTGACACACAAGGTGCCTCAGAGTCACCTGCCTGCGTGCCCTGGAACAAGCAGCCAGACAGACCTTAGATGGACCTTCTGCAATACTATGGGTAAGGCCACCAACTAGTGCCTTGACAGACCATCTAAAGGATGGTATCCTTTTAAAACAGCTGATGGGGCCTCCAGTGCTCTCTTTTCTCTCTTTGTTTTCAGGATCTCCTGGGGTCCAGGCAGTGCAAACAGGCATGGTGTCCCACAGCACGTTTACATCCTTTGCAATCATTATCTGGGCTCCCTGATGAGTTACTGAATTATAATTAAAACCCCTTCCCTTTTGCTCTGAGAACTGCAGTTACTAATTTTATCCTATAAATATGAGTGGAAAAGTTACACAGACTGTAACCCCAAGTCGCTTCCTGAAAAGTTACACTTGCAGGCTCCTTTCCAAAGGCAGCTTGTCTGTGGGAGCAAGGATTTTGCATAGGAAGTACCTTTCCATAAAATGCACTGTTCTGCAGGAAGGCTGAAAGCCAGCCTTGGTGGTCCCTGGTGACTGGCTAGACACACAGGTCTCAGGTGTCCCCCATTACAGTAACAGCTTGCTTTTTCCCCACGCAGCATCTCTGACCCTCCCAGCACACACACAGAGCGACTACCTGACGGCAGCCAGCCCCCTAGAAAATTGTGATTACAGCTCCCAGCTGGTTAATTACAACTAAATTTGTGGGTCAAATACATATTTATTTATTACCAAATACTCATCCTACTTCCATACTTGTCCGCTTGTTTATTCCCTTGGCTGCCATTATTGGCACATTTGACAAGGAAGGAGAGAAGAGGTGGCGGCTCAGGAAAACAACCACGGCCAAGGTTTGTAACTACTTTGAAGGGGCCTGGCAAAAAGTAGCTAAGAAGGTGAATCCTGTTGTCAGCCTAGTTACATTACAACTCCAATAGAAAGGTTTTCAGAGATCTGAAAGTCAAACCATCATGAAACCTACAACTCGGGCTAGAAGCAGCAGAGGGAAGTGAAATCAAGACTGGACTAAGAGTCCAACGACAGAAGACTGAGCTTGGGAACCAGCACAGGATGGAGAAAGGGAAAGAGACAAGCAGAGGCACAAGTTAAGGTCTTCTGTGGCAAAGGATGTAAGTCAGATGGAAAGTATGGAATCCAGGACGGGGAGAAGCTGGAGGGATAGGAGAGGAACAGCAGGACAGTTCCTGTTCATGGACTATGTTCATAAAATCCTGCACTGATTCCCATCACTCTCCTGCTTACAGCAACTATCTCTGAAATCCAACAGCACAAATACATCCCATTATGTCTGTCAATAAATTTACAGGTAACTCATCTCTACTTTGACTGCTTCATGAACACATCTAGCAGAAGTGGATCTAAAAATCTTGCTCACAACTGCCACAGCTATCCCAAAGTAGAGGCAAAATTTTTCAGGTTGTCTTTCTCAAGCATTTGGACATCTCCACCCTGCTCGGACAATATTAAAAGATGATCAAGGCTGTAAAGTCAGATACTCAAGAAATGAGGATGCATCCGAGCTGAAACAGTCTGTACAATCCTTATTTTGCCTAGTCTTACACATATATTATACATTTTTCCTTGTCAGGTCCATTTGCTTATTTATGTCAGTGCTTAAAAGGTGAGCCAAGTTCGAAGTTATTAGTGTTTCTTGCTTCATTTCCTTCTGAAACTGAAAAGTACACAGAACTATATCTGAAGTCTGTCTTGGAGAACAGCACTCCAGACTTGGCTATGTCACAGGTGAAACTACAAATATATGGAATTACTGCTCATTATATATGCAATACACCAACATGCAAAAAAACGGAGGAAAACAGTAGGCAATCTGTAAGATGCCTGTAAGTACAGGCATATGCATGTGGCAAGAATAGCATTAAAATAGCACAGGCATCCTCAGTACTGGCATTTCTTAACTCAAGTACTTGACTTTGTGAATTAGCATGCCTGCCAAAAATCAGAAATTTGCTTGCCTTCAGAAAGTAAATATAGCTTTGAAGGACAGAAAACTATTCCCCGGGTAATAGCTTGTACCTTGGGATGACTTTCGAAGGCCAAAATTAGCGTATTTACTACACATCTTCACATAATATACATTATGAACGCAATGGGCACAGCAGTTGCCTGTGGCGAGAAGTTTCATTAATGACAGGAACTCAAATTCTGTTTGACAAAACAGACTGCAGGCAGCAAGCTGGCACAGGTAGCTCTACCCTGGGAATCCCTGTCCCTAACAGGGAACTGCCAGCAGAGGGCAGGACAAGGTCTGAATGAACAAAGCCCCACAGCAAAAAACCTCTCCCTGTGCCAGGTGACCTCAGGGTAATGGTCTGTACACGCAGCTTTATCCTGAGCCATCCTCATGTTTACAGCTAAGCCCCTGATCCCTCAGTTAGACGGGCATGTAACAGCTAACAACATGCTTAAGAGTCAGGAAATAAATGCAGACTGGTTATGCCTTCTGCCAAACAGAGTAATGAATACAAGGAGACACTGGCAGAAAATTCTGTTATAAACCTTTATTCCCAGACTTGCAGAAGAATAAGGAAACTGCTCAAATAATAACATCAAAGATTTTACTCTAAGGAAGCACGCAAACAAATTGTTGGTCCTTGTTAATAAATCTCCCAGTCCTCCCCAAAAGCCCCCTTTCCAAAAAGTCACTCTCAACTGAGGGCATGCTTCTAATCACAGGGCTAATTGCTTGAGACTGGGCCTCATTTTTTGATTGAGGGGGGCCAGCTGTTCCTCTGGGACTTTGACACAATGAGCATTTCCAAAGGAAAAGACCATAACTTAAACCCAGGTAAAATGTCAGCAGCAATCCTGCAGCAGTAATATCCCAGCTAATGCTAGAGGATTCCTTCAATACTTTAATATTACTTTGAAATAAATATTCACAGAAGTAAAAAACAACATGTTAATCACTGATTCAACCCTTTTTCATGGGCAAGATAAACCTATTCAGACTGATGAAATAGTGCCAGAACAGGTCCACACACACTCTGCTCTGCTCCACATACCGCTTGTGTAAACCTCTTGGTGGTTGCTCAAGACAAAGGAAGGTTGTCCTGCCCTGATGAGACACAAGGCAATGTGTCTTTTGAAATCCATATCCTGTTTCTGGTGAGAAAACAAGTTCTCAAGCAGGACAATCAAGCTACTGGGAGCTGAGACTGCATTTCAGAAGGACCAACCGGTTGCTGGCACACCTCGTGTCCTGAAATTCGCACCTGAGTAATTGTCAGCAGGTAAGTTCTCTGTTCTTTTTTTTTTCTTTTTCCTACTTTGTTGTTAAACCCACACACCTTACTGTCCTCTGTAATATTGGTTTCACAATGTCTACACAGCAGATACAGAAGCCCTTGATTGCCGGCATCCCAAAACAGGAGGGAAGTCAACTGGGGATCCGAGGCCAGCTCTGCCTAAGTGTTCAACACACCGAGACCTTTGTCCATTCTACATGATCATGTTCAACACATTTAGACCTTTGTCCCTTCCACATGACATTGTCCAACATTTCTATACCTTTGCCACAGTATGTATCATCTACACTGATGTTGCTGTATTGGTGAAATTCCCAGTTTGGATACAGTCCTGCCTTGCCTGAGACACCACTGCACTTACACCCACCATTCTGCTGGCAAACTCTGTTGCTTCAAATAATATAAACTTAATGTATAAAATCAAGGTTTTGCTCCCTAAAAACTTAATTTCTCTCCCTTGGGACTGTTCTTTGAGAAAATAATGAACAGCCTTTTCCACGTGCCACTGCTTCCCTCTGGGTACTACTGAATAAAGAATAGTCAAGTTTTCAGTTACTGACTATACTTTGAGGGGAAAAGAATTTGTAGAACTGCATGTGACTGTATCTGGATGACACTTTCTGCTGGCAAAAGACTCTTTTGCTGAATTTTAATTATGGTATCTAGCTGAAAGGCTTTCAGGTAGAGGCAACACACAAACAACACAAGGGCTTTGCAGGTATGTTCAGTAAGATTAAGTGGATTGTTGTCTTTTTTGGTAATTTGTTGTCTTCCTTACAGTTTCTTTAATTAAAAATCTTAATACAAAGAATCAGAATTTTTCCAGGTTCCGCTGCTTAATTTTATTTTTATGTTTGCCAGGCTGGATTTCAAATACAACCAGAAAAGAAGAAGGGACATTTTCCATTACGTCTAATGAAAACACCAGGAGGGCTATCTGTTGTTATAAAGATGTTAAGTAGATGAAGTCATTAAAGGCGAACAGTTGCCAAACACAGTGACATTTCAGACACCCCAGGCTAATTGTCTGAGCGGTGGCCTGCCAGATAGAGCAGAGAAGCTGTCAGGGACTGCACACTCTGGTTAAGCAACTAGGACACCTGCCTTATGTTCCTGCTCCCCAGCCTGGATTTTCAAACTATTCATTTGAATCAAGAACTTCAGCTGTAAACCATACTTACACAAAGATTACAGTGGCAAAATACATCCTACTGATATGTTTATTTAAGATGAAATTGTTCAAAAATGCTGGCCAAATAACCTTGAAATGATGTATGTAACGCGTCATTTGGTGATTGCATATATTAACAGAAATATCTTAATTACTGCATGGGGAGTAAAAACTGGCTAAAAAATAAAAGGCCTATCTTCTCAGCTCTGCATGAGCCCAGAGACACCTAATCAGCTCCATGGGATTGTGTGCTTTATGGACAAACAGTGTGTACAGCCCTAACAATGCCCCACAGAGATTCCAGTATCAGGCAGACACAGCAGATGTGCCTCAAGAGCACTCGGAGGACTGAGAGGATACATCAGCAGAATGTTTTTACTTATGGAAACACTAGACAAATAATAACAATAGATTAATTATTTAGTTTACTGAACATGTCCCTACCAGACAGTGCACCACACCAAGCACATACAAAGCAGCAGCACTGTGTCAGTGCGTGGTCTACGCTGATGTTTTATTTATGTGCTTCTGTACTCTCAGGCAGAAAGGAATCTGGAGGTGTAACCAACACCTTGGTGGTTTCTCCCAGGTTTAACACACATGAACATTTATTGCTGTATTTTTCAAACACCACTAGACTCTAGACTAATTTGGAATCTGTAGGTAGGACCTTCCCTTCTAACCTATCCAGCAACTTTCTACTTCCTGGAACAGATTAAAAAAAGAAACAAAAATACTGTGTTTAACTCACAATTAGTGTTTTGAAACTACTAGTGTTTGCCAAGGAATAAATGGTGGCACTAGCTAGAAATTTTGTACTAAAACAACAAGTAAAGCCCCAAACCCCAAAGCTATAACCATTACAAATGAAACAATTTTTTTTCCATGACTGAACTATTTTTCTTCTTTCATTCACTCACTGCATATCTCCTAAATTAGCAGTAGCCCCAACATGTATTTACGATTTCTGCATTGACTAACTTGCACTGACTAGTTTCATTGACTTAAGCAGAACTACTTTGTTAAAACAGAAAAGATGGAAATACCTTGTTCGGATCAAGAAGCCCCTGCATACCCCACCCAAGTTTGAAAAAACCAAAAAGTCCTGTCACTCACATACTATCATAATAAACGTAAAACACATTTGTTGGAAGGAGAGCAGCCATAAATACTGTAAACACTGCCTGCCTGGTTCATTTCACTGTGACTTTTGCAAGAAAAAGCCTAACTGTAGAACAGTAACCCTCAACTCACAGTTATTTTTTTCCAAATAATCTAAGGGATACGTTCTAGGATCATATACATTTGTTTCTCTATTGCAGTGAATTCAACCTGAACAACTTCGTTTTAGGAATATACAAATGAAAATTAAATAAATTCCATTTGTTTGCTAACAACTTTTGTTATTCAAATGAACTAGAAGTTTTGCATCTATAGTGTAGCGTAGCACACTTCAGTTTCTTATTAAAAGTGTTTCTGGACTTACAATACACATTTATGCATCAATATCTGCTGATGCTACATATTTATTATTAGGTACCAGGTTCCAGAGCTCAGTGAAAAACCAGCATCTCACTGAGGAATTCAGATATTTTTAGCATCAGCAGACCAGATGGGAACTGTAAGTATCCATTTCTCCTACCTCCTGCTAGCTTGTAATCCCCAAATGCACATTAAAACGCACTTCCTATCCGAGTTAATTGGCTTTGCTCGTGGATGGAGCTGAACAGTGACCTTATGCTTTGTTGGCTCTACAATTGTCACTCCTGTGTTGCACTATCAAACGGCAGCTGAAGTGCAGTAAGACACGGGAAAGCACTGAGCTGCTTTTCCATATCCAGGTGGCAGGAGCTTCAGTGGAAGCCTTGCACAGCCCTCAGGCGGGCGAGGAGCTGACCTGCAGCTGAGCTGCACCACAGCTCTCAGTTTACTGCGCGTTGTGTCCCTGCTGACAGCGGTGATGGCTCCTTCAAACCTTCGCAGCAACACCCTGTGCTGTAATTTAAAACCAAGCGCTGCAGAGGAGCCAATAGCTGCAAATACTACCCGAAGAGAAAAGGGAGCTTCCCGACTGCGAGCACTCAGGTCAGCAGGAGCACACTGGGCTGAGCTCCTGTCTTCATCCTCAAGAGCTCTTCAGTGTCACTGGCCATGGGACATGAGTGACCTTCCCCTCAGCAGTGTGCGGCTGTGCTGACTCCACCACAGGCCAGACACCCCCAAAACTCCCCACATCAGCAGCCATGAAGCTTCATTTCTCACTATGCCCTGTCCTCCACCATTACTGGAGATTCAGAGAAAGCTTTAGGATGTTTCCGTTCTTTGTGGTGAGCAAAGTGCATACAGAGCATTTAACAAAAGAAAAATCTATTTGCAATTTTCCATTCATATATATATCTCTCTACAAAAATAAAAAAGTGTTGATGCCTTACTAACAAGGCACACACCTATCAAGGACTAACCTAAATAACCTCCACTTTGCTCTGCCTCTACCAGGTGCGTTGCTGAGAAAGTGTATTCCACACAGAAGTAGCTACCAGATATCAAATGCAGAAAGCACATTTTCCCTGTGATTTGGCAAAAGCTTCCAAAGAAAAAGATGCAAAGCTGATTAATCCACAGCAGACATGATCAAGTGAACTTCATCCTATTTATTTCAGGGAGAACATCCATTGATTAACAAAAAAATTAAAAAAAACTTATTCTAGGAACATGTACAGTAAGTCCTTATGGGAAGGAAAAGCTTTAGCAAAAAATTTTTTGTCTTTAACTTTTTTCTTTGCATTTTAGTAGATGTACTACACCAATATACTTCATATTTATAACGTTGTGCATGGACATACAGTTTTAACTATGTTTCTGGTTGCTTTATCAAAGTGTACTCCATACAGCTCCTGCTTTTGCATCCCCCAGTCTTGGCCCCTAGATATAATTCTTAATAAGTCATATAATTTAGTAATGGAATCGAAATACTTGCCCCTTTAAATCCAGAACATGAACTGTGACCTTTATGAAATCTCTTCACCTCATCTGAGAATCTAATCATTCTAGGTCTTCCACCAAGAGCCTAACACATCCTTGTTGGAGCTTCTGCCCAGTTTTCTACCTGTCTGTCAGCTGTGAGCTTCTGACTCTCAAGGAAGCTTTCAGTGGATGCAAGTCCACCTGCAAGACACTGCTGAGATGATGAATTACTGGCAACCTCACTGCCCCAGACAAAGAGAACAAAAATATTATATTTGCATATATCCTTTTGTATGCAATGTATCTCTGTATGATCATTTTTAATGACTGTTCTTGATCCACCTATTTGATATTGGCCACTGTGCACAGACAGAGTTAATTGTCTCTGTTAGAAACCAAACCAATCTCCCCAAAAGGACAAGGCTCCAAATGCAAGAACCTCATTCAACTCTTACCCTTGAACTACACTAAAAGGTCTGAATTACTGAGAGCTCCTAGATGTCTAGGAAATACTCCAAAATGGAGATTGTCTTAACATTGACTTGGGCAGCCTCATTTACGGATGGGGCTAGTCCAGCCTGTTGACAGAGTCCAAGATGATGAAAGAACAGTAAGACACAACCACAGCTCTAACTGAGACATGTCCCACACCCCCCTTCCCTGCCCCATTCTCTTAGAAACAATGTTTGCATTTTATGAATACAGAAGGCCTTGGATCTACAAGGTTAGTACTTGGAAGATTATTTTTCAAGGGCAAGAAACAGTATGAAGATGGACTGATACACAAATAAGGCTGATCATTTCTGCATCCATGGAAAGAGTTATGTGAACCCATGTTCTTAAGTGGAATTTATTTGGATTTTCAGTACTTTAAAAAGTGTTAAAAAGATTAAGTCCGCCTTTTTACCACTGCAAAAGATAAATCTTTGTTTAATCTGTAATTTCTCAGAGGATTATTCACTGAGTTCACACTATAAATTGTATTAGCCATTTATGCAAATTCAGAACACAAGTCACATTACATATGCAGGTTCTTAACTTGCAGAATAATTAAGATATTTTACCAAACCACAACTTTTCTACACAAGAGAGATAAGTGGATTATGCATCCACTGATTTTTCAAGTCTCAAAAAGAGGAAGGTTTTTGGGTTTTTTCAGGGTAAGAATTTGGAGCTTTAACAAAGATTCACAAAAACCTATAAAACTAAGGGATAAGATAGAAGCACAAAGTGACTAAGCTGTATGCAAAGTTCTTAAATAATACGCAAAGATGAAAACAGGCACTGAATCCAGGATTGACAGCACACTTAGGTCAACACAAAGAGGCCAATTAAAACATAGTGGGTCACTAAGCTTTGCAGTGAGCAGTGCTTAGCACAGAGATCAGATCCTGTATTCAGTATTTTCTGTCAAAGTTCATCTAAACTTCAGTTGTGATGTGTGGCAAAACTATGCAGGATAAAGGGAGGCTCCAGTTTGCACTGATGTCTCCTACCCTCTTCTGTGACCTTCATGGCCCAAAGAGAAAGAAGTCGAGAGATGTATTTAATATTACAGTCAACAACGTGCAGTTTTCACTGCCGTGACAAGTTTGCCTCTCCTGCCCCAGCTCAGGAGAAGTCCCATCCAGCAGCAGGCACTGCAGGCACCAGGGACTCAACTGGTACTCCCTTGGCACGATCACTGCTGTGGAGTCGTCACACACAAACAGGCTCTTGCACAGACACGAGCACCCCACAGGCATGGTGTGTTTTCTTTTCACTGTTACCTGAATTCACTTCAGAGAACAGAGACACTGGCCCAAGACACTGTTTTTCAAGAAAACACAAATACTTACAGAATTATATTTCCTGGAGTATTTCTGTTGATCCTTCTACCATCTGGAGAAGACTGACTTGATTTCAGAACTGAGTTCAACACTGGCATGTAAATGTTACTTAGTAATTCAACATCAGTGTCCAGATGCTTTCTGGACACAAAAAAAGCAGCAGAAATTAATTCAAAAAATGTGGTTTATATTTGTCTATAATTACAAATTTCTATTAAAAGGTTTGTATGGTTCTTCCATGACAGCATAAGAAAACCTATTTGTTTGGTTCAAAAGAAAATTTTTTATGACTTTAGTCCTTCTGCCTCTGTATACTCCTGAACATAATTTTGTAGCATTTCGAATAGCAAATTTTTGTTTTCTTGTAAGGGCAGAGCTGGAAATCTGGTTCACAGACTTTCATTTTCCTGGTAATTCAAATTCTTCAAACAAATGACTTGGAAAAAACCTCTGGGCACTGAAAAGCCTCCTTTCTTGCAGGGCTGTGCCTTGACACCAGATTCTCTACTGAAATGTTCTCAGAAGTCAGGGCATTCATAATCATCTCCCTGCTGAGAGTGGTGAATTTTGGGGCATGTCATATGGGGAGAGCTTTTAGTGCATTCTGTTGTATCACCTGTTTTTACCATCTTTGTAGGAACACCCTTTAGACTGTAATTTCTGTCAAATTTGGTTGAGGCTGAGTAATGGCTTCAACAGCTAATTAGTGGTGAGAAGAAAGAAGGATGGACAGACAGAAAAGTGTGATCCTCTACGCTTTTTTTTTTTTAAGAAGTACAGACAACTGGGTTCTTGAAATTGTAGCCAGACACTTAAAACCTGTATCAAAGTCCTTATTCATTTGCGTGAATTGAGAAAATACAGCACATTCAGTGTATGATGCCCCACATCAATTAAGGTTTTCTATCTTCAAGGCCCCAGCTACTCACAACAGGATGGTCTTGGGTAAAAAGAAAACTCAAGAAAATCTATCAAAATTATGGAGGTTTCTAAAAACAACAACAGAAATCTGCATGTTATGGTTTTTAATAACCTAATAATTCAGAGAAAAATCACTATCTTCTTCTGCACATTTTCTGAATAACTCACCTAGAATAAAGGCATATATTAGCTAAAACCCACACATTTAAACACACAATTTAAATGTTTTAGGAAAAAAAACATATGATGTTAAGCTGTACTGATGTTCTGCTGTAGTAATTAACTGCCTGACATTTAACTGAGAGGCTTAAAGAAACACTGAGACAACATCTGAGTCCTTTAAAAGAAGCTTAATCCAGTACCATGACATTAAACTGCCAAGATAAACTGACCAACAATACTGGAAGAAAAATTTTCAATAATTTCTTTTGGGTTACTTATAAAAACAGAATGGTAAATCAAGTGCTTGCAGTTTATCCAAAAAATCACTGTTTAGCTAAAGAAGTGGATGATAACAGACAAGCTTGAAAAAATTATTTGCATGGAACATACCAAGCTCTAAAAGGAAGCAAGGACAATTATTTGCACAAGTGAGCAGTAGCATAAATGTTCTAAGGTTGATGACTGCTGAGTGATTGCTGAATTCCCACTCACAACTCCCTCCTGTGGGTGATGCCACACTGAACACACCAACTCTAATCGCACAGCCAGACTCTTAGGCACACACATTTATTTAATGCTATGACACAGTCTAGTAACACGTGGTGTGGATGAATACATGGGGATAAAAAGAAAGCTCTTCTATAGAGATAAATTCACGATCAATGTGAGAAGCCGAAGGTCGCGCTTGCTTGTCAGGCAGTGCTTTGTTCTAATTCATTTTGAAAACACTCGAATAATGATTCTGCAGTTAAATTATCTACTTGTAATACAATGTAATTATACATTTTGGAAGATGGAGGCCAGTTAGTTTAATTCCTTCTAATGTGCGTTAGACTTTGTAAGCCTACAATTAGCATGTGCATGGGTTGGTTGGCATTTTCTACTTAAAATTTACTTTTTCATTTTCCTTTGTTCCTCCCTCTCCCCCTTTTCTGATGTATTGCAATTGTGGTTTTAATAAAACAATTACCGGTAGAAAATGTATCCTGACTGATACTGCAAATAAAACAAATGTAGCTTTATTTGGCACCAAAATGTAGGAATTTGTTGTTAAAAGCTTATAATTTAACATCCACTTTGCACCAAAATAGACAACAAAATAATCCTAGTATAATTCTTGTAACAACTTGTGTCATCATCTTTCCTTGCCCCAGTGTCAACACTAAATCCCAAGCTATGTTCTTTCCTACTTGATTACTTTTCATGACCCAGAACCCGTAAGACAGGAAGATCTAGTTCTATATGGTACTTCAGTTCTTGAGATTTGCACCATTAAAACTTTCTGTACAGTTATTCTGTGACTGAGTATCTATTTACAGTTTATTCCTTACCTTTGTCCTTCCTATCTCACTGTGGTTTTTACTGAGACAGTGAGACTGTCCACCTCTCAGGCTTCCAGAACCAGCATCGCAGCTACAGAGCAGAGATACATACAAAACCTTCCTCATATGAAGAACATCTTCAATTATTTAAAATAATTCCTATTCTGGATCCTACAAAACTAAAGACACCTTTATTTAAAGAATATCTTCTGAGTTACACCACTGGCATAAAGTGGTGCAACTGTGCAACACAATTAGCGAAATACCATACAATTATCAATGGATGAACTTTATCTGCCAGCAATGTACCAATTTTATCAAAGTCAGATTGTCTTTTCATCACCTTTTCTTTTGTTTGCAATATAGTTACTTAGGATTTACCTCATATATAATCATGTCCTGTTGCTATCTCCTACCTCAGAAGTGACTGGGCTGTTGCAGATGGGTTTCATATGGCTGACTGCAATAATCTCCCATGAATGATATAATATAAAGTAGTTACAAGTGATAAATAGTTGCTAAAGGTATTAAGCATTACTTGGAAAACCCTTAATTAAGAAATTTATCCAGTTTACAAACTGCACAGACAATGGAAACAGAAAGGGTTAATCCAAAGGAATTTGCAAGTAAAACAAAACTGGAACACACTAAGACTTCAGTAGTCCCCACAAAAGCCAAGGTCCAAGCACCCTGATCATCCACACAGTAACGGGTCTAGTGGACATCATTAGAGTTTGGGGTCAACACTGAAATTACCTTTGCATTCCATTTCCCCTGTCAACTCATTTATTAAGGGAGGGTTTACACAGGACAGGTGAAGACACCTCTGGCATAGAGGAGGGATCCACACGGATGGATCCCAACTGAGGCTGCAGGCTGGTGCACCTCAGGGCTGGGCTCTGGGCTATGTTCCAGGTAGAATCTCCATCTCCAGCCCAACTCCTGCTCTTCCCAGCTGGGATCCCTGGACCCAACTGATCACCCTACTAGCATGGGACTGTCAATTAAGTTGAAATTTAGACTGAAATTACCACTGTCAGTGGAGCCTCTTCCCAGCACCCTGCTGTGCTGCACAATTTCCAACACACAGAACTCTGAACTGCTCCTTTGATGATTCTCTCACATAAAACAAAGTGCTCAACTCCACATCTCTGTAACTCACAGCCCAGGAGCTACTTCACTGTACACAGAGGGCACAGGCTGCACTGAACAGCCCTACAAAGGCAGAGGACCAGTGACTACCATCTTTATCTCAGGCTCCTTTTCATTTCTAATGCCTCTTACTGCAACAGAAACCTGCATGCTCTTTTCCACTTCTGGCTTCCAGGAATCACTGACATAAAACAGGATGGTTTTTCACCACATAAACCAAAAACTCAAAAAACCAGTAATAGGGTGATATCCTACTAGCCCATCCATTGGATAGCAACTGAGTAAAACAAGAGCTACGTCAACTGCAAACACTGTACCAGGTTTCTGATATTTTTAAACATAAATGTCTCCTCAAGTCCAATTGTTATGTGAACTAGTGATATTTACTTCTTTTTTAAACAGAAGCTTGTAAGAGGTTTCTTCTTTTGACAGAAAATTAAAACCTTTAAAACTCATATTACTATGTTCTTCAATTTCTACCTTAATAAGCCACACATACCCACTACCACAGCCTATGATCATGCTGGACCAAATACTTTATACATAAAAAATGTTCATAAATAAACAATTCTGTTAACACACAGAAAATGCTGCTGGTCCACGAGTAACCAGAAGCCAGCAAACCATCCATTTGCTCCCTGCACAGGGACCACCAGCTGCCAACGGAAGGGAAGGAAAAGCTGTTCTGCTCCTTAATGCACATCCCAGGAAGCCTGCAGCCCTTCCTGCATAATGAGTGAGAAGTGATCAGATAAGCACAATTTCAGGGGAAAGAAATGTTAGACCTACACAGCAATGTTTTGGGTTCCCCCTGCCCGCTCCTTTTTGGTCATGTTGCTCATCAACCTTTCCCCAGACTAAAGGTTAAAATTTTAACAAGAGTCACCACGTTTTGAGTGTTGAAATAGAAGTATTTTTATTCTGTCACCTTAAAAAGCAAGACTTAGGATGAAGGGTGTCTTGAACACACATTTGCTGAAGGGCAGATTCCTACCCTATGTAATCCATCACGGCAGTTCAACTAAAAGATCAGAGCTTCTTGCCTAATAAAACCTGCAGCTCCAGAAGTCCAAGGTGATGTGCCTATCAAAGCCCAGATAAAGGCCCACATATAAAAAAACCCCCAATAACCAAACCAAGACAACCCCACACATACACACAACACAGCTACAGCAAGTTCTGAAATTGATAAAGGTGGACCCAGGAGGAAATCTGAAAAGTTTCAGTTTGAAAATAGGAAGTATTCAAGGTGAAAATTAAATCAGCCTGCCTTGCAAACAACTCTCGTTATTAATCTCATACTGATCTAGCCAGATGGAAGACAACATCCTGCACAGTGCAGCTGAGAAAAACAACAGCAGGGAAAGAAAATCATTCTTCTTTTCAATTGTAATACCACAGCCAGCACTAACAGTTTTTAGAAAACACTCTGTAGGGTTTATTTTAAATAAAAAGTCAAGTACAAGTTCTCGTAAGACTTGCCCATAACAGCCACTGCAGCAGACAAGCCACAATGATTTCCTTCTCTGTGTTGAAGAGGAGCTCCTAAGGATGTTTTTGACAACCACTTAAGCAGACATCAGGATAATCTCAAAGAAACACTAAACACTTTCTAAACACTATTTGAAGAGATCATATATGTTTCCCTCCTCTCAGAAACAAAGCGTATTAATAGAGGCTATTCAGTTGCACTCAAAATTACTTCAGACAAAGACACCTCCAGCTGGTGATATCATCAACTGAGACCCTTTCCTCTCACTGAAAGTGCTTTTTCTAAGCACTTTCCATCTTTTAACCCTGCTAAACATTAATATGTCAATTACTGTGATTTATCCAGAGGTAACTTCTACAGACGAATCAGCGAGTAGCACCCTGTAAATATTTTCATTCTAGGCAAAAATATATATACTTTATATAGTGAGCATAATTAATTCAAGCTTACTTTTCTTGATGGCAAAGAGTTCAACTGGAAGTGTTGTCTGTTATATGAAGAGCCAAAGACTGGAGTAGCTCTTCGATTTGTCTCAGCCATTTTAGACTGATTTACAGCATTAAGAGTAAACAGCAAGATTTAGAAAAAGCTTTTATTTATGTGTGTGCAGATAGATATATTCCCCCCCTCGTACATTTATATGGTCGATGGAAAGGACAGAAACTGAACAACAAAACCCATGAAAACTGGAAGAGTTTGCTATAAGCAGAATGATAAATAGTAGTGCTGTGTGAACATTTATCTTTTCAAACACCTCTTGTGTTTGTTTATTCATTGGAAATCTCATGGCAGGCTTATCTAACCTCGAAAATTGGTGAGCATCCTAGCTTGGAAATACTATTAAGGGCAGGAAAGTTATCTGAAATATCAACAGAAAAACCACTGCCACAACCTCCATGTGCAAGGCAGACCAGGAATGACCTCCCTCCAAACCTCCTCCCCCAGCACAGCAAGTGCCTCAGCAGCTCTCCCCCACAAGACCAGGATTTACCCAAATGGGCAGCACTGGACATGTTATAGTCAGGTTAAGAATTTTGATGGGTGAAGAACAATACACACATTAAGCTTCAGTGGTGTCAGCCAGTGTTTATTTTTAGACTTTACTTCTACACTTTGTCTAGCAAACAGAACCAGCTGTATTTATACACACCTGAGAAATACACAGGAACATGTGTACAGTGGTGCTAAGACACCTCGGTGTGATTAGGATCATGACCCGTTTCCACTTTTGTGGAATTTGGTTGTAGAGAGTACCAATGTGCTGACTTCTGCTGTTTCTCCTCATTCTATGCAGTTTTCCTCACCATCACATACATCTCCTCTCAGGGGTTGCAAACTGCCCCAGGAAGCTCCCAAGGAATTGCAGGAGCTCACCTGACATCCTTGGCAAGGCAAGTGCCACCAGCACTCTGCTGTCAGAGGTGGCTGGCACGCTCCAGAGCACCCGCTGCAAACAAACCCACGCACGCCTGCTGTTTTGGGGAGCTCGAAGAAGCCCTCGGCCAGAAAACAGGCATATTTTTACAGGACCATGAAGTCTCTCCCTCACTCCCAGTCACTCCACTCACAGGGGAAGGAGGTTTGGAACTTCCACAGGCTTTGCCAGCTGCAACAGCCCCCACACCCCAGCCTGCCAGCCATGAGGCAGGCGCTCCTGACCCAGAGTGGCTCCAGGTCACACACAGAAACCATACATGGGCTTTTCTTACAAAAATCACACATCAGGTCTCACTCCAAAACTTTGGCTTTGGTACAGCAAATATGTGATTTGCTTGTTGCTTTCTAAAGTTTGTCCTTTGAAGGTGAGGGCAGGGTTTAAGTTCATACAACCACAGCACAGACCAGGCTGGTAAGGACCTTGAAAGATCACCTGGTCCAACCTTTCACAAGAGAGAGAGCCCAGATGAGATTATCTAGCACCTTGTCCAACCCCATCGTGAAAAGCTCCAGCAACAGGACCTCCACCATGTCCTTGGGGAGGTTGTTCCAATGATTACACCTCTCACTGTAAAAAATTTCTTTTGTCAAGATAAAACCTCTCCTGGCATGACCTGGACCTGCTGCCTTCTGCCTTTGCCATTTGGCAATTTGTAAAGACAGAGCTTCCATCCTCTTTGCAGCCACTCTTTAACTACCAGAATATGGTGATGAGGTCCTCCTGAGCCTTCTTTTCTCCAGGTTAAAGGCCTGGTCTCCAAAAGGAAGAACAGGAAAATAAAACCCAGTATCTTGTGCTACCACTACGTGCCCCAAAGACCCCGTTCTTCCCAGCTGGGCAGAGGATAGAGGTGAGCAAAGGGCCAGGCTGCAGCGTGGATGAAGGGGGCAGAAACAGGAGGTGGATGCTCTTGTGCTCCTAAAGCGCCAGGCACAGACCTGCAGCAGGGTCTGGGAGTATTGTAAGCAGGAGAGCAGCCTAGCCAAGAGTATCAAAATGATCTGAGGTAACTGTGTGAATTATAAGTCCAAAATGTCTCATAATTTTGCATGGTTGTAACACACTAGAAAAACAGACTGCTCTTTTTTTCATCATTATTAAGGCAGGACAAACTCAAAATCACAGTAGAAAAAAAGCATTCATTTCCTTACAGTAGCTGACTAGACTAGTACTTTTGTCAATAATTATTTCATCAAATATACCTTACAGTAAATGTTTCTCCAATTTCCAGTAGAATAAAAAAGAGAATCAATGCAAACAAATGAATTTTATATTATTAAAATAGATATATTATTTCAAAGCTTATGTTTTGTTGAACTTTAGGTGCTCTCCGACAAGAATCCTAAATATGTTTTGTACTCAACTGACTGGAAAACGAGATCTGTTTCTCTTTTTGAACCAAGTTAGTCCAGAAATATTTAATGCAAAAATGGCAGTTCTTAATCAGTATCCAGATGTCAATATACAGCTTTCAGTATAATAATAAAATACTCAATAAAAAATAGCCTAAATTTAGAGATGAGACATAAATCCTCTACTGAAAACCTGTTTCTCTTACTGTAATTTTAAAAATTACTCAGTTTTCGACTTGTTTTCCTCTGATTTCTTCTGAACTACATAACTCTCTCCTGCATCATTTGTCTCCCCTATATCTCCATATTTTTCTCCATAATTCAAACTTCACTGAGTGATTATTCAGCTACAAAATTAAAATCCAAACTGATCTTAATCATATAGAGCGTTTAGAAACGATCTGGTAAATTTTATGCTCCAAAATTCTAGATGACTTGATTTCCTATATAAATAGCATACAGCAATATTTCAAAATCACACTTCCATAAAATCTAATTCTATTTGATTCTAAAATGCATGCTTCTATTTTTAAGCTTTCAACTCCTATCTTAATCAAACTGTATATAGGAGGATAGTAAAAAGTTGGTATGGCAAGTTGATTACTCTACAATAAATAGTTTCTTGTAACTATAATCGTATTAGTATTCTCTTTTATTAGCTTTAACTATCTCTGCACGATCAATTGAAATAGTTTGGCAAAAGAGAACGTGGCAATCAGAACAAGTGAAATTTAACTTGAAGTGTTTTCTGCAAGCCTTGCCTTACACTGTAGTTGTATATAGGTAATAATATTTGACTGCTTAAGGGTCAAGAAATATGTAATTTAAAAACCTTGAAAGCCATGTCAATACGCCAGAACTACCTTAAAGCAAAGACTTAATGTTAGTTTCTACAACATACTTCTGATTAGTTCTTAAAACTTAAACACACACTCCAACATGAAATAGGAGTTATCTGAATAAGTATTCGGCATTTGTGAATATCTTTGCAATGACCTGACCCAAACTGTAACAACATCAGTATGTTTTTATCTAAAAGGACTCAAGGATTCACAGATGATGTACTGGGCATCCTTTCTGTTATGACTACAGTTGGTTTATCTTGGGGCACTACTCAGAATTCTATCTTTTTCTATGTTTTCCATGAGATGTAGAAAGAGGAAAAAAATGAAAAATCTGTCATCTGTACCTAAGGGCAAGAACTATAAACTTGACTTCAAATGGATCCACTCAAGTTTGCTCACTGCCTCCTTGGACAGAAGAATTCTCAGCTTGTTTCTTCTTACAGAATCAGCAAGTCCAACATGTATTTCTTTCTGAAGTGTTCAGTGTATTTCTTTTAATAGAAAAAACACTGATAACAATTTCTAGTATAAATAGAAAATATTCCATCGTTCAGAAATACTTGGACAATAACAAATCAATACGTTTACAACTAAGAAATCCTGGAAAATCAACTCACTTTCTTATTCTTGGCCAAATCTGTTTTCACTTGACAATCTCTGAACTCTCTTTAAGAAACATTTCTTCCCTTTTCCACTCCACCTATACTAGTCTGCAAAGACATTTAATTCTGTAAAGCTACCATTTCTGAGCCCTCAGTCAAATCTCTCTGCTTTAAAGTTGTAAAGCCTTATTTGCCACCTTCTAAACAACAGCATCTTGTCATGCTACACAGACAAAACAACCATAATTTCTATTTCAAACACCACTTTCCAGTGTAAGTATTTGGGTACCACAGCCACTTCAATGGAATGCTCAGAAACTGAGGGTGACAGGCTCATCTGGGTACAAAAGCTTTTGCAAAGATTTAACAATCTTCCCACTGATAAATGGGAGCAGGAGACGAGAAGGGCTCCAGGTCCTCGCAGGCAGCCTGCGGGCGCTGCAGGCTCGTGTCACTTGTGAGAACTGAGGAAGCAGAACAATTTAGGAACCTTACTACTGGTTCAGCGAGCAAAAGGAGGTAACACACGTAGCAGTCCCAACTTACAAGCCAATTAAAAGCTTCACATTATTGCATCACCTCACTGAAAGCAAAATGAAGGAACACAGTCAACTTCGCAGATCTGCTCCCTCTCTATAAATAAGATCAGAGTCAAACTTTAAAAAAAGAATAAAAAGAGGGCAACAAAAAAACCCACACCAAAAAAACCCACCCACAACAAAAGAGTTCTTACAATCATTAGTCCTGCAGCCATAATTTCAATACAAAAGGATGCCCCGAGCATCTGTATACAAAACATACACTGTTTTTACTTGGTAAATATTGTGATTACCCTAATGTAGCTAATTTGGAATAAGCCTGCACACAGTCCTTTAAAAACAAAATTGCATCTTTGCTAAAGGAATGTTTTCATAGCACTGTGCAGTCAATCTCTGAACAAATTCTTTTTTCCAGTGAGGAGTCCTGGGCTCTCATCTACTTTAGATAATTATAGCAGAGGAGATCATTTGGATGCTATTGTTTCCATGCTACAGTAGCTTCAAATTCAGCAACAAAAATAACATACTCGGGGCGTTACTTTCCTAGGGCAATAGGGCAATCAAAACCAGGCACATTTAAGTAGTGATAATCAGCATAGCTACGTATCTGGTTAGAACCACGGCAGAGCAAAAAAGTAACTGTATTGCTCTAATTTCATGAAGATCCAAGCCAGGGGAGAGGAACTGGGCCAACTTACAGCAGCTGAGCAAGTGGTATTTTTGATAACTGCCTTCTGGTGCTCAGAATCTAATTTCCGTACAAAAATACCCAATTTTTTGCAAGTGCAATAATCTTCATAAATTTATATATATGCCTCAGTCAACAGGCTCGAGGAAGTATGGAGCACATCTATTTATTTCACAGATGTGAGATACTGATTTGGGCAGCAGGAGCTTGTCTCGGACTTCATAGTTATTAAAATCTATTAGAAGGTTTATCAAATTATGCAATTAAAAGCAAAACAAAAACCCCACCACGAAGTGTCCTCCAGTTCTTCCGTTATTCATTAAATCAGAAATAAGCAGCTGAACATAAGGCATTCAAGCTGTTACAAAATTCATTTATTTGTAAGTGACAAATGAAGTTCATTCTCAGTATAACAGTTTTTCCTGGGGAGTCAATTTATTTAAAAGAAATTAAGACATTACTGTACTAAGACATAATTACAGAATTTTGTAAGTAGCTGCAACCTGAAGTATCACAGCTGGGCTTTTAAACTTCTATAGCAAAAAAGACCTATTAATCATTAGATTTGCTCTGGGAGTGAGGGTATGCCTTTATCCTGCATGGAATGGATCCATACAGTTAGATCCCCCAGACCAGTCAGGAAGACTCCATGCAGGTGCAGAAATCCATTAGTGGCCCCATGCAAGGAATGTCACAAAGAGGACTGGCTGGCTGCCTGTGTCAGCTAGAAATCCCTTTCCAGTGTGCTGTGCTGCAAGACTGCTCGGTACCCGAGAAGCAAAGAACAGAACAAGACATCACAGTCCCTACAGACTATGAATCTAACCCCCGTATGATTTAGTATTTCAACACCAAGATGATGAGTATTTTATAGATAACCCACGGAGATTACTCACCCAGCAAGTCTGTCACACACTCAAATGTGGTATTTGAAAATACTAGGTTTTTTTCTAATTACTTTTGAAGGCTTAGCAAGAAAATTTTCATCCTACTCACTGTACCAAAATAGCTTGAAGTAGAAATATTTGGCCTCGGGAAAAGAATTACTAAATTGTGTGTAGGTACACGCAATCCAGGAACTCCAGAGTGTGCCTCACCAAAATAGCTCAAACCTACAAGCATTTGGGGATTTCTATTTTACGTTTGCACACAGGCACAGCAGATCACTCACCCTCTCTGCCTGCCCTGGGAAGGTGACTGTGCACTGACTTGGCAAGGCAGGGAGGTGTGGGAGGGCCACCCTGTGCAGCCCTAGTGGAAGGAAAGTGCAGGAATGTTTTGAAGGCAGAACATCCCAGCAGCACACCCAGCCCCACAGCACTTCTGCATCACCACCTCTCCCATGCCATGACCAGCAAATCCAATAGAGGGGTTTGGCAGGTTACAGCTGGAGCAGGCAGCTGTCTGACACGTGAGCAGGGTGACATCAGAGCTCTTCAAAGCTAAGAGGCAGGTGTTGACCTGCCTAAATTACAGAATTTCACACCTAAGCCACACAGCCGGGCGCACCTGATTTAGGACTTTGTTTAATGCTTGAATTTATTTAATTAATTATATATTTAAATACAATACTATGCCTGAGTATGACAACTAGCTCCTTTCAAACTATCCATCCAAATGTATGAATCATAGAATCACTAAGGTTGGAAAAGACCTTCAAGATCATCAAGCACAACCTCTGACTGAACACCACCATGTCAACTAAACCACAGCAGTAAGTGCCACATCCAGTCATTTCTTCAACACTTTCAGGGATGGGACTCCACCACTTCCCTGGGCAGCCCATTTAAATGCTTGACAACCCTTTCAGTGAAGAAATTTTTCCTGATGTCCAACCTGAACCTCCCCTAATGCAGACTGAAGCAATTTCCTCTTGCCCTGTCACTAGTTGTCTGGAAGAAGAGTTGACAGCCCCTAACTTAGCCCCTGGCTACGCCCTCCTTTCAGGTAGTTGTAGAGAGCGACCAGGTCAGTCCTGAGCCTCCTTTTCTCCAGGCTAAACAACCACAGCTTCCTCAGCCTCTCCTTTGATGGTTTGCTCTCTAGACCCTTCACCAGCTTCGTTACCCCTCTGCACACGCTCCCACACCTCAATGTCTTGCTTAACGTGAGGGGCAGAGAACTGGATGGCCGTACTTGAGGCGCGACCTCACCAGTGCTGAGTACAGGGGACAGTCACTTCCTCAGTCTTGGCTTTAGAACATCATTGGGCAAATCAAATTTAAGGGCACAGAGGGATCTACAAGGAAAGGAGGAAGAGTTTTTATTTGGGGCTACTGAGATCCATTTTATTTTACTTGTTTATCTTATTTGTAACGATAATGCTAGTGTTGTTTGAGAACGCTGAGGATCATGATAATAAAGCATGCAGCAGCATCCTCCATCATCTGCACACAAAAAAACCAGACCAAGCTAAATATTTTGGCATGTGGGACGTAGAGAAGAAAGAGCATCACTCTGAAAGTCTCCAGAGGCAAAAAAAGCTTTTAAAAAGAAAAACTGAAGAAAATAGTGTATGTGGGAAGACAAAGTTAAGGTATTATGAGGGTTTAATGACATGCTCTTAAAATGCTAGCTTTTATTCTCTGCAGTTACTCAAGCCCTCGTTCAGAATACTTTACAAAGCAAGTCAATCTTTTAGAGTAATCCAGTGAAAATTCCCTTAATGTGCACATCCCAGAGGCCTAGAGGGATTCAGAGCACTGTGCCCCTTCTCAAGGGTCAAAACTTCAGCTCTTTGATATTGCTGTACTTCCGTGTGTTGTTAACAGCAATTCTTCGACAGATCAAAAAAGAAAAGCTTGAGAAATAGTCTACATCATCATGAAAGGAGCCAGACTTAGAGCAGACTGTACAGCTCTAGGCTAAGGTTAGTCAAAACAGGCATAATAGCCGGGTTCAAGGAACCAGGGCTATGCAGAAGTCAAATGGGATACACCACCAGGAGGGTGCAAAGTGCTGTTGCCTGGAATGTGGGAAAGTAGGGAAGGGATCCCTCTTTCTCCCTGCCTCGCCTGAACAGGCATTCACGAAACAAGTAAAAATGCAGTCAGGGATGTCAGCATTTTAGACTGTTGTCCAACTGATGTAATTGTCCAATTGATGTAGGAATTAGAAGCTAACTTCTCTACACTGCAGGGATACTTGGAGAAAAAACAAGATGTCCACCTAACAGACACGTAAAAATGAGATTTCACCATGATATTGCTTCATCAAACGGTTCAGAATTTAAAGAGAGCAAGAAGAATTGCAGCACAGCAGAGTAATGCTCTTGATTTGAACTTCAAAACAACAGAGCCAAGCACGGAAGTGACATGCATGGATTGCTTTCCTTTGAAGAGACCAGTTCTGGACAACTAGGACGCAATATAACAGCACAGAGAGGAGATAAAGATGTGGACATTTTGATGACGATGAAAAACAAGCAAATACAACACTGTGATGACATTCCTGAACATAATAACTAAGAGAAAGAGGAAGAAAAAACATATTAGGTCATGTATGCAAATTTACATGCAGGAAACAGATGGGAGACAGGGAAATCAGGAATGGAAAATGAAAATATTTCATGTTAAGTCTTCAATACGGTAACTCCACTTACCTTGGAACTTGATTAAGAACTGTAAAAAGTTTACAGTAAAAACCATGATATTTCAAATCCCTCAGAAACACCATTTGCCTTTTTGATTTAAAAAGTGAACACAGCAAGAATAAAGAGCCTTCTAAAGCAAAAACAGGTGCAGATGTACTGACTGGTGTACTGACTCCAGATGTTTTGAGATACACTACTAACAAGAACATCCTCGTCATCTTCAAAAATCAAAAATTTTTCCATTTTCTGGAAAAAAGAGAGTTGTTCATATTCTTATCTTGATTGAAACCAACCTAGGATTTTAAAGGACAACTTAAGAAGCCCCTCTGAACATAAACCAATAAGAAACAAATTATTTTGCTATGGAGGATTACATTTATATCTGATTATAAAAAACTGAAAATACTAAATAAGAAAGAACAGTGTCTATATAATTAAATTTTAATTCTCAAAATTACTCCAAGTTTTAACAGATAATTGAAAATCTCTGCAAATCTACACTGTGCTTACATATTTATGAAACTGGACACTTAATCTGTACAAGAAAATAAAGCACAAAATATAGAGTAGACTTGTAGATTTTAGAACAGACAGTAGGTTTGACAAAGCTTTGCTTGTTGTATATGTGCTGCAGAAAGTTACCCTTCAAATAGATTTGGGACTTGAAGGTGCAAATACTGGTTAAGGGCATTTATAATGGGCAATCTTTTCACATGTGCCAAATTCTCTATAGAGATCACGTTTTTTAAATTATTTGAAATTATCATAAATAATTCTAACACAACCAATAGGATTTCTCTCTAAAAATAATTTATCCATCATATTTAGGAAATAGTTCTATTACAAATCCTTAAATATTGACTTTAAAAAAGGTTCCATTCACACATCACATGGCAAAACCTCCACAGAGAACCAACCTCGGCACGATCACTGACACCACTCAGAACAAGAAGACTGTTCACAGCCACAGGCAGCAGCAGGAACTCTGTGAGGACACGTGCAGGGATCCCAGCCAAACCCACCCTCACAAGCTTTGGGACTTCCTGCAGGGAAGGCTGTCTGTCACCCCCACATCTGATATACTGTGCAGGTCCACTCTCCACAAACTGGCCCTCCTACAAGACCACCCTCTCCAGAGTTACAGGGTAATTCAAAACACCTCACTGTTTATACTTGTCTCCTATAGGCATTACTTCCTAACACACATCTGTACCAATAGGCACTGAACTTTATCCGCTCAATCAATCCCTTGGTACTAATTTTTCTAACAAATTTTAGTAAGTGACTATTCTTTACATGACTATTCTTAAAACTTTATCAACAAAAAACCCAGTCAGAGTATTCACGCATTTTTTCACATCAGTCATGAATTTGCCAGATCATAAAGAGCTTTCAAGATGTTTAGTGTCTCTGATGAAGGTTCCTACAAATATCTCTTATAAAAACCAAGAATGCTCCTTCTGGATCACTCCACCTTGCCTATTTGCTGATCTCTTGTCAGAAGCCCAACTGGTTTACAAAATACATTCCCTTACAGAAAGCACATAGGCTCTTCCCAGTGTATCATATTTTGCCTACTCAGTTTGATGAGTTTGATTTGAAAACTTTGTTTTGTCACTCTTCAGTTCTTTAGAGTTCTTAAACTTTTGTATTAAGGCTAATATGCTCTGGCATCAAACATAATTTAAGCAATAGATTAAGGTATATTCCATTTTAAGATAGATTTGGACAAAAGACACCCTTAAGCTCCTTCATTCAGAACACTAAAGCAAGTAACTGAGCTTCAGTGATACAGCCTTATGTTTCTTGACTGTTCCATTCACACATGGACCATTTAGCAACCTACCACAAAGTCTGGCAGGAGCTGTGTGAAGGGTGACATGTTCACTGTTCTTTTTATGCCTTTGCCAGTTTGCTCCTCAAAAATATTTGTCTTATAATTTTACTGTTTAACTTCCCAGAGATTATGCTCTCTGCCATGTTCTCATTTGGATATATTACCCCCTTGTCCCTTTATTTCTGATATCGTCCTTTATTTTGCTGTTTAACCATATTTTAAGGGTTCAAAGAAAGTATTTTGATACAATTTTTTTTCCTATGGGAGAGAAAAGTATTTCTTTTCCATTGTAGAAAAAACTGCAAAAAGTCATTAATATTTGCCTCAGATTTGCACTGTGCATCAGAAGGACAGGAAAAAAAGGCAGTCCCTGTTCCACAGTGATTATAGTTATAACAGTAAAAATGAAATAAAGCAGCTCTGGCAGGAAAACTGGTCAAAGATTAAATACTACCTGTATTTAACAAACTATGCAGAAAAGAGGTTTTGTTTTCTAGATTTCTGCAGTATCACTAACGGTTTCATCTCCAAAGTAGGGGGTTACACAGCCTGCTCAGTCTGTGGCCTTCTATTGATATCTGGAAAGTAAGCTTTCATTCACCAGTAAGGACATAATAAGCAATGAAAACATGTACCCAATATCAAGGTCCAATAAACAGAATTATAACAGTATGTTAAATTTAATCTTCATGGTTACTCTCAATTTAGCAATACAAAATGCTCTACATGGATCAACAATTTGTATAATCAAAACAAAACAACTCAAAAGCCTGAAGCTTGACGACTTTTAGTATTTTTTCCAATTTTTTCAAACCTAGTCCCAAATGCTTTGATGAATGACAGACTTCACAGGAATCCATCTATATGGGTTTATCTTACACAGACCTTTCTAAAACAGAGATGGGCAGTTCTCATAACATCTATCCCACATTTCCAATTACTATATTGCAAAAAGGCTGAAGCATCACAGACAGTATTTGGTTAAGTAGCATGTGTTGTAACCAAAGTGGTCAAAGGTTATAGTGACATACAGTATATATGGAATAGTAACTCTATGATTAATAGAAGCTTTCAGAGCCACAGAAGCAACAGCATGCCATAAATATTTTCATGACACATCAACATATCTATAATTGAGACAGAACAACCTATGAAGCTTGCCTGCCTTCTTAAATGAGGAAGAGATTTAAACGAAGTGATTACCAGCAATCAACTCAGTGGTACCAAACCAACAGCCTCCTGGCCATCTGCTGCCCATTGTACAAGTCACACAGATCACAAACAGCTTTCCCTTGCCTAGATGGGGTATTTCAAGTCACACACCAGGAAGGCCATCAGTGTACTCAGGAAGACAGTAACCTGAAACAAACAGCTGCTGATGGAAAAGTTCCCACTGACTTCATCTTTGTAAGTCAGTGAAAGGTTTCTGATAAAGGCCAAGGCTGAGCAGTGGCTCTGTGAACTGCTAGCCCACAGCAACACACTCCTACAGAGGAGATAATGTCAGAGCAGACCAGCACTTAACCTTTGCAACACGAATGATAAACCCAGTGTGTACACCGCACTCAGCTCCCTGCCCATGGGCACGCTGGCAGCAGGTTCAACAGAGCACAGGAGGGGCCATAACCAGCCCTCCTGGACCTCTCGAGCACCCCTGAAAGCCTGACCAGTGAGGAGTAAAGCAACTGCTCACAGCTGTCAGGGTATCATGAAGGGTGGATGGCAGCTCACAGATTGTCTTCTCAGTTACACAGCCCTACACTAGAACAGCTACAGCACTTCCAGTGCAGCAGGGAGGGTGAGATCCATCCTAACTTCAGCAGCCCGAGTAAATAGACACTCACCTCCTCTGAGAACCAGGAGCTCTCAGCTTCCCTCTCACTCACTTTATGGAGACCAGGGGGTACTTCTCAGATGTGTCACCTCCTCCTGAGGGAGAAATTTAGAAGTGCCTATTCCACTCCACTCAAAGGGAGCCCAAGACAACCAGGGTAGACAGATGTCAGACGAATTCCTGCAGAGAACCTAATTGTGCACACTAATGCAATTTGGGCACTCTCCTGCCAGGGAGGCATTAGGGCACGTGCAGGGAACAGTAGGATTTTCTACAGGTATTTTCAAATTACCATCTGTCTTCATTCGGCTTCTTATTAACAGTTGAAAAATTACATTGCACATGTAATAGCAAAGGACGCAGTTTTTACTTAAACTTTTTTTTGGAGGGAGGGGAATCTCAAAACTCTACATTTTTATTGATGACAAAGGAAGAACATTAGGCAGCAAAATCGTGATCCCTTCAGGGAAGGGACATTTAATGATGAATTTTCAGCTAAGGATCAAAGGCTTCTGAAAGAACACACTAAGATAAGGGTTTCTAACAGATTAAACTATCTAAAGCTCTTATTTTTAAATTCCGTTATATACTATTATATCCTGCATCATCAGCCTTTGGGTTCCTGAACGAAGGCAGAGGAACAGACCTTGAGGTAATAAATGGACAGAACATCAAGACTGAGAAGAACTGAACACACACCAACTAAAGCATCTTAGTAAAGGAACTGAAATATTAGTTACTCAACTTTGTAATTATCTCCTTGGTCTGCTAAAGAGATGAAACATAGCCTCAAAACCTATTCCATCAGAACTGAACCATTTAAAAAGCAAATGCCTAAAACAGATGAAGAGAAACCGGTTGCTGATCTTACACTTATAAATCTGCACTTGACAATCTCTTCTTTGCCTGTGACAAACCCGTGTAAATGCTCACTAGCAGCTACTGTTTACCAGAGTCTATTTTAAACAAATGAATACAGTAACCAGCACCACCTTTCCAACACACACTCCCAGGTTCAGCCCTGCTCAAGCTGAATGCTCAGAGCAACATGAAATAGACGGTGCTCATGCCCTGCTAACCCCAGAGACAGGAAAGAAACCCACAGAGAGTTCAGAGTTTTTGTAGTTTAATGAAAGCACAGCAAGAGCAATGCTTGCAAAAGGTCACAAGGAAACAACAGCAGTGCAGTAATGCTACCATAAAATGCTCAACCTTTATTTAATCTTAATCCCGTTATTCCTTTTCCCATCATAACGATAAATCCCACTGAACCAAAGGGATTCTGTATGCAGAAGAATTCTATGGAAAGTACAAATAAATACAGGGCACTTCAAAAGAGTTCTTTTACGTGTGTGTGTGTGTGTATATATTTTTTTTTACAAAAACTGCAAAAGATAAATCTGTTACCAGAGGATGAAAAATAAACTGTAAGAAAAAAAAAGCAATAATCTTACTGAACTGCATTTTTCTTTCCATTTACATGCAGGATTAAAGATTTTTAAGTCAATGCATCCAGTAGATGTTCCGGTATACCTCCTCATATATTGATTTTCTTTTCCAGGATCATTTAACAGGAGCAGGAAGCTCCTTTTAAAAGATTCTTTTATAAAAGCAGAGATTTGACTTAAGAAGTCAATATGCAAACTCCTTATGTTTCCACATTTATAAACATAATAGAATAATATAAATATATAACAGGACCACAATGAAAATTGATGAGTTGCTCTCTAATATAATGACATTTCTTCAAAGAATGTATATGGATCCTGTTTATTGTTTAATTAATCTGTGTCATTCTTTATTAATCATGGGTTTGCTCAATTTTAGCCTAAGTGTCTAGAACAGAAAATCCCCCTCTGTAAATGAAATATTAACATTTGATGAGTAACTCATTAGGAATGGCAGAAACAGCTGGAGAAAAAACCAGTTTCATCAGAGGAAGAGAATTCCCACACTCTGCACTATTCAGAGGTAGGCATGTCCATGTCCAGGTACTTTTGGATGATTTTCTCCACTCTACATACACACCTGCACACTGTCCTCATATTAACTAGAAGGCAAGATCTATTAAAAACAAAAGAAATTGCCAAAACTATAGTTGACAATGGATCTTACACCAGGTCTTTTGTCACTTTCAGATGTTATAAACAGGAAACAACGCTCACCTCACCATCTTCTCATTTTACACTTGCCATAAGTACATCAGGAGGTATTGCTCAAAAATAGCTTCCTCAAGACTTTTCCCATGCAAAATGTACTTATTCATAATAGAAATTCAATCCTCCTGACTCAGGAGACAAACTTCTGAGGCAAGAAAACAATTGTACTAATCTCCCCAAATGAACAACCTATGGCTATCTTACTCAATACATTGTATCAGCCTTCTAAAAGCATCATAGAAATATTAATACCAACAGCAAAGGCTGATTTGGCAACAGTTGAGGAAATGAGTGAGAACAGAGGCAGAACTGACGCAGAGGTGTGATTAACATTTTAGAAATTCAGGGTATAGTTCCATGCTTCACCCATGGTACCACAGTATCTTAACTGCACACACCTATATTATTAATCCTGTTGCAAGAAGCACGTTAGATAACGCACTACAACGTGTTAACAGATATAAGGCTTATTTATTCCTCCTGTATGTTTTCAGAGCTTTGACACTAAAATGATGAGCTTCATTCCTGCTTTCAGGTCTCTAAAAACAAAACAACACACCCATCTGCTTTCCACTGTCTTGTCTCCCTTCTCCAACTCCTCCCCCTCCTTTTTTTTTAATTCAAGTGACTCAAGAGCTCTATACCCTCCTAGGAGATCAACTCACATCAATCAGCAAATGCATCTTCCTTGCAAAACTCAAACCTCATTAAGTAAACTAAGCAAGAAGGGAAACATCAGAACAAATATCATGAGTTAGTGACTTCAACTAATAAAGATTTTTTACAGTAGAGTACTCAAGCTGGGAGAAAAAAAAATCAATGCATCATGAGAAGGCTTAAGGAAAACAATACCAATTTCTCATCATTGGTAACATTTACATAACTACAGTCATGTCTCGGTAGCATCAGCTGACTAAAGAACATATTTAATGTAAATAAGCAAACCCTTTTCTGTAGTTTCCCCACAACAAGATATCAGTGTGAGCTTCCTACCATTTTCCCCTCATTGACACTTCTCTTCAGAGAAGAGGCACAGAAAAATCACTGAATACTTTGCCAGAACTCGCCATGTATATCAGAAGCAGAGACTTTGTTTTAAGAAAAACCTAGAAGTTTCTACAAAAAAAAAAAATGAAGAACTAATGGATTCCTTCCTTACCACTGACACCAGGGCTGTCAATGCTGTGCATGCTCCCTCAACTGTGGTTCACATCAGTCATCGTTTAATACTTAGGTTAGAGCAGTGTTAACAACTGGCATAAGCAGCAGATTCCTAATATTTTTCATTATGTATTTCAAATACACAGGGTTTGAAACTAAAAGTTTTCCATGACTGCAACAAGTTGAGGATAACCCCATGCTGCCTCACAGCTGCCTGTATTGTCTCACCAATACAAGTCTCACTCTCAAGACGTGGATGCCCAGTGAACAGCTTTGAACTGTAGACACTCCCCACCTCCTCACCTCCCTGAAATCAAGCCCAAGATTTGCCTTTGTTGTGGTTACAGTTTTTACCCTTATCACCTTCCCTAAGCATTCAGGACCACCTTCAGGTTTAGGTTCCTTCTACAGCTTCTCAAAAAAATTGTACAGTTCCACACCTATTTCTTCCAACTCTTTCTAAAATAAAGTGAACTGTTCACACTATCCCTGCCAACATACACCTCCATGTAGTCTACCCTCTGCCTGCTGATACATAAGGATCAGTTCAAAAACCTCCTCTCCTGACACACATTTGCTACTACTCTCATTCTGTCAGTCAAATGAAACTACACCTTTCATCTGGCTATATTTATAAAGATGAGACAAGAAAGTTGCAAGGGAAATCTCTGCTTTTCTCAATAGTTTACTGTTCCAAAGTTTAATTTTCCATCTCCCACACATCTGTGCTGTACACAAAAAAAACCACCTCACTTCTCCTGTCTGCAATTCACTCTGCCAACCATTCTAAAAAGCACACACCCTCATGCTACAAGCAGAGTGTTAAAAGAGTTGCTACTTCTCTACACTTGGCAGGCAATCTGTGCAGGAGATTAAAATATATACTATTTTCAAAGGCAAAAAAAATTAAGGTTATTTTACATAACACTCAAAACAGGACCTTATTCCTCTCCCCGTCTTATTTACACTGCACTGAACTTTTCATCAAGCTGAATAAAACAAGGCTAAACATCAAGAGCAGTTTTAAAATTATTTTGAAAGCTCTTAAATCTGAAATTAAGCAGTTCTAGTTGGCTTTGTAAATTCCCTTCCCTTCTAATTTGCTGAAAAAAGCCCTGCCCTTGGGCATGCAAGACAGTGGGTTGCAGTTATGGCTCCCAATGAGAAACACAGCTCAGCTAAGTAAGAGAAAAGGTGTTTTTTCAGATTACTGCTGCATATCCCTAACTGTCTTAGTAATTTATTTCCTGAAACACTGAAGAACAGCATGCATCAGAACAGATCTGATATTTGCTGATGCTGTTAGGTGGCAGCAGGATCTCTTTGACTCTCTCCTAACCCTGGAATCCTCCATAAAAATCTTACAGCAAAACAGCAAAGCTGCTGCTGCTTTAGTGATACAATACACTTGTCACTGTTAAACTTCTTTCTACTGAAGAAATGCTAGAAGCCTACACCAGCAGAGTCTCCATGTGCAGAGTCCATGCAAAAGGAGTCAGTGCAACACGTTGCCTGCTGCAGTTTAGCTCCAGATGTGCCTGCAGTCTGGTGCCATAAATCCCACCACACTGAGAATGAAAAATCCAAGCTTGCTAACTGTGTTGTAGATGATGTTTTTACTTCTTCCAGAAAGCCAGCAAGCTTCCATCTGACATTTTTCCTTGACAAAGGAAGGTTTCAAACAAGGAAAGTGGAGACTGCATCCCACTTTTCATGGAAGCTAACCTGCACTGCCATTTATCTTCACTATACTGTGCAAGCAAGTGAAAACCCTAGAGGACAAATCAACAGCAGTACATGAAACAAGAGCCTTGCCTAGCCTAGTTAAATGCATTTAGTAGATTTAGAAATTGATAAATATTTAACAATTACTGCAACAGAGCGCATTCAAAACTTTGCTAGCTGCAGCATTTACAAGAAATCTGAAAACTGCATACAGTGATGATACACATGAGCGAATCTCTCTTGGTTTAGTTAAAAATCAGGGAAGTATGCATTCTGGACCAAAATATACCGACATGAAAGATACATCAAAGAGGCTTTGTTTAGGTTGGGGTTTACTATTTCTTTACTAATCTGGAGTTCCACCATTACAACTTTAGTCGGTAAACTGATTCATCAAGGTTGCTTCATTAGGGGAAAGTGAAAAAGAACTGCACTAGTTTTGGATATGAGCACAGAAAACCCAAAACTCATCAATGAGTTCCACACTTTGTTTTAAATGCCAAGAGATTTCTCTCAACTTCACCTAGTCAGTTCATGAAATGAAACAGCAATATTCACCCTGCAAATCCAGGAACCGTTCTAGAATACTTTTCAAAGTAAATCAGACATCTGAACTTTTACTCCCTCCCTCTTGACTAGTGCTTGTCTAGGACTCACACTGAACTGAACAGAACCACCCTGAGCAGTGGCTGCCACACTGAGGCACTCCTGTAACAGAGTAAAAGAACACAGGTGCTGTGTCCCAGAGTTGGCTCACAACAAACATCCTGTGTGTCTGTAACAGCAGGAACCAGCGGCTGCCTCAAGAGCCTCAAGGTTTACACATCCATTTCTCCTGTTGTTTTCACCTCTCCACGTCCACATGTCATGAACCAAGTTGCTCCTTCTTCAGATCGATGGGCAAGGAACCTTGCTTGTTTGGAGTGTAATTGGCTGGTCTAATAAAAAGAGGTTATCTGTCCACAAACCTTGCCTCACTGGTAAGATATGTTCATCAGATGCAGATTCTTAGCAGCAGGCAGCTGACTGTGGAGCTCCTTGCCAGGGCTGATTAGACACAGACTAACTGTGGTCAGAGCAAAGTTCAGGACACACCTGTACAAGGAAAGGCTTTTGTTTGATAGTGGCAACAAAGCAGTTCTGCTGAACACAGAGCCCCGTGTCACCCTGCACCAGGCTGAAAGTCGGCACTCACACAGGAATCCTACACTCTTCCAGGATTTTGTTTCACACATAGACATAAATCAAAAGATACAGAGTCAGGGCTTGAGAAACCTGCCTACTCGCTGCAAGTGAAAAGGAGAGAGAGATGAGTAGGTTGAGTTGGCTTAAACAGCAGATGCCAGTAAATATTTTGGAAGAGGAGAAGAGGAATCAGAGGTGCAGCAAAAGCCACATCCCGCTCTGTGCATGTAAGAAACAAGTCTGGCAGAAGGAAGAGCAGGTCTAAGCACACACGAGAAGGCTGGCCTTCTCTACCTCAGTGAGAAGGATTAATGCTATGAAAAAAAAAGAAAAAAATTCTTTTTTTTTTTTCCAGTAGATTAGCATCCAAACTTCTTACCAAAGAACATGAATGGGATTTGAAATTAAGTTCTCCCAAACAAGCAAGCAAACATTTTGGTACTGCTTCTGTGCATAGGCAAGAGGATCACCTAACCATAAGAAACAAATATGTTTGGTTTTGCTTTTAGTACCTTTTTTTTGATGCACTGAACATCTCTGAATAAAAAGGAGAAAGTCAGCTATCACCAGAAGATGAAGAGATTCTTGTGCCTGATGAAACACTTGAAGACTCAGGGGCAGATTACTTCAGTGTAACATGCTTCAAACCAGGAGTCAAATCCTGTACCACCTTATCAAAGGAGTGCTAGTTTATGTAAACTGAAAGGCTTTTCCTCAACAAACCAAACACCATCAGTCCTTACAGGTAAACTACATCACAAGAAATTCCCAAGACCCTAAACTGTATACTCAGTGACTGTCACTCAAGCTCTACCTACAAATAAATATGTATATTTATTTTTTTATTGCACTATTCCCTAATAACAGCACTTAGCATCTGCCAGACAATGCTGAAACTACCTTTTTTACTGAATAACAGACAAGAGGAACAAATTTGGCTTATTCTGGCAAGGCATGAAGTAATGGACTAGACTACACAGCTAGAAACAGATGGGGTGGCTGAATGCATTCAAATCTAGTTGGAAAAAAAGGTTTTAGCTGCTGAATAGTTTTTCCATATTCCCTCAAGAGTTTTCCTTCTTGGGACTTCCAACTTGTACAGTTTTATGAAGGACTGCATAATATAATTAGCCTGAAACACTGCTCCTAAAAAAAGAGATCCAACAGTTCTTGGCCATTGGGACTGAAGGTCAGAATAGGGAAATTACACCTTCCAAGTGCTACCTTGTAACGTGGACGTTTTGACCAGAATTTCTTGGAATGTGTGCATCACCAGGAGATATCTAGATTCACTGCAGTGCAAAATAGGCATTACAAAACCACCTTGAACACTTTTGTTCCTCTGCTTTCCTGAGTTTACAACTTAAGAAAGTATATCCTACTGCAACACCAATAGCTGCTGTGAAGACTAGAAAAACATTCCTCAGCCTATTTGTTTTTTGTTACCTTTGATTTTCAAAGAGCTCTTTGATATGGTGATTCTCTATTACTGAACTGTAATGCCTAAAGCAGAGGTTAAATAACATGGAATGCATTTTCTTTTCCTTTCCACCTTCTTCCTCTTCAGGGTCTCCTTGCCTCCCCTGCAGCTGCCACAAGAAAAATTTTGGAGCTCCTTTAGCCCTCTGGGCTCCCACTGCAGGAGGCAGGTGGGCTGGTGAGAGGTCGATTCCCGCTGGAGCCCATCTGATGGGCCCAGTCTCCTCCTTAGCAACATGTCTTTCTCTCCCTCCACTCCCAAGGCTGAATGGAGAGGGGTGAGCTCTGCTGGAACACCAAATGCAAGAATTAATTACTGTATTGAGTGTAATTATAAAGCCGGAGCAAGGACCAGGCTAGAACATGGGAATATGTATATAAGGAAGACATATCCAAGTCTTCTGGATACATCACTAACTCCTGTAACTGTGATCTGTGGGACTCTAGGAAGCATACAGTATGCTTGCTGTGACCTTACACCCAGTCCTTATGCTTTTTTCTGGCCACCAGGGACGACAGTGGTGAAGGAGATACTGTTTCTCTCTCACTTTGGTGCCCATCCTTATTCCTTTGTAGACAGGGGTGAGTACATGAGAACAGAGAATGAGGAAAACACCATTAGAGAGAAAAATAAAAAGCCAACTTATAAAATCTCAAGAGTTAACCTAGTAGGATGTCAGTTCATCAACAGCACAGATGCACCATTATCAGCAAGCAGGCACCAGAATATCTATGCAGTGCAGGGGTTTTCAGCAACAGAGAATTCAGTGGTCTTCCAGGAGCATCACTGTGCTATTTTAAACACCTTTTCAGTTGCTACATGGCCTGTAAGCTTGTCACTATGCTTTAGGGAGCATTCGTTACAAGGAGCCTTGGTTGCATGAAGACTTCCCTTACAGTATTCAGTTCGTATCCAGCAGTTCAAACAGACCAGGCATGACAAAAATTGGATTTGAAAGCGGATGTGCTTCTACTGTGTAACATGACTTTCAGTTCCATTCACACACGCCTTGGACAACTTCATCACATATTATACATATTTAAATTCAAAGACAGGCCACTTATTCTTTTTATGACATCTTCTGGTAGATTGAGAATTAAAGGAAGGCTGGATACAGGTAGTGACTATAAGAACTGAGATTACAAAAACCTCAGAGGCACAAAAAAAGCCCAACCCAAACCAGGGAAAAACATACTGCAAGGGAGATGCAAAATTGCCCTTAGATTACAAAAATTATTATGAAAACCAACCTCTTCCTATTATCTGTAAATGCCTCAGTCTGTGCAGGTATTTCTGTTTCAAATTTTCTTTCAGTTCTGTAACTTGGTAATGCCACAGAAATGCAACCTTTCTTCATAATACTTTCTCTAAACGATTTCTCCCTATGAACTACTCAAAGGTTTTCATTCAGTGCCTTAACCTGGCCCCAATGAGCCATGAAACACATCCTGGCCCACAACCCTGCACTCCAGCATTCAGATCCAGAACGTCATCAAAAACTCATTTGTGCCAAAGGAAGGTCACCCATTCATTTCACTGCACCATTAAACCACTTCCTCTGACTACTGAAAACTGCCATGTTTACTTATAACCACAGCACTTAGTGCTACTAAACCCAGGAAACATAATGGAAATACTTACATCTATTAATAGGCCATTAAGCATCTGGGAAAAAAAGATGCCCTGTGGCTGACACGTGGTACTAAAAAGTCAAGAAACTAAGCATAAAAGTGAAGCCCTACTCTCTCTTCCCTTCGGGAGAGGGAAAGGAGAACTAGTTCATCCATCACTGTTTTTGGAAGCCATAATTGGCTCACTGTTTATCAACATTTTAAGAGGCCCAACAGCACATTCCAGTCCTCTCCCTGAGGTCTCTTTCCCCTGACACAGAGCCGGTCTGCACACACACACAGATGTCACATTCAACACAAACAAGGGAATGCAAATACCTGGCAGGCAGCGGGCAAGTCACCAGCCACAGAAGGAAAGCACTTCTCATTAGTTGATACCACCCTCCCCAGGGAAGAGAAACTAAATCCCTTTACTTAAAATATGTAAAATCACAATAATGATTGCAAACATTGCATTATTGTCCTACTTCCCCCTTTGGGACAAAAGGAAAGGCCCTTCTTGGGTGACTTGCCATGGAGCGAACTTAACAGCATGAAAAAATATTTTGGTTTCACATGACTGGATTTTTTTCAAAATGAAGTTTATTTTACTCACAATATCATTGTGTATTGGAAGTTTATTCCAACTCAACAATCACAGCTAGTTTATTCAGACTGAAGTATTCTTCCAGCTATCACCTGATCTGGTGCTTAAGTGAAAAGGCAGCAGAGCTCTCCCTGTAGAGCAGGGGAGGATCCTTTCAGCACTCCTGCCGGGGTTACAAACCCAGGCATGCCACAGCACCTTAGGAAAATTTGTATCTTTCTCTTTTGATCGAAGCCACATGAAGAACTTCAGTATTCCCCCACACCCACAAGCAAAATTAATTGCAAACTATAAATATTTGAATGAACATTTTGCTGAAATAGAGAAGAGCCCTGTTAGCTTCTGCTTGGCACGAGACAAGTAATTTGGTAATTCATATGGATTGAACCAAGCAAGGCATACTTCCAGATCTTACCTAAGTGAAACAAAACCACAATAGTCCTCCAGCATCTGGCATCAAAACAGACAAAACAATCAGATTTACTAGTGTTAGTGCTGTTTCTGGAGATTTTTTTGAGATGCTTTTATAATGGCATCCACAAATTGATAAACAATGTCATGTTTTTTTATCCAACACAGCTTTTTCCATTCCATCAAAACCTTTGGTAGAACTGATAAATTCTAGAGCCTCGTTTTATTTATTAAAATCACTACTAAGAAAAAGGAATATCTACGAGAAACTATTCAACAAAGAATAGTTGAGTAGACTTAAGAGGCTTCCTATACTTTCTTCTTCTAAAATGGTTGGATGCACAACACACCAGTGATGGTGGTAAGGTTATGGGGCATAAAATCCATTTTTCTTTCTGTGCCAGCAGATGTATTAAAATGCACATGAGGCCAAGAGGCAGCCAGCTCTGGCATGAAGTACCAACTCAGAAGCCACCCCAGACTAAAATGCTCATCTTATCAAACGAAATTAATACATATTCAGTGGACTGGTCCTCTTGGAAGGCAAATCCAAGCACAAAGGAACAATTTCACAAAACAGACTGACAACAGACACTTTGAAAATTTCACCTATCTCTGTATTCAAAATACAGAAAACTGAGAGTTTCCAGATTTCTCATAAAAGGAAAAAAAAGGATTTGAATGTCCAAGACTGTGCCAAACATGTATTTACTCTTGCAATGAAAACCAGAAAGTTCAGAAAGTTAAATACTATATAATGCACAGGAAACAATTTCTTCTGTTAAATTGTTACAAGACATTCAGTTCAACACTATGTTTTTCCAATTGGTCCAATCAAAAAGCACGTTTATGTAACACTAGAACACAAAAAGTTGCATTTTCCATATTGTAAAGGAATGAATTTAACAAAAGTGAAACATTAACAAGAGAAGTTTGCTACTGGCATCTTTATGCCAAGAAAAATAACATGAAAACATAGCAATAAACAAACTTCAGCTGAGTGAGAAAAACAGTTTAAAGTAAAATTACTGCTAAGCAAACAGCTACAACGCAACCATGTAAACCAGGAATACTGCACATCATCAGGAATACCTCTACTATTCATCACTGCTTTGGACATTCTCTCTGCAAAGCTGCTAAGAAAGCAAACAGGAGTCTACTTGCTACATAGCTGAAGTTTATGCAAAGATCACAGAAATGCTTTATCAATCTCAGCAAAATAGACATTTGTCTGCAGCACCTCAATACCACAAGAATAATCAGCTTCCTTTTGATCAAAGGAAAACAGACACAAACACATGAAAGCAGTAGCAGAAACCTTCAGATATTTGAGTGCAAAAGAGAAACTGATGTCCCAGAATTTACAGCAAAACATTTCCACACAGTTTGATCTGGCATTTGGCAGGCGAAGATGGTATGCACAAATAATACATTAAATGAAAAGAAGCACAATACTTCACAAGATTTCAGATCATAAAGGACATAGATAATAAATAGTTAAGGGAAAGTGTAATTACTGTGAGTAATGCATTTAAGAGTAACAGGAAGAAAATAAAAAAAAACTAAGATGTGATCACCAGGCATTTTAATGTCTTTGTCCATTACAACTGCAGAAAGCTTGAAATGTAAAAGTATTATGTATGTAGATACACAGAGCACAGAAGACAACTCAAAACCAGAGGAAATTCCATATGAAACATTTTGATTACTATTTAACTGCCACAAGAAGTACTTTACTAAGATTCTTACAACAGTCAGACCTGCTGAGCTGGGTGCTGGGGGTTTAGGACCTTGACAGCTTAAGAAAAAAACCAAAACTGTATTATTTGAATGACAGACACAAAGTCTGTCAGATGTGTTACAGTCCTTCAAATAGCCTAACAATAATCTTGAGGTTTATAATTTTTTCCCATTTTAATGGTTACATAGATTTCCACTTTGTGTAACCCACTTAGCTCTTATCTTTACACAGCGACACATCATCATCATTAATCACTGTGGAGATAAAACACAGTGAAAGGTATTTCTAAATATCCTATCTAAAGTCAGTCCAGGGTAATGCTATGCTGTAAAGCACCTCTGTGACTACCTAAGATTTCAAGTCATTTTTTTCACAGGGTAAGCTGCTTGAACACAAGTATATTGGGAAAAGTAACACATACCATGTTACTACATGCACTAATTCCAGCCATAAAAAATACACAGGTAATTTATCTAGTCGTAATGGCAATACCAAACACCAGTCAATTACAGAAAAATAACTCAGAAGCTATCTAAGATGTCATAAGCCATGCAGATTAGAAAAAGCTCCACTGCAGTACTGAAAGAAATTTGCTTTTGATTACTCCAATAACCTTGGCTGGTTACATAATAACAGCATTGCTTCTCCTTCCACTGTTTAAGCATATTATCCAGATTTTCCCTCTCTGTCAGCAGGAGATATCCACAAGAAAGTTAAATCTCAGTGTGTAATACAAGTGCATTTAATGTACTTACTGACCCACATCACTGTGGCACAGTACACTGAGAGCTGAGTCAAACCTGTCACTCACACACCACCTGAAATGCAACTGCATCAAACAGGACCCAGAAGACACACAGACCTCACAAAACCTGAAGGTACCAGGCTGAGAATAACTGTGACAGCCAACTAAAGAAGGAAGATGAAAACTGGGAGGAGACAACTGGACTTGGCTCTAACTCAATGCAGTCAGCATTCCCAAAATTTGCATTAGCTTCCTGATCAGCTTTATCTCCCTCCAACCTGTACAGTCCAGTTACCTATAAAAATTCCATAAAACATTACCGTAAAAAAACGAAACAGCACTGTATAAATGGATATAAAACTTTAATTGAGAATAGGATCTGCTTAACAGCTTGAAGCAGTCACAAGTGAAGGGCTGAAAGCTCCAGTACCCTATCAGAGTAGATGCAAAAAACAAATTTCATGAGGAAGGATCGAGACAACTAAAACAGAGAATGAGCCAAACAAGCTACTCAGCATTACTGACACTGGGACCTTCTGGCAGAGGTGAAACACACAAAAAGGAAGTAAGATTTTTTTTATTCTAACCACCTAAATAGTCCAGAATTAAACAGAATTAAAAGCCTTGCTTTGAAAATTCCGTAGCCTTAAAATGCACTTGTAAGAAAGACAGATACAAATAAGATTCTAAAAGCATTTCCCCTGTCAGTTTTGCTCCACATACATTAAAAGACTGAGAACCAAAAAAGTTATAATTGTTCTTTATTTATTCATGAGATTAAAAAAAGCCTTACTACATAAATCTTCATACAATATCATCATGCAGGATATAACGTTTCATTTACATTAAATATGTATATGCTTCTTCAATTAGCATGTCTAGGAATAATTACCTAAATATTAAAAAAAAAAAAGCATTCCTGATGCCCTTCCACTGCTATCGATACCTCCATTTGCTCTGGTGGTTGGTGTATGTGACACTACACAACAGTGTCTTATAAACACCAAAGTTTTCAGATGCTTCACTTTCCTTTCACGTGTGCATTTCAACTGATATACCTTTTATTTCTGCGATCCTGGAATTCAAAAGCAAGATGTTTTTCTTCACTGCAGTTAAATGAACTTTGTTCGAAAGGGACTTGACTTTTGCTTTTTTAAAGACAGAGATGAAGTCTGACAATGTTACAATATCTTAAATACCAGAACAGTAACCTTGAGAGGATGCAGTGTATTAAACTGCCCTGAACTAAAGCCAATACTTGCAAATGGTAACATCACATGAAAAGCAGAACATGAATTAACATAGGGAATAAACAAGTTTGAATGTGCACGAGGGAAAATAGTATAGTACAAAAAGAAGAGTATAAGTACAGATTGTTTAAATCATTTTGGCCTATAAGAAACCACTTGGAAGAACATTGGGACAAGAAGAGAAACCGATACAGGAGTTTTAAAGTAATATACACATTAATTCCTTTCACATAAACTGTTTCTGTGATGTACAGACACAACACATAACTTTTTCTAAAAATTCCATTAGGGGTGGCCATGTTTTCTGTAATGAAAAAAAAACTCAAAACATTTTGCTCTGAAGATCAAACTATCCAGTATTTCTATCCTTCAGCATATAGAAATCTCACTGGGCAGCAGAAAGGAAGATGGGAGATGATTCAATACCAAGCAGCTTGTCCTTCAAATGCTGTTTAGTCATTACCTTTACTACAGACAGCAGAGGCAATAATGCCTTTGTTTAGGTCACCTAACACTCTTCCTGACTAAAAGATTCCTACAGTGTCTTCTCAGGCTGCAGCCTCTCTGCTGTTTGCCTCATGCCTTTAATTTCTGGCAATGGGATATACTTGAGGTCTGCAAATATTATTCACTTGTGCCACAGAATTTTACTCTTTGTAGAATTACAAACAACTGAACAATATTCTCTTCCTTAGTAGTCAAGGGATGCAAATACCTTCCCTTATTGCAGGTTTGTTTGCTACAGCTTGTCTGGGCACAGAGTCTTGAAGTGCTGGACACACCAAATGTCCTTCCTCTCTTTTCACTGCCATCCTAGCAATTCCCTCAGCACTGGAGGATCCTCCAGATCAAAACCCAGATGCTGCCAGAGAATTACAAGTTTAGGAAGGGGAACAGTGGCTACAGTCACTGTTGGTTGCTGGGGCAGCACCCTTTTGGGGGGGGACAGCACCCTTTTTGGGGGGACAGCACCCTTTTGGGGGGGGGACAGCACCCTTTGTGGGGGACAAGCACCCTTTGGGAGGACAGCACCCTTTCGGGGGACAGCACCCTTTTGGGGGACAGCACCCTTTGGGAGACAGCACCCTTTTGGAGGCAGCACCCTTTGGGAGGACAGCACCCTTTTGGGGGGCAGCACCCTTTTTGGGAGGACAGCACCCTTTTGGGGGAGGCAGCACCCTTTGGGGGAGGCAGCACCCTTTTGGGGAGGCAGCACCCTTTTGGGGGCAGCACCCTTTTGGGGGGGCAGCACCCTTTTGGGGGGGGGACAGCACCCTTTTTGGGGGGGGGCAGCACTTTGGAACACAGTAATGCTAGTAGCTGTTGGGCTTGCTAAAAAATTGGTAAGTTAAGTCCCACAAAATAAAAGTCTCATTCTCTGCTGCAACAGATCCAAATGCCATCCATACTGCTGTCTGTAAAACACACCACACACAGTCCTTCACACCACATCATACATGATCTCCTAGCAGACGATTCAAATAAAATAACTAATTTGGCTAAGACCACTCTACACTGCCTTGTTTGGGCATTAGTGTTCAAAGGCCAAGGCTTGACCACAAGTGATTAGATCTGCTTGTGCCTGTCCATGGTCTACAACACGACCCATTTGATATCATCTTTAATTACACCTCATGCTGCCTTTTCTATGGATTCCCAACCTCACAGGGTGAAAAAAAGATGATGTACTGGTCTATAGAACAAGTGAATGTTTTTTGCAACATTTGCCTCTGAAATTAGAAAGAATAAACTAGAAAAAACACAAAAATGTCTAGGAAGAGTGCAAGTCAATATTGGGCAGAATTCCTTCTGCTTTAGAGAAGAGGTGGGGAAAAAAAGTCACAAATATGAATTCTGAGTACTGTTTTTCTCCATTCTCTTCCATGTGAAACGTGAAAAAAATGGAGACTCGATCTAGAAGAGATTGGGTGCTCAACTGCAGCAGGAGAAGCCGTGAGTGCTGAGTACAAGGAAAAGGGCAAAGAACAGCAAACACAGGCGTTCCCATCTCCCTCCTCGGCTCCTCACGCTGCGTTACCTCAAAGAAATCAAAGTCTCAGATTCATCTTCCCACTCCATAAATTTGGGACAATAATATAATAAAACTTCCTTATCTCCCAAAGAACTGTAAAGTCACTACAGTGACTTAGGATGAGCGGGAAATTAATTCCCTCTTACGTCCCAGGTTTAGATGGTTTAGCATCCACAAGGCAGAGGCTCCATACCGGATAATTAAGGTAAAAGTATAATGAGCAGCTACGTAAGACCTAATCACCACTCACCTCGAGCCTCGTGCCCAGAAGAGGTCATGTGAAAAAACAGCAGCCAGACCCACCCTAACATCTACACGTGGAGCCAAGAGCCAAGGTCACGACCACCAGCCCCGGCCACAACATCTGGTGCCGAGAGACTTGATCCCATGCCAGGTGTAAGTTACTCCACACACAGCAGCAGCCTCCACCACATCTCACACACCCTTTTTGCCCTCGGAAATCAAGAGTTACGTTCGCCGAGCAACGAGGAGGGAGCTTAACTGGGAGCCGTGCCTGTACAAGGGCTCCGAGCGAGGCGTTCACGCTCGATACCAGCTCAACCAGTTTGCTGCCCGGGATGGGCAGCACCAGCACGGGCAGGCCCAGGCACCGCTGCAAAAGAGGTTCATAAATCGCTCCCTCCCCGCTCTGCACTTCGGGGCACAGCCGAGCTGCCGCCCGCCCTCCCCGGCAGCACCGCCGGCGGCCGGGGAAACCGCGGCGGCACAAAAGCCACCTCACGGCAAACACCTCCCGCACCACAAAGGGGAAGGAAAGGGTTCGCCGGGAGCCCCGGGCGAGCCCTGCTCGGTGTCCCTGCCGGAGCGGCCGCCCGGCACCCCCGCGGTCCCGCCGGGCACAGCCCGCCCCATCTCTGCGAGATGGCGGCCGGACCCTCGGCACCTGCCGGGCTCGCCGGGCAGCGACCCCCGCCCGCCGCCCGCGGGGCTCCGGCAGCGCCGGGGCGGGAAGGGACGGGACGGCGCCGGGGGAAGCCGCGGGATGCGGGCGGGCGGGCGAGCCGCCGTCCCGCAGCAGCTCTCGGTGCCGCGGACCCGTCCCTTACCTGTGGCCCGCGGGTGGCTGCGCGCAGCCCCCGGCTCCGCCATCTTCCCGCCGGTGCTGGTGCCGCCGCCGCGTCCCGCCGGGGCTCCGCTCGGCTCCGCGGCGCCCCGCGGCCGCACAGGCGCAGTGCCCGCCCCCGGCACCTGACACGGCGGGGAGGAGCGGGCCGGGGCCGCCTGCGCGGCCGGGGGCGGCTCCGGGGCCGCCAGGTGCTGCCGCCGCCCCGCCCCGCCGAGCCGCGGGGGCCGCTCGGGCGGCGCGGCCGAGCCCGGCCCGCGGTGACGGGGATCGTTCCATCGGGGTGTCCCCGAGAGCCCAGCAGCGCGTGCCCTCCGGCTTCCCCAGGGGGTTCCGCCGGTTTCCCATTTTTTTCCAGCCAGGTGGTTGCGTCCGCTGTTTGCAGCCGCGTGGGGCCTCGGAGGAATCGGTGGCACCGTGTCCTTCTCGTCCAGCGGCGCCCCGGTGCCCCCCACGGGCGGCCCTGCGGGCCGGGCTGCCCCTGCAGCGGCAGGACCGCTTTGTACTCGGTGCTAGAAGAGCTGAAATAAAGAAACATCATCTGTGTTGCTCCTCGTCGCTTACATTCTGATGGTGGTAGAACCCACCTTTAACACACACACCTTACCCATTTATTTTGCTCCCACCTTGCTGTTCTTGCTGCTTCTGGACCATGTTGGGACACAGCAGAGAGAAGAACACATAGAGCTCCGGGGCTTGGGGCAGCTCCCATCATGCTGCCCCAAAAACATCAGGACTGGTAGTAGATGCCAAACACCCCATTGACTCATCTTCACTGCCAGTTTACCAAAATTTAAAGGAAAGACATATTTAATCCTCCCGCTTTCCGCTTTTATTCCTTTTGTTCTCTTCTTTTTGCCAAGCAATTATATTCTTTACCTGAAAATACAAACCATAGTCAATATAAGGGGATGGACAAGGAAAGTATTTGCTGACTGGGGTTTTTTTGGAAAGCATCTGCTTTGGTGTTCCTCATGTGTCTCCACTATTTCTTATTAACTGCAGATTACTCTATTGGGACACCAAACAACATTTCATCTTCCATCTATACATTCAAGTGATGTCCTTGGGTTCATATACCTCAGTAAAAGTTTAATTACACAGATTTAGATTTTCTGGTGTGTCTAGTAACAGTTATTCCTACTGTTGTCTTATCAATTAAATAATTAATTTTGTTTGTAGCTCTGCCAAATTGATGTTTTTATGCAAGCTCTTTCTTTGGTTAACCTTCCATCAAGAAGCTCTACTTAAAATTATTCTACCTACCTAAAGATTAAATTATACAGTTTTGCTCACGTTACAGAAGAAAAACTCTACCTGTCTTAAAGTGGCTGTGCCTCCTGATTTCCTGGGGCACCTTTGGCAACAAATCCAAAAGAAGGAAGACTCTCCTGTAATCTTAATTAATCTTTAGCCTATTGCTGTCTGACAAAGACACAGGAAAGAACAGCTGGTCTCAGTGCAAGTTACATGGGCTTAGTGATGAGGGGAAGGAAACAGAGAGGAGGAATTTCCAGGACTGGGAAATAGGAAAGCAGGGAATGGATGTGAGGGATATGAAGGGGCAGGAAAAGATGGGAGTATAGCCAGAAGCTGGAGAAAGGGATATGAGGGTATCTGCAGGGAGGGTCCTCAGGCAGTAACCAGGTGGAGAGGGATGGATGGGACTGCTGGAGAATCTGCCCTGCTGAGCCAGTGCTGGCTCTGAAGTGGTCATGGAGCCCGTAAGCGTAGCATCTCACACGGAGAAATAAGTATTCTCCTACAGCTGTAATTTCCTCTGATAGCTGGTTCACAGCATTCAGACTGGGAGACATGCAGTGGGAAAAAAAAAAAAAGGTTTTAAAGAAAACTTAAGGAAACTATACAGAAAACATTAAATCTCCGAAGACAAAAACCTCCCCCAGAGTATTTTATGTAGTATATGATATGAGCCAGTTTTTAAATTGCCTTTGCAGAGTGGTTTTTTCCACAAGACTCCTGCCTCATTCAGTGCAAAGGATGTGTTTAATTAATGTATAGTCCTTCAACGTTTCTCTTCATTTTCATCATGTAAAGTGGAATCTTTCATGTCATATCCACTGTACATTCTTCAAACCCTGCCTTGAAGGCAGATTAATTAATTTCCATGATGACTTTCCTGTGGTACTCTCATAACTCCTTCAAATGTTGGTAAATTTAACTTTGTAACAGCCTTCTAAGTTGAAGTAGTGCTATTATCATATTTTACACACAGGGAAGAACTAAAGGCAGGTAATGTGTCTGGGGCTGTCAGTAGTTGTTTGTTAATTTTTTTATGTTGTGGAGGCTGGCAGGTTGTTTTCAAGCAGGGAGTAGTGGATTTAATACAGTGTGCATGCACCAGCACCTAAGAAACAAGACCATAACCATTCGTGCTCAGGTTTGATTTTAAATCCTCTGTGGATCTTTAAGCACTAGAGGTAGTGGGTTACTTGCAATCTATACAGCTTTGGTGTGCACTTACACCTGGGAGAAACTAATCTCAGAAATATCTGTGTATCCTGCTTTATGACAGATAGAGGAACTTTGGGAAATTTTTCAATATTGAACCTTTAAAAAGGAAGTTATGAACAGTTTAATTTTGCCCATACTTCACAGAACATGATTATTTTCCTGAGTAGAGCAGCTGAAGGGGCTTTTCCAGCTGTGGTGGGACTATAGCCAATGTCTGCATGCTCAGAATTGGAGATGTCACATGTTCCTCCCTAACTCTCCACACCCCACCTTTCTTCATTATCCATTCCTATCAATGGAAGGAAGCCCTCCTAGAGGTGGCACATCACCAGGAGCAATGTGAGGGTCCTCTTTAGAGTGCTAGGGGAAGGATTACACCACCTGACAGTCCTACAGCCTGTAGGAGCTGAGGGATGGGATCAGAAAGTTTATCCTCTCCTCCAGAGCCAGGAGCATGAATTATCACAGCATTGCCTGTGAGAGCAAAGAGACAGCAGAGAGAAGCTGTGTGTTTGCTGGGCATTGGCCAGCCTCTTAGCAGCAGCTCTGACATGAATTATAAAGCACTGCAGGAATTTTCCCAAGTACAACTTAATCTCTGTAAAGCATATCCCATTGAGCACTCGGATTGGGAAAGTGTTTATTGCAGACACTTTGGTTATTCTGCTTCATCTGATGCCCATTTTGTCCTTCTGTGTCCTTTGGTAATATTTGTTCCAGATTGTTGTGTTTTAAGGCATTTTTCTTTCTTTTATGGTGTGTTGTGCACTGTTAAAATCAATACCACTTTGGGTTTCTTTTGTGGAAAACATTTTTCCCCTCTTACCACACATTTTTAGTAGGTGCTGTATTTAAAGAGGTCTGTGCAAATGTTCATACATTTGCTACAGTAAGTGTTGGTCAAACTATGTCTGTGAAAATCTCAGAGGTAAATTTGCAGAGAAGTAAAGTCTTAAAGTCAGCTCAGGATGCAGACAGAACGAAGATGGAGAGACTGCTAATTTTGCCACCTTAAGAGACAGTCAAATAAAAATTGTCAAAAGTGTAAACTAATTTGGAAGATCTTGCCTTCTTTTCTCAGTGTTTTTTAGATGGTTGTATCTATGCAACCAAAGCCATCTCTTCCCAGGAATGCTTCTGAGAGAAAACAGGTTAGTGAGTCCTGAGCAAACTGGCCACATTTACAATGTTACAAATCTGTGTTGGTCCAAAGTTTTTGCTCCACTTTGCCATTTTGAATCAATAACAGACAAGTTGAGAACCCCCCAAAAAGTAAGGCAAGCAGAATGGCTGCCTGTGATATTTCAGTTGGAGTGATTGGCCCAGTGTCACACAAACACTGCGTGTCAGAGGTGGTAAATCCACTTCTCCTAGGCAGTGTTTATCTGCTTTAATTTCAAAATCATCCTTCCTTTTCTGAAACTCCTGGCAGTCCCTTGCCTCATAACTTCTGGATGAAATGAAATGCTTGCACCAAGGTGTTTTTAGTAGCAATGCAAATCCATCTGAAGAGAAGTACTCCTCTTCATCAGGTAGGTTCACATCCTCCAAGAAAAACAGAACATAACTCAGAAGTTCAACAGAGTGTTTTAACACGTATCAGAAACTGAAGAAAGGTGGTGGGTATAACTAATTATGGTTATTCCTGATTGTTGAAATATTAATTCAGCATCTTAAGCATTCCCCTAAAACATACTACAAGAGCACGAAGGATAGGACAACAAGGAATGGCTTTAAACTGAAAGCAGGCAGGTTTAGTTTAGATATCAGGAAGAAATTCTTTACTGTGAGGGTGGTGAGGTATCAGAACAGGTTGCCTGGAGAAGCTGTGAATGCCCCATCCTTGGGAATGCTCAAGGCCAAATTGGATGCAACTTTGAGTGACTTTGACTAGTGAAAGGTGTCCCTGCTCATCGCAGAGGGGTTGGACTAGATGACCTCTGAAAGGTCCCTTCCAACTCAAACTATTCTATGATTCTATGAAATGACAGAAATGCTGATGGACTAATTGATTGATAAGAAATCTTCCTCAGGAGGGATCAATCTTACATAAAAAAAATCATGAGTCAATAAACTGAGACACATTATGAAAACTGAGAAAATCTTCTTTTCCAATCACTTGAAATCTTTCTATAAAATGTGTTGGTGATGTCAATCTTGAAGAGAGAGATCAACAGCAAAATGGTGCTCTGTTTAAAAACCACAGTTTTGAAATCAGAACTCATGATTGTGTTTCTGAAGGACTTCTACCTTTTAATCATGAATGTTTGTATAAGAAATAGCTGAATTTGTCCTGGTGAAGTGGCTTCAGTTTCTCTCTCACTGTTTAAGAAGCCACAGATATTCACAAACATTAAACTGTCATTTTAAGTTCCCTTGATTGTAGAGCAGGAACATTGTGCAGCTCAGTCTGGTAAAGCTTGAACTACACCCATCTGCTTTATTTTTGTTTATTTACATACCTAAGAAGTGTCATTCAGTGAATAATATCAGCCTAATGTTATAATAATTTTTAGGATGAATCATAATGAATTGCTTTTGTATTTGTTATTTGACATGTGAAAACGGTATTAATTCTCCTCCATGTGAAAATATATGTTAAGAAAAACCCATATATTGTTAAACCATGTCTTCTACCCCATTATCCCATGCCATATATGATTTTTATACTCCCCAAATGCCTTGAATACTGGCATATTTTCACTTGCCTCACACTTTTATCTTTCGAAGTTCAGCCATAGCTGTTTGATTTGGAAAAGGTTGACACTAATGGGGTTGATCTTCACAAAAATAAGTGAAAATAGAGCAAGGGAGGAACTCTCTCATCACCTTGTCCTTTGTTATTTGCTGACGGCACAGGCATTTTAAGTCATGTACAAACATAGCCCTGGTATACACACCCTGCTTTACTGAGCATAGTAATGGGATAGACAGTAGTGGAATGCAGCATAAACCTATTTCATACCTGATTTAAACTGAATACTTTTTCATCAATGTTTCATTGAAAGACCGATATGTATTGTTTCTCCAGTTCTCCTGTAAAACAAGGCCTTCCTTATTTGCCATCAAATACCTGCTCTTCTCCCCCAGATTCAAAACCTTGTGAGACATGAATCTGAAAAGTTCTGCCTTTAGTTACTTTGCAGATTAGTGAGCAGGTATCATTGGGGAATATGAACCAGGTAGATTTTGATGAGTTTTGGATTGCTTTTGATTCTGGGATTAAACTAAAGGTTATTTACTGCAGTATTAGTCAAAGGAAAGGCACAAGCTTTGTTAGCTTTTCATACTTTAACAGGATGTGACACAGTCTTAGCATTTGCTGGGAGAGGCAGGAGAAGATAAGTCTTGCTCAGGAAGGAAAGAATGTCTGCCCTGCAGCCAGAGAAACATTTCTCCTTTCCTCTTCACCACCTGCTGAAGTGATTGATATTTGCCTGAAGGATTTGCAGTTATCTGTAGTATTTTTTGTTTAACTGCACCAGCATACCTTGCCATGAAGTGGAACATTCTTCCCCCAGTGGTACATCATTTAACCATATAGGAAAGGATTATGTTACATATGATAGAAGCGTGAACAGGAATGCACCTACCTCAGATTGATAATGAGCTGTTCTCAAGTTCATGGGATATCAAATCCTAAGATATTTCTACTCTGATTGAATGCCTAAAATAGCATTAAACTAATTAAGTTTAGTTATCATTGAATAATAATTATACTGCATCAGATGGCAGACAGTCAGCAGAGAATTAGGTTTTTTACTTTTTTGGTTAAACTGGCATCCCGAGTATAATAAATTCAGTCACCTTGAAGAGAAGGGAAGTCATGACTAGCCTGGGGATGCAAAACCTCTGCAATATTTAGACCAGGTAGGTCCAAGAAGCCATGTGGTCTTGTGACTACATAACTTTATGAGTAGAACTGCATCTGCACAGCAAGACTCTGCCTCACACTGACAGCAAGACCATTTGCATGCTCCGTGCTCACCACATCCTAAAAGCCTGGTAAGTCCGGTGTCTCAGCCTCTCTGAGCACTATTGACAAGATAAGTCTGGGAGAGATGATAATTCAAGGGCAGAAGTCAGTGTACTTTAGGTCTGCTTGCATAAGTAAATCATAAAAACCTTCATTCATGAATTTTTACCTTTTAGGAATTTATGACAGACCCAGATGTAACTTAAGAATATACTGGATGAATGTCCAGCATAGGGAAGTAGAAGTCAGATTCTGATTGCTTGTGTTGAAAGAGAGAGAAAGAACTTTGTAGAAGAGGAGGATTTTATTTATTCTTATCGTTAATTTTTCATTCTTCCTTAACTTCCACAGACATGGGGTGTGCTGTGCTTGTGACTTGGCAAACTCAGACACAGAGAAAGCATCACTCATCACAGTGATTCTGTGGGTGCTTCAAAGCATGATAAGTCAGGCTATACCTGTAGATGCTTGCAGTGTAAAAGTCTCCTGGTTATTAAAATGAGATCAATAATTTTGAAGCAAACAGTGTTTGAGAAATGGTTGAGCTGAGTCTGAAATCAATAACATATTACACTGAACATTTTAACACAAAAGGGGAGGGTCTATTGACAAAACTTGTTCATCAAGAATGAAATGGGTCCTCAGGCTGAACTCCAGTGACTTCAATACAGTTAGAGCAAATTATTCAATCTGTATCTGAAGAGAAAAATCATTTACTTCATTTTATGATGTATAAACATTTGACAAAGGAGTCCTAACTATATATGCTAAAAAGATAAAACAACTTTAAGAAGTCTAATGGAGATGCATGGAGATAGTTGCCATGTGTTTCAAAACTTGAGTAAACATCAGATATTAAGCAAACATGAGCTTACCTTAATTTCACAGGTTAAAGATCACTCCCATGAACGATTAAGTATCCATTTTCTGCCTCCCTGCCAATCCAGGAATTCATGGAGCATGCTGCTTCCTCTAGATTTTAATCTTATAGGAGTTATAACTCAGCAAATATAATGAATGCATTTTGTAAACATTTACAAACCTCTGAAGCCAACATAAAAGAGACCAAAATAGAAACATTTGGTAATTGCTAGTGAGTTAATAAAAATAGCTTGATGGATTCTGTGGAACTAATGTTAAGGATGGTCCCAAATGCATTATGCTGGTTTTTCAGGCAGTTAGTGTATTTTCTGAATTTTAGTTCTTTGAAAATTGAGTCTTCCCTCTCCCCCTGTTGAAAATCAGAGTTATATCTAGTACACATCTTGTAATTTCCGTTTTTTATTTCTGCTGCATATCAGAATGTTCAAAGTTTGTTTTTCAATTAATTTGTGATATTTATGAGAGATGTTATTTACTCTGTCTTCAAGCTCAATTTGAAGATACAAGCTGATGCAACTAACACAACTAATAGGGAAAAATTATGATGGCTAAAACCAGTGTTTCTATTTGATGAGAATTCTGACATCTCAGAATTTCTCTTTATTTCCAATCAAAGTAATGGAAATTATTACTTGGACTTAAAAATATTTAAGGATTCTACAAATTCCTTCCTAGCCATATGACAAATTTTTCATACCACTCTGGCATATCTTCTTGCTGCAGTGTAGTGATCTGTTGATACATCTAGGAATAGACCTTACAACCTTGTATGTCCATGTTTATAGAGATACTAAGAGTACTTGTTTTCTTTTCCAGATGACATGACAGACATCTACATCCCTGTCCAAATCCAGCTCCCAGGCTCTCTTGGATACTGCAGGCTCTTTGACACTTCACTACAGTACAGTATTTTCCCTACCTTTTTCTAAACGATTTTAACTCAAACATGATCAATGTTACACTTGCCATCCCTTTCCTTTCTCCAAAGTCATTAATGCATAATGCTGTTTCACCATCTTTATTTTTCTCTTTCATCTTTCCAAAATAATGAGTATAATCCATCCTTTTATTCTATCCCAAACTGCTGATCTTCCACAGGTCTCTGTGCTAGCTAGCTTCACATTCTGACTCAGTTGTTTTGGAGCCTCTGTTTCATTGTGCCAGTGCAGTAGCTTCACCCTGGCACAAGAGGCTAATTTTTAGCCAGCAGTTTCCAAATCTGTATATTAGTATTCACTTTTATTCCTCTGACCTTCTGATATTCCTTTCTCACTACATTATCATCATGCAGATTAAATGAACCTTTCACGGCTTTGTTCCCTACTTTAAAATTTAAGCTTTACCAGTCAAATTAGTCTCGATCCCCGTCCAGAACTCAAACTACTCTGTGTATGATCCTCTTCCAAGAATGTTTCTCAGTGGCAGACCAACCCTAAACCTTCCTATAGGGTCATATGTTGGTCTTCACTGTCTAGTTGCATCTTCCCTCTAAATCTTTAAAACCCAGAATAATTCCATTCAATTTTTATTGATATTTGTATTTATCACATTTAACTGGGTTGTAATTTTAGACATATTTTCCATGTCTTCCTACTAACAGACAATCACTTCTTTAGCTGGAGTAATTTTTCCATGTTCATTCATGAGTCTTGACCTACAGGAGCAAAAGTGTGCAAGAGTCAGAAAGACCATCCCCTATATGGTTTAGATTAAACAAATTAAACACAAGTATTCCAATGTCTTAAGTAAACAACTTCCACTTGACAGACACAGAAACCATCCACAGTGTTCAGTACTTGGTATCAAAACCAGGAAGGCCAAAGCCAAGATGGAGCCAAGATTGCTGAGGAGAACAGGTCAGAACAAAGCAGATTCTGGAGACTGACAATTGGAAAAGCAAGTTCAAGGATGGACTTCCACTGACAGAAGCCCCTTGTGACAACAGGTGTCAACAAAAACATTGATGAACTCAGTGCCTCTTTTCTGCCTCTGTCTTCACAGCCAAAGCCAGCTCCCAGATCCTGCCTGTAGGGGCACCACTGGGGAAGGGATTGGGCAGCCAGCAATGGAGGAGCAACAGGTTAGGAAAACTGGTAGGTGTATTCAGACCCATTGGATCTGATTGGATGGAAATCACCCCAAGCTACTGGGAGACCTGGTGGGCCTGAGTGTGAGGCCACTATCAATCCTCATCTTAAAAAAAAGGCAAGGAGGAGGACTTGGGAATCATAGAATCATTGGATGGTTTGGGTTGGAAGGGGTTGAGGATTGGAGGGTTGCCCTTTTGGTGGCAACTGTGTTCCAGTCAGCTGTACCTCAGTTGATGGAAAGATCAGGAAGCACATAATCAGCAGTCATCAGCCCGGGAAGGCAAACCATGTTTGTCCTGCCTGATTGCCTGCTATGAAGAAGTGTCTGGCCCTGTGTGCAAGGGCAGAGCAGTGGGCATAATATACCTTGATTTGAATATGGCTTTTGACCCCACCTTCCCTACCCTTCCCCTCTGGAAACAGCAGAAGGATGGACTGGACAAACAGCCTGTTTGAATGGATTGAAAGTTGGGTGTAAGGGTAGCAGTCAATAACTCAGTCTTTGGTTGGTAATCAGCAAAGCACCCTGGGCTCAGTTCTGGCACCCACATCCAATGCCATCCACAACAACCTGGCTGCAACGCAGAGCTTGTTCTGAGCAGAACTGCAGACAACACTAAGTTCTGGGAAGCAGCTGCTGGTTCAACACAGAAGGACCCTGAAAAACTTAAGGATTGAACAGAGACCTCATGATCCTTATAAGAAGTATGAAGTCCTGCCCCTGGAACAGCTGGAATAACCTCATGTGCAGGTACAGACTGGGAAGTGGCTGGCTGGGTCACAATCCTGTGGGTTACAGTGCACACCAGGTTGAATGTGAACACACAGCGTGCTCTTCTGAAAGAAGGTACATACTGGGTCACGTTAGAAACATGGCCAGAACATCAAAGGGAATTTGCTGATGATCTCTGCTTGGTATTGATGAAGCCATGCCTGAAATATACCTTTGGATAGTTCTGGTCAAGAGAGACAGGGCAAGATTGGAGAGTGTTCAGTGGTGGGTTAATAAGAAAGCTACTGAGGAGAGGCTGAAGGAGCTGGACTTAATTAGTCTATTCAAAAGGAAGCTAAGAAGTAACATAACATCAGCCTACAACTGTTTGAAGGATCATTGCAGAAGTGACAGAGCCAGCTGCTCTAACAGAGCAATTGCCACAGTGTGCGACTTGGGTGGTTCAGACTGGATGTGAAAAAGTAAAATCAGCAAGAAAGTACTTGGGCACTAGAACAGGTTGTCCAGAGGAGTGCAGGAATCTCTGTCACTGGGGATTTTCAAGACTCAGGCAAAGCTGAGAGAGACATAATCTAGGGCTGACATGGTCCAACTAAAAGGTGAGCTTCAGAGGTACCTTTTAACCAACACCTTTATGATCTTGCAGCAGGTTTCAGGTCTTCACATCATATTAATAAAGCCCTATTATTAAAATAATCTATTTATTAAGTTGTTTGGTTTTATGAGTGGTGGTAAAAGATTGTCACCTAGCCTGTTTGAAGGGAGAAGATTCAACAGATGGGAAACACCTCAGTGAGTTACTTAACTGAGACAACACCTCTCACCAGCCTACTTTGTGGAGTTAGAAATGCAGCAAGAGACTGCAGCTAAGGAAAGGCATTCAAGTCACACTTCTGCTCCACATCCCTCTTTCCCTTGCTCTGGTAGTCATTTACCTCTCCAATTTAGATGACTTAGAGCTCCAGCACATTAAAATCTGAATCTAGACTCAGCTGCTTCTTCCAGCCTGTCTGAAATGAAGAGGACCTAAATTAGTAATTAGCCTTTCTCTGGCCTTCTGTTATTGAGGCAGCATCCAACTTCTTTGGTCTGTAGGAAATGCTTTGATATAAATAGACATTCTGCTGTGAACTATATCAATTCCATAATGTCTCAACCCAAAAGATTCCCAATACTGATCACACCACCAATAAAACTTGCTTTACCATATTTGGGGGAAGAGTAACCTGCTTGTCTCCTGTTTGGAACTGTGGATGTTTTTCCCTGCTCCCAGAGGTTAGTATATAGCCATATATTCCACATGTCTGAATTCTTTCTTGTATGGGGTATTTGATCTTGGGTCCAGTATTCTTGGTTTCAGTGAAGAAAATGTAGGACACGGTGTATTTAAAGGAGAGGAGAAGAGCAACCATACTTGGAGAAACTAAAACTAGAAAGCATCTGATGGGATGTACCTAATGTACCTGCAAGTACTGAGAAATCAGATGTTTTGGTT